>NC_079339.1:52518999-53231757 GCF_029582105.1 Oenanthe melanoleuca
ACAGCAGCATGTCTCAAAAGCCAGCCTTTAATCCCACATATCACCAGCTTATGAAATATTTTTTGGATGCATGAACTCATGAAGAGCTCATCAAAATGAGGGCACGAACTCTGTGCTAGCAAGTCCTCATGAAACAATATGCTCTTGTGAACAGACAATGTCTGAAGCAGGTGTGGCCCTCTGGTCCCAGCTGTAAACATGTTGCCTGTTAAGGCTGATGCACTAAGAAAAGGACACAGGAAAAAGAAAATGCCTCTAGCCCTTACAGTAAAGGCAGTTTTATGCAAGGAGGGTTTTTTTTTTCTTCAGATCCATAATGCAGAGCAGAGAAAGGACAGTGCAGTGGGACTGAGCACATGGGGTGTGGTGCTTTACCCTAAGCCCAACAGAGGATGTGTGCCCATCCTGATAGTCCATCCCACATAGCACAGACTGACTGCATGGTGCCACATGGCCAACTATATCAGCTACTATCACGTAATTTCCACTTGAAAGGATTTCCAGATTATTTCTTTAACCATTTTAGCACAAAAATATTAAAAAAGAACCAGTGAGTTGGCCAAAAGCCACTCATTTGATACCAATTCAACTAAGGAAACTCCCTATTTAAAGAGCTGTATGAAGCAGAGTCCTACCTCTATGTGATGTGCTTTGATATCTTTCTAAGTGGCCTAGTAATAAAGGAATAGAAAAAATTGAGAAGTTTTACTACAAGCACATGGAGAGGAGGGCTTTGGTATAGGTGAAGCTGAAGGGATAGATAAAGTATTTTAAGGCCTGGGTCACTATTTATCTGCCACCCATTTCTGAAATGGAACACTTTGACTTTTTACAGTAAGTTTCTTGCAAAATATGGTATAGAGGGAAATAAGTAAGGCTGATAAACATTTAGATTCACAAAGCCAAATCAGCTATCCTGTGTATTGTTCCTGAACCTGCCTAAAACAGAAGGCAGAATTTCCTTCAGTTTGCTGAGTTTTTAAGTTATTTTCCTCTTAAGAAAGCTTTCAGTATTGAATTGCAATGTCTGTGACTTACACTGTGATTTTTATCTGCTGCTTACTTCTAATTATATTTTGGAGAAATTGGAAACATTGAGTGACAGGTAAATATTTGTTATGATTTTCTCACAGATGGATCAGATGAATCAGAAACAAAAAAAAAATTAAGTCTCTAATTGCTTACTGGAGTATAAAAATCTAAATCTATACATTTTGTGGGCAGAGTCTATAGTAGCAGGATGTGATATACTTCAGTAGTTCAGAATGTGATATACTTAATTAAACTGTCTCAGTGCAAAAGGAATGTGAAGACAACAGTTACAAAGGGATAACTGTGATTCCAAGGACAGTATATTGGTAAAATTGAGGAAGCTTCTGCCCATTCAATGTATTTCTAAGTATTCTGAAGAAGGAACACAAGCAGTGATGTATCAGACAGGTGTCTGTGCACAGCTCTTGGAGTACCCAGGGCTCCCTCCCTTCCCACACAGTTTTCCATGCCATGAACTTGGATGTGGCACAGGACACACTGCAAAGAAGTGCTTCAATATGAACAAAATATTTCAGCTTGAATAAAAAGTGAAGAAGGATGATAGACATCTTTATAGTCATGCACGTTATTCAGAGAATCAATAGGGAATGGTTATTCACTGTTTTCTGTAAAATCAGACATAGGGACACCCAGAGTTCTGTGTCTGCCCTGAACTTCTTGAAGCACTGGTAGAAATACAGAAAAGACAGGCTTAACAACAACAGCTTATTTCATGCCTTAAACTTCCTTACTGGAAATGGAAACTGCTGAAAATATATGAAGTGTCATTTTTCTTTGTGCTGTAAGTGACCAAACTATCAACCAGGTAATTTGCCTGTAATATGCACACAGACACAGGAGAAGCAAAGTAGCAAGAAAAAGACTGTAATTTTTATTCTCTGGGTTTTGGATTGGTTTTTGTTTGGATTTTTTTGTTTGTTTGTTTTGTATTTGGGGTGGTGGGGAGGGGAAGGAGGGGATGTTTTACAAAAAGGTTTTCAAGGATATACCAAAATCCTGGTATTTCACAGTTACCTTCACTGATTTGGGATGTGTTTGGGCTGCTTTTTCACATTCAGAATCTCATTAACTAACCTGAAAAACCACCAGCATTAATTTTCAGGAACACTCAGTGCCAACAAGCTTTGCCAGGTCAGGTCTCATTCTTTCAGCTCCTTCTAAATCACCAGTGGATCTTCCTCAAGGCTCTGGAACTAATAAAACACTCAGCACTGTTCTGCTGGGTAAGAATTCAGAAGACAGGCAGGTGAACCAATTCCCTCCCTGCAGGGTGCTCAGGCCTGCTGGTACAGAGCAGACAGAATTATTTTGCCTTCATAGCTTGCAAAGAGAAGAGAGCTGGTCAGTGCCAGGTGTTGGTGAAGGTGAGTCTTACAAAGCAATTAAGAGATGTCACCACCTGAGGCTGACTCAGAGAGCTGCAACAGGAGATTCCTGCAGTGGGGTAGTGGTGGCAATGTGTCAAATGTAATCAGCTCTCAGCAAAAACTGGACTTGATGATCCTTGTGATTCCCTTCCAACGCAGACTATCCTGTGATTCTGCAAAAGGGCCCTTTAAATTTACTCTTCAGTGACAGCACCAGCAGCACTGTTGCAGCATGGGCTGCTCCCTTTCAAATCTACTTCATATTTGAGATCAGTGTTTTAGAGCACTCCTTCCCCACAAGTGGAATAGTGCTTTTAGTTCTTTCTTAATATTTCATCCAGTTCACCGACAGCTGAGTTCCATTCATGTTTATCCCATGCCACATTAATGAAACGTGTGATCCACTGTCCTCTATCCTGACAGGGCTCTTTCCAACTGGAATTCTGATTAAGCAAGAGAACTTCAGGAACATCTGAGTGTCTAGCTAATGAATATTTACAAAGCAGTTTCCTTAGACAGAAAGAAAAGGCCATGAGTTTTCAATCTGCAGTTGGAATGGTCTGCTGAACATCCTTAAGAATGCATTTGCAAGTATGTGCAGAAAAATCGAAAGTAGAAATTCTTACAGATAAAGAAAGAATGGCAGTAGTAAGATTTTGGAGCTCAGAAGGGATTTTTGGGAATTGCTGTGAATTACAACCATGGCTTCTGCTCCACAGACCAGAAGGCTGGGCTGATCAGCTCTAAAGAAAAACAAAATTAAAAAAAAAAAAAATCACATTAACCTGTATGAAACCAGAGTGGTTGTATCTGCAAACCATGAGCAGTGCAGCAACTCCCATCATTTTGGAACTTAGACAATGCTCTCAGGCATTGGTGTGATTTTTAGGGCTGTCCTGGGCAGAGCCAGAATGCAGAGCTTGATGATCCTTGTGGGTCCCTTCCAAGTCAGAATAGCCTGTGATTCTACTGGTCTTGGGGTTTCAGTCATTTTGGAAGAACTTGAGCAATGAAACCAGAACAGTTAGTCCATTAGGTATTGTGGCCCATTTTCAGCACACTGGTCTATGTTGTATGTCTTGCATAACTGTATTTTCATATAAGTGATTGCTATTTTAAATCTTGTGCTAGTATTGAAAATGTACATTGATTTTTTATGAGTTTCTGAATGAAAGAAAACCTTTTAAAAATACTGATTCTGTCACTACTTTTTGAAGAGGTTTTTATTGTTTGGTTTTGGTGTTTAGAGGTTTTGTTTGTTTCTTTGATTTTTTGCAGGAAGAAACGTAAGTCTTTACTTGATAAATCGTTTTTGACCAGAACAGAAAAAATCAGGACCAAGTCCTTCACCCTTAGCAGACTGCAAACTCATTCATGGAAAAAATGCTCCTGTACTTGGTTGTGATTCTGCCCACAGTACACATGGGGAAGTTTTGAATTCAGAGACCTCTGGAAGAAATAAAACTGTCTGGAAAAAATGAAACTGTCTTGACAGGTCACCTTCAAGTGACACAAAACACAGCACCTGAACTCTGAGACCAGTTTTAAAGTTGTTTGCCGTGATGAAAACAATGTATTTTCAAAATATACATAGTACCCAGACGGGCTGCCACTTGGAATGGTATCAGAGACTTTTAACCCATGAAACCACACCTGGGGTGCTGTAGAGCCAACCTGGAAATAGCAGAATAATTGGAGTAATTCCCTTTCACAGCAGAAGGTCTTGGAGAACTCCAGATTTAGCTGAAAGTGGGTGTCAGTCCCCAAAACCTCATTGTGCCCACAAGTGGTGAACCCATTGCTGATGTTGGCTGATGCTGAGGAGCCCCAGAACCCCCTGGCCAAACAGGAATTTTCTCCAGCCTCCTCAGTGGTCTTTCAAAAAGGAAATTCTCAAGCTTGTGCACATTTCTATTGGTTTCACAGCATTCAGGCAACCCAAACCTGGGCAGGGGATTTAGGCTGCACGAAGAGCTCTGTAAGCCCAGTGTAATGTGGGGGCCTGCCAAAAAGGGAAAAGAGGATTCATAAACAAGTTGAATGCAGGACTGGAAAGGATACTAGGTAAGTTAACAGTTAAAACAAAACTGGGAGGAGCTGTTGGCAGAGGCCTTGCAGACAGACCTCGACAAATTAGAGGGCTAGGCAATCAACTGTAGAAGTTTGAAAAGGACAAGAGCTGGTTTCTGCATCTGGAACAGGGCAGCCCTGAATGCAGAGACAGACTGGAGAGCCAGGAAAGGGACCTGGGGGTCCTGGTTGATGGGATATGAGATATGATGAGATATGGGATATAAATTGGATAGGAGTCAGCCGTGCCCTGGCAGCCAGGAGGGGTAATCCTGTCCTGGGTGCATCAGCCACAGCATCATCAGCTGGGTAAGGGAGATTGTCCCGCTCTGCTCTGCACTGGGGCAGCCGCACCTCGAGTGCTGGGGGCAGTTCTGGGTGCCGCAAATAAAAAAGGATTAAAGCTATGAGAGAGCTTCCAAAGGAGGGCTATGAGGATAGTGAAGGGTCTGGTGGGGAAGCTGTGTGAGGAGTAGCTGAGGCGCTTGGTCTGTTCGGCCCGGAGACTGAGGGGAAAGCTCACTGCGGTTACAGCTCCCTCACGGGGACAGAGCAGGGGCACACATTGATCTCTTCTCTCTGACCAACAAGGGAATGGCGGAAGCTGTGTCAGGGGAGGTTTTAAAAAGGTTTTTCACCCAGAGGGTGTTTGGGCTCTAGAACAGGCTCCCTAGGGAACTGATCACAGCCCTGACAGAACTCAAGAAGCGTTTGGACAATGCTCTCAGGCACGGGGTGCGAGTCTTAGGGTGTCTGTGCAGGCCTAAGAGCCGGACTCGATGATCCTCGTGGGCCCTTTCCAAGCCAGCGTATTCCGCGGCTCCGAGTTCATTGACAAACGCGGGCCCCGGAGCCGCTCTCGCTCAGGCCCGCCGGGGCCGCGCCGCTCGGGCGCACGGAGGTGACGCCTGAGGGGCGGGGGCAGCGGGCGGGGCGGCGGGGCCGGGCCGGCGCCTCTGCCAACCCCGCCGGGCGCTCGGGACGCGGCGGGAACACAAGTTTTCCTCTGCGGACGAAGCTTTCGCTTCCCCGCGGGAAGAACGGAGCGGGCGCGGCTCCCGAGGCCGGGCCGGGATGTGAGGGAGGCGGCGGCGCGGCCGTGACGCGGCGCGGGGCGGGGCGGGGCGGGCGCGGGTCGGTCCGGCCATGCCGAAGCGCTCCTGCCCCTTCGGGGACGCGGCCCCGCTCCAGCTGAAGACCCGCGTGGGGCTGCGGGAGCTGAGCCGCGGCGTGCGGGGCGAGGAGTACCGGCGGGAGGTGTTCGGTGAGCGGGACGCGGAGAGGGGAGCGCCGGGCCGGCCGCCCAGGAGCGGGGATATGCCGACCCGCCGCTCCCCCTGGCCCGCGGCCGTGCGTGGGGACCCCGCCCCTAACTCTGCTCTCCTGTCCCGCCGGCAGAGAGGACCCGGCGGCTGCTCTTCAGGGGAGCCCAGGCGTACATGGAGGGCGCGGCGGCCGCCGCCCGAGCGGCGGAGCCGGGGCCGGCCGGGGAGGCGCAGGGCGAGGGGCCGCGCTGGAGCGGGCAGCTCCTCATCGGCCACGACGGGAAACTGCGGCGGCGGCCCGCGGACAGGGGTGAGTGCCGGCCGTGTCTCGGAACCGCGGTACCTGAGCTGGAAGGGACCATTGAAGCGCAGCTCCTGTCCCGCCCAGGACATCAGCATGAGCCTGAGTTATCGAAATGATCATTAGGTTCTGGCAGGGTTGCGGCCGTGACCACTTCTCTGGGGAGCCTGCTGTAGGGCCAGACCACCCTTTGGGTGAAGAACCTTTTCCTGATATCCAACCTAAACCTCCCCTGACACAGCTTGAGGCCATTCCCTCTGTTCCTGTCCGTGGTCACTACAGAGACCAGTGCTGCCCCTTGGCTTCCCCTCCCAAGGAGGTCTGTACTATAATGAGAAGTTTTGTGCTGTGTAGTTCTTTTTATTGACTTTCCTTAAAGGAAGTGTTAGATTTGCGCTGACGGATTTCGGATACAGAGTGTATGTTCTGCTGCAGCATCCCTTAGCGCTGAGCTTGCCGCAGCAGCGAAAGGCCCAAGAAAGTTCCAAGCGGCGCTCCTGTGCCTTTGCATTCCCTGCCGAGTGCTCCCGCCTGTAGCTGTGCGCGGACGCGCCGCTCTCTGCAGCTCCTGGGACTTCCAGCTTCTCTCTCTGCCTTCCTGTAAGGCTCATCCATTCTTTACCGTGTCTTTGCCAAGCAGTTCCGCCGGTGGGAGCGTCCAGAGCCTGCTCGTCGTGTGTGAGAGCGGCCGATGTGAAGGACGCGTGTGCGCAGTGTGACCGGCTCGTCTGCCAGAGCTGCAGCAGGCTCTGCTGCTGCTGTAACGCGGTTACCTGCTCTTTGTGCTCCACTGTTGAGTAAGTGCCTTGCGAGTTCGGAAGCTTATTTCAATTACACATGCCCTAATTGTTGGATGGAGCAGAGATATCTATCTCATACACATAAAGGAGTTAAAATCTTCCCTTGCTTTAGCAGCAGAAAAACTGTCTGAAACATGCAAACCAATATACCTGTGTGAAGCACTCTAATCAACCATAGTGCAAGTCTAGTTCAGCTCCTTATTTAAATGCTGTAGGAGGCAAAAATTTCTCTTGCTTTCCCACCAGCAATATAGCATGCTGACCAGTGCTGAATGCTTGCACTTCCAAGGAATAATTTTTTTCCCCTCATTGTTAACAGTTCTGTGTTATAAAGAAATACTGAGTGTGCTGTGTGGGAGTCCTGTGGTAGCAGTTGATAATGGAATAGTATGCCACTATTATGTTCCAGAAACAGTAGGCATACTGACTTTTTTCTTTTTTTTTTTTTTTTTTTTTTTTAAACTTTTGTTTGTTTGTTTGTTTGTTTTTGGTTGTTTTTGTTTTGGTTTGGTTTTTTTTGTTTCCCTAGTTATGGTGATGTGGGAGAGCAAGTTCTCTGCAATGGTTGTTCAGTATTTCAAGTCTGAAACTTGATGAGATAACCCTTGTGGCTAAAACGTCCATGAATTTCATGAAGTCTTCTCCTTACAGCTGATCAACTAATCCTTTTAGCATGTGAATTAGTTATGGAATTTCTATGTTTTATATCTTTATATTGTACTTTTAAATATTGTAGCTAAATAAACATTTATATTTTAAAACTTTTTAGATTATTTTGAGTTTGCTTTCTCCTTTTCTCTAGTTGTGATATGCCTGTCTGGAAGGGACCACTCTGTGCTCTTACCTGGTGTTCCTGATGTGATACAGGATTCAGAATATTCTCTCTGCATGTTGTTCATATTAGGACACACTTTTGTGGGATCAGAATAGAAATCAGTTGCTCCTTCTGTGCTTTCAGGTGAGTGTGAATCCATTCTGGACGCACAACATTTTCTGTGTGAGCTAACTAGGAAAATTAGCCAGGCCTGAAGGCTTGTCCAAGTAAGAGAATTTGCTGAATCTGGTTAGTTTTTTTTAAGCTATTACAAACATCTTGTGATTACTGACAGATTGAATGGTTTTAATCTTTCTATAGTAACTTTAATAGAGCAATAGCACACCAGGCTTCGAGCAGGAAAGTTTTTCTCATTAGTAAATTTTCTACTGAGAGGTCTTTCTTGGAAAGCAGCTTATCTGTAGGAGTTGATCACCTACACTGTAAACTTCATATTGTCCTGAATACCCACTCAGAAATAGCTCATGAAGTGGTCTGAGAAATGGTCAGCACTCAGGGGTACTTCTCCATAAACCAGCTTATTCCTTTTTTCACTGCAGAGGCTTAGTATTGTTTGTGCTGTAAGAGTGAAGTAAAGTTCTACTGGACAGTCCCTCAAAGTAGTTTTCTTTTACTCATTTTGCTATGTTTCATTAAAAACAAGACTTTTCATCTGGTAAACCAACTATGCCTAAGAGAAAACTACAGTGGTCTTTACATCAGGAAAATGCTGATTTGAGTGGCTGATTTCAGAGTGTAGGATAAAAGGAACAGATTTTGACACACACAGGAAAAGAAATCCTTGTGGCACAGCTATTGATCAGTTTCTCGAATTCTTTGCCCTGAATTCCTGAAGCAGAGCCTGCCACTCATACTTTGCAGTCTTCTCAGCTGTAATTAGTATGTTTTGGTTGGAGTAACCTTGTTTTACCTGTTTCCCTCCACTTCAGCCATTTCTGTTTGAAGACATGGAAAGGCCATTGCAGTGCAATTTGAGAGCCTGACTTCTCCCCCGTGGAGATGCCTTTATCTGACATTCTGTTGGAGGCATTCTGGGTATTTGTCTGTCAGAATACTGCAGCTACCCAAAGAGAATGGTAAATGCAAAGGGTGGGGGTGGCTGTTGCTAGAGAGCAGCTCTACTTCATAGCTGCACTAGAATGGCTTTGGGTGTATCAGCCTCAGTGAGGTGCAGGATGACATCCTCTCTAGCCTGTGTAGCACTTTGTGTAACTGTGCAGACACACTTTAAAAGCATTTGTACCCTTTAGGGTTTCCTGAGATTTGTCACTTCACTCTCAACCATCTGTGCCAGCTTAGACTGACCATCTGTGCCAGCCTAGACATGCTGATGGGTCTGGTTAGTTTTCCTGTTCTGCGTGTTTTAGAGCCAGTTAAAACAGGAGACACTACTGGTTCTTACTCTAATAAGTAAGAACCACTTCATTTTGAGCAACTGTGCAGTGTGTCTTATCATCATTCCTGGTACAAAAAAAAAGTCTCAAGTCAGGTGACTTAGTCATGAAAGAATTAGTTGGAATGTGCAGGAATTCTACAGCATTGCCTGTCTTTTCAAGGCCCTAACAGATGAAGTCAGGATGGTGGCAGATCTCTGGTGCCTTGATATAAGGGCAGATAAAAATGTTGCTCCTGTGGCAATAATTTTAAACCACAAAGCTGAGTTTTATGGATGGGAAGAACCTGTGATTTACTGCATTTAGATGTTAGTTTTAGGAAGGAGTTTTAAAACTGTGCTTAGTTTCATTTGATGCTTTAAGGAGTGAATTAAAGCAGCTTTCAGTCAAGCATATTTTTCAAAATGAAACCTTTAAGTACGTGTCTGCTTTTTCTTACTCTCTCCTGAGGGTGAGAGACTGAAAATAATGTTTTGCTTCTAGGCTCTGGGAGAGATGAGACATGTTGTTTGCAAATGATTTGTGTTTCAAACTAGTGATAGAAATGGTTTTTTGGCTCATTTAGTCACTGCTGTATTTCATAGTAAGCTGTCCTCTGTAAACAATGACATGAATTTCATGGCTTAATGTTCTTATTTGTTATCTTCTAGCTGCTTGAAAGATGGTTGTGCATTAGGATAGATACCCAATGCAGCATGAAGAGCTGAGAGAAGAAAAGCAGGAGGGCTGGAAGAAGGTTAGAGGCTGGGAGGAGAAGGGCAGGAGGAGCACAGAGCAGCGTGGCCAACTCTTGCATAGGGGAGGTGCTTCATACATGTGAGAAATGGGGTTTTGTGGTTACCACATCTGCTTCTCTGGCTTTAGAAGATGAGAAAACTGCCTGTGTCTACCAAAAGACTAAAATATTATTCAGGAAAGTTCTTTCTCTAGTCCTGCAGCTCTCAGATAAACAATGGGAGGCAAGACTTGATACTGTTTGTGAATCTTTATAATGCCTACAGAAAAAAACCCCTGTGTGAAGGGAAAAGTCTTTGTGTGAGAGGTACAAAGATTTTTCTCTCTAATTAACTCCTCCTCACAAGGGCTTGTCTGTTGCCACTGATCACTGAGCTGTAATAGAGTTACAAAGCAACACTTAGGGTACCCCTAGGACTGTAAAGGAGAGCCGGAGAAATTGTCTGGTTTATTAACTGAGCAGGAAATTGGGTTTAATACTGTGCTTTTTTGTTATTTTCGTATGTTCTTCCCCTCCTACTCACTGCAAAGTGTCAAAAATCAAAGTTTGCCTGCTGTTCCAAGGGAAGGAGATCCCCTGAGGAGCCAGCATATTGATGGGTAAAAATATCCTGCAGTAATGATATTACAGATGGATGGGAAACTTCTGAGGCCTGTATATCATTACTGGTGACATATGTCTCAAAGAGCAGACCTTTATGTCCAAAAGGAAGTCAGCTGATCTGATCAGGAGAAAACAATTTCTTTAAAGACTAATAACTGAGTAAATTCTAGAAATGTGTGGTTTCATAGACACCAGATATTTAAGGACAGTCTAGTGTGGTAAATGACTGCAGTAGTCTCCAGTATCTCCAGGCTGTTTTAGAACAAACCCACAACATTGTAAAAAAGCTTACTGAAAAGAACAAATACACGAATACAATAGCATTTGTATTGTGCACATAGTAATTCCCAAATATTTTGCAGTTCAGAAGTCTGCTTTCTTTCCAAGAGAATGGTGAGTCATTCTACAGGTGATCCTGACCATGTGAAAATTAAAAATAAATAAATGTTAACTCGATTCTGTGATTGATGTGTCTTTGGTTTAATACAGCCAGCTTCTCAGCCTCTCCCCCTCCTTTTTGTTTTAATGTCCTACACATTTGGGCCCTGACTTGTAGCCAGTTCATAGGCTTTTTTTGCTATTCCTTTCTGAACGCATGATAACTAGATACAGTTGTATTTTATCTCAGGACAGGGCATAAACCCCAAACAATGCAAGTGAAAGACAATGTCCTTTTTTTCCTTACAGATATGAGTAAGGCATTTATGGTTTGCTTCTGTGCTGTATTTGCTGCCATGAGCTGTGACACTCAGAAGTGGCCGCAATATGCAAAGAACTTAAATCTTCTGAATCTTACTTTGAAGAGGTGCTGCCAAGTAGTTGAAATGGAAACAGTATCTTTGTCCCCAGGTTTGTTGGGCTTGTTTTCTTCTGGAAACACTCAACTGGCCTCTGGCTGGATTGGTTAGACAACAGCAAATGCCAGCACCATACAAGGAGTAAATACTTCTCTCTTTCACCATGCTCCCTACCAGTCATTGCATGATGACTTTGGGTTTCGACAGGATCAAACTGGATTAAAAATTGAATCCCAGCAAAACTTACATGTCATTAAGCTCCCAGGTGTGGAGTATATGTACAAACTTGCATCTACTGCTGCAGTGTAACTTTTGGTTAGGTGTGATACTGTTTCATCATGGCAAATTCTGCAACTAAAAGCTCTTTGTGCTGCCTTTACCGCCCCTTTGGATTCGGAAAGCGCTGACTACCTGGCCATGAAGCCTGTGTGCCTGGAGAAGCTCCAGCTGGGATAGAGTGTGATGGAGTATCTCCACAGTTTGTTCCGTGCCTGTCAAGCTTTGTCCTCTGTTCCTTGCAGTGGTTTACCACTGATTGTCAGGCTAAGCTTAGATCCCAGGCTACTGCAGGAACACGTGGGGTTGTCCAAGCAGAGGGAGGGAAACCTCAACCCACCCAACAGCAGCACTCAGACACGAGCAGAACAAAACTGCTGCAGCAGCACGGGGACTCCAGAGCCCAACCATGCAGCACAACCTCGGGTGTGGCAGCTTGGAAAAGGAGAGGGATGTGGGGGGCTCTTCCCAGAGAGCATCCTTCTCCCAGCAGGCTTTTAAATGAGGACAGGTAAGGCTGAGAAAGAACACCTGTGCCCCCGTGTTGAGTTACCTGGTGCTCTTTCCTCCACTCCTCTGAGGACTTTTCACTACTGAGAAGGGGAATGTAGCTAAGCTTTGAACCTTGTTTTTAACGAGGTAAATTGGTTAACCTGTTAAAAGTAGCCAAGAGGCCTCAGAAAGTGTTAATGTTTCAATAGGGTGAAAGTGATCACACAATCTGTTGTACCTTTTAATGGCTAATACACAAGCACACACATATATAACTTCTTTTGGTATAGATACTTTGTATTGACAGATATTGAAATACTATACCTTTTACAGTTGATTGCATTTTGAACTGCTACAATTGTAATACAAGCTAATATTTGCTGTTGGTGTGTATTCTGGGCTTTTGTTATTTTATTTTCTTCCTCTGGGAAAACTCAGCTGGAATCAAATTATTATTTCTTTCACTTGTAATTTATTATAAGTTTTTAATTCTCATGGTTGTGATTTGCAATAAAACCCTGTGATAGATGTTAAGTTACTTATCTCTTGCAGAGCTTGTTATTGATTGAACATTTTGTGATTATAGGATTTACTTTAAATTTTAGGATTTATTTAATTGTATTTTCTTGCATTGTTTTGCTCAAGTGTAATAGCTTAAATCATGATCCCCTTCTCATTTATTTGTTCTGTAAGATGCAGATGTTTTTCTGTTTATTCTTTCTCAGTTGAAGGTTTTGAGGGCAGGTTTTCCTAGACAGCCTGAGTTCTGAGATCCCCTAGATAAGCTGCACAGCCGTGTCAGAGCCCCGATGGTGTCACCAGGTGCTGATCTGTTCTGTACGATTTCTCTGCAACTTGCACTGAATTCCAACACCTGCCAGTGGCTGCTTGTGCAGAAGTGCTCTTTAATCTGATTAGAGGTTTAAGATAAAACATAATCCTGCCTCCAACCTTTGCAGTAGAAGTTTCATCTTCAAGCCACAGGGTGGCAGCACGACGTTGGGTTTATGTCTATTGTTACCCAAATTCTTGTTTTTTTTTTTTTCTCAAGTCCTCACTACTCAATTGATGCTGTAATAGTTGGACTTCTAGTTTGGGGAGGAAGTGTCTTTTAAAATATTCCCCTCGTAAATCTATAGGTCAAATGTTCCCATTGTCCTTTTAATCCCATATTTTTTGTATCATTCATAAAATATGACCTGAAATTCAGAACAGACCTGCAAAGACAAGAGTAAAATGTAAATTAAATGCAAAAGTATAAATTTATCCCATTTTTTTCTTTGAATTCTAATATATCAGTATGACAAATAAGGGTGTTTATATGCCAACATGTAAGTTATGTCACACTTTTCTTAAACAAAAAAAAAAAAAAAAAAAAAAGCCCAACAACAAAAAACAGACCCACAAAAAAAAATCCTAATATTCTCATTACAGATTTCTTTACATTTAATTATAATTTAATTGTCCTTTAATTAAGTTGCTTCTCATAAAGATGTGAAAGAGTACTGTGATGTCTTTGCCAAGAGTAGGACTGTGAATCTGGACCAGGAAGTGTACAGTGGGATACTGCTGACTGGCAGTGGCACCTGAGGAATGGCCCTGGTGGTGGTGGAAAAAAGGTGGGAGTTGTACCACACTGAGGAGAACAGTTTGGGGGATGATGGGCTGCTCAGTCTGACCTCAGTCCACAGGAATGTTATGGTGTGAATCCTCACAAACGCTGTGTCCAGCTCTACACCCAGGCACAGGAAGGGTGGGAACATAATTGGGAACAGTCACACA
This sequence comes from Oenanthe melanoleuca, assembly GCF_029582105.1. NCBI lineage: Eukaryota > Metazoa > Chordata > Aves > Passeriformes > Muscicapidae > Oenanthe > Oenanthe melanoleuca. The sequence goes on from NC_079339.1 coordinate 52,532,771, forward strand.
GATTTATCAAGGACCAGCCTCACTGGCTTTTCTGATGAGATGAGCAGCACTGGATGAGAGGAGAGAAATGAAGGTGTCCTTGCCAGGGGAAAGGAAAACCTGGCTGGGCTGCAGGAGCAGGGGCAGCACAGCCCTCCCTGTGCCAGAGATCCAGAGCTGCTGCTGCTGCTGCTGCACACGAGGCTTTAGTGCCCTGGAGATGCTGCAGTGCAGAGAAATGACCCAGGGGAAAAAGGAGCCTTTCCAGGTCACACATGGGGCAATCTGAGCTCTTCAGACTCTACCAAAAGCACAAGGATTTCATGAGTTTTTGAGTGCTGCAAGGCTGTGGATTGAGGTGTGGTGCTTTTGGATACACTTAAGGGTTTTTAGTACCGTTGAAACTGTTCAGCACTCTTCTGTTCTCCTGAGCATTGATTGCTGCTGTCAGAAATGAGGAACTGGTAGAAGGCTATGTGGTCTGAGAATGTCCACTCTTACATCCTGTTTACTCTGCTAGAACTACTGATATGATCAAACTTACTCATATCCTTAGGTGTTTTGGTGGGATGTGCTGTAGATTGCAGCACTCTGCTGAATATTGATTTCTGAACCTAAAGAAATGATTCAGTTTTCAGCCAAGTAGTTTACATACAGAATTTAATGCACTTTTATGTATTTCGTCCCAGAGAGTTTCATTTCATTCATTGGAGCTTGATTCTCCCACGCTTTCTTGCACTGAGTAATACCTCCCCAAATGACTAATCTGATTGTTCTGATTTTGCTTTCCATGATAGTAAGATTATTTACTGCCCCAAAATAAATTTTGAAGTATTTTTAAATGCGGTAAAAACAAGTTTAGAAACCTGGGACTATGATGAGTTGGGATGACCAGTATAAGGAATTAAAATACAGTAAAATGTAAGGTTGAAAATATGTAGTCAATGTGCAGATTTCATGGTCTCCTCCCAAAAATGTTAAAAGAAGAAAGCCAGCTTGAATATTTCCTTCATAAATTGTTTCCTCTTCTATTGAGTGGTTTCACTCTAGGTTGTTCTGGAAGTCCTTACTTCTCTAAAAATGAGAACTTGGTCTCACTTGGGTGTAGTCGCTTGTACTGCTGCTTACAGAGAGCAGTAAGAAGAAATTTGTGTACTTAGATGGGTCACAGGAATGCAGGAGCTTTCTTGCTCAGGCAGGGCATGGAGTAAAGAAGTATTATTTCTGCTTTATTTCTGTGACTTTGGATTAGCACTGCTGAACACAAACTTCTATAGGTCCTGAAAATATCTTTTGTTCCTCACATAGCTGATTCTGGAGTGTGCTGTCTTGGTGAGACCAAAAACTAGAAGTTAATAAGCATTGAGTTAGAGGGACTTCCTTTCTTCTCTGGTACAAGACTTCACTCTGTTTACACCATGCACTCTCCTGTACCCGCTGTTGTGTTTGGAATCACTGCTAGAGCAGTTTTTCTTACATCTTGCACTGACTTTGTCCCTTCTGTGCTGATGCTGCTGCTAAGGACACAGTGAGAGCCTGTGCACTTCTGTTCCCCTTAGCACTAACAAGTTTCCCATTTGTGAACTGCGGTGCCGTCCTTGTTCTGCTGAAGAAATCATCAGTGCTCGTGATGCTGTCCTTCATTGATGCTGCTGCTTGTAATCTGTACAGCAATATGACCTGGGGTTCTTTCATCTTTTCCTTAGTGCTAGGCATTGTGGCAAGTGCAGCTTCATGTGTAGCAGTTGTGGCTCCAAGCTGTACCTGAAATGTCTGTAATATTAATTCCACACGTGGCTGCTTCTGCTCAAGTTGAATGAAGACTTCCACCATAACAAGTGCTGCCAGAAATGAGAGTACCCTTTAAAGTTTAGTGGCATACATCACTTGGACATGAAAACTAGTTCAAACCTCAACACTTGTTCTCTGTATTTTCTCAAGAATTTCACTTCTTGTGAGGCCTTTAACTTAGAATATTTTCTTAGTTTGCTTAACTCCTGCTACCATCTGTTGTTCAGTAACAACTCGGAGCCAAGGCGGCTGATGGAGATCTGAGTTCTCCTAGATCAGCACTTGGCACCACAAGCTTTTTCACAACCCAACAAGCAGTTCCAACAGCTGCATGCATGAATCACTTAAGTTATAGTACCCTGCAGCACCCTGTAAGAATGGGTTTTGACAATCTGGTCAGATGCCATACAAGCAAAAGTGCGATGAACTGAGCTCCTTGGAAGGTGTAAAATAAATGTGAGATGATTATTTTGATACATATTTTAATGTATCATGCCCCAGTGTTTCATTACTGTTCAGAAAGTTTTGAGACTACCTAGATTGCATGTAAGAGTTTATAATTATTGAAAAAAATCAGTGGGCTGGGGTATGTGTGTGTGTGTTTATTTGTTGTAGCAAACTATTCTGACACATTCCCTGTGGCATTTCATTTTACTGAGAGACAGTTTGCCCCAGCAGTAGAACAGCTCCTCACGTGCTTTTGAGTCAGTCTATATTTAAACCTGTCTCCAGCAGTATTTTATTTCAGTTGTTTTACTCTGGTTTGCCTAGCTCTGGATGCATTCTTGATTATGATCTGTTTATTGAAAATTTGCTGTCACAGAAACATAGAATCATTTAGGTTGTAAAAAACATCAAATCCAACCATTAACCCAGCACTGCTGAGCCTAGCACTAAACCCTGTCCTGAAGTGCCACAACTACACAGCTTTTAAATGCCCCCAGGATAATGAAAGACTCCCCCATTCCCTGGGCAGCCTGTCCCAGTATTCACATCCTGCTCTTCCCACAAACACTGCAGAACATCCTTTCATTCAGAGACTGGCACTGTAAGGGCACCTCTTAAAGCTTTGCAGGAGGATTGTGTGGATTTCTGGTTGGTGTCAGAGCAGGCAACTGACTGCACCAACACCGAGCCCAAGGGACCAGTGTCAATGAGCCTGGTGCCACTGGGCAAACTGGGCTGCACAGCTGAGGATCTGCCCCTGTGTGTAATTTGTGTTCTGCTCTGGTGGTGTCATTATTTGTTTGATGATAACCATTGCTTTGGCTGAGTGTTTAACACTAGGCCATTTACAAAGAATTTATGGAGTCCATATGTTTGGATTTCACTTAGCTGCCCAAATAAGGGGGAGGGAGCAGAATGGAGGTTGATTTTATTTTGAACCTGCATCTGCAGACTGGCTGGAGCCAAGCAGGGTAACTATAGGATGGGACAGTGTCATCCAGGAATAGGGTGTTAAAACTTCTTGGGCAACTTCCACAGAGCTGCCTGGCAGGAATCCCCCCCTCAGTTCCTCTTAGAAAATGAGATCAGTGGGTACCCAGGGGATAATGTGGGCTGGGTGCCAGAGAGGGGGAGCTTTCCCTGGTTCTGCACTAGGATGGGAAGACACGAGTTCCAAGAGTTTTATCAATATTGTTGAGTTGGACTGCAAGTCTTTCACACCACTAGAAACGTAGGTAAATTGGTCTCAGGATGTGCAGGCTGCAGATGATGCAGTGAACTTGAGGATGCTGAAGTAGCTTGGGTTTAGTTTCCCACATTTTGAAGAGTTCTTAAGTGTTTGTAAGAGTTTTAAAGAGAAGATGTAAATATTTTCCATCAGCGATTTTCAGTTAGTGTCTTATCAGGTACTTAACTCTACATTTTTAGAGAACTCTAGATAGGTTAAACTTGATAGTTCATACCACAAAGCAAAGCAAAGTAAGATAAAGGGCAGACTAATTTTCTGGTTTTTTTCCCCAGGTTTTTACATTTATCAGCTGGAAATCCACATGAATTTAGGTATGTCCAGTAACAGAAATGGATGCCAGGCAGTAAGTGGTAACCAAATAATTTTTCAAAGCAATCGATTCCCTTCTAACTCTACTAAAGGAGCAAGAGTGTGTGACAAAAGGCACTGGGCACTTCTCTGTAGTAGAATTGATATTAAAAATATCAATAGGAAATCACTTTAAAACTCAGAGGGAGACTTACTCTTTTCTTTGTTTAGGCCAGTGTTTCATACCAAAATACACCAGTCAAGAGTGTACATGAAACTTGAGGACATGGATCTGTACAGACAGTGTAAGTATTCCCATGGATTTGGGTCAGTTGAAGTCTCCACAGTGACTTCAAGGAGCATCCATTTCCATGTGGAAAATAATTCTTTAAAATACATTCTGTTAGTTGATAAGCCACCCTCTAGAAGGGACTGCAGAAGATGAGAGACAGGGTAAGGCACAAAAAAAATGAAAGTGAGAGAGAAGAAGAAGGAATCTTGTTTCTTGTCTGCTGGGAGTAGATGGGAGAACGATGTCATAAGGCAAAAGGCAAATAAAGAGAACTGGAAATCTAGGGAAAAAAAAAACAACCATGAAAAAAGGGAAAAGGAGCTCAATAGTGTAGGCTGGTCTCTACAGGTACCACCCAACAATCTGCATCCAACCTCCATGCAGCAGGGAACTGAAAGCCCACCTCTGTGTGCCAGCTTTTTTCCTGCTCCCAGGAGAGGAGATCTGCTCAGCAGAACACAGATGGCATTGCCATTGCCTCTGCTCCTGTGGGGGCTTTTTCCAGATGGGGAGTTGGAAGCTTCTTTGTGCTGCTCCAGCCTTCCTGTGCAGCAGCCCTCGGGTGCTTGGGGCTCCACCAGCCTGCGTGCCCGGATCCAGTGCTGCTGAGAAAATTGCAGCTGAACCCGTTAGGAAAATGAATGGATTTATATCCAGGGTTTTCTTCCTGCTTGAGGTGTCCTTGTTGACTTCTCCTTTCGTATAAGAGGAGATTTTTGAGCTAATACAGGCTGAGTTATTATCAGTGATCTGAAAAGAAAGTTGAAACAACTGTTGTGCACAGGGGAACCCCAGGCAGCCCTGTGCTACTCACACTCTGACCTCCAGCCAGACCTGGTGCTTTCCTGCATTGCTGGGGTGCCTCTCCTACCTCAAGCAAGGCACAGCTATGACAGGTTTCTTTCTCAAAATGACCTGAAAAACCACTGGCAGTCCAGAAAGCATCACCCTCCTTACAGTTCCCTTTGCTGCTTATGGGAATTCTTAAAAAAAACATAATTTTAAATACCTAACAGCCACCTCTGATCTCCATTTCCTTCATGTTGAGCAAATCACTACAGAAAGTAAAATTTTGGAGAAGTAACCTGTAAAATGTGAAGTTTTACAATCAAGTAAAGGGAGATACTGAGTTTAATCCCTTTATCTTAGTTGCACATTAAATTTATGACCTCACCTGAGTAAATAAGTACATTTTGTTCCGCTTTCTTCTACTTCCTTTCCTCTACAACTTTCCAGTCTGCAGCTGCTCCAAGAGACTTTGTTGTCTCTGTTTTTTTTCTCAGTTTCATTCTACACTCATTACTGGATGGGCACCAGGTATTCCTGTCTTCCTGTTTAGTTTCATTTCTCCCAATAACATCAGAATAAGAAACAGTTACAGCAGTTAAACATATCATATGGAAAACTTACTATGTGCTGCAACCATCCTAATAATATCACTCCATTTTTTGTTTTTGAAGTTCATTGAAGGGTTTATATTTTGATCTTTCTGCACATCCATAAAGCCTTTAAAAGTCACTGCAGCAATTTACAGAATATGCAAGAAAAGTTCATTAGTTATTAAAAAAAAAAAAGAAATAACCCAAATACTATATGAACTCCAGCCCTGTGTGTGGGAGAAGGTGTGTTAGAATTGTTCTCTGAAGTCAGATCTGTGCCCCAGTAAATTAAAATAAAAAGCCAATTTCAGAGTAAGAATCCCTAAAGTGCAGCAAGTCCTAATGCAGAGCAGATCACAGGATCATAGAAACAGCTGAGTTGGAAAGGGACCCAGGGGGACCATCGAGTCCACCATATTTAAAAATGGAATTCTTGCTCATTTTAATCCGATTCCGATGAACTCTCAGGCATTCTGCTGAAGATCACAATCACTTTCACAATTTCTTGTTCTGATATAGATTTTTTTTCAGTACTACACAATTTCCTGGCTAACAGCATCGGTACTGTAAGGACACAGCCACACAAAGAAAGATACAGGGAGTTTGCCAATAACTAAAGATCACAGTGTCTGGGGAAGGGTTTGTGTCTCCTCTGTGAAGACTTTTCATTCCAACATAGAAATAATTCTATCTTCTGCAGGGTGAATGTATTAATATGTAGAGAATTTAAGAGACCTTCAGAATACAGAAAATACAGCAAATGCTGTCTGTGTTGCCATTTATCTTCTTGAAACAAAATAAAGCCCTGATGAAATGCAACACACAAGCAGTTACAATAACCTGACAGAAGACATGAAGAAAGCGCGGAAAACACGGTTACATTTCCCACAAAGTAAAAACATTGGCTCCTTCATCTTTGGGGGACAGGCAAAAAAAAAACCCAGTTAGAGGCAAAAAAACCCCCACGTGAAGCAGCACTTCAGCAAAAGGGAAACAAAACTGAGCTATGTGCAGGCTGAAAAACCACAGAGGGAAGTAGAGTTTTTACTTATGAAGACCTTGATTTGGTCCCTAAGAACCCACCACGCTCACAAAACCAGGGTGGTGACCATAAGTTACAGAAATTTTAAAAAGTATCAAGCAGGAACTACTGTAACAAATTGCATTTGTTTAAAATGATTTTGGACGGAGAGCAAGCAGTCATCACCTGATTAGAATGCAGCATATGCTGCAGCAGACAGCGGGCACACGTCTGCACACTCAGCTGCAGGGGGATAATAAGCTCCTGCTCGCTATAGGCACCGTGTGTCCCTTGCCTGTTGCTCCTCTTGGCAATTAACCTCCCTGTTATTAAAAATATTGAGCTCAAAGTGAAAGACAAACACTCGTTTGCAACGCTGAAGAAACAAGATCCTTTACATTTGCCTGTTTCTTCAACTGTGTTTTTACCTCTGAAGCTCTTCTAGATACAGTGAAATAAACCAGACCTGCTAAATTATCATTTCCCAAACTTCTCAGGCAGAAGATCTGTACAACTTGCACAGGCACTTTCCTGTGTGTGGGCTCCATTTCTGCACCTCTGTCTCCTTGGAGTGTGCACTCCCACTGTGGGCTGTGACCTCTGACCTAAATCACCATCCTACAGCCAGCTACTGGAGATAAAAATCTGGTTTGGCATGTGCTCTCTAAGAAGCAAAGGGTATTTTCTCTGACAAAGATTGAGAAGGCCCCATAAACCCTCAGGAATATGAGAACACAGATCTGGTGTACTGAGCACTTCAACACATGGGTACAATCCAAAGCAGCAGAAAAATTTCCCACTAGTTAAAGCAAGGACCATCCAATTCAAAAAATCCAGGCAAGTCTTTGCCCTCAAAACTCCAAAAACTAGCATAATTTGTTTCCCAGGTGGAAAAAAAAAAAAAAAAGCTAGGACTTAAGGCTGGTATGAGAGCTGGAGAGCAGGTGGAAGAGTGAAGGTGCAGAAAGAAAAATGAAGAAAAATCTGCTTATTGTACTAGTGAGGGGAGGGGGGAAAGGGGTAGAGGTCACAGTTTGTACAAAGTTTGGAATGCTATGAACCAGAGTTATCTTCATTCACTTTAAAGGGAGAACAGCCTGTCATATCCTAATGGGATTGTACAGAATGTTTTAGTTACACCAGGGAATATAAAATGGAATTTGCAGAATTACCTGGCTCCAGCCCATGTCTCAACCCCAAGCAGCACTCGAGCAGTGTATCTGTTTCAACCACTGCCCAGCTGACCTCAATTCCAGACTGCAGTCACAGGCACACAGAGAACTTACTCATGTACTCTTGCCAAGGGTTTTTTTCCTGTTTTTCTCCAAGTCTGAATTTACAACAAAGTTCCTGGGCTGTAACAGATCCAGTACTTGTGCTCAGAACCTGGGATGCACCATCTTTGCTGCAATGTGCAACACCAGAGCAAGATGACATTGTTCAATGCCAGAAGGAAGAATGGGGAGATTTTGGCTGTAGACATTGTTAGAATAAGTTTTGAGGTTTCAAGTCAAAGAGCTAAAGAAACATGCAAGATTTAAACAGTCTCTGCATATATGGTACAAAAAGAATCTGAGGTGAATAACACTCTGGTCACAGGCTTTTGCAATAGGATTTTCTGTGCTAAATCAAGATGTAAAAACACATTTTACATTAGCAAACAGACAGCTGTAACATAACTATTCAATTATGGAGAAGCAAGGTATTTAGGACAATCACTGGTAAATTGTGGGAATGTGTCCAGATGACCCAGCATTCAGGTGTGGCCTTAACAGCTCTCAGTTGCTAACAATACTAAGATTCAGAGATTTTTGGCAGCTTTTTTTTTTTTTTTTTTAAGTTCAATTTTATATAAGGGAATTAAAACGATCCATTAGGAACAACTGGCAGAAAAATACTGAGACATAATCAGCCTCAACAAAACAACCTGATCCATGCCTGCTCCTGCATTTGTCAGAGCAGATTTTCCTGGGGCAGATTATGGTAACCTTTGCTCACTTGTGTTGCCTATATTTGGATGCAAGAAGTTGTGTTAGTTCAGAACCTGTCAAGACTTGTAAACTTGGAGAAGAGTTTCCTTGAACTTCGTCCCTGGGCTGGCTGGAGACACAGATGAAGCTTGGAAGCAAAGGAAGAGCAGTTAGATCAGACTTGCTGAACAGGACAGGCTGTCCAGCATCAGTCTCTACAGAGACACAAATCTCCTCTTCCCCCTTCCCTCCTTGCATAAACATGCAGTAAATTGCACTGGGAATTACAGTTTATTCTTTCAACCAAAAAACATGCTGGATGTTTAATGGCTTACCATGGCTGCAACTCCTGTTGCTTAGTCTGAAGCACACTGCAGTTGTTCCTGGATGTTCATATCTTGTTCTTTGTATTCTTGTTTGAAAAACGACATTCCAGCCTTCTGTAACCACCTCCCAGCTGTGATTAACATTAGTGCCTGCAGAGTGTTAGAGATTGTGCAGCACAGCCTGGCCCCAATGGTGGAACAGAAATACCTTTGCAGATCAGGGCCTTTTGCTGGCACCAGAAGGGCAGCAAAACAAGGCCAGTCCTCATTCACCTCAAGACAATTTATTCCTGGCACAGGGTGCATTTCTCTGAACAAGCGTTTTCCAAAATTATCTTTGCATAATGATCAGCACAGAGATGAAACAACTGAGGAGGAACAGAACAACCTGAATCCCTCAGTGATACACACATCAAACTTAAGAAACTGGAGCAGTTGTTGCATTTCTATAAATTCAGAAGGCTCCTACCAAAAGAAATAAGAACCTAACTTGTTAAAGCAATTTTATTTAAGTATTTGAAGGGAAACTTTCATATAATGAGTAGAAATACTAGAGTTGAATGTTGTTAAAAATAAGTCAAGATGATGGGATCTCTGTGCAAGCACAGCAGTGTCTGATGGAGAGGGGAAGAGAGGGTTTTCATAATATAAACTTCCTTTCAAATAAAAACATTAAATGCTACTTAACTGGAATACATGTAATCATTTTTTATACAGTTAAGAGAATAAAAAAAAAACCAAAACAAAAAAAGCGCAATTTAAAGAACGCAACCTACAATGGAATAACTTTATTTGCAGCAGAGACAGAATAAGACTGCTTTTATGAAAATTACAAAGAAACATGATACAACAAAAATAGGGTGTGGGGAATTTCCCACTAAGATTAAAAATGAAAAACAAAAAAAAAGTTCACTTTTTGAACACCATTATTCAAACACATATGAAGTTTCAACCTAGTTTTTTTTATACATGGGAAACACTGTTAAACTGAATCTTCAAGAGTGAGAAGGCACCATGAACTGTTGGTTGATACCTTTAATGCACACTCAAGAAAGAAGAAATGATCTGGCATGATGCAAAAATTCATTAAGTGTTTATATATATTCATATATCTTTTCGTAAAAAAAAAAAGCGGCAACAAGTCATTACTTCAGTGCCAAATGTACTCGTGTCTGGCTCATGAGGATGATTTCTCACTTAGACCTGTGTTGTATTTCTGTACAGTGGTGGAAGTGGGTGATTTTGTGTTGTTGCCTTTCATATTAGATTGGTAAATCAAGCGTTTTCTAGGTTCTGAGAAGCCAATCCTATGAAGTATTCCTAAATTCTATGCAAATGGAATAATTAAAATGCACTGTCTAGAATGAAATACTCATCTGTACGGCGTGGCAATCCCACCGGATTCAGTTTGATATGTAATGTCTTGTAGCAGATGTTATAACAAAAATAACTTTTGCTTTTTGATTTACCTCACTGAGGCCATTAATGCTGTTCCTATAGTTGGTTTTCTGGAGTTGGATGACACTTCACTGCTGTCCAAAATGAGTTTGAACCTTAACCCTCCAGAGTTTGTTCACTTTTGTTGCTTATATTATTGCACTAGCTACTAAAGTCTTATATCTTCCTATATAAATCTAATTGTTCAGAGTGCAGATTCTGTATTTAGATAATGAACTGTATGAAATAAATAAAATAGGGGGATTTTCTGGTCAGAGTTGCTGATATGTTGAATACCTTAATTATTTCTAAAGTAAACAGTTTTGGTGTATATTCTTAAAAACCTATGGTCATTCAGCATAAAAGCCTTGACATAATACTTAAAAGAATGGATTTGTTCTCCTTCTCAAAAATGCATCAAAGAATTGTTTTAAATACAGAATCTGTGAGGCTTCCTACAAATTCATCTAAGTCGTAATACAAACACAGTTTGTAACTCGATAATATAGAAAGTTCTCTAGTGTCCATTGAAGTAAGGTCCCCAAAATGCAGTCTGTTTTGTTTCTGAATGGCAAAACATTAAGCGGTTCCACTGGCTGAGTAGGAGAACTGAGGAAAATGAGGTCTTCTCTCGTTATCTACACAATCCATGCTGTCATCTGAAAGAGGAAAAAAAAACCATTAGGTAACATTTGCTACCTTTTTTTATTTTCAGCAAATCAACAATCAGATAATGCATGGTGAAGTTATTTCAGAAAAGAGATGTTCAGAAGTCCATCTAAAATTGCTAGGAGTTGCATTGCTTAAATCCATATTCACTGTTCTGAATTTCTGGCAATTGCTATTTGAGAGCATCAAACATGCTCAGTTATCACAAAAATACAATATTTTGATTGAATATGGGCATTAGGCCATGCTCAACTGACTCCTTGCATATACACAGGGCATGTGGATATGGACATGAGCAAAACTCATTATTATAAAGATTTCCAGTGGGAATGTGCAGATTTGGAAAAGACAACAGTACAAATAATTTCACTCTTATTAAACAGGTTTTTCATTTCCAAAACTGGAAAGATGTGGTAAGTTTCACATCAATTTATCAACTTCTTGGTCAAAAACATATGGAAAACTCTCAAGTTTAACCTGATGCTTTTTCATATGGGCTGAAGAGACCCATCATAGCAAATTATTTCTGGTGTGTGGAGAACACAGTGGGAAACATTGGGAAGAACTTTACCTTGGTCAGGAGGAGTGATTGTTATCATCTGTGCTGTAAATTCTTCATCAAAGTATCTTGTATCCGTTTCAGATGTAACTTGTGGCTTGAATGGAGGTACAAGCTAAGGAAAGAAAAAAAAGTGTCCATTTACATATTCTTGCAGTGCTGCTTGAAGTAAGTTAAATTCCACATAGTTATAAGCTACAGTGTCTTTTTCTGCATTCCTAAAGTGTCTAAAAAACAGTTCACCAAGAAGGAGGCATATATAGTAAAAAATACTTAGGTGTGCACTTCCTATTTATGTGGCATTTAAGGCATTTTTCCCCCCAGGCTTTAACTACACAAAGAAAGCTTAGAATCCTAAAATTTCTTCCAGTAATAACATGCTGACCAATGTTTAAAAATAACAACACATACTAGTTCCCCTCATAATTATATGGAAATTGACAAGCTCATCTAGTCAAATTTATGCTTAAGGAGGATGAAAATAAGTAAGAAAGATGCTTAGTGATATGAAATTTATCAGCTAACCCTGTGTACCACTGTAAGGTACTGTAAGGGCTGTAACATTCACCAGAAAGTTTCAGCTACAGCGCTACTGTGCCCATGCAGCTCACAATGGAGGTCTGACCAACCCAGCAGAATCTAGGCCAAGGCAGCAGCAACACTAAGCTTTAAAACTGCTGGTCCCCAAAAGAAGCTTGATGTCAACTCAGAACTTGGAAAACCTGGAGTGCTTACAAAAACCTGAGCCCAGTCAGCAGTGAACATCCTCCTCTTGCTACACCAGGAGCTGCGCTCGCTGGGGTTTATTCCTGAGACTCGCTCGGGCAGACAGGCTGGAAGTGATCCATGTGTACCTAGGCAAGCTCTGGCAAGAGCAGCTCCAGATGGAGCGGAGCTGCCTGGCTGGGATGGAGGAGGAGCGGGATGGGGAGCCGGCTGCATACAGATGCACACGCTTGGAGCACGGACAGCTCTGCAGGGCCACCGGCAGCATTCACACCTCGCTCACCTTCCCCTGCCCGGGGGGGCAGAAGCAGGAGGTGAGCGCGGTCTGAGCCCCGCCGAGCACGGGGAGCAGCGCTGCCATCCCGCTCGCCACCACCGGGGTTACATGTGGCCACCTTTTAATAGCACACAGCCACACCGGGCAGCGAGTCAGGAGCGTGACTGAGGAAGTGTCCAGCTTCCCATCCAACACTGCAGCGAGAGGTTCAGCAAGGTGGATGGTGAATTGCTCCAACTGGAATTATACAGCGACCCCAAGACATGCACTTGTGCAAACAAGAACACTGACAGAAATCTCTACCTAGAAAACATTAGCAAATCTTGAATATACAAATATACAAAACACCTCTTTCCTACTCCCAACTTTGCCTCCTGCTTGGATGTGAAGAACGATTTTGTTTGTCAAGTTGGCAAATAAGAAAAACATTGGTTTCAAGCTCCCTATCACTAGGATGGTCTTTCTGATCTGTTTTGAGAGCACCTAACAGTGCCCTGCCTTACAAACATCAATCTAGTCAAATGTGCTCATTTTCAATGTGAAGATTGTAACAAAGACTATACAAAGAAGCATTTACTGTTAAAAATCAATCTTTAAAAATTTTGGGGCAGAAAAGCTCTGTTTAATATAAGAGAAAACAATTATAATATATATTCATCATCTTTTTTTCCCAATTACTCACAATTCTCTGTGCCCAAGAATGTCTTAAAGGAGCCGGGTACATTACCCTTACCTAAAAAAAACATACTAGGTTCTTAGAAGCAGTCTTCATATTCCTGAATTTAAGAAGGAAAAGGAAATAGGATATCCCAAAGCTGGGAGTCACTCTGAGCCTTGCAGTCCCCTGAAGCTATTGAAGAGGGAATGCTTCACATTATAATGTTAATAACACTTCTCAACCAAATCACACCAACATATTACATATAAAAGCCCTGTGGAGCATGAAGATTCTTCCTCATGTAACACTATTCTCCCTCTCCTTGTAGCAGTTTCTGCCTATTTCCCAAAGCAACCCTGGGTTTGTTTTTGACAGGCTGTGCATGTGTGTGTGAAGCTCTATCTGTCCTTTTAAGCTAATGGTGGTTTTGGCACTCACAGTGCCCCCAGTTGCTCTGCTTGCTGTGCACAGCACAGAGTGATTTAGGACTTGGGCACTGCAGCAGACACCTGAACTGAGCACATTGGAGCGACTCAGAGCAGCAAGCCCAAGCCAGCACACATGTGGAATGGGCCAGCGCTGCCTGTATCATTTTCCTTTTTATTTTAGTATCTGTTAAAAGCAATTTGAGACAGATTATGATGCACCCACAAGACATCTTTTCCCCCTAGCTGTCAAATTGTGAGCGCTAAGCTGGAAACAGAGGGGAAGCCGCAGAAAGCTCCAGCGCTGGCTTTAACAAGCAAATATGTCGCTTTACTGGAAAGCTGTCACTGCAATAGCTCTGCACTTCGACTGGCAGGGAGGTGCCACCTGTAGCCTCCCACGGCTGCAGACCAGCATTGCTACCCGCAGGCTCATGCTGGTTTAAGAGAGAACAAGGACCAGAAAAAAACCCCATGTGATTAAAATCTCTTTGCATATGTTTTGCTTGTGGCTGGGCAAATTAAACTGCACCTTTCTCTGCACCAGAGACAGGCAGCACTCTTCCAAGTGAGCCTAATAAACATTTTAAATTTGGGGGACAACTCCAGTTATCCAAATCTCCTTATGATTTAAAGCACAACTATTTTTCCAAAAAACTTAATTACAAAGCAAATGTTCTGGATTACCGAAGCCCATATTCATACACATATCCAGCATTACTGGAGATGGTGGGAACCAAGGTTAGCACACAAATACCTCTTGACAGTTGACAAAATCCAACTTGAATCCATGGGATTACACTTCAGGTAAATGCTGCAAGACCCTCTTTGGACCACCCAGAATGTAGGCAGCAATCACTCACAGGCTCTCCATTTGCACAGCGTGCCTACCTCAGATGCAAACACTAATGGGACAGAGCAAAGCCAGAATCTAGACTCCTTGAATAGGTCAAGGTCACAAATAGTCTCAATTAGCACAGAGTTTTCTCTAAAAGATTGGAATATTTGGAATTTCCTGATAGTTTTCAGAATAATCCAAATACCACTATGGGACAATTTATGAAGGCTTTCTCAGTCTTGTGGATAAATAAAACATTGTCTCCAGCTTGTCTGATTTCTCTTCTGTTCAGGGAACTGGGACTACTACCAAATGACAAATAATTTTACTCAAAATATTTGAGCCCCATTGTCAGCTTTTTAGCTTAAACTGCATAAGCCCAGCAAACCCCCAAGCAGTCAGCTTGTCAGCTGGGTGCAAATGGGGACAACTTCCTGTTTAGAATAGGAATTCAGATCTATTTTTCACATTATACTGAATAAACTCCATGGAACTCTCTCCTACCCTCATGACTGCATGCAGTTCTCCCTCAAGGGATACTTTGAAAGGGCTGAGATCTAATATCTTATCCACACTTTCAAGGCACAAAAACTTGTTTTATGATTTTTCAGTTCCTTTAGCCACACAGATCTGTGAGGAAGTGAAAGAAGAGAAGGAAACAGAGCCCTCTCTGTAGCTGTATACAGCACTGGACAATGCTCCCACTACAATATGGGAACTCAGCTTCTGCAAAGTTTCTTACCTGCTCCCACCAACTGGAGGGACAACCAAACTGTATTCAGAGATCAAATGAGATGTGATACCACAAGAGACTGCTGGGGGAATGAGGGAAATCAGGAAAGGCTGGGATGGAGTGAGATCATGTGGCACCAGTAGATGGGAGCCTTGAATCAGCAGACCCATGTTTTAGTTGGCTGCATTTCACAAGTGTTATGAAAATGTGGCTGTTGAGAATTGAATGTGAGAGGACAAGAGCACACCTCCCTTAGAGCACAAAGCAGGGCATCTTGGAGGAGTGAAAGAGTTCTCTGAGAAGGAAGGGGCAGTAAGGCACAGACAACTGATAAAACACATTCTTACAGGAAAAGCTGGGCTCTTTGACTTCAGTGGCTCCCACTGAAAAGCCAGCAAACCCAGTGAGTCTCAAGGAAAACCCAGAGAAATACCATAGAGTGCAGACACTTTGTATCAGTCCTTTGCCTCACACAAAAACAGTATTAGGCTTGGATTGATGTAAGAGCCTACACTTGTCTGGATAGCCTTGAATGTTGACATTAGATTGAAAAGCAAGGAAAAATGCAATGGGAAGGAAGAGCCCATCTTCTACTACTGCTTCTAGGAAATTTGGCTTCAGATGCTCAGGAACCAACTGTGACTCTGGGCTTGCAAGGGAGGCGTCAGTCAACAGCAAGAAATGAGAGCAAGAGTTCAAAGGAAAAGCCATTTTAAACACTTACATACTCTCTAAATTTGGAAGCTATTTTGATCACATCCTATTTTTCCAGCCATAAAGCCCTGTATCTCTTCAAGAGATACTCCTATCTTTGCAAAATAAAAATCCAGAAGTAATCTGATTACAGTATTTGAAGTTGTTGCTAAAAACAACTACAAACCTTTTCTGTGGAGGGTTTCTATGTACCTTTAGAGAGCAACAAAATTTGAAACATTTGATATACCCACAGCTACAATTCACCTTGAGAGAACAGTTGTATAAATACCTTTTTCTCATATACATCTTGCCAAACAATGCCAGCAAAGAATTTGTGCTGCATAATCTCCTTGGCATCATCAGGACCACCACCTAACCTGTAGGAAGCAAAATAAGTAATTAAATGTTTGACTACAGTTATTTTTCTAATACAATTTTTACTGCAGTGTACTGAAGAAATTCTGAGTTTATATAATGCATTTGGGAGCAGTTCTAGCATTTGTTATGTGTTTGGTGTTTCATGCAGGCCTATTTTAGGCTTCAACACAGTTCCACTAAAAGATTTAAAAACAGGCTAACAAACAGAATTAAAAAAAATGTCTCTCTTAGACAAAGAAAAAAAAAAAACAGAATTCAAAAGATCTGCCCTTCAGGAAAGATCCTGTCCTGGGGACCACAGCAGATACTGTAAAGTAAAAGGTCTGAGCCACAGATCCTTCTCTCTACATTAACATGCAACTACCCCTTAGAGTTTTCTAGAGCACAGTGATGCCAGCAGTAAAACTGAATTTGAAGTGAAAGAGAGACAAGGCTTTTTTAAGGCAAACTGATTTATGCAACCTGATTCAAATTTCCATTAAAGAAAACAGTTGACAACTGCAGTGATAATATCACAGCATATGCAAATATTTCCTCCTCCTTGGCTTCAGGAAAGCACAAAGGGTGTTTTATTGACTTGAAGTATATCAAGATAAACCACTTTTATTCCAAAATAAAACTGTCCACACAGCTTATAGATGCAATCAGTTTAGCTGCAGTGTTTAGCTAACTGATGCTTAAATTTTGCTGTGGAGGTTAAAATTTTCTCTAGAAGATTGAACCACATCTGCAAGCAAAGACAGGCACTGAGAAAACAAAACAGATACTGGGTAATCAGCAGAAGACTCAGGTAACAAGGTTAAAACAACGCTCAGGTGTTACCATGTTCACCCAGGCTGATCTCTAGGATCTGCCTATTCTCCCATGCCTGGTGCCACTGGCAAACTGAGATACTGACCCCATTTCAAGAGCTTGAAGCAATTCCTCTACAAGACCCAGGGTAGAGTTATACTGCTACAGACACCAGGGACAAGCCTGTTCTCTGGGCCTGAAGCCAAGACCTGGCCAGGCCTCACCCATTGCTGCATAGCATCTGGCCCTGAATGTCCTCTGGGCCACGTGGGGTAACCCCATGCCCCACTTCATGATTATCTGTGGATGGAGGGGAGGGGCTTGGTTCAAAATATCAGAGAAAAGATGAAGGCTGTGCTAAAACCCATTGAAGTGGTATTTTTACAGCGTGAGACTGCATGCTCTGGAATGCAGAATGAAAGCACAATGCTGTTGGGACAGCACTGGATGACTCTTCAGTGTGGAGAAGTCAAATACTGCAACACTTTGTTCTCAGCGCTGATGATGGATCCTGATGCATTCAACCCCTCAGCCATGCCTGAGCACCATGTGCAGAGAAGGCAAACTGGCAGAGGCCACAGCTGTACCAGAGACACCCAGCAGCAGAGGTGCCTGACAGTCCAGGGGCTGTGCTTGCTTCCTTGCCCTCTTCCATGACAGTGCCACAGCAACTGAAGGGGTTTGCTCCTTATCATCCTTTAGGCAATGTGCAGTGGAACAGCTCCCCAGCCTTCCAGTACCTGGGTGACTCTGTCTTCCCCAGGTGAGCTACAAGATCAACCCAAGTCCACCCGAGAGCCCCAGGGACCAAACCAAGCTGGATCAGGGCTCTCCCAGCTGCCTGGCAGCACTTTCTACAGCTGCAGAGCAGCCTGGAACAGAGACAAACTCCAGGGCAGCCTGGGAACAGAAACAAACTCTGTGAGTAATCATTTCTCGGCTGGTTCCCCCCAGGTCTAGTCGCTTTGCCAAGTCTCTACCAGACTCCTTGCTGCTTCCACAGCACAATGATGATGGCCAATGAGGAGGGTGGAGTCAATCCTCTATCCACAGATGCACAGGAGTTGAGCAGTGACTCTGAGCTAGGCAGCACCTGAATGGTGCTCTGCAGAAGCAGGCAGGAAGGCTGGCTGGCTGCAGCCATGTGCAAGGGCTTTGCAGAATATGTTATCTAATACGAGCCTGCGTTCCATGAAGGGCAAACACGTATTCAGGGAAATGCCAAGAAAGATTCCAGATGTTTTACTTACCTTTTAAAAATTACACAAATCTAGTCAAAGTGAAAGGTGAAACAACAGAAACCTCGTATTTTGGATATGGATTAATTCCAAAATAGAGTTTTGTTTTCCAGAACTATTAGGAAAGGTCCCTCTCAAAGAGAACAAAATTAAATTGGCAACCAATGCAAAAATCATGGTTAAGAAGCAGTGAGAATGTAAAGAGCAGCAGGTTTGTCTTTCATAGGGACACGCAATAAACAAAGAAAAATGCAGCAGAAATGAGTGCTCTGAAGAGATTCCTGGATAATAAAGTTAAATTCTGAACATTTAAGTCCTCAGACAGAACCAAAAATAGAATATATAGGACTTGAAAAGCAAAAGCTACAGAAATTTACAGAAATATAACAGAAAGCATAGAGGCCAAAAAGCAATTTAAAGAAAATAAGAGAAAACATCCCTTGAAATGTAACCAATTCTGGTTACTCATTCAATTTATATCTACACTTGAGAGACTTTCTTATTTTAGTTAAATCCAAAAGTGAAAATTATTAATAAAGTGCAACATCAATATTAAAATGAAATGATTTTCACGTTTTAAATTTTTATGAAACTGCATATTGCTTTTAAGTCCCTTTACCCATTTAATTGCGAATGTCTGTGCTCCATAAACTGAGGGCAATCAGCCATCATTCCACAGATATATCAGGTAAAAATACTTTTTAAAATTTGCTGTACTGTATTTTTAAACATATGTATATAAATATAGTCTATAAACACATAGGAAGATTGCAATTAGTGGATCAAATGAAAAATAATGGATCTCTATTTGCCCATGTAGAAGTAAACAGTGCTTAGCTCCCAGGTCCATTCCCAGCTCTTTAAAAAGAAACCAGCACATATCTAGTTTTCCAGCCCTGTCTTCACATGATTTCTGAGTCACCCCTGTCCCCAGACCTGGTTCTACAACGGCACTAACATCCCCACCAGGCTCAAGAACAACAGCCCAGCAAACGCTGTTGGTGCTCACCAGCTCCAAGCACAGACTCCCATTTCTCCTTCTCTGATACAGTCAGGATGGACACCAGTAACTTATTTTACTATGGCCCTTACCTTCAGAGGCTTCTAAGAGCCACAGGAAGGATTTGGGAGCTATATCCACATCAGCTTCCTGTGACTGGCACTATCAGCACAGAGAAGCTCTGTCTGCCTTTGAGAACAGAATGATTTGAAGACTCCAGATTTGGAAGGAAAAGGCCACATTCTTCCCAAAGCCCTGTACACAGTCTTTGGGTGCTTTCCTGCTCAGAGATTAAAACTTTTGGAAAGCCTAATGCAGCTAACTCCCAGCTCTTTGCTGAGCTTTACCTCCTCACTTTTTCACTAACCACATGCATGTGACACAAACATGGTAGATCCAAGAAGCACTGAAAAAGCTCCCACTTTGCAACATAAGTAATCGAGAGCAGTCATGTTTGAGGTTGCTGAAGCTTGGGAAGTCTCTAAAGTAGTGGTTTCTGGAAAGCTGGTAGAAAAAACTCTTTAAACTTGCCTTTTATGTTTTTCTCAGCTTCCATTTAGATCTCTGTGGGTGAACTGTTTGAGCTTTAGACTGATTTGTCTAAACTGCTGTGGACAGAACTGATTTAGACTAAAATTATCATACACAACAGCTAAATCTCAGCCTGTCTCAAAGCACCTATGATGAAACATGAAGACTTGAGCATTTTGCACTTCAGCTGATACACAGGACACTGGAACTGTCTGGAGGCAGAAGCACTTTCCTACTCAAGGCACACACATTTCAGAACAAACACCAATCACCTGTCATGTGTGGCTGCAAAACTCTGCATGTCCACAAGGCATCCAAGTGTGCTGTCCAAGAGGACCAACTCTTCAAGGTTATCTCCTCCTGCTGACCACCAGCCAGCTGGGACCACCTCAGGCCCCTGAAGTCCCCACAAGTGTCATCTGTAACTCCTCCAATGCCAGCAGTGGCTGTGAGCTCCCTGTGCCTGAGAGCCAGGGCTCAAGAGCCATCTGACCTTCCTGTAGCAGAGCAGCATGGAGGACACAGACACACAGCTTAACTACATATCTCCTCCTTTCACTAGGGAAAAAAACCAAGGAGTTTGGTTTTCATACAAGTAAGGGCTTGATTGACTCTGACATTCCTGAACATCTGTGACCAAAGTTTCGTGTGGATATGGAAAGAACCATCATGGCTAGGGAAGAATGAAGTACCAGAACTGACTATCAGGTCCCAGGGAGCACCACAACTCTGTGACCATCTGATCTTTGAACAGGTGTTTTTGAAATGCTGCATCTCTTCCTCTCATTCTTGCTGCATGGCAAGGTCCAACAGCACCACAGAGGCAGGTGAAGCAGCCTGTGACAAATCCCATCAGAGAGAGGCCCAACAACCCTGGCCTATGAAAGGGACTAAGGCACGCACTGAAATCCGACAATCAAAATTCAGATGAAACCATCCTGAAGTTCTCTAGAGTTAAAAACCTGCCAAGATTCAAAGCTTGCAAGACACTGACTACAAACCCACCCACCTATCTAAACTTAGCCCATTTACATGGGGTGCTCTGATCCATGGCCACCTTCACAGGTTGCAGTCCCCACAGCGGGGGGACTCACAGAGGAAGAACAATAAAAGGTAAAAGCTTTGTTGTTTCATGTATGAAATAGTGTTCTGATTACCTTCTTTCATTTGATCCATGCCACAAAGAAGCAAAGGGGAATTTCAGGTCACATTAACAGGAAATATTTACAGAATAGACTTTTTCCTTCTTAGGAAAATTAGGGCTCACATTACAAGATTAATAAACTTCTATCAATCCCAAAAGAAACTTCAAAATTCCTTTTCTCTTACAAAATGGATTTCATATGACCAAATTTAGAAAACAGCCATGATTAAAAGCAGAATGTAATTTATTGTTCTTCACATTTTCTCCATATGCCTGGGAACTTGAGAGTGAACTGGTATTGCTGAACACAAAGTGCTAAAACTGCTTCTCTAAATCCAGCTCAGGTTCAACAGGTCATTTTTCAGATTTAATTCATTGACACAGATCACAATTCCCTAGCTCCTTGATATGTAACTTAAACTATCCTTGGCACTGAGCTTCATTATATCCACCAGTACTGTTGGGTTGGTTGTTTTTTTTTTTTTATTTTAGGGAAAGTGACAACATCTCCCAGTTTCCTTTTTCTCATGGGTTTGGCTGCCTCCTCCATCTCATCCTCTGAAGTTCATCCAAAGTTATGCTGCCAATTCTGATGCTTTCTGCCACAAACATTAGAGTGATACCAACTTCTGTCCACCACTGGGCTTTATGGAAGAGGGGATTTCTGTTGAATTACAAAGTGGCTCCCCAAAGCACCAGACTATCACACATTACATAACTTTTCAGTGAATGTATTTCAGTAGCTCTCTGGCTGTTTTTTGTCCATATGGCTCACTGTGAGTCAACCCACCCCAGCACTCAGACCACACAGAAAAAAGAACATAACACTACAAGGGCAGGATGCAGGACTTCTGCCTCTAGTGCTTCCAGATCAGTTCTCCATGCTTCTTGAAATGTCACAAAGTGCAGGGGATTTGCTGAACCACAACTTCAGTCAGAAGTTATGGGAACAGTGACTGGGGAGAAACCAGCTTTTAAGAATAGTCCATGATCCAAAAAACCTTGGGAAGCACCAGTGTAATTAGGCATAATTACAATAAGGCATGTGTGCAAGCTTGTCTAGTCAACAGTTATTTCTATCAGCAGCATGAAAATCATCTGTCCACCAGATCAGAGCAGCGCTGCTTCCAAGCTTGCAGAAGATACATGTGAAGAAGTGGCTATTTGTATAAAGTGAGCATATTGTGGAGTAATTATTGGCATTGGGAAAGTCTCATAATTAGAAATGAGTGGGTGTTCTTTGTTTGTAAACAAATTGCATTTTGGTTCATCAGAGATGCTCCTTTAAGAATAAACTGCAGCAGATGCTGCTTGTGTTCTCAGTGATTGAAAGGCCCCACCTGAATAAGCTATGAAAGGGTCACAATTGCATTTAACCCAGCGCTTTACTGGACAGGAATGCTGTTGGCAGGGGCTGCAGCCAGGCTCACAGAGCACAGAGCCTGGGGGCTGCTCATCAATTACACAACCTCCTCCTGGAGGTCCCCTCACAGGCGCCAGCTTCAGGAGGGGCTGCAGCTGTTGCCACCTCGTACAGGGCTGGCCACGTTCCGGGCTGCAGCCGTGCCCTGCTCCCAGCACCACCAAGATTACAAACTGTGGATCTGCAGAACTCCCAGCAGGATTTTCCACCAAAAAATAGTGATGGCAATAGTCTACACTGATGACAGAAATCCTTGCTACCAGTATCCAGGTAGTGGCAAACCCCTTTTTCCTGCTATGTGCACACGCATGCACGGAGACTAAACAAACACCAGAAAGCAAACCGGAATTCTCTGCTTGCACCTCACATGAAAGGTTTCCTCTTTGGGGCCCATTAACAGTGGAAGGTTCAGGACAGGAGATCAGGGGCAGAGTCACAATATTATTTGTTTTACAAATGTCTGGGTTGACAAGATGGCAGATTCTTAAACTGATGTTTATCTCTGTGTGAAGGTCAACATCCTTTTTGGATCGTGTTCTATTTTCTGTTTGTTAGCTACTAGGGGCTCTTTTTGTGTTTTGTTCTGTTTTTAAATCAAGGATTATTTTTTTTCTAATATAGCAATAAAAGTAAAACAAAAACAAAAGGAGGAAATAGGAAAAGTCAATTGAGCATGGTATAAACTCCACCACAAAGATGGTACAAATACCACCACCTACTGTCCAAAGCAGGATGCTAAATCACTGGCACAGACCTAGGCAAAAATTCAAGAAAGGGACAGCAGTCTCAACTGCAATAGAAGGTAAAAGCATTTGGTGTAGAGCATCTAACAACTCACAGCAGCCACTGGATTCATTAAGGCCAAAGGTAGGGTTAACTTGCTTTTTCCCAGGCTATAGTTTTGCTTTAATGGTAGCCACCACACACTGAAGTTTAGCACCAAAGCTGCCTCATGTCGGTATTTACGCTGTCAGCTCATACAAAAAGTTAAAAATAAATTAGTAGATCCACTTGCTGCATCTTGTTGGATAATCAATTTGAATGGATTAAAAATAAAATTACAATTTTTTTTCTCAAATACCTTAAAAAAAGTGCAACTATTAAGCTACAGCCTCACCTTTGCTTAGGATCTTTCTTCAGCAAACCTGACAAGAGGGATTTTGCTTCAGGTGACAATGTGCGTGGAAATCTGATCTCCTCCATGAGGATGAGTTCAAAGAGCTTTTCATGGTCCTGATTGTAGAAAGGGAGCCGACCACACATCATTTCATACATCACAACTCCCAGACCCCACCAGTCCACTGCACGGCCGTAGTCGTTATCCTCCAGAACCTGCAGAATGCAAGGATAAGGCTTTAGAAGATACTCCCAAACCAGGCATGAACACAGAACTCAAGAAGCAAAATTTAACCCAGCAAGTCCATCTTTCACAACACAGCCAAATCTACCAGCAGAGTATTTGCAGAAGAACCATGTGAAAAGAACTGGCATCCATGCTCACCATCCTAGGTGAGCAGAGCTGGGAAGAGGAGGCAGCAGGATTGTTATAGCAGCTTCCTTGTCTACCTTCTCCCACCCTCCCTCACATTATGGTCATGATAAGCAAAACCTTTGAAAGTCCAAAGGCCAAGAACTGTTCTCACATTACAGAGCCAGCTGTTAAACTCTCACTTATTTATCACAAACTGTTCCAAATGAGATCCAAGTTTTTAAAAAAACCACAACCCACCAAGGAGCCAGTACAGGGGGAAAAGTCCATCAACCTGTTCCTTCACATTCAAAAAGCCAAACATATCCATCATCTTATCAACCTGCATCCCAAAGGGGTGGCTCTGCACATTTTAAAAGACCACCCACAAATACTCAATGACTAATCTAAATTAAACACTAAGATCCAGAACACCATTCCTAACATTTGACTGGCTCTAAGGCTGTAAAACAGCAGCCAAATTGTCTGGAAATGTTTCTCCTCCAACCCGTTACCCTGCTCCAAAGGCACTCCTGCCTCTGCTTAGAGGGCTGCAACCACAGGAACAGTCAGTGGGGTGGATTTCTGCCAGGTCTCACAGCAAAAGGAGCCCAGCACAGCTCATTCTTCCCTTCCCCTGGGCACTTCTACCTAGCAAAGCAGCGGCTGGTGCAGGGACCCAGGACCCCAAGCAGTGCTCTCCACCTCTCCTGCCTGCTCCAGGGAAGCCTTGCCACAGTGCACTTCTGATCTTCTGCACAGTGGATTGCTGAGGGGAGTGGGGAGAATTTTGTGGCTTGTGCAGTGGATGTTACAAGGACTTCTCTAGACTTTGTGTCTCCTATGCAGTTGTCTGTAGCTGACACCAACATCTCATGTTCCAGACCCTGTCCTCAGGTTTTAGTTATCATCTTTACTCCTTGCATGGGCCTGCACTGAGCTGCTTACTCTTGCTAGGAGCACAACGCACAACTACACCACCATCCTGTTTTCTTGTTGCACAGTGTCTGTGTGAGCTTTCCATTTCTGCAATTCAGAATACTTAACACTCAAAATTAAAAAGGTAAAAGAGCCAAAGTCAGTGCAAGTTTAACAAAAGCAAGATCTTAGCCTCTTGCAAATCTTGACATAAAGGTTTTGCACATAAAAAAGAAGCATTGAGGCACTTCACGTAACAACTGTTTGCACTCTGCCTCCCTTTATTCACTAATTATTCCCCTTAATTATCTGAACGAGGGAGAGGGCCTGCAGTAAAAATCAAAAGGCTGCCAGGTATTAGATTACCCCACATCGGTCTATTTACAGCATCCCGGGCCGTATGATTCACAGCAAACGACAGCTGGCTGTGCAGCTGCCCCTCCGTGTACCGGCCGGCACAGCTGCCGGGAGCGGCATTCCAGAGCCCGTCCTTGCCCCGGCTCCGCAGCCCTGGGCTCCCCGAGCTCGTGTGACAATGCAGTTCCTGCTCTGAGTCACCCTGCTCAACCAGCGCTTCCTGTTCACACTCCCCTACACTTGCCTTACCTAAAATAAAACACTCACACAGCCTCTGATATGTGTTTTTATTTTTTAAACTGCTGCAAGAGATGCAGTAGGAGAGACTGAAAGAAAAAGAAAACCACAGAGGCCTTTGTTGTGCATGTAGTTAATGTTACAGGTGCTTTTGAAATGCAGTGAACACTTCAGATGTTACTTGAAAAAGTGCATAAATACTCTGTATTATAAGCTAGATTACTAACCACAACGATCTCCTTCACCTCCATTAATTTTAAACAGAATATAAAATGCTTATTTCTTCAAAGTTCTTTAGCACAACGAGCATATCATCACATTAGTGATTGCACAGAAGAGAGCAATGGTGTGAGTATCAAAACTGCACCATAAACAAAAAGATTGCACCCATCCACACAGCATAGCTGGGGAGCAGTAAAGTAACAAGGTCATTTCACTTAAATTAAGGGATCATCATTTCCCAACGAGCAGCTCTAGACTGTTGTGAGATGGAATTCGAAAGAGAAGGCAGAACAGCTGTAAACATCAGAGCCATTGATGCATCTGACACATCAAAGTTGACATGGTTCAGTCACTGTCATCCATGCATGACATTCCAGTATGAACCTAAAAACAACGATGCAACAACTGTACAGACACACTGCTGTGATGGACTCGAGTTACAAATGCAGACAGGAGCATCAACATCCTTCCTTTAAAAAATGTATGACCTTAAACACATGGAAGATCACTTGCACACAATTTCCAGATTTTTTTGTATGCTATCAGCCAGATGACAGCCAGAATTTAACACTCCAACTCACAGATGGGGTTTGCAAGTAAGGGAGAGAACTGAGTTAATCAAAAGGATTTGTCCTTCAGGGTTTTTGGATGAGCCAACTCATCACAAATATTAAAAAAATAAAAAATAAAAAAAAAAATAGCAAGTAACAGAACAGAAAGAACAGCCCAACTGCCTGCACAGGGAATCCCCACATTCCAAGGTAGGAAAAACCAAAACAATAAATATTTTCAGCGTCCTCATAAAATCCTTGATGAAAAACTGAAGCTCGGCAATTGATTTTAAGAGAGAAGCTAAAATAAAAGCCATTCTTATGAATAATAAACACTCCGTCATACTGCTAATTACTCTCTGCATCAGTAAATCTCAAAATTGTGGTGCATGGACCCCCATTTAGATTCACTGAAGACTTCTGGTGATCCATGGAAAAGCTGGCAGGCATCATGAGACAGGCTCCGCCTCTTTGCTGCAAGCTACTTCGACAGGTGCCCATGTTCTTCATTATTACAAAGGACTGGAGGCCCTTGAAAGCAGCTGGGAGTTAAAAAAAAACAAAACAAAACAAAAACCAAACAAAACCCAAGAGCATGCTGCCACCACTATGAAAGCAGGGAGCACAAAAGCGCTGATCAGCAAAGACATCAGCTCCCAGCAGAAATATTCCTCCTCCACACTGGTTTCCCATCCTTTGTTACTTTTGCACAGTTCAATTCAAGGCAGGTTTGCACTGCTCAAGTCTCCCAATTCAGAGGAAAGCTGTGCCAACAATCTATAATCTGCCAGCAGCCCAAGGCCGGCTTCTGCACGAGCTCTGAGCTGCTGGAAATGCAAATGCCACGGGAAGCAAAGCCCCACTGCAAGGGGAGCAAAGCCCCACTGCAAGGGGAGCAGCCCCTGTGCAAGGCACACCACGTTGGCTCGGGCTCTGTGCCCTAAACTCCCGAGTGCAGGAGTTTGCTTCCACACAGCTCAGTGTGGGCAGAGACACCAGTGTCTGCCTGAGGAGCACTGAGCATACAGCCTGACTTCACTTCTCATCTGCCCCTAACTCACTCCCAGCTGTAACACCACTCTATTGCAAAACTCAGTGTTTCCAGGAACAAACCTGCAAATACACATTTGCATTTTGCACTTGAAAATAATTCCCCGAAACATACTGAGATCCCCTGCCCAGATTTATTTCCTCTGAAACTGGAGTGCCCAAATCAACACTGAGAAATATCTTATGCTTTTACAGACATAAAACAATCAGCACCTTTAATACATGCCATGCTAAATAACGCAGAAAAAGTTTGGTCTGTCCTGTTTCTGAAAGCATGTCATCTTTTACATCCTCTAATAATAAAAGAATTGGACAATAATTCCACTTCTTAAGCGAAGTCCTATCGATACCTTTCAAATAGGACAACACATAGCAAGCTGCAAAAAAGGTAACCTATAGTGAAATATTTGAAATGTTTATAAGAGGGGTTCTTTTTAATTATCCAGCTGATACAAGAAACAAGCACTATTCCAGTTTCTTCAAGTGGAAGAAACTACCCTGCCAAAAAATGATCATGTATCATTATGCTAAAGATGTGTTCCAGATCACGATGAATAAAGGAGTCTCAGGATGTGTAATTATATAACAGCAGTTAGTGCATGAGCACATCATGGCACAGGAATTATTCTGTACTCCTACTGCTACCACGAAAGGCATGTAAGAAGGCAATTTAACACAACAGCCAACATAAACATACCTCTGGTGCAAGATACTCTGGAGTGCCACAGAATGTCTTCATTGTTGCTCCATCCTTGATGCCTTCTTTACATAGTCCAAAGTCTGTTATTTTTATGTGTCCATCTTTATCCAGCATAAGATTTTCCAGCTGGG
This sequence comes from Oenanthe melanoleuca, assembly GCF_029582105.1. NCBI lineage: Eukaryota > Metazoa > Chordata > Aves > Passeriformes > Muscicapidae > Oenanthe > Oenanthe melanoleuca. The sequence goes on from NC_079339.1 coordinate 52,560,671, forward strand.
AAGAAAAGCCAAATTAAAAGACATGATTACCTGTAACATACACTCCTAAGCAGGATAATCAAATACATGAATTTTGCAGATGTGTTTTGAACCTCATCCTCACTGGGGTCAGAGCCATAGCAGTTGCCAGAGCATGTAAAATGTAAATATACATTTGCAACATTTTCCTCAGTTCTTTAGGGAACATTAAGTAAGTAATTTGTAGTCTTGGGGTAATCAACCATATATACAGAAAGAATGCAGAACATGAACATTATATTTATGCTTCTACAATATCATCATCAATGGAACACCAGCTCTTTAGAAAGTATATTAAGTATTCCCCCTCACACAACTTCATCCCTGCTTTTACTCTAATTTTATGAAATAATCAGGAATAATAGCATATATAATAGAAATCAGTCCAGTAATAGCATAAAATAAATAAAGCAGAAATCATATGCAAGATTAAGGAACCACTTCCAAACAGACCCTTTAAGTAAGAATCACTACATACATTTACCCAGCACATGATATTCATTCTATCCTAAGGCCTGAGAAAGTCACCCAAGAATTAGGACAGTTTCCTCATCGTATCAATAAAGTGTATTACAGGGGAATCACAGTGATATGGGAGAGAAAATCCCAGCAGAGATCCCAAAATCACTCTGACATAGTCTGAAAACATTACAGAGCATGCTTCATTTCAGACTGCTGCTAAATAAACCACCAGAACCTCTTCATCCTGTCCTGAAAACTCTTCTCAGGAAGAAAGAAAATGTGATTGATGCATTTTCCTCAAGAGTTTCTCAAGTTTTTTTTTCCTGAGATACCTTGTTTGGTTGGGGCTTCTTTTCCCCTTCTCTGCTCCCCAAACAAATGAGTAACTTGAAACTTAGGCAGTTTTCTAACTGCAAGCTGCTACTATGAAGTTGATGTGAGCACACTGCTAGGAAGCACAACATCCATGCAGTGTGAATTTCCATCTCTCTGCTAAGACCAGGATAATGTTCCACCGTGCAGAAGCACCAGGAAAATTTCTCTCAGAACCTCAGGAGGCAAGTGAAAATGAAACCCCTATAGCCCAGTAACCCTCCATGTTCTCTGAAATGCTGCCAGAGTCACAATAAATGCCTTATGCAGCTCCTTGGACTATCAAAGGGTTTAGACATCCTGTAAAGTCAGCCCAACAGCTGCAACAACAGTTTGGATAAAGTTCAGTCAGGAAAGGATTTCTTAATAGTTCAGGATCATTTGCTTTTTTTAACAACAAACAAAAAGCCAAACCCCAAAAGACTGAAAATTATTTTTCTACGTACCTTCAAATCTCTATAAACTACATTCTTCTCTGAATGCAGGTAATCCAGCGCTGAAACAATCTCAGCCCCATAAAACCGAGCCCGGTCTTCAGAGAAGACACGCTCTCTTGACAGATGGAAAAACAACTACAAAAACAATCATTTGTTAAATTTAAATGCTTCTGAATTATGCCACACAGTTCACAAGCCATCCTGCTTAGAAGGTGCTATTACCTAAGAGAAAACCCCTTCCCACTATCATCCAGCTGTGTTCCCAAACGTGTTAAAAAGCATTATAAATTAAATTATTAGATAATTATGTCTCATATTCACAGATGCACACTGATAACCAGTTCATGTACTCCAGTCTTACAGGTTCAGAAAATTATAAAACTATTTTTGACTGTCCTACAATTACATATTAAAACTACAGCCTAATGCATGATTTAGAGAAATGTTAATATTTCAACTTTTCCTTCCTGACTGTAATAGTTAGCAGTTTCTAGTTCTCCCTCCAAGTATGCTCACAATATTAAGTGTTAAAACTTGTCTGGCAGCTAGAGCAACCAGAAAGCAACCTTGCCTTCTTGAACTTCTTAATGTCAGATTACAATATATTGCTGTCATGTAAAATATGAACCTATGCCCAAAACCTCTATGTTCTAAAAATGCAGTTGAAAAAACTGAGTCTTACTTCTTCACGTTAGTTAGACCTGTGAACAATCTGTTTAATCAAGACAACTTGGATTAATTAGAATTGCAAAAACAGACCTTAGCTAAATAATGTCAAGCAAAATTAACAGTAGAAAAGGATAATCCTAAAGTATTAAACATTATTGTATTTCCCTTACCTCCCCTCCATTAGCATACTCCATAACAAAACACAAGCGATCATGTGTCTGAAAGGAATACTTTAAAGCCTGAAACAGATTTAAACCAAAACTTAGAAGACAGATCATAGTGACAGTCAGAAAAGCATTTTTAATAGATTTTCAGAAGCAGACATGAAATTTTCTATTTTAGTGAAGTTTTTGTCCTTAAATCTTACATAATACTTGTATTTTCCTCTTGCAGCTGAGGACTGATTCACTGCCAACTTATTTCATTAAATAAATTTAATAAAACATTAAACAAATTCCTTGTAGAAGCTATTACCACCTAAGATGCTACAAAACAAAGTCCTGGCACATTAACAGGGACTCAAGGTGTACTGACAGTGACTGTGAAGTTTTCTCCTCTGGCCACAGGTTCAACTGACAGGTATGAGGCCACAACCAAACCCTGGAGCACAAAGCTTCACCACACTACAAGACCTCTTATATGAAACACATGAGTATTTTCACACATCAATTCCCTGGCTTCTGCCCTGCTGTCTGCAATTGTTCCCTGCTGACAGACTGCCAGGGGATTGGCCAACACTGGCAATACCAATTTGTGAACAATGCACAAAAACAGATGGAGGCTGTGGTGGACAGTTACAAGGTGCCTGTGCATGGTCTTGTCACATGTACTCCCATGGCAAGAGTAACATCAACTTGTTTGTCATAGTGTTAAGATTTTTCATCACAGAATATGCTGAGCTGGAAGGGGCCCACATGGATCATCAAGTCCAACTTCTATCCCTGCACAAGGCAACCCCAAGAATCCCACCATGGGCCTCAGAGTGTTGTCCAAATTCTTATTGAATTCTGTCAGGCTGGTGCTGCAACCACTTCCCTGGGGAGCCTATTCCAGGGCCCAACTACTCTCTTGGGTAAGGTAAGAACCTCTTCCTAGTACTCAAGATAAACCCAGTCTTGTAGCTAATGTCTCAAGACAGCCCTTGTTCTGGATATTTGGGTTTATAAAAACATAAAAAGAAAATACTGCATACGATATTGTTGTCGTCATTACAAAGGGTGGCACTTTTAAACCAATCGTATTTTTTCCAGAAAAATGAAGGACCAGGTTTTAGACAGGACCAGGTTTTAGACATGTCAACATTATTGACTTTACTTAATACAGGCAATATTTCCTTCCAGAGGTCGTGCTTAAAGGTCTGAGTTCCATCTAAGCCCTTGTACCTGGCCAAATGAAACAACTAGGATCCTACACAGTCTCTTAGATGCTTTAAGCAGTTGTAAACAATTCAGAGACAACTTGTAATAAATATTAGAAACAAAATCTTGATATAGAACTTGGTTATCTGAAGTCAGCCCAGAGAGACTGCTGGCACTGGAGGCCTAAAATGAGAGTATGGATTGACTTTACAATTCGAAAGGAAAGCAGCAGATAAAGCACAGTCCTGCTCTTCCCCTCCCCATTCCACATGCTCCTACCACTACCCTTTGGCTGGCATTACCATTGCTGATTCCACAGTGAGCTGTTTCTGGGAGCTTAAAAACACAACAGAGACAAAATCAAAGGTTTTTCTCCCTAGTGTATCTTCCCGAATTTGTTTGTCACAAGAGCAGAGTCACCCTGATCTCTGCTAAAAGAGAGACCAAACATTTGAAGGGCAAGGAAAGCAGATACTCCTTCTCAGAGATAGAGAGTCATTAGATGGGTGAGCCCTAATGTCAAACCACACCCTGAAACACGTCTTCAAGAGGTGCTGAGGACCTGCCCTGCAAGAATCAGAAAACTTGAAAAACTATTTTCATTTGTGTGTCCCTAAAATGAAGGGTACAAAACTACACAGCCACTCTGTAAATACAGATCTCAGATGCATTATGTAAGTAACAAAATATAAGGCAAGCCTTGGTGATGGTGATGTCAAGTTACACTGTGAGAGGCAGAAAAGCTTACTGTCAGGAACGGGTGCCGAGAGTTCTGTAAAACCCGGTTTTCTGTCAGCGTGTGCGCTACTTCATCCTGGAACGCAAGCAGAAGGAAATCAGCAAGTGATTCCCCAGATTTCAAAAACTAACAGAGCAATTATTTATAATTACTCTGAGAATACTTCCCATGACTTTGAGAAAACAAGGCTGAACCACATCCCATCTACTCACCTTTGCTACAATAACTTCCTTCTTCAGAATTTTCATAGCGTAATATCGCCCAGTTGCTTTTTCTTTAACTAAAATGACCTTTCCAAAAGTGCCTTTTCCCAGTAGCTTAAGGTATTCAAACTCGTTCATGGTCTGTTAACGATACAGATAAAGAAGAACTGAATTACATGATCTAACAAGAAGTGTATTATTCTCAGACCAGAATTTCTCATTCACGTGAGAATGCATCGCATATGTCGCACATGTGGCCTTTTTAATCCTTTTGTTTAGTAGAATTCAGGAGCAGAAATGATTCTTCCACAAAAATGAATGCCAGTGCACTCCCAAAGATAATCAATCAAACTATTTACAGAAAACCATAAGCTTTCAATTAACTGAACACTCTTTTGCATGACTCAACACTCAACTGTACAAGTAACACTGAACATATTAATCCACAGCCTTTCTGACCTCTTGGCCAGTGCAGATATTCATTAAGAGGCACATGCTGCTCTGATTCCAGGGATTAAACCCACACCTTTTTTCTGATGTTGCCCACCTCTCTAGGAGACCAGTTTTCTTGTGCTTCATTGAACAGTACTAAAAACCAGAGACAAAATGACTCCCAGTAAGGTCTCTATCTACTCGCTCAATGGGATTTTGGAAGGGCTTTCCAGTGGTTCAGGCACTCTGAGTTAAGACACATGGGAGAAATACCGACCAGATATTCTCATGAGGTCAAAACAACACAAAAGTTTACTGGAAAACTTTAGAAAAATCAGAGAACTTTACTACAACATCCTATCGACACAAAACACTTCCCACAGCATTAACTTGGACCGTTTACCCTAGCAAACTTTAAATCTATTCAGTGATAAATTATTCAAAATATTCCAACAAGAGAGAGTTACAAGAAAAAGAAAGACAGAAAATACACAGAAAAACACACATACAGATAACAACTACTGGGTTCCAGCTGTGTTCAGATAGAAACTCTAACTGACTGTCCCCTTCCCCCACACACATGCATCCCAACATTTCTTCAGAAAGAGGAAGCATGTACTTTTGTGTAGTACTTTTGGCAATCTTTTGTATTCTCTGCTATAGAAAGTTTCATTGAATAACTAAGTCTGTGAAAATAACCTTAGAACCTATTAAAAATACAATCATCATTAATAAAACTTAAGTTATCTAGTACCTTAACAATACTGTTCAGTATTCTTATCACCATATAGGCCAACTTGAGTTAGAGTAGTAGCCAGACATCCTTTTGAGACCTTTTCACTTTAGACAAAACAGTTTTCATTGGATCTACACATTCTGTTACATCCAATTTTGCAAATTTGGACTCCAGTCGAAAAGCTAACCAATTATACGTATTTGTTCTATGTGTGTGATACTAGAGGGTCCTTAGGAAAAAGGACACCATGCTATTCTCCTTAGGAAAAGGACACCATGCTATTCTTTCTTGCTAACCCCTTGGAAACCATACTTGTTACTACAGCTGTTAGGTACAAGGTTCTGCTAGGATGGTTGACTAATCCAGGAGCAAAAAACTATGCTGGCATACTGGGGACACTGCTCTGAAAATACAAAATTATAAACCATTAAACGTATTTCATTTTAGAGTTTAGATTTCAGATTTCATTGCAGCTGTATCTCCAACAGATTTACTGTTTACTATACTGCCCAACACCATCCCTCTGTGCTCCTCTTTGTCCAGAGCTGACTTTATTCACATAATTTAGATGTCTCCAGCTGCAGATCTCACAGCTGTGTGTACACTTAAAGTCCTTTCCACTTCTGCTTAAGCAACTCTTTATTCCACTTCCAGACATACACCCAGTCTTCTGGCTGGCCAGGATATACTTGAACATGCAGAGTTATTACCAAGACTAAAACAACAAACTTGCACAATGATAAAAGTATTTTTTCCCCAAGAGGTTACGGATTCTGCAGCAGTTCCACCTCCGGCCTCTAGTGACAAGCAAGGCTCAACACCCACTGCTGCCAGGAGGAGACAGATAGGAGGAGCTTGCAAAGCTCCACAGCAAATACAGGCAAACTTTGAGGATATTTGGATTCACCACTTTTTGGAGCTGGCTCAGAGAGTTTTTTGTCTCAGTCTTGATCCTTAAATTTTGCAATAAATAAAAACAACATTGGAGGAGGCCAACAGGGCACACCAGCTGTTTCCTGTGCATTGGTTGGAAGCCCACTGCCTGCCACATTTTCCCAGCAATTTTACCACATCTTGGAGTGGGGAGAGGGATGAGTTTTTCCCCCTCCAACAGGTTTAAACTTTTCACACAATAGGTCACTTCCTCCTCAGAAAGCTTTATTTCACTCCCCATCAGTGACATTTTCAAAACATTCTCGGTTTTATTTTCTTTAGGACAATTGGTAATTTTTCCTTGCAAATTGACCAATTCTGTTGCAGATAGCATGATTGGCTCTGCCCCTTGACAGCAGGGCTTGGGGTGGGGGGCAGTGGGGGATGGCTTTGCTGAGTCAAACCCCTCCTCCAAGGAGTGGAAGGAGGTGACATCAGTGACATCATGCTCAGGGATTCTCACCTGCTCATTTTTTACGGACAGGCGGAGTTTATGGTTTGGGGAGGGGTTTGGCTTTATTGCAAACTCCTCCGAAGAGCTGGGGGAGTTGAAATCACCTTCAGGGAGGCCCAACTCCTCCCCCAGGCTGGAAGACCCAACTCCTCCCCCAGGCTGGAAGACCCTGGTTCATCCTCCACACCTTCCTCAACGGTGTTAATTTGCAACTCTGAAGCTCTTTGGTTTCACAGAGTTGTCCAACAGGTTTCTCAGGTTTGGGGCTAGTTGCTTTTGGGCTGTTAATTCTCACTCCGCCCTGAGGCGAGCTATTGTTTCAGCCTCCAAGGCAATTTGCAACTCCATCAGCTCTTTCTCTGGCCCTTCCAACACATGCTTCTTTATCTTTCTGGGCAGCCATTAAAGACTCGGAAGTGGAACTCTTACAAGGTGTTTTTTTCCCTTCTTTTGGCAAAGTTCCAATATTCTCCACAAGTACCTGTTTTCTGCCAGTTTTTCTCTGATCTGTGGCTGATCAAGCTTATATACCCACGATTCCATAACCTTTTTGCCAGAAAACACCGGTTTTGGCAAAAAAACTACTTTCTCCTTATTCTGAGTTGGACACATAGGAGAAATAACAACTAGATATTCTCTTGAGGTCAAAACAACACAAAAATTTACTGGCAAACTTTAGAAAAATCAGAGAACTTTGGCTAAAGCTTTACTACAATATCCTATCAACATAAAACACTTCTCACAGCATTAACTTGGACCATTTACCTTAGCAAACTTTAAATCCATTCAATCATAAATTAGTCAAAATATTCCAACATGAGAGAATTACAAGAAAAAGAAAGACAGAGAATATACAGAAAAGCACACATACAGCTATCAACTTCTGGATTCCAGCTGTGCTCAGATACAAACTCCAAGAAGAACTAGGGTCCAGACAAAGTGATGGCCTTGTGTTTGGCCCTAAATATCACCTGGCCTTCCTGGGCCCTTCCCCCAGGTGGGACTTTTAGTCATTTGGCCACTCAGGAGCTGGGTTAGGGGAGAATGGAACACTGCCTCTGGTGTGTCAGTGACTGACAGCTCTGCCTGGCTCTGCCAGGCCACTCCTTCTTGCATTTCTATTAAGGACTGCTCAGCAAGAGCAGGATCTGTTCAGCCAAAAACCCAGAAGCCTACTGGCAAGCTCTGACTCAGAATGGCATGGAAGTAGCCACCCACATCATGACACAAGAGTAACACAACCTTGAAGTGAAGGCACTGGTAGATGGCTCTTTTTATAGAAAAACTTCATCAGCTTTCCCAAAACTGAAACAAACTTATGAAAGTGGTGAGATGAGGACACAAGGAAATGCCCATTTAAAATCCACAGACAATGCATTCACATGGGGAAAGCTTCTATCAATTCCTTCCTGCAGGAACAGAAATACGAAGAGAACACCACAATGGAGTAGAAAGAAATAAAGGGAAGTTGAAGACAGATGCCTAAAAAGGCCCAACAGGGCAAAGATCTCCTCTGGCACATAGTCATGTAATGGAAGGCCATTCCTTAGCTGGTCCCCTTCAGACTGTGTAGTGCCTAATGAAAAACCCCAAGCTGAAGGAGCACTAAGGACAGACACTGCAATGGGGCTGGCTGGAGTTAGCCTAAACCCCTAATCCAGAGCAATTAAATCCAGAATACCTTTGCAACCAGCCTGCAAGGAGTTTACAGAGTCACAAGGTCCAGCAGGTGCTTTGGTTTCAGGCTCTGCAACACAGGAAAATAGGCAAACCAAACCCAGACCTGAGCTGGCCTTGAAAGCCATCCAACATGTGAACTTAGAACTCTGGCAGACCCAGACAGGCTCTGCTCAGCTGAGACAATTGTTTCCTCCAGAAGCTGCATCTACAGCCAATCATGTAATTGGCAGGGAACATACACAGCTTGATGGCCACTTCTTGCCTATATTTCAGGAGATCTAAAAAGGTCACTCCTGCTATACCTACTTACCACTTTGTGTTTTGGCTTTGTCATAGAAACTTCCATTTCTTCGGCACCTGAATTATCACTGGGAGAGCCAGATCTAAAATCCATCATCTCTTCCTCCTGTTTCTTGAGGCTGTCTGCTACTGTTTGGATGGCTTTTGTCCATTCTTCCCTGGCAAAATATAGGCAAAGACATTAATTACTTGTGGCTTTAGACTACCATCTGCCATGGCAAGGATCACCAATAAATAGAGCCACTAATATTCCCTGATGAATCAATGGAAGATATGGTGAATTATGTGCATTTTCAAGCACTGTAAAAATGCATTTTTAAAATCTTTATTATTTGTACTAGAAACAAGAGACAACTGAAGTCCTCCCAGTCTGGACATATTACAAGGCTTTTTGGATAACAGAATTTCTAATGGGCATTCAGTCAACACCTCAGGATATGACCTGGTGATTTATATAACCAAAACAGACTTGCCAAAACCAAAAAGCAAAAGGCTTATGTGAAGCACAGAGCAATTAAAGACAGCTTCTATATTTCTATGGTGCACTGAAACACACATCCAACTCCTGGGAACACTATAGCACCTCTTGACACACATATCCCAAATTTTAGTGGCTGTAGTGGCAAGGGATGTTCTTAGAGATGGTATTAAAGCTCAGGACACTTAGGTTATTCTTCTGTTGTAAAGATGATGACATTAGTACAGCAATTGCTGTGTAAACTTTAGCAGAATGTCAGCAAAAGCAGTGACATTTCATCTTAGGCACAGGCCTTGGTTACGATAAAGTTTCCACAGCTGTTTCAGCAACTAATGCTCTAACAGTGACCCCTTCAACTCCCATGGAGACCACTTCCACTCCAGTGTCCTTTGGGAGATTTCACACCTTTGGAAGCTACTGAAGTGAAAGTTCTTGGCCTTTACTTGATTTCACTGCAAATTTGTTGAACATAAAGAATACAACTCATAAGGGTTTCCAGGGTCTCGGGACAGGATTTAAAGACAAACCCAGGGACTGAAGACACATCCAGTGGACTACCTGAACTTAACATGTTTACTATCTTTTGTATATGCAGAGAAAAGGTTATATTTTAGGGACTAGTTAAATTCTTCTCCTAAGGACATCCCAGGTAAAATATTTTGCTGCTACTGCAATATTAGCAGCAGGCAATGCTGAACAACTCTGTGCACAATCTGCAGTGCAGGTGTGCCATCCTAATCAATGTCCAATTTTTCACTGGTCCTATGAAGTTGGGGTTTTTTAAAATCATATCTGAACATGTGAGTTTCTGTTTATAGTGGATGTAAGAGGCAGATCATTCCCCAGAGGAAGCAAAGTCCATGGGAAAAAGTATTCAACACAAGATTTTAGTAACAACTACACCACATAAGGTGTTTCCTGCCTTGTGCATTTTTTATTTTAGATTTTGCCTGAATTGTGGACGATTCATCCAGCCCTGTCTGGGGCAGCAAGGTAATGCCAAACATTCAGAACATTGTCCCTATACTCCCAGCACAGACTGTTCTATTCACCATCACTAACATATTCCCTTATTTGCTAGTCATATTTTTATATTCAGAATTATTATAAAAAGAACTACTTCTGCACTTTTCTCTCTCCATTTCTCTCAAAAATGCAAACATTGGTTCTAAAGGCATATAGAAAGCTAAAGACATATTGACCTTCATATCTCTTTTGTTACTGACTTGGTGAGATCTCAGCCCTCCTGAAGTGAATATCTTTGATTTCTGGGAGAACAGAATTTCACCCTCAGCTTTTATGTCTCAAGAGTACACAACAGAGGTGACTAACACTCTGAGCCCTGAAGTGTCACAAAGCTGACTTAATTGGCTAGGAGGGAACAAAACAAGACAGAAACACAATCTTCCCCCAAGTGGAAACTGCTATTCACTCCCTTTAGGGTCACTGACCACAAAGTTCCTAAAAGAAACAAGGACCAATTTCTTTTTCTTTGCTTTTAATTTGACTTAACCTTCTTCTGATCATTGTAACAGAATCAAAAGCAATAATAAGGAGCATGCAAAGTGCATGCAAAGGCTATGAAAGAAGTAAGTGAGTAATACTGGGTAGAATTTACTGGTCTTCAAAATAAACATGTGCTAGTATCATATCTAGGGAGGACCAGGGTTTTAAGATACCCACTCCCCTAGGGCAATGATACTGGAATAATTTAAGATCAGTTTCTGAAGAGCAAGTAAATATTTAAATACTCAGGAGTTGTATTATAGCTGTGCTGGAAAACTGTTCTCTCTGGAGGTAAGAGATCAATTCTCCAATGATGAGAGCACAGGATGTAGCTCTTAGCTTTGTTTCCTAAAAGATGAAACAGAAATCTGCACCTGCAGCAGATAACTACCACCTTTATTATCTAATTTGCATAAAACATTAGCAATCAGCAACGATACAACTAACTTTTCCTTTAGAAATAAGGTGTCTAAATAGACTTTAAAAGGTCACTATTTTGATACAATTTAACTCTGCCTGAATCTCTATTTCACTTGTGCTCATCCTTCCAGAAACTCCCAGGTCAGAAACCCTTCATTTTACATACCACATTTCCAGTGAGAAATGAACCTTACATTTCCAGAAATAACTACCTGTGTGCTGGTACACATCTGCACCTGTCCATTTTGGATACCCAACCTAGCAACAATTCACTTACAAACACAGCTCAAAATCCACTCTCTGAAACCTGCCTTTAGGGTTGCTTTTATACTGGAGAACACACTAAAACTGAGGCACTCAAAAATTATTTGTCACTTTTCAGTCCAGACGTACATCATCTGATAAATAAGAGCTTCAGCAGAGGACTCACTATTAATGCTGAACACTTGCATCTGCTTTTGCAAGGAGTTTATGCATTAAATATGAATGAAACATACCGCTCCTCTGGAGTCTCCACATGAAATGTTCTTTCAATTACTGTGGTCCACTGGAGGCATCTAATGATAAATGTGTTTGGTTTAGGTCGCTCTGTCTTCATCAGCTGGCACTCTACCACAATCAAGGAAGAAAGAGTCATGGTACATAAGCAGGTTTAAATAATCATTTGTCTTTATTCTTATCTAGCAAACTGTTGCAATTAATCAACCATAGAAATCTCTGTAAGTACTTCTTTAGGAGACTTGAGACAATTTACTGTGTTGATGAAACCAATAAATAGCTTGGGAGATAGCCATCTAAGCAGCTCTGAAATCAAATTCTGCTTTGAAAGGATCCACATTTGGTCTGCCCATAGAGGTAAGCAGAAATGTGATGTGATAACTCAGAAGCCATTCAGACTCAGGTCCCATACTCTAAAGGTCATCCAGAGCACAGCACATGGCCAAAGTCATTTGATAATGCAGCAATTACATATACTGAAACTAAAGTCAAGCCCCCACCTTCCTTCCTATTGACCTTCCCACATAAAACCCTGTCCATGGGTTCCAGGGAACTGCAAGAGAATGTCTGATCATTCTGCAGCGACCTGATGAAGATCAGACTCAGCATTTCCAGTCCTCAAACACTAGAGGGAACATCAAACTGCAAAGGCACCCCCTGAGAAGACCCCGCTCCAAAAGCCTCTGGGGAGCTGCCGCAGTCGGATGCTGCACGGACACGCAGCGAGCAGCTTCCACCACTGCCAGGGCTTAAGCACAGCCTAAAAAGGCTACAGAAGTACAGCTACATGCTAAGCCACCACTTCCTTCATCAAAATGTTCTGTTGAGAGCCGAGTGTAATTTTTTTTAATTTTTAAATCACATCTACTACTTTAAGCTTCTTAGGATGTTACAAGTGTTTATCCTTCAAATTTGGGCCAGAAAATGCTCCTGATAAAGGGTACACTTTAGCTGTACTAAGAGAGATCTGAAAAACAAAAGAAAATCAATGAAATAAGAAAAGGAGCCAAACCATCACATTTCTTAGATAAACATTAATAGAAAAGCTTATTAATTAGCAGATCCTGCTAAAAGAAAGTCAAACTAAGAAACCAAGTGAGCAGAGGGGAAATACAATTGTGGAAGGTTTTTTTCTTGCATTAAACTATTTTCCTTGCAGTTAATGAAACCACAAGCTTGCTGTTATTTGGCCTTCAGTTTCTAAATCGACTTCTAAATAAATAAAAAGGCACTATGAAGACAGGAAGAAATTTCTGTTTACTGCTAGAGCTATCAACTTCCTCCACCATCAGCAACGTGCAAGCGGAGGACAGAATCCACCAGAATAACAGTGCGCATTACTAAGGCTACACTGGTACCATTAGGTTAATTTCATTATTGTGCAAATTTAGAATGCTCAGTTTTAAGTTCAAGCTCTTAATTAGCACCAAGATAAAATATTTACTGCCAGTGTTTTGGGTGCTGTATTTTTTGCAATATATTTCATGCCTCATTTGCTGCTGGAATTATAAGCTTTTCAATTAGTAACTCTGCATTTTTCAAGACAAGAAAATATAATTTTTCTTTAATAGCACGTTGAGGTTATACTGCATCCTACTAAAGCACTCCAATTAGATAAGAGAAAGTTTATTAATGAGTCACGCAAAGGCTTTAGCGCAATAAAGGGCACTCCTTCATTCAGATTAAACAACTTCCACGCAGCGATGCAGCCGGGCTGGATTTGGCCTCCCAGCCACCTCCATCCTCTCACAGAATGGCAACAAGAGCCAAACACAACTGCCTGGGCTGGCAGCCCCGGGAGCCTGGTGCTGATAAATTCTGCTCCAAAGATCGCACTCCTGCTCCCAGACCTCCCACCTCCCTTTAGCTGCCCTTCTTTTTTTGTTGTTTGTTTGTTCTGCCTCCCATTTTTATCTGCTTAATGTGATTAGATTAAGGCTGGGGTTGTCCCCTAGGAGCCTGCACAATGCAGCCCTAAGACACCGAATCTGGCTAAAGACTCGAAGAAAACATCAGGCTATTTCCTAACCTTGTGCTAAACCAGAACTGTTCTCCCATACTCACCCCAAAGTACAACATTATAAAGAAATAAACAGAGAGGTTTTGCTTAGGTTTTAAAACCACTTTAGATTCATATTCTAAAGTAGCTGCATAGACATTTAAACTAGTCATGAGCTCTTGATTTAACCATTTGATTCCAGCAGGATAAACCACACAAGGTTTTTTTCTGTCATAGACAGGAACCAATTACATGTCACTCTTCCCCTAAATCAGCACTGTTCATTGATATTTGTTAAGCTTGCTGATCCAGCAATCTTTAAGGCATACAGCAAGATGAATAATAGAGATTTGTCAGTTAATAACCACTATAATTCAAGAATGTCACCCAGAATTGTTTTGTTTAATGAACAATATGCTGTCTAATTACACTGCTCAATCATAACAGCACATATCAAGAAATACAGAAGGCTTTACTTTTAAATTACTTTACCAAAGTGCTGTACCACATAGGTTCTACAAAGTTTGAAACTACCACTTATTTCTCACCATATATGATAATCACCTGGATTTTATCAATGAAATGAATGAAGAGTAGTTTTTTTATTACTTTTAAACCGATTCACTGTAGTTGAAGCTAGAGAAGTACCATATCCACCTTCTCTGATCATCAGTATAATACTGCAACGTGCACCACTCCAGTAGAGCACAGACAGATGCTGTGTAGTACTGGGTCTGATTTATAGCATGTTTGGAGATTCTGCTATAAAACATTCAATTTCAAATAAGGGCTGAGGGTCACTACCACTTTGAAGGAAGTTTTTCCTGTGAAACAGGCCAACGTAAGTACTCCCCATTTGCAACAGAGTAAGTACTATAAACAGCAGCCTGTTAAAATTATTTAAATTTCTCTAAAGAACCTTTTGATTCTTTCCTGGCGTTTGGTCTTTTAAAGTAAGTAGGACAGAGAAATTGTTCCTAACAGGAATAGACATCAAGGCATTCAAATGTAAATTACCATTTTGTATTTGAAAGACACTTAGTATTATCCCAGTGACTTTCTAAAATGTCATAATATTTGCTTTCCCAGCACTTAAGCTAAAAGGCAGATTACTTTCGATGAAAGTGTCAAACTCTGCTCCCTATATAATGACATCACACTTAAAACAATATTGTCAAGGAAGAATCCTTCCTATTCCTGCTCTGGTTTCTTTAAGAAAAGGTATAGAGAAACAAAGAAAATGGGAAAAAAAAAGGAAAAAGGCAAATAAGGAAATAAGAATGATGAAGAAATAAAACTTTTTGAAGACAGGAATATTATGTTGAAATGTTTGTTTTCTGCTAGCACCACTGGAAAGATTCAACTCTGAACTGTTCAGCATGGCAAAAGTGAGGGGCCAGGAGCACCAAGTTACAGACCTGCACAAAGGTGGCTCTTAGTAACAGCAGACAAAAAAATCCAACCACTAATCTGGCCATCCTGTGCCCTCTGAAAAATGCTTGACTGCAGACACACAGTCCTGTCCCAAAAGGAGCTCTCATATTGTTGAGCAATTATGTTTTCAGCAGTACAACAAAACCACCACAGTCCATCTTCCTTTTTGACAGCCGGGAGAAATAATCCCTTTCTAACAGGAACAGCCTCTCTCTCCATGTGGTTTTTCACAATATACTGCTTTTCTCAGCTATATGGTTTTAAAGGCTTATAACCTAATAGGGAGACATACATGATAATCCGAGATTACAATCAGTATGAAGGCTACTTATCTCACAGATTTACAACTCAGGCTCTACTGGTTATTCATCTGCAGGAGCTCTGGAGCAGAGATTTTAGGTGCAGACTTTTTTATTCCTTCTAACCTATTAGTAGTAAAGTACAGAATACAAACACAAATAAGATTCAAAAATCTCAGTTAAACATTCAGGGACCATGTTTCACGAGTGTTACTTTGGGTTCCTTTGTGTCTGGTTGTTGTTGTTTGTTTTTTTAAATAAATCATTAATAGGTTAATGCCAGAGAAAAAAAACTCCTTAAACAAAGCAAATATTGGTATATGGCTATTTTAAAGGAAAATTAGATGGAAAAAATTGTTTTAAAGAAATAGTAAGCCTTTCTTTAGCTAGAGGGGCTTAGAAACATGTTTGCAAAAATGTATGATTAAAACCCTCACAGACCAAAAGGAAAAGGCTAGTGCAGGAGAAAGAAGAGACTGTCAAGTGCATGGAAATCACACAGTATTTATTGCTAATACTTCCTTCATACCTGTTAAAGACAGGTGACCATTAGTAATCTTCTGTCATAGCTTTCTCATGAATTATTTCCCACTTCTCATGTGCTCTGACAAAATCACTCATATGAATTTTATACTACAAGTAATAAAATTCCCCTTTAAAAAAAACCCTCCTTTTACTTGCAAAGATAAAAAAGCTTACATTTTTGTACAGCAGAAGAGGGCAAAGATTTTAATCAGAAACATGGGACCACTTCCAAAGAACAGACTGACAGAGACAGCCTGCCATCTCATTAAAAAAAAAAAAAATAAATCTGGTTCACTAATTAACAAAAAAAGTCAGGGCTATCATGTTCTCTTGGAGGAAAAGAAAACAGAAGGATTAATTTTTACAAAATATTTAATCTAAATTCCCCCCACCTTTCAGTGGCAGGAAGCTTCTACAGACCTGTGCTCTGGCCAGAGCCTTCCTCCAGAGAATCGCAAATTCATTCACACTAATGCGACATATTAACCTAAATGAAAGGATCAGGCAAGCAGGTTCAAAGGAAAAGCCTGTGCTGCAAAATACATCCCAACAGTGATCCCTGAGATGAGATCAGCTGTTTAGACTCTGGTGCTAATAACACCAAGTTTGTGGGTTCAATCCCCATATGGGCCATTTACTTGAAGAGTTGGACTCGATGATCCTTGTGGGTCTCGTCCAACTCAGAATATTCTGTCAATCTGTGAAAGTGTAGAGGGCACCCAGAAGGGACAGAAGTGCTGGCAGCACTGCTTGCTACTGCCTACATGAGAAATTAAATCCTGGTAGGGAAACAGTGGCTTCTGTGGGCCCAAATCCACAATAATGACTTATAGCAAGGAGGTCCCACACCAGTCTTCAAGGCCTTCCTGACCTGCCACCAGGCAAGAGCCTGGCAAGAGCCTGCCTGTTCACCAGGCAAGAGCCACTGCTAGGAACATCCTCCCACCCACCAGCCAGCCCACGATGCCTTTACAGGGACTACACCTTATCTACAGGCAGGTGCTGTGTCTTCTCCGACAATGCTCCGATGCCATGGTAACAAAACCTGTTTATCTGTAAGTGCTGAGACTGATGGGCTCAATCTGACAAAAAGTACCATATTCCTGTTGTGAAAACTGATTTAAGCTAACCCATTTTAAAGGCAAATTGGACAAAGAAAAGGCAATGAACACATTTTTTACTCCTTAGCACTGAGCTGCCCACGTAATGCAGTTAGCAGCAAGAGGATGGAAGTGTCCTCCAGAAAGTGCATTTGTTAAAAGCCTCTGGCTATAGACCAACTACTGAATTAATTTATGAATTAATGGCTTTCTGCTGCTTTACTTTACCTTCTTGATCTGTAAGAAGATACCAGTCTAAAGAGGAAAGTACCATGTCATTACTGAAATGAAAACACTACGACAATTTTGCCTCTCAAACGAGACAAAGAGACCCAAAGCACCCTTGGAATTCTGCACAGAGGCACCAGGTAACTGCATGCCCATTATTTATTCCCATCATGACTCAGAACAGGTATATGCTGCTACTGGAGGCAAAATAATGAACAATTCCATTAATTCCTACTGCTGTCCAGCCCTCTTCCAGGAGCAGGGTGTTTCAAAATAAATACCTGCTTAATGATCAGCTACAAAGATGAACCCCCTGTATTTTGAGCAACCATGTAATGAAGAGGGAAAGCCCCTACACTTCTCTCTGTAGAGCTTTGCTTCCAGTAGTCACCAGGAACATGGAACAGATCATTGTTAATAACAGGTGCCACAATGATCTATTTTTAAGTGGTGGAACGAGACACAGGCAGATCATGAGACAGGAAAGATTAAGAACAGGAGGAAATAAAAGCTGGAAGTATACAGCGAAAGGTTAAAAACATGAGCAAGAAAAGGAAATTATCTTCAGAGTCTTCTATCACATCCTGTGCTGCAGCACCTGAGCAAAGTCGGAAATGTTTGCATAGTAGAGAGTGCAGAGGTTAGAAGATGTTATTATTTCCAAACCCTTTTGTTGGCTTTGATAGAAGAACTATGGGTTTGTGTTCAAAATTAAGAAAATCCAAGTGTGCTTCATTAAAACATATGCTCACTCTGTATTCTCTTATGCTAACAATTAAATAACTCTGACCTATGTCAATACCACTGGAATCCAGATCTGGTGGCAGAAATGCTTCTGCTGTACCTACCTGCCATGTACATGCACCTGAGTGAATTTTCACTTCAAAGCAATTTGCTGACTAACATACATACATACAAAATATTAACAAATAACCTCATTTTATTCAATAACCAGAAATAGTGGTTTAATCACTATAAAACTTTAAAAAAAGAAAAGTAAGCAGAGAATCAAACCTCCACATTACAATCATTCCTCAGAAACACAGTGGGACTTACCAGCTCAAATAAACACAGTGTTTAGATACATCGCTCTGGGCAGATCTGAATGTTACTGATGCAGCTTACCAGCTAAGTTACAAGAAGACACCAACCCCCAAACCGGACAAGGGAGCAGCTACAAACACTTACGAGCTACTGAGAAGTTATTTAAAGGTGATTCCCGCTGGTCAACATCCTGTGGCCGCTCCTTGTAGCCGATGAAGGTGCCATCATTCTTCAACAGAAAATACCGTGGCCTCCATGTCTTGATGTATTCTCCTGGAAAGAAAGGATGCGCAAAGGGAAACAACATCAGAAAACACCCCAAAACACTGACACACCAATAATTTCTGTTAATATTGGAACTATATGTCATCCTGACAAGAGCAGTTTTAAGAACACTCCGTTCAGTCTGATACAAACAGTGGAAAAATACAGGCACTGAGTCACATACTGATAGCGATGCTAGCCATAAAAATGGGGCTTCATGAAAGGTAAACAGCTATGTTTTGTTCTTCCATCTACTTTGATTTCCATTCAAATTCTGCAACATCTGCCTTAAATGCATTTTAAATTTTAAAAAAATCAGAGCAGATGTCCTATGTATTATTTTTGCTATTGTCATTTTTCATACTGACAAGTGGAGAAATTTTTTCATTTACATTTTGCAGCGCAAGTATTTTAAACAACAATGGGTAATTTACTAATTAGTCAACTGCTTTATCAAACCAACAGTCACTTTCAGACCATAAGAAGATAATTCTCTGCTTATGTTACATAACATCACTCACTTCTCTCACAACATCTCAAGCATGAAACACAAGATGATATATCACAATACAAAGGGGAAAACACTGTATGATGTATAGCCACCACAAAGTCGAAAACAAACATCTACTCTGAAAGATATGCCACCTTTCTTTGTCTGAGGAAACACCCATTGCTCACACCATGCTACTGCTCATCTGAGTAACCTGCACAGATGATACTTGTGTAATGTGTTACAGCCACATTGAAAATGTTCAGCAGCACAATAAGAAGAAAAGAGTTAATCAAAACCTCAGTTATTTACTGGATTTATTACGCTGGTCTTCAGGGAAGGAAGACAGAAGTCCCACCAGTGGCTCTTCTGGATGACTGTCAGTATGCCTCAGTTTTTTGCTTATTGATCAGATCATTGTTTTCTGAGGCAGTCTCTCAAGAACCTCAAATAGCTTTCCATGGTACCAAGCTGCTCCTACAAGGTCCTGCAGTAATGTTTCTACTCAACTGAGTCACAAAAATCTCATTCAAGAATTCTAAACACAGTACTGGTCACACTTTTCCAATTCTGCTCACCCCAACAACTGATTTAAAACTTTTAAAAGCAAATGGTCAACTACAAAGCACCCACAGCTGCACATCAGCAATACCCTCCCCCCTTCTGTATGGTTTCTCACTGAAATGAGAAAGAGGACATAAGGGAGCCTACTAGGAGCTGAACTCCTTTCCAGCCTGCCACAGCAGGACCACACCTATGCATCCTGTAATGCTGCCCTGCAGTAGCTGGTGCCCAGTGCCCACAGGTTCACCTGCTGGCAAGTTCTTCAAATAACCAACAACAGTGAGAAGAGAAGGCTCACCAGATTTATTGGCTCTGGCAACCTTCTGCTGCTCTCCTGTTCTCCCAGGCTCCTCTCATACTTTCCCGCTGCTCAGCCTTCCTCTGCTGGTAATTTCTCTCCCAGCAAAGTGCACCCTGCCCCAGGAACTCCCCTGCAGCTGCTTTGTCTCCTTCCTCTCCCCACAGACCTCCTCTCCATCTGTGGTGCAGTTTCAACCTGCTCTGGGCAGCAGCTGTACCACTTCTCAGTTCACACTCATCCTTCTCCCTCCTGCACACAAAGGCAACCCTGACACCCACACAACACAGACACGGGTGTGCACAGCCCCCACCAGCTGCTTTCACCTCTTTGGTCCTCACTGGGATTTCAATTTTCTAATCTAAAACAAAAAAACTAAGAGCTACTGAACTGTTGGAGGTAGTCCCACAGTGCCACCTTTGCAGTGGCCATGTCTGCAGAAAATATTCATTTGAACTGATGAAACTGAGGTATGGGGCAAGAAAGAGGAGAGGAAAAGGAGCACAAACCTTCTCATTGTTCCTTTTAGAGATGGCTGTTACCGCTCTAAGTATTACACCAAGCTATAAGGCGTTTACAAAAGTGTCACCATCATTCCAGGAATTTCAGAATTCATCTGTCATGGTTTAACATTTATAGGCAAGGAGGTAAATGTAGAAGGTTTTGTTGTCATCATCTTTTTAATTCTGACCTTAATTAAATGCTGAAAACTTTGTGGGATCAGCAGGAGATTATGAAGCCTTTCACATTTAAATTATCAGTCCAACTCGGTCCAGATCAGTGAGATTACTCCAATCTCATTACTATTACACCACAGATGTGACTACAGGGATGAGAAGATTCATGGCAGGCTCAGCCCAGCTCCTGAGTAGAGGTTTGCCAGGTAAGCAGGCTGGGGGGCAGCTGCCCAGACTATCAGGATTTTGGAATATGCTGTTACCTACTTGTTGGTATTTTCTTCTCTTGCATAAAGCACACCCAGGAGACCTAATGAGCACCACATACTCCTTATCATATCCTCACTTAGGTCTAAATCCAGATTGGATAGACAAAAAATATCTGAACACAGACAAGACCGAGAGTTTCTACTTCCCTTACTCCCTAATTTATGCTGCACATCTTCCCCACTGGCATTTACAGAGAGGACATCAATTTTTTGCAGATTCTGAAATTATTATCTGGTTATTTGCTGTGAAGTATACATAATCTTAAACAGAATTACACTGTACTGTCACAGGAGACTTTCTCTGAGATTAGATGCTTATGTTTGGCTCTCATACTTTCTTACAGCTTTATCCCACCGATCTGCTTCTCTGTTAGAAACAGATCCTCTAACAGGATTAATCACACGTCTTTAAAATGGTGCATTCCATACATATATAGCATCCTCCTCCACACTTAATGCTTCTGTATGAAAAATCAAGGATTTCATTACCACCAGTCTTTCTGCAGGGATCATTCTACTTGGATCTTCCTTTAAGCATTGCTGCAGCTGGTTATGGTTCCTGATCCACCTTTTTAATTTGCAAATAAGTAATATGATTTTATTTAAAATGTTTTCCACATGTCTGGAGCTTAATGAATACTGTAGTATGGCAATCGAACATATTATTGATTATTGTTCTTGCCAAGAAGAGTATGAGGCACAGTGCAGCATCTGTGGTACAAATTTTTATTATATAACAACTGAGGTTGCACTTCTGCATCCTGCAAAAAAGTGGCAAGACACTGCCTGGTGTGTGACTTCCCAAAGAGATATCTCCAAGTAAAATTTTACATTCAAGCCTGAGCAAGCTATCATTCTTATACAGAAACTTGGACACAGATTCACTAATAGTCATCAAAAAGATGTACAAAGTGCATATTCTTAAGGAACAAGTTTATATTTCCATGATTAGCTAAAAGACTATAAATGGCCTACAGCCCATGAGGACCACATCAAAAGGTGACAGCAAATCTGAGTACTGGAGGCAGAAAAGGAGTTTGTCAATACAGACAAAAAAATAATTACGTGGAACTGCTGGGACAAAGCTGTCTGAAAAACATCAACACCTTTTCCTTCCTCCAATATACTCAGCAAGCTGTCATGCCTCAAGAGTGAACTGAGCTGTTTCAATTTTTGCCCAGTGTTCTTTGTTCCTGTTGCGGTTTTGTTTTTAAGAATCACAAGAAGAAGTTACTTGAAGTCACTAATATTAGCAGTTGTGTAGTCACACTAGAAAGAATTGTACCGAGTACAGTAAATGCAAGCATGTGTGGCAAATTCTATCAGACAACACTAAAAAAAAAAAATAATGATCCACCATGGAAAAGTGAACAATTTACAAAGCAAAACATTTTTTCCTCTGTGATTCATTGCTTGTGTAATGCCCTGGCAGAGCCTTCTTTGTTTTCAGTAACAGAATGCTAACACTGCAGAGACAGGAAAGCAAAAGCATGGGTTATAAATCCTACATATAAAATCCTGGAACCAAACAGACTCCTCTGTAGCTTGCTAGCTTTATTATTTAAAATCTTTATGTACCATTCTGTTTACTCCAAGCAATTTCCAAATTGCAAAGATTCCCAAACTGTATATATCTGGAAACATACACAAAGATTGTTATAGACTGATTTCCCTTTATTGCCTTGTGTCTGCCCCCACACACTGCACATTAAAATACTTAACACACACTCAGAATGTAAATCCATCTCATGCCAGAAAAGCTTTTTCACTGTAACACATACTGCAAAGCACACTTATGCCTGAATATTTCAGAAAAACTTAAACACAAAACTCCTTTGGTTCATGAAAAGTTAATTCTACTGAGGATTTACAATAATGCAGGGTTAGATTATTTTCCTCTCCTCTCCACAACAGTATCTCACTGAATCTGGAGCTGTCTACCACTGATAGAGTGTCTAACATCAGAAACAGCTGCCACTCCCTGGGAAGCTCACGGGGTAAGTGGAGAATAATGAGCAGCAAGCACCAGCAGAACAAAAGAAAATCCATCTTTATTTACCAACTGCTGCATGCTTGTTGCTGCATCAAGCTCATTCAAAGCCAACACCACACCCTTTAATTCAGAACAGACTATATTTAAGAAGCCTCTGCTTTTGTTTTAATCAACTCATACATACCAATGGTTTGAAAAAAAAAAAAAAAATTCATTAGGTTAACCAAGTCAGCATCCAATGCTACCCTTGATACTTACAAAAGCACCCGACCGACTATTAACTTTCTTATGGCCCAAAGTAACCAAGTAACAAGCCCAGGAGCACTGACTGAAAACAAAGTCTCAGTTATATGAAATGCAGTCAAGTGGCAACCACAAATCTACCAATAAATAATGCATTAAACTTTCTGCTCTGAGCATCAGAAGTAGCACCTTTAATTGCATTTAAGCATAACACTAAA
Organism: Oenanthe melanoleuca; assembly: GCF_029582105.1. NCBI lineage: Eukaryota > Metazoa > Chordata > Aves > Passeriformes > Muscicapidae > Oenanthe > Oenanthe melanoleuca. The sequence continues at coordinate 52,584,011 of NC_079339.1, forward strand.
AAAATGAGAGCTTTTGAGTTATGCAAGCCTTCTGTACATTCCCACACGCTCTGATGATGCACGGCACTCCCTGCTTGCACAGCCCCAGTTCCTGTCCAAGGGAACATGAAAGTTATGCCAATCCAGCGCTAATGTGCCACCCATCAAAGGCCCAGTGACTCATTCCTGAGCCTCAATGGCCATGAGAAGTGGTCTGCATCCTGTTGGCCTAATAAGGACTCAGAAAACAGATGCCAATTTCCTTAAAGACGTGAAGCTTTCAGGAGCTGCCATCTCGTTCATGCTGAGGAGCTGGATGGGGATTTACAGTTAATTCTTACTGCTTGAGTAAACTGAGTAAGTGTCCACTTGCTTCAAAACCAGCTGAAATCAAAACAGATTTGGAAAAAGAAAACAGGACTTGAAAACTTGCCTTTGCATTTCTAAAGAACTCAGAAGCAAACCCTTTTCAAGTGCAGGGAGCTAATTCTGGATCTTAACGACCTGACACCAAACAATTAAGTCTAGGGTGACCCGAATGAAAACTCTCTGCTCAAGTATGTTTTATTTTTTATAAAAATAGCTGCACAGACACCCACCAGGCTGGTGCACCACTCTGCACTCCCTTTAGCAAACTGTCAGAACTAGATATTTAAACACAGTAGATTTTCGGTAGCTGGGCAAAAACAAAAAGAAAGAGGGGAAAAAAAGAGGTTATGTTAATGTCTTTCCCAACACGCTGGCGGAGAGAGGAGGACCTCTGGTCTGTCTGCCTATTCAGAGGCGCAGCGAAGGGGCCGGTTCTTTGATGGGTTTTTGGGCCCCTCTCTGGATGCCTCCGCGGCCACGGCCTCCAGCGTACAGCTGCAGAGGCGCTCCCTGTGCCTGGAATCTCAATGAGGCGGCTGGGCTGCCGACGGGGCTGCTCCGGCGGGGAAGGTCACCCGCAGCCCACGGCCCCTGCGCCAGGCCAGCGCTGGGGGAACAGCTCTGCTCCTCCGAGCAGGGCCGGCACTGCACAGCTCGGCTCCTCCGAGCAGGGCCGGCACTGCACAGCTCGGCTCCTCCGAGCAGGGACTGCACTGCACAGCTCGGCTCCTCCGAGCAGGGCCGGCACTGCACAGCTCGGCTCCTCCGAGCAGGGACTGCACTGCACAGCTCGGCTCCTCCGAGCAGGGACTGCACTGCACAGCTCGGCTCCTCCGTGCAGGGCCGGCACTGCACAGCTCGGCTCCTCCGAGCAGGGACTGCACTGCACAGCTCGGCTCCTCCGAGCAGGGACTGCACTGCACAGCTCGGCTCCTCCGAGCAGGGACTGCACTGCACAGCTCGGCTCCTCCGAGCAGGGCCGGCACCGCACAGCTCGGCTCCTCCGAGAAGGGCCGGCACTGCACAGCTCGGCTCCTCCGAGCAGGGCCGGCACTGCACAGCTCGGCTCCTCCGAGCAGGGCCGGCACTGCACAGCTCGGCTCCTCCGTGCAGGGCCGGCACTGCACAGCTCGGCTCCTCCGAGCAGGGACGGCACTGCACAGCTCGGCTCCTCCGAGCAGGGCCGGCACTGCACAGCTCGGCAGGGACAGCACTGCACAGCTCGGCTCCTCCGAGCAGGGACGGCACTGCACAGCTCGGCTCCTTCCATGCACGGACAGCACTGTACGGCTCGACTCCTCTGTGCAGGGCCAGCGCAGGGCGAACAGCTTGGCTCCTCCGTGCAGGGCCAGTGCAGGGTGCACAGCTCGGCTCCTCAGTGTCTGGCACGGCCCTAATGTGGGGTCCCACAGTCCCAATGCGCTGATTCGGGGCACGACAAATCGGTTTCCCACTTTCTTCCCCCGCGGGCAGTGCGGCTGTGGCATGCATGGCTGTGACTGACGTGACAGCCAACAGGTTCAGAAGTGCCGCCTCCTCCTCCTTGGTTTCAGCTTATCTAAACGTCCTGCCGTTTCTCAAGCTCAGAGAAAGCTGCAATACAGGGCACCTGCTCCATTATCATATCTTGGGGGAATATGGGGACGGATGGAAGGAGGTGGGCACCAGAGGTGGAGCGGAGAGTGATGGACGAGCCATCTGGCCTTCGAGTGACAAAGGGAGCTGTGGAATGACAACTCCTGGTCACCTGGCACCCCACATCTGCAAATTAACTTCAGAAAGTAGCACATAGCCTTGGTTTAGGGCTTCCCACAAAGCAACGTTGAAAAATAAACGTACTAGAATCTGCCCGTCTTTAGTTACACAACAGCACAGGTGGGAAACACCTAAGGACAGCAAGGGGTGCTCTGATTCACAAGCTGGCCATGGGAGAGATGAGAAGCCAGATTACAGAGAAAGAAAAACCGAATCTCTTCCAATACTTTCCCTGTTTAGAGGATGGACAACCATCACGTTCTCAGATTCTACCTCTGCCAAAGGGTTTGAGATCACCAGCCAACACCACCACTGCAGAAAATGACACCTCTGTATTTTTTACCACTATACTTCAACTGTATAGTTATGTAAAACTGAAACATGGAGGTTTATATTCTTTTTTTTTTTTTTGCTGAATTTCACTTTAGAAGGTCAAAAATGTTGCCATATTGCTTACAGCAATCAATTTAAGCAATACCAGATATTCCCAAAGGAACAAAAGAGAATTAATCAGCATATAAAAAACTCCTTACTCCTACCTTTGGCACAGCTTAGTCAGGCTAGTCCTAACCTACAGCTGTCTCCAGTGGGAGAAGATGTAAATGAAATTTCATTAAAAACAGCAGTTTTAAGGATAGCTACATAAATTACAGGAAAATATAAAGTGATTTCTTAAGCTATACTGAAAACAATCTCAGAGTGAATTGCATCTTCACTACCTCATGGTGTGAACAAAAGGACCTAAAACTACTGAGGTGTCCAACACGATTAGAGAAATCTTTTCTGCAATAAACTTGCACCTACAGGATTTTAACAAAATAAAATATTCCTGCAACAGAAAGTGCCATAGTGTATTTCTCTGCTTTTGACAGGTGCCCAACTCTCTCTCATTTTTATAAATAAATAAAAATGACAGAGGAGGTGTCAGATTCACTGAACTGAATTAAGCATACTTAGAACAATTATTTCTCCCCAAGTAATTTTTACCTTGACACCATGATGGAAAATAGCACAAGCAGCTAACAAGGCACTTAAGCTAATAAGCCTCTGCAAGTTTTTAAATATCTTCCCTTAGAGGAAGAAGGTAGCTACAACTATTCCTCAAGCTCAATCTGAATACAGTATTCAACATTTCTGCAAATCAAGCGCTTAAATACACCCCTGGTACCTATAAAAACAGTATGAATTAGTCCTCCAAAGATTGTATGTCTACTACAAATACAAAGAAAAATAAAAACTAAACCAGAAACAACAAATTCACCACACCCTGGTGTATTTTAACAAGGATGGGCTTTTCTAGACAGCATCTGAAAGTTGATTCAATTATTTTACCTTTTCACCTAAGGATCCTTAGGCATGATTCTTGTGCTTATTTGAACACATGCCCGATTTGAATAACACAAATCCAGTTTTGTTCTTTAGTAAATCCCATCTAGAGACTGGCAGAGTGTTTGAGGGTAAAAATTAAAAAATACAGAAACCAAAGCACTTCCAGAACAAATTAAGACTGAAATCAGTTTTCTAACTCATATTCCTCAAGCAACCTAAACATAGGAGATGTTCAGGAAAAGCATCATTAATTGATTAAACATTATTTTAGGTCCCTTCCCTCACTCTGCCGCATTAAAAAAAGATTAGGTGAGTTAAAGACTTGGGCAAGAGTGATTTTTATGATGCATTTATTTGCTTTATGAACACTAAACCTGGATAGTACTCAGCAAACGTTCCTCATTAAAATCCCGAAGCTGGTGAAGCTGAGAGATGACTTGGTAGGTTGGGGGGTGGGAGCCCACAGGAAAGCAAGAGCAGGGGAGGGAAAAAGCAGGATACAGCCACGAAGAAAACAGAAAACATCCACATTGAGGGTGTTTTCATCCACCACTCCTTGAGTCCCTGGCTTGCTCTTCTAGGCTCCCATTACCACATCATTGTGTCATTCACAAAGTGAATCAAAACCTCAGGGAATTGCAAAGAAATGGAGAAAAAAAATGACTAAAGGACATTAGGGGAGATTTATGGAAACAGCAGCATTTCTAAAATATACATGAACCAACTTCAGAAGCAATATAAAGAGGGGGAAAAAAGCTCTCTTTGTAAAAACTAAGCTGCAGAACCCAGATTTTAATAAATAAGCAATTTATGGAAAAGAAAGAAATTAACACATTGTATTTGTTATCTGGGTTTGAGTCCTAATTTTCAACATAAATGCACAGGAATGTCTTTGGTCACTTACAATAAAAGCTCTACCAGTAATTGTGTGATCATGCTGTGCATCAGGAAATTTCTTAAAAGTGCCAAGAAAATAAAATCAATGTAGAATTTAAAACATGTGTATACAAACTGATAAATATTTTGTTAGAAAGATGAATGAAAACTAAGTTAAGCAAACATTTCAATGTTAAAAATAAGAAGCAACACTAAAAAAGAGGTGGTGCCCTTATAGGGCTGGGGCTAATTTGGATTTCCCTTCTTCATTTTGTCACTAGCAAGTCAACAAAATTCTGGAGGAGCACAAGGAGACCATGTTAGTTCTAATAAAAAGTTTCATTTATCTTGAGGCATTTAATGGCCATCAATGGAAAAATTAGGAGCACTTCCCAGAAAGCAAGTCCTAATATTTGTTATCATGGCAACCTCCTGGTTACGCCTCCAAATTTAGTATTCCGCAGATAAGTTTTACTGAGTCACTACCCCAAACTCAGCAATGAAAATCTCCTTCAGATAACAGGAGTGCTGCCTCACTTCAGAGGAATTTTGCAAAGTAACTTAATTGCATGCTGAGAATTTATTAAAGCAACTTCACCACTGAGTAGCTTAAAAGCAGAACAGGCACTGCAGCTCTGGTGCTAAGCTTAGCTGAGTAACACAGGCATAAGAAACTCTGCCAAGGATTTCTGTGCCTTGGACTAAGGTGTATCATCACTGTAAAGCAGAGCACAATCCACACTGTTGCCTTAACAGGGTCACAAGCTCTGTCAGACACACTATTACAACCCATTTATTTTTGTAATAGATAGCTAAAAATGTTGAGTCTTAATATAATCAAACAGCAAAATTCCTGTTGGATTTCAGTGGTACAACAATTTAGCCCTGTGACATTGAAACATGCCTAAAATATAACTAAAAACACATACATACAATCACAAGTATTTTTTAACCCCAAAGGTATCTATTATATTAAGTTCATCATATTTCTCAGTAACAACTCCAAGATCCAGGAGAGATGCATTTCAGTCACATGAAGATCTGTTTCTTATACAAGGATGAATGAAATAAAGACCAACCTGAAAAAAGACACAATAAAGACCCACCTATCTTGACACTGCTACCATAAATAATTTTTTTTTGTTGCCAACAGTATCTTGCTACACACTAAAGTCACTTTCCATTTTAAAAATAGCATAAAAAATGAACAGTATTTCCCACACAGAAGTGGGAAGCAGATGGACACAGAACATGAGAGCTTGAATTACAGTTTCCAGTGTGTGGTGCCTCTTACTTTTGTTTTGGGAAAACATGGCTAAAATTCCAATCTTTTCTATTCAAACTGCTCCTATAAGCAGTGGAAAAACAAATATCAACCCCAGCCTGCCCTAAACTCAGAGCAGTTTCTGTGGGCATCAAATCTGGCACTTGCCTCACTGGATCTTCTGAGGTCAGAGACTGCTGCGCTGGCCCCACCTTTCCTCCACACCTGGTTTTCCAAGCACAGCACACCACACAACTGCTCCTCACCACACACATTCCTTCATCCACCCGAATCCTGAAAGCCCCATCCCATAACTGAGCACTCTCACTAGTCCACTCTCTGTAGTTCCATCTTCCCACTCTCACTAGGCTGTCCTCAAAGAACAGAAGCAAAACAAACTCCAAAACACATCCCTTGCCTAACCACATTATAGCTACAGCTGTCATCAGGTGTAGGACTTGCAACAACTACAACAGCTGTCCAGGAAAGTCAGATTGCCACATTTTGAGAACACAAGAAAACCATAAATAAAGCTTTAAACTCAAGTGACAGCTTTTTGCTTTTTATTGGGTATTTTTTTTTTGTTTGTTTTTCGTTTTGTTTTTTTTTTTTTAAAGGAGAGAGAAAAAGCCCTACAGGTCACCTGAGGTAACATTCCTGAAGGCCATCTGGGGCTACACTCGTGCCTCAGGGACTTCTGGCAAGGAAGGTACAGACACACTACAGAAAAGCCTGCATGCAAGCACTGCTCGATGCTTTAGCACACCCTCTGTTTTACAGCATTTCCTGCCACTGGATGCTTCCAGCTCAGGTGGCAGCTGCTGGGGACTCCTCTGCCACTCCAGGGGTCAAGCCAAGAAGGTCACCCTGCAAACCCCACTGCTGCTGGTATGGTGGGAGGGGAGCAGGAGGAGAAAAGTGGGGAGGAAATAAAGGCACCTTTGAGAGGCAGGAAACCTTGCTAGTTAAGATGTCTACATCTTGAGTTAAGATGTCTACAGTTCTGTAGAATTGTAGATGGCTACAATTCTGGCAGAAATAGCTGCATCAGAGCAGTGTTGACAAAGGGACAAGCTGTGTCTCTGATGGGCAGGAGGGAAGAGCAGGGAGAAGCTGAAGCCCAAACCAGACACCCCCCCTCCCAGGCCAAGCCAGTTGTGCCTGTGGCCATCACCAGTCCTCTCCTGCTCCTGTCCCAGCACCAATGCAGGCAGCTGGAAGTGCAGGTTGTGCCCAGCCTGTAGGGTGAGTATGCTCCCCACTCAGGACCTCGCTGGTGACACGCAGTCAAATCCAGCAAGCTGAAATCTCCAAGCTATATCCTTTAGATACACAGAGGTATGTTCCACAGAGCCTGCCTGTGAGCACAGGATCCTGCACTGATCTTGCTCCTTGGCACAGCCAACACTCACAGGAAAATCTTCCAATGTCACACTGGCCACCAAGACTGTACTACCCTCTGATCTGAGGAAGCTGTAAGGTAGATTATTTCCCATTACTGCTTTTGCACGTTTATTTCCCCATCCCCTGTGAGAAAACCTTTTTAACTTCAGGATTACAACCCGAGTATCAAACCAAGAGACAAAAATGTTTCCAAAAAGCAGTCACTGAACACTTACAATTTTCATTTATCCACAGCATACTAAATGAACCTTGGTTGTGGGCAGACTTATTGCAAATTACGGTTTTCTAAATGAAGACACATTTGGCTATAGAAATTGAACAGTACAGGTAACACCCTCTCTTTTAAAAAAGAGATAAAAAGAAAAAAAAGAGAGAACAAAGGACCCAAATGAAAATTACTTTCCTGGTATTTTATTTGGTGGTAAAATTGCAGCTCAACTACAAGATTAACTAAGCACAAGTCCACTACTGGGTCGCTATCACTGGTTTGAGAAAATGTTTTTCTATGCACTTTTCTTCCCCTCATCAGAGAATCCAAATTTCCTAGTTTAATCATTTTCCCAATTTCAAAAGAAATGGAAGCCTTTTCAAATAATGAAGACATTTAGTTATTTAATCACAGATGCAGTACAAGATTAAAATGGCTTCAAAAATTAATCCTTTATGATAAAGTTTCCCAATGAACATTAAATCAACAAGTCCCAAATTTCAGGTATAAAATCTGATTGGAACTGTTGCTCTGCAAAACTACCACATGCTCCTTCCTGTCCTTACTGAAAATGCAGTCTAATTGCTACCTTTATAAAGAAATATATCCAATATTAATATGAGTTCTATGAAAAATTCTTGATGGCCTGCAAGGATTATTGTAGTTAACCCAAAGATAAAATTTACAGTAATTTACCATATAGAAATCAACTACTCTACAGATATGCATACAAGCAGGTTCTCATTTCCTGGAGCTGTTGGAATTTCTACCAAATTTTGGGTGGTGGCCATTAAACAGCTTCATTTGCAGTCCTCTATCCTTTGTACCTAATTCATGACAGCACATAGGATGGAGAAAAAGGTGGTTATGGCATTTCATTAGGTATGATTCCACGTCTTAATCCTTAAAAAGGAAACTGTCAACAGTAAGCTGGAAAAAGGATGATGATGAAAAAGCAAAAAAGACAGGGGTGAGGGAAATAAAATGATTTTTTTAAAATGGAATTTAGGATTATAAACATTAATGCCTTTTAGAAAGAGATCCATCCACATTCCCCCTTTCTTTGTACTGAAGTTCAATAACATTCTCTCCAAGTTACCAATTTTGAGAAAATCACTGGATAAACACTTGTGTTAACCCAGCTACATGGCTCAGTGCCAAATGTAATGCCAAACTTCCCAGTTGCAAAACGAGCTGTTTTTACACACCAAAGTAACCACGCAGCAGGCCTGCCGAGCCTGAAGACAGCTGACAGAGATGACTGTTGCTGTCCCCCCATTGCACCGACATCCATCCAAATACCAACATCTGCTGTGCTACAATTTACTTTTTACACAACATTTAGCAAAACAGTGCCTCTGACTGCAACATCATTAAGGAAGTAACAACAAATAAATCGCAAAGTCCCATCAGACAATTGTAAAATTAAAGCATAGTTTGCCTCGCATACACTGAGCTTTAGTTCAGACGTGTTGGACTTCAGAAATAATAAGCATTAAAAAGTGTTTTCTTTTATTAAACACACAACACAAAATTCTGTAAACCATGACAAGTGTAATCCATCATTACAGTGTAAATTGCAGTTCTAAGGATATTGACTTGACTCAGTCGGCAGAGAAGCAGATGCCTGCGAGGCAGCACAGCCTGCCCGGGACCATGCAGCAGCCCAGACTCCTAACAGGATTACACCGTGCCTGGGAGTGTAAGCTCTAAATTCAGGGCCCGCTCCTCTCCAAACACTCAGAGCATGTATTTGCACTGCAAAGTAAGGAATTAACATTCCTAGAAACTCAAGTGCCCTTTGCTTTAAAAGCAGGGCTGAGCACGGGGGCCAAGGCAATCGGACACCACGGCACAGAGGGGAGGTGTGCTCTGGTAGTGAGCCCTGTTACAAATTCACAGCATGGAGGTTCAAACAGGGATTTTGGCTCCTGAGTGCAAGCCAGGTCTGGGAGTGGTTCCACTGTACTGCCCAGCACAGCTCACACCACAGAAGACCCTACATGATCAATGCCCTCCAATCAGTTGCCCTTCAATCCTTCACACTCGCATCACTCAGGCTGCAAGTCAAAATGGGGCCACACTGCCATTCCGACATGGCCACATGGCTCAGGCTTTTATTGGCACACAGGCAAAAAAGGAGAAAGAACAAAGAATTTTAATCTTTAAAATTGCAACCAATTTTCAAAACCAACTCTTTCTTCCTTGTGTCCTGCAGCAATTTTATGAATGCTAAAATAAGCAAAAAAAACCCCAAACCTCTCACTTTCTTTTGAAAGGCAGATACTGAAATGAAAATTTTCATGAAAAAACACCTTGGATTTTATTAGGCATCAATTAAAGGATTTCCCCTCAATCCTTCTGCTCCACTTCATCCTCTAACATATTTAATAAAAAAATGCTTGAGTTACAGAAAGCAACATTTTTTGTCAGAACAATCAGTCCCCCTACAACTCCAGACAACGTGTCTGTCAGGAACAACAACATACCCAACACTCAGCCCAAGATACAAGAACTTGGCAGGCTGTGTTTCAAAGCAGTTTCACCAAAACAATACTGTTTCCCTTAAACCTCTATCAGCTTAATGGTGGAAGACAATAATATTTCAGATAACGCAGACAGCAAGCATTTTGGTAAATTCAGTGGACGTTCTTTATCAATCCAAAAATAGCCAATGTCTATAGAAATCTTAAATCATGCTAAAGGCCCATTGTGAACACAGGAGAAGCCATGCAAAGCACAGCCTGTGCCCAGATCCTCTCCCAGGCAGGGTTTTAGAGGACAGACTCCTCTGTGCTAGCTACTGCGTGTTTGCACAACACAAGTCAAGGTCCAATTTGGAAACTTATCTGAAGAGTTGCTCTGTGCAAACTTTAAGTTCTGAACCTCTGAGTTCAGAACTGAAACACTATTTGTTTGTCCATTTATCCCCTGGCACGGTTGGCTTTCTCTCAGACAGATGTATGCCACATGCAAGTCATTTCCCAACCTCTCTGCTCCACCTCCCTCCACACACTCTGCACACACTCTGACCCCTCAGCAAATGTTGTAAGAGAGGAGGAAGTGTTTCTGACAGTTTGCATACTCTTCACAACAATTTTATGCCAGTGTACAAATGTTTTCTCCTGCCCTCCAACCCTACTTGTAAGGAAACAAAGCAAAACAAACACCACTTCCCAAACAACTGAATGCCCTAAACCTAGCAGCAGGAAAGGAAAGGGGAGGGAAGGGGTGGAGAGGAAAGGACTGAGAGGATGGATTACACTGAAGCTATTTTTGTCCTGTTCAAGTGGATGGGCAGAGACAACTATATATAGAATTTATCAAGGCAGGTGAACAAGAAAGATTACATGAGCCCCATGTTCCAAGGAGCAAGCAATAAATGAAGTATACTTCTACCTCCTGGCCCAAAAAGCTTCCAAAACCAAACTCATTTGCATGAGCAAGATTCAATTGAACAAATACTCAACTCACCGCCTCCTTCCCTTCAGACATGTCACAACGTACATATTAAGCAGATAGGTTTCCTGTCTCTTACCTGCTCATACTATATATAAACAAGACTATAAAGTTCACATTAAAATGGAAAGAGCTTCACTCTGTGGTGACACTCAACAGAAATTCTTTAGAAGAAAGTATGCTTGCATGTACAGCTGGGTAATAAAGCTTTTCTTGAAATCAAACATTAAGGAATGTTATGTTGTCAGTGGCAACACAAAGGATGTGGTTTCTAAGAAATTTAACCAGTTATGTCAGGGACAATTGCTTTCTCCTGGTCACACTGCAGTCCAGGGCTTGCTCACAGTAACGGCTGCAGTAGTCTGGATTTCGCAAGTGAAAATCCATTCATACGTATTTTTAACTCCTTCCAGGGTGTGAGTTAGTCTGAAATGTCCTGGGTGGCTGGTGCCAGAAATACACACTCCATTCAGTAACTGTGAGCAGGCCAGGCTGGAAAACTGACAGCAAGACTCACCCAGGCTCCTGGGCTCACAGAGCCTGCAGCCAAGGACCCAAACAATCACATTCAGAAGGACGTTAAGGGCTTTCCCTGTCAGCACACAGAAGTGAGCAAGGAAATCTCTGAAGGGAAGACATGGCACCAGTCAAGCCATGACTTCAGTGAAAGTCACGCTCACATCAGTGCCATAATCTACCACTGAGCTCAAAGAACAGAAAGCTTTTATGTGGAACATTTCCCTTCTTCCATCTGTGCTCCCAGGCACCACAGTATCCAAGAGCCCCACAGCTTGAGCTGCACTTGTCCTCAAAACATCCCCATGAAGTAAGGAAGTGCTGTTATCACCACTTTACAGATAGGGAACTGGGGCACAGAGTGAGAAAAATAACCCTGTCCTAGGTGATTGTATGAGGAGGAAGTTTGTGGCAGACCAGGGGAAGACTGGCTTCAATTCTCAGTTCCAGTTCAGAACCCTCATGCACCAGAGGCCTCTTCAGCTCCTAGATGCTCTGCCTTCAATTTGGCTGACCTACCAAGCTATCCTGGGCCACAAGGAATAGGGTAATGGTTATACTTTTTAGCAACAGCATTTCCAGCCCCAGAAAAATGGAAGAGGGTATCAGACATAAGAGTTGTTTGCATTCAGAAGTCCAAACTTGAACAAGAAAAACAATTTCCAAAATAACTATCACTATCCTGGTATTGTGGGAAAAGGAAGGAAGACGTATCAAGTTTTCAAAGCGGAAAATTAAAAACATCCATGGCAGATTCTAAGTATAATTTTAAAATAATTAGTGAAAGTTTAACAGGAAGCTGGTATAGACATGCATCCTTCAAGAATCTCCCTGTTCTAGAGAGTTTGGATTATACAACAACAATAAAAAAAGTCCCTTAGGTACTACAGCTATCTCATTTCATACACAGATCCAAACAAGGTCTAACGTAGTTTCATATGGAAACCTTGGCTCCAGACTTCACACAACAATATTGTCTCAGATAAAACAAATTCCAGAGGCTGTACACTGCTCAAGGTTTCCCATTCCTGGCTGAGCCAGGCTTCAACCCTGCCCTCAAAGGCTCTCTTCTCTAAGTGAAACAGCACATCAGATCCAAAATTTACTCTGTCCTTTGGGACTCTAGTTGCAACCATCAAGAGAACCTGTTATGAAATAATCTACAACTTAAGGGCATTCATAAAGCAGCATTTAATGTCAACTGTTTGAGGTGACCCTAGAACAAACAGCAGAGATCTATTACACTGTGGATCACCAGGTTTATCGAATCTGACTCCAAAAGGTGACTGCTTATCTCAGTGGCCAAAAAATGACAAGACTGCTACTAAACCATCATGAACAGGCCTTGATGAATGACATAGTCACTACACTGACTGGGTCAAAGGAAGAAATTTGTGAGCTGGTGGTAGCTGAAGACACCAGACCGGCCATGGTGAACTTCCTGGTCACCTCTGCTATCCATGGACTATTCTGTCAACTGCTGCTGATAAGCATGGCTCAGGCCTCGACTTTTACAACAGGCTGTTGCTGTGAGCTCCAGCCACCAGTAACAAAAAGTGCATCTAAAGCACAGCTCCTCCGCCACAGAGACTGAAGGAGCTGCAGCCAACCTCTGCCAGAGCTTGAGGGTGCTGCAGCCAACCAGCTTCTTCTGAAGGCAGCACTATCAGGCACCTAATTCAACTTCTATCAGTGACAAAATAGAAGCCTTGCTTGAAGGTGACCAGAAAGAACAGAGCTAGTTTCACCACACATCCTGCTATGCCCAAATTTCTTCCCTTTCTTTTATACCAGGACTATAAAAAAGTGAAGGAGAAAGGCAGGGATGAGGTTAGAAACATTTCTACTTTCTGACAGCAAGCATCACAGCAACAAGAGCCAAATAAACAAATGAAAGCAAAACTTCCAGCAGCTTCACAGCTACATAGCAATCTCAGTAAACTAGACATTCTAGCAATTAAAGCAAAAATCAACTTTTGGGTTCAGACCCAAACACTTACAAAAAGTAGTAAATAAGCACAGTTTGTTTATTATTCCAAGTTTTGAACCTTTCTTTTAAAAATCCCAACTTCTGTATTTGAACAGACCAACACTGAAAATGAAAAGGCCTGCTGACAACTGAAGAACTGCTATTTCTTTTCTGTTTGATGACTATCACAAGGAATATGAAAAATAAAGCCAAACATCTCTACAAATGGGGTTGTTATTCTCCTCCAAAATCGAAGTGGGCTTTGCATGAGATTCCCAATATCCCAGTATTAAACCAGTCAAAAATCACAGAATCCATTTTGGTAAAAAGAGCCATTTCAGATGATGTGGTCTGATCACCCTTACAAAAGGGGGACCACTCAGAAAGCTGTAAGAGAATTCCTAAACTAATAGTACATGAAGGTAATTCAGAATTAAAAAACACACAAGCAATAGAACAAATGCAATTTTATCAAATTAAAATTTTCAATTCAAATTTGAGGAATAAAATCTCAAGCCTGCTTGGCCACGTAACCTCATTTTTTACTTCCTTACCTCCAATAACTGGTCTGGGCATTTTAAGAGTCAACAGAAAGAGGAGTATCAATACATTCTCTGTGTGTTCTGGGCATAAAAAGGAGAAATTAATCCACTGTTCCTCCATGGTTTATTTCACCACATGAATGATGAGAGAAAAAGCACAGGATTGTACATGGTCACAAAGGTATGCATGGCCCCTGAAGCGTGAACATATATCTACAACCACACATCCTGTTGTGTGTCATTCAGTTTCTAAAATAATGCCTGAAAAGAGGAAAGTCTCCAGAAACATGAGGTTTTGCCATAAGCACACCCTATTCACAGGAATAAACAAACCTCTCCAAGAAACCAACAAGAGCTGTTGTGAAGTAGCCCACTCCTAGTAGCCTGGAGCAGCTCCTGAGAAGAAAGCTTTCCTCTAGCCAAAGGTTTCTTAAAATGTGAAGAGAACTTCATGTATATCCATTTTTTGCAAAATCTTACCAGTAACATGACAAAAGATTAATAAAAAATCAAACCCAAATGCCAACCCTTAAAAGTGCATAAAACTTATTACAGTGTAGCTGAATTTTTCCCCTATTATAGATGCAGCTTTTCTGTAACATAATGATTTGTGTTACTGCAGTACACAGCAACTTCACAGACACATCTGGATCTGAGCCACCTGCTGTACACATGGAACAATGAGGCAGTCCCTGTTCTGCAGAGCTGACTGTCACAGGACAGGGACAATGGAAAGCCAGACACAGACACACACAAAAAGGGGGACCGATACTGGGCATGGCTGGGAACAGCAGTCTCAGTACACACACATTACAAGTTCATTGGGGCCTTTCATAAGCAACACAAGGAGCCAGAGCTTTTGAAGGGGACAATAAAGCAGCACTGCAGCTGTTTACAGGGACCATTTCCCAAGTGTGAAAGGGTAGCACAAGAGAAAGCACGTAAGTGCTTGCTTGCCTCTACGTTGTAGTCACAGTATAGAGGCTAACGGGAGGCAGAAGTTAACATCTTAATAGCAAATTAGAGATGGTAAAAATAGGTATGAAAAGCAAAAGCAGCTGGTTTTGTAGCTCAATGCAACAGAGGAACTAGTGGTAGGGACAAAGCAGCAGCCTAGAGAACGAGTAGCACTCTGAATAGGACACGGTTACATGCCAAGCATACAAAGATGCAAGATGATGCAAACCTTAGAAAAGTATATTCCCCTCCTCCATGTTTTGCTTTGGTTTTCCATTTTCAAGAATAACAGTAGAGTCCAACAACTACAGGAACTTTAAAAAAATCAACTTTGAAGATTAAAAAAATCTCAGCAGCTGATCTGCTTAGAGCTGAGACAAGTCACTATTTTTCAGAAAGAAATCTAGCCACCTGCTGCTCTAAGCAGAAAAGGCAGGATACATGTAAAATCATGCTTCCTCTGAAAATACAACTGATATTACCCAGGAAACACAGACTAGACTAGGAAAAATACGTATTAATTTCAAATGGTGCAGATTGCTGAACTGTAAATGGCTTCATTCCGTTCTCATAGGTTTGCTTATCTTAAAATCATTTTATATTATTCCCAATGAACAATCTTCTACAGACACTTTAGACCTGTGGCTTCTGTTCAAGTCAGAGGATAGATATTGGTAAGACTAGGGCATCACAAAACCTCAGGCATTAACAAAAAGAAAGTTACATGAGTTATTATGGAAGGATGAAACACCTACGGAACAAAAAGCTCCTACTGCAGCAAGAACAGCACATTCTAACCCAATAAAAGCAATCACCAAGTCTAGTCACAGAGCACACTAGAAATCAGATCAGTCTATGCCAATTACAAGGTGTAAGTTTTAAGCAACTGCTCCTAATGCAGCTGAGCCACCATGGCTGAAGGGAAGACAGGGCTCCATTGCATCTGTCTTTAACACGGCTGTCTCACTGTGTTCAAAATGCGAGGTCACATTTGGCTGCCACATCTTTGCAACTCCACTGCAAAGGGTGGGAATTAACCCAGCTAGTAAAAGCAACAGTCTGGAGGGAAAATGCCTCATTTTACCTGAACATGCTGAATCTGGAAAGAGCTGACAGGGAACACACAGAGCCCTTTAAAAATACACAGCATCGTTTATTACACTGGGACAGTACTTTGTGTTGCATAATCCAAGCTTTTGTTTCAAGCAAGAAAATGTTTTCTAAATATTTTGTCACCATGACAGTCTAGCCTTGGACTCTATTTCTGCCCTTGGTTACTCCAGAAAACCCCTGTGAAGTCAACTGTGTTGCCCAGATCATGACTGTATCCCAGGCTGCTGGGAAGGCTCACCTGGCAGTGCAGCCACCAGCATCCTCTTGGGCCTGTGTGCTCTGCATAGCTCTTTCAGCCTGAATTATTGCCTGCCACAAACTAAGATCTGTGTGAAGAAACAACATCATATGTAAGAGGAAGAGAGGTTTACAACTATGAAGTACCAAAACATCTTCCCCAGTAGGTTCAGCTTTAACCAAGACAAAACCTACAACCAAGATAGCAGAAACAAAAATTTTAAATACAGAAAATGAGGCATACAAAAACATCCCAACTTTGAGGGCCCTGTTCCAAGTAAAAACATTTCTTTCAGGGACATTAATCTGGAAACTATATCTGAGCAGATACAGCCCAAGTCCACAGCACAGCCCCAAGAAGAGCAGTGGAGCATTTCCGTATGACTCAGGAAGCCCAACAAACACTTCTGCAGAACAAGATCAACAGGGTGTTTATATACAGCAGCGTCATGTGAACAGGCAGCTTAGTTTGTGAAATGAATGTTTGCATTGTCATTAAAAAAAAAACCCAAACCAAAAAACACCCTTTATTCCACACTTACAAGTTTCCAACATAAAAACATCGCAGGGGAAGGAAGTACTTCAGCAGCCAAAATTTACAAATTCTTACCATAACTTTGGCACAGTAAACTTCTCCAGTGTCACAAAGGCCTATTCTTCAGGGGGCTTGGTTGCCTTTTTTTTCAGAAGGACTAATCCACATGTGAAGGCTATTAAAGAACACACCAATAAAAGTATAAACATGCACATTTTGTGTGTGTCTGTTTTCCAAGTTTTATCTGTTTTTCCTTTCACAGATTCCTTAGAACAGCCTGGAGGCAGGTATTCCTGTTTTCTTACTTTTTTAGATAAAGCTTTTTTGGTGAGCTTTTTCCTTTCCCAAAATGACAATGCTGCTTTATTTTGATTCATTCAAATCAGTGAGAGAGATTCACCCTCTTGTGCTGCACTCAAGCGGTCAGGCTTCAGGAATTTCACAAAGAATGAAGATTTTAATACAGAGGGATTTTGCTTGTTAGTATGACTACAAAAGAAATTCCTCACAGTAACCTTTTAATTGTTTGAGAGGCACCTTACTAGAACCTCAAAGAAAATGCTTAATACTCTAAGTCACACTTGGCATTTCTGCACAGCAAAACAAATTCAAGCCCTGAAAGTCAGCATTTTTTTTCCTCTTATTATCTGAAACTACGTAAAAGCCCTAACGTAGATTTGAAAGAAATATAACAGAAAATTCTGCCTGATCCAAGTACATAGAGCTAAATTTATCCTTCAGTTTCCAAAACACCACTTGGAGATTGGGCATTTAGAGTTCTATTCACTGGCTAGAAAAAAGCCAAATGGTACATTTTAAAAAAGTGACTTTGAAATATTGTTATGAGAACAGGGACAAGCTATGTAAACCCTAAAATTCTGTGGGTCTTTGTATTCACAATTATTGTCACAAACTAAAAGGCTCATATTCCCTACTAAGCAAACATTTACAATTAAATCCATTCTGCACAAAGCATTTGCATTTTGAGATAGAACAGTCAGTTGTTCAGCTGCTGTGATTTAGATGGATTGGTTCATTATTGCTGCAGTTCGTTTTCAGCTACACTGTATAACAAAGGGGTGCCAATGTAGTCGTGAATGGCTTTAAAGCTAAGTATGCTGCTATTCTTCCATGATGATGTAATTTAACCATCTTCCCATCTCTCAGATCGAGATATCTTGACTTTACAGGCTAAACTTCAGCAGAAACAACAGAAACAAGCTGTCACAAAAGTGTTCAATAGGCATTACAGCGATACAGCAAGTCAGCTGGAGGTTGTTGCTGACAAGTTTGTAGTGGTTTTCCACAAATGAAAATGCTTTTTTCTCCTAATTCTTATTTAGAATGAATGCTTTTCTTATCATGCAAGTGATAAGGCAACTTTGACTTCTACATCAGGAGATAAATCAGTTATATACCCTTCAAACGTTCCTGCTATAGTAAAAACATCAGAAAAGAAGACCAGATTTACAACTACCCCTGATGCAAAGAAAGTTTCAAATTGAAAAAGTCAAATAGTATCCTACTCTTTCACTGTCTGAAAAATAACACCAAGTATTAAAGTCACCAATTTCATTCTTTAAGCAGGATTAAAGAGAGAGAGACTTCTTACACATACAGACAGTGAGAGGACAACAGAGAATGGTTTCATACTAAGAGAAAAGATTTAGATTAGATTAGGTTAGAAATTCCTTAGGCTGAGGGTGGTGAGAGAACAAGCTGTGCAGAGAGGCTGTGAACATCCCATCCCTAGAAGAGTTCTAGAGAAGTTTGGATGGGGCTTTGAGCAGCCTGGTCTAGTGGAAGGTGTCCCTGTCCATGGCAGGGGGAGTTGAACTAGATGATCTCTAAGGTCCATTCCAACTCAATCCATTCTATGATTAAAGCAAATAAAACATTTTTTTAGTAACAACCATGTAAAAAGATAGGAATTTTTTTTTTTAATTATGGGAAAAAGCCCATGATGACCTAAAGTGTGGTCTTCTCAATACATTGCCCCAGCAGCATGAAGAGCACTTCACACAGAATGACTAAATCAGTGAATTTATAGTGGCATAGGACTCTTATCCTCTGCCCAGAAATCAAAGTCCACCTAGAAAACTACTTCCAAATCCTACAACCAGCACTGTCACCACAGATAATGACAACTGGATTCCAGCCTACTCCATGCATAAACTTCCGGTAGAATAATAAACATTTAATACAGCTAAATCTCTGCAACTACATATTTGAGTCTTGAATTATTCCTTGGTGTTCCCAAACTTTCATTCTACTTAATGAGCATAGGAAGGCAAAGAGACTGCAAGATGAAAAGTAAAAAATAATAAAACAAGACAAAGAAAAATCTACAATACAAAGAAAACACTTCCAGTTAGTTAAATGATTACTATTTATAGATGGTTTATTGACCACAGAGAGGCACAGGGATACATACAAAGTGTAAAAACACCAGTCCAGAAAATCCATGCCTGGAAGCCCCTGAAAAGCAACCAGCAAATAAAAGGCTATATTCCCACTCTGCAGAGGCCTGGCAATGGATTTTGAGCTGCTTAACAGGTTGTTCAAGGGTGTAACTATTTGCTAATACTTCAACTGAGAAGCCCTAGCATAGGCATAAAACCAAAAATATACAGAATTGTGTTTAGCCTTGTAATATTGGGCATAAACCCTACTCAGCACAAATATTTTCCACACCAGTTTAACTACATCATTCTGTACAAATCAGCAGCAATATGTAATTGGTAATATGGCACATACAAAAGCTTGTACAAGAAGACGTGGCAAAAATTTTAACTAAGTATTTTTTTCTCTTAATATTTATTTCAGGGGAGTTTAATAAATAAAAAAGCAGTTCAAATACAGTTTCATTTCTATGTTTCTATTAACAATTAGACCTGCCAAGCATCCTGCAGATAATCAGAAATTTATTTTTTCATATTGCCCACTTTCCAAAGTGTGATTAGGATGTGTTCTGTGATCCCCAGACCCTCTGACACACTTGCAGAAACAGCAAGGTACTAATACTGCTAAGGCCAGAAAAACAAAAACACACACTACAAATTATTTCAAATCCTCTGCTTTTTGAGCTTTTTTTGTGACAAGTAATTAAACAGCCCTTTTTATTCTGCTTAGTCTAAACTGCAAAGCAGGCACTCAGGTTATCTTTTCCCATTTTTCTCAACATCATGAGAACTAGCAACCTTCTCTGCTTCAGGAAGAAAAACAGGCAAAACTTTTAAAACCTTGTCACTTCTTCAGGTGGGAACCGATTTATAAAGCCAACATAAATGTAAGGGCTGCACTCCAAATTTAAGAATTAGTAGCTATTGCTGAAAGCAGCCTGACCTCCATCAGCACCTGACTTTCACTTCAAGGCATACCAGAGTTAACCTCTGGAGTCTCCATCAGCAAAAAACACTTGTCTTGAAGACCCATCCTATGGAGACAGGCTGAGAGAGTTTGGGGCTGTTCAGCCTGAAAAGAGGAGGCTCTGGAGACATCTTATTGCTCACTTTTTACACATAATGAGGGCTTTAAAGAAAGACTGAAAGAGGCTTTTTATCAGGGTCTATTGTGACAGATTACGATTTTAAAATATAGGAGAGTAGATTGAGACTATATAATATTTAAGAAAGAAAATCTCTCTGAAGGTGGTGAGGCACTGGCACAAGCAGCCCAGGGAAGTTGTGAATGTCCTGTCCCTAGAACTGCCCAAGGCCAGGCTGGATAGGGCTTTGAGCAACACAGTTAGAGCAAGGTGTGCCTGCCTATGCCACAGGGGTTGGACTAGATCATCTTTAAAGCTCTCTTCCCACTCCAGTCATTCTAAGGCTGGAGCTCCCTCCAAAAACAGGTATCTCCTGTGAAGGCTGTGGTTCACCACCAAAACAAAGCCCACTTCTCTGGCATGCTCATCCTGTGGCTCTCACTAGGAGTCCACTAGTAAAGCACAGGCAGAGGAGACTGATTTGACAGCCCCACAAATGACTCAGATGCTGCACTCAGTCTCGACATGAGCATGAAATACCATTGCAGCCATGCACAGAACCACGGACTCCAAAGTGTATTTCTACATGCAGTTCACCAAAGGCCTGGGTTTGGACAGCACTTCAAAACATGCTCTCCCAGCTTACCCAAGAGACTTGGGGAAACAGTAACTGACTTGCCCACAGTCTGTGATAATTGTTTACCTCGGCTGTCCTCAAATATGACCATGCACTTTTGAATAAACTGACAAATTTCACAATGTTATTTGACCAGCTATCTTTTTCACATTTTTGGCTCAACTTGAAGAGATGGGGGAATAATCCCAGAGGTCTGTAGCATGCTTACCAATTGCACTCAAAGTCAGTCTTCATTATTTCCCCCTTTCAGCTGCAGTAAATATTTCTCACAAAAACACACTACTTCACACCTAATATGGTGCTTTCCTTTCTCCATTCTTTTTCTTCCTCTTTCCTCACATAGTTTCCTGGTTTTTGTTCCTCCTTTAAGAAGCACATTGTACCTACAACATAATGCATCTGAAAATAATAATCCCTCCTCTGTCTTCCCCCATGAGAGATGACTTTTAAATAAGACTTAATTAATTTTTTCTCTTAGCAAATCAGCTACTCCAATATGTAAAAGGGGAAAAACCCCACACAGCTGAAAGGTATTTGGTTTCTACAATGCGCTCTCTTTTAAAATACATTAATATTAAATATTAAGCAAATCCTTTTTTTCCCCAATAGATATCAAGGTCTGTTTCCCAAATGAATCTGACACCAGCCACCACCCCAATTTTTAAGAGAATTATTAGTAACACAGAAAGTGTATGAAAGGAGAGACACTACATGTCACCATGTACTGCTCTAAGAGCATCAAAGTCCTCACCAGCTTTTTCAGATGGCAAAGTCACAGGCTACCAGGGATAACCAGGAGCAAGTCTGGGCAGGGGAAGCCTCAGGCACAGACAAGGAGTGCAACTGAACACAGTGGCAGCAACAGTAGTTGGAAGGGAAGGAACCTTCTGGCATCCACACAGGGGCTGCAGGGGAAGACATTTCCAAGCAAGGACAAGGTGCCAAATTTTAAATGCATGGCACAGCACCTTGCCTAAAACCACCCCTGCAAGAACAACGAGCAAGCTTTATTCTCTTGCTCTCTCTTTACCTCAAAACAGCATACTCACTCAGTACTTCTTTCTTCCTACATCCAAACCTGATGACTTCTCAACATGCCTACTGAGAGAAAAAAAGAACAGAAAACATGGACAGCTTTTTTTTTCCAGAGGCCTATCTTTCCCTTTTGCAAAGGAAGGAACCATGAAAAAGAAAATCAAAGCCAATAGAGGCACTTTCTGCATGATCCACTGTATCAAGCGTTCCCAGGCTCACTTTTACAGGGCTTGCAACGTCCTAGATCCCTCATTCTCAAATCCCTTTTCTCAAATCCCAAGTAGCATTAATTCATGATGCTACCCCACTTTTAGAGATAAAATTGAGACCTAGTTTGTTTCGCTTCTGATGTGCAACAAAACAGAATATGAAAGTAAACTTCCAGGACTGACATAAATAACGTGAGCATCAACATCCCAGCTCTTCCTCTTTGCCATTCAAAGTGAGAGTGTTCAGTGTCACTTGCATGTAAGTTCCAGTCAGCTTACAATCAATGAGAAACACATCTAACCCAGCATCACTTCTCTAAAGAACTGAAAGTATTTTGTGGAAATGTTGGAATAAAGACTTTTTGGGAGTCATTTTTACAGAAAAAAAAAACCCAATATTTGGATGCCACCCTTCAAAATGTGAAGCTGTGGATAAAAGAATGAGTTTAATACAAAAATGTTCTGGAAGAAAGTTTTCTGAAAGGGTACTGGAAAGTAACAAAAATACTCAAAGGCAAGTAGTCCTGCTCTGTGAAAGGAAGATGAGCCATTTCTAGGCTACATCATCTCTTTCAAAGATGAAGTACAGTACAGTTACACTGCACCAGCTGATTCTCAGTTTCTGACTTCCCCTGTCATCCAGAGCAAATTTTTTACAGTACACTGGATCCAGCCTATTTCTTATGATCTCTCCACAAATAATTCCATCAAATGAGATTACCCTCCAAAAGTCTAGCTGACTAGCCATTATCAGCTCATATTTCTCCAGATGTTTTGTGATCTCATCCTTTCTTAATGTTTCTAGCATCTTGCCTACCACCAAGGTCAGATTTACTGGTTGACAATTTCCTGGTTCCTCCCCAGTCCCCTTTTCCCAGAATAGGACAAGCAAAATTAAAGCAACCAAGAGCTAGAATTGCAAAACTATTGCCCCTTGTGTTGAAAAAGAGACACACAAGGAAAACCACAAACTGACACAGCTTATCTTTTGTTTCCAACAAGAAGAGTAACAGATTTCCCTATAAACCCAACCCTTCAGCTCTAGAAACAGCATCGGTTTCTCTCCCTCTGTCACAACTTCCCCACTCCATTCTTCGTTCAGCCCCACTCCATTCTTCCTTCAGCCCCTATCTTGTTTCTTACCTTTCCATTCCCCCCAGCTTCTCCTCTGAAGCAGATGTGCCCTCTATAGCTGGCATCTTCAGAGTTCAGATGGCTCTTAGGATCCTTTGCATCAAGTGCCACAGCCATTCTTTGAAATACCATGAAAACCAGACGATCCTTGAACTAATCTGAACCTCAAAGGTTCTGACTACACAGGTCACCAAAACAGTGTATCACTACATCCCAGGGACAGACAGAAGCCAAGGTAAGAACAAAAAAAACACCCCAAAATAAAACACACACACACAGAAAAAGAGGTAGGGAACATGGTGAGAACAGAAAAGAGAGAAGAAAGAAGAGATGAAGAAAAACAGCAACACCAGAGATTCCCTGGCTTAAAAATATATCTGGTCATATCTTGTAAAATCCTCTTTTGATTCGCACTAACAGAATACTGAAAGTACAAACCTGTGCTCAAAATAACAAAGCTAAAGTTCACCATCTGTGCTATTCTGCTAGAGAAAGTTAAAAGAGCAACAATCAGCATTTTAGTCCTGGTTTGTATTTTACGTATGGATCTTGCATCCACTTTATGCAATGAATTTATAGCAAAACAAATCACAATGAGCCATTGTTATTTATTAGGTTGTCTGTATCACTCCATTCATTACAGAAATAATTGTTTAACCAAAAGAAAAAAGGTATATCCAGAAGTGAAGTAGGTATCTTATGCATTATTTCTCATTTAAGGGCCTCTATTAGTTTTGATCAGCTTGTAAGCCAGAGACTCCATCAGTCAAACAGTTTTACCTGCCTGAAGTCCATAAAAATTGGCATTTGGAGGATAGGTAATGGTTTTCATGGTTAAAATTACTATCTGGTGTTAATATTTAAAAACTATTTAAAAACAAAATAGCTCTGCATTTCCTGCTAAATATTAATGGATGAATACACAGGTCTCTCCAGCTCCTTATAACTGCTTCCGATTTCTCAGACTGTGAAATGGAGATTTTCAATTCCTTTTTCAAATGTCAGTGTATATTCTTCCCTCCCCCTCTTTCACTGCCTCCAAAAGACTCCTTTTTCTCATACAAGTTTATGCCCTAATAAGAAAACCGGACATACTAGGGAGGACAGAGATGACAGAGTATCAAAACACACAATCCCCTCTTTGTTAGCCATGCAGAAAGACTTCCATTAAAAAAAAAAAAACAAAAAAAACAAAACAGGATGAACACTGAAAACAATAGAAGGACCTTTATAAACAGGGACCAGAGCAGAAAGATGCAAGAAATCCAAGGAAATCTTTAAAATGCATCAGTAAAGCAAGTAAAATACACTTGGGCACACCCCTGCTCTCCAAAAAGTTCCCCACACACAACCAAAATTAAGGATTCTCATGATATATATTCAGAAAACCTATAATCTTAGATCTCAACAAGCAGCAATTTGGGCAGATAATTTTCTCCTTCTCCTCTCATATTCAATCACAATTATAGCACCTCTGTGTTGAACCATTTTCCTCATCCTTCCCCACTAAACAGAACCTTCAGTGTCACACAACCAGCACTGCACATGCCGGATACACACACATTGGTACACACAAAATGCACCAAACCCAAGCTTGAGCTCTCCACACCTCCAGCCTGCTGCTGGAACAGTCCAGCAAAGTTATATAAAGAGTGGTCACAAGAGTCTGTCCTTGCTGGGATTTGAGTAACATACCAAGCACTGCCAATGGGGAAAGGGATGGGGAGGGGAAAGTTCATTCATGAATTCTTCTATTTCTGCTTGGTAGAGGTTAGACATGCCATGGACATGACTGGCCCCTGCACAAACAAACATCTGCACTACTGGAAGTAGAGCTTCCTTTAGTGACTGACTTAGAGAACTGCCAAGAGCTCTCGGTCAGGCAGCAATGTTTAATTTCATTTCTCCATTTGTATTTTTAATCTTGGAAACAAAAACATAAACGTAAAGCATGCTGACAGAAGAAAACAACTCCACAGTTCCAGAAAGCCCTGCTACTTCCCTGCCAGGCTGAAACACCTGCTCCTGCTAATGATGGCTTTATGCTTACTTACACCTGCCATCCAGAAGGGCTCCAGAGCACTTTGCAGCCTGATTTATACACACACAAATCATTAAATCCACCAAAATTAAGCCACTTCTGGGGTGAGATGTAGCAACTGTTCAACTGCACGCAGCCACACTGTTCAACTGCTCAGGACAGGAACTATAAGAGACACCAAAGCCAACCCAAAGCTATGGGGAACGTTAGGTTGAGAGAACATCATTGCCCAATCTGGATTTTGGCCAGTCACTACCTGAAATATTTGTGCGTGGAAAGCCCTAGGATCTTTAAAGAACACAAGCAGTACAACCTTTGGTTTTATAAATTATCTAAAAGACAAACTATATATATATATATATATATATATATATATATGTGTGTGTGTATAAACAATATTTTATATATATATATGTTTCTTCTATCTGAAATCCCCCCTTTAGCAGTCCCTCCCTGCACTAATTATTGTTTATGCCTTGACTTCAGAAGCTCACCATATCAGACATCAGTTTTGGAAACATCCTGTGGTTGAAGCACTTGATCTAGCAGAGCCAGCAAACTGATAGTGTCTGGCAATAAATGTAGATTATTAAAAAAAGAAAGATGCTGAACAAAACACACGCACACACACAGTGGATAAGTTACTCCCCAGCAAAGACAGAGCCAAATGAACTGAATTTGTCAACCTATCCCTGAACAGCTACACAAACCAAGAGATTACCGGGGCTGACACCAGCAGGCTGAAGAGAAGATAGAGCACTGCTTTCTAAAAACCTCCTCATGAGGACAACACCGAATTAACAGTTGCAAAGTCAATGGAGTGGAACAAAATAGGTGTCACTGCACATACCAAGAGGACAAAAAGGCATTGGGAAACAGGTTAAAAAAATTAGGAAGCCAAAAAATGCCAAGGTATGCTTAACAGTTTAGGAGTTTGGGCACAAATTGTCAGCATTAAGTATGCGGAACATGCATAGTAACATTTTGAAAATGGGAATGTGTTCAGCACATAATCTAACCATAATATTATCAGCAAACCATCAGAGATAATAATCTGTTTCTCTAAGGCAATTTTAAAAGAACAACAAAAAAAACAAAAAAATCAGCTGGGCATCCTTTACTACCTCCTCCAGAGGTCTCCTTACTTAAAAGTAGCTTTATCGTAATCCTAGAAACAACAAAAATTCAGTTCCCAAAAGTAAACACAGACAACCCTGAAATATACAACACGATTGTTTAAACACTTCAGACATATATGCCTCTGAATCATCCTGACAATGCCTTTTCCATACTGTTTAAAATAAATGCTTCTCCCTCAGATTTTTGTGCAGTGCTCCTCAAAATAACAGATTTTTTTTTAAATTACAGGTAAGTGCAGGAAGAATTGCTACAACAGATGGTTAAAAATGCCTGAAAACATTGCTTAAAACTAAAAAAAAAAAAATCTCTGATTTGAAGAGTTTCTAGATAAATGGGAATGGGAAGTATAACTCTGTTTTTCTTTCTTCTATTTAATCCAAACACAGAAGAGTTCTCAAATACTTTGTCAGAACAAAGCAGCCTGGGTACACCAGAATTACTGAATGAGCTAGTTAAGCCAATGAGTGCAAAGGTGTTTGTTTCCAACTGAAATAAACCAGAACAAAGAAAAGCCCCACACACCTCCCTAAAAAACTTGAACAAAACATTTGTACATCAAGCATCAATATGCTAAACTACACTGTATATCCAATTGTTAGAAATATACATTTTCACCCTCTTAAAATAGACATTATCAACATGTTTTCTAAATTCCTAGAAATTTCTTATTATTGCTGAAGAATGACCAGCCTTCACCAAGGTTATGATAAGGCATTGCAAATTTCTTCCATAAATAATTATGCTACACCTTTGCACCTTGAGGCAAATTGTTGCAAACCCTCTAGAAAAATCCTGAGTCTGCAGAACCATGTAAGCTTCCCTACCACTGGAACACACAGATCTGTTTTTGGTCCAAAAAAATGACACTATCATGGAAAGTACCTAACACTACTCTCTCCTTTCCAAGAAACAATAGCAGAATACAAAGAAACAGGTAAGTCAAATACCCTATAGGATCAGTGCTGTGGTACTTGAAAATCAAAACCTCCCCAAAAAAGAACAAACCCACTGTTTTGGGAAGAAAACATGTAAGAAGGCAAAAAGCCTAACAATACATGTGACTATCTTCTCAGTTTTGCCACTCAGTCAAGAATAAAGAATTTTTGTAAAAATCAAATGTCATTGGTGGTACAACCAAAATTCACAGAGTGCACAAACTCAAGGCTACTCTTCCTGTCCAGGACACTGGTACCCACAGCAGTTCAGACACAAGCAGAATAGCACATTTTCTAGCAAGTCTCTGCAAGAGCACACCATTGCTTGCAAAATACAGGCATATTTTTCACTGTTCAAAAATATTAATCTCAATTGTCCCTTTTACCACAAAAAGGAAAGCTACAGACCTATACACAAACCAAAATTATTTACTACAGTTTAACCACTAACACTCTAAGTAGCATCTCCTTCACTTGCTACCTTTATCATCATTTTCAAAGCAGTTGACACCAATTTTTGGTGAACACATGCACACACACACACAAGAAAACCCCTTATAGATGCATTTTCTAAAGCTTCAAAAAACAGGGAAGCATGCTCCCTATGTGCTGTCTCACACTAGGATGAAGTGGAAAATAATGGATTATTTGAAGACATGCTGCTAAACACCAGATTAGAGAGAGATGGAGTCAATTTACTGTCCAGAAGGGAAGAGTCACTTACCTCGTTTGTGAAGCCAGCCTTCCTTCACTATCGCTACTTCATTCATAATGGCAGGAATGTCTCTTGAAAAACCAGTTTATGGCAAAAGATCACTCTTCCGAAATTCCTGAACTCCAGCAGAGGCTCCACAAGAGGGACAAGGGTTTTTCCTCCGTTTTCCTCCTTCCCAGCTATTTCTAAAAGGATCAAAAGAAGAGCACACCATCATCTCAAAGCGTGTTGCAGATGTGCAACAAGGGATACAACAGGGACTAGTTTTCATTGCTGTATTGTTGGTTTGGCATTTCTCTGTTCTATTATTATTACAAATCTTAAACAAGGGCTTAGCTCTCCACAAGAATTTATCCTGGCAGGTGGAGGTGTCAAAATACAGGCTTGCTAAAGTCCTGCTTCTTCAGTGAGTAGGCTCATGGGCAGACTCACAATACCACCAGGTGCTGTCTGAATTACTGGTGGATTCAAGACCTTACGTAGTAGACCTTCATGTCTGCAACAACACCTCATTCTTTGCAACAATAAAAATTCTGAAATATCACAAAAACCAGATTTCAATGTTTCCTGGTAAGGAAGACTTCCAGGACATCTCCTGGAAGGTTTCTTTACAGCCTGATAATAGTCTGTTAACCAGCACACAGTGTGTCTTAGAGATAAACCTCTGACAGTAAATATTCCTATCCTGCTTCAGATTTTCCTACTTTCAGCATCATCCCATTTATCCTACTCAGATCTCCTGACTCCCCAAAAATAATCTTCTCTACCTTTCGTATTTCTAACTTTTACCTCTCCTAGAGATATACAAACCATAGATAAGCTCATGTACCTTATTGTTATCCCAAATCAGCCCTTACAGCACCCTGATCAATTTTACTGCTCTTCCTTAACCACACTGCAGTTTGCTGCTGCCTTTATAACAATGAAATATACTCAAGCACAACTTGGGATTTTTACCCCTCTGCTTTATGAGACAAAACCCCTCTCTAAATAGCTCAAGATTGCCATTTCTTATTGAGAATGTGCTCTGCTCATGGCTGACTACCACAGAAACATTCTGTGCATTTCTCTCCCTCACTGAATGTAATCTCTTCCCAAATGCATTAGCTTTTATTATTTTTCTAAATTGAATCTGATTATTTTTCTGCTTGTGGTACAAATATTCCGTTTTTCCTTTAATTCCTCTGTGTTCCCCAAAGTGTCCATGCTGCCATTCAATTCGGTATTACTTGAGTGATCAAAAAACCTAATTGGTGACAAATTCCCAGCAGTAACCAATAAGTTTAATAAAACAAAACCCAGAAGCATTTGTAAACTGCCACCAAAGAGCTGGAGTCTCTCACCTACCACAGAGACATTCCATTCCCACCTGACAAATATATACCATCTCTGCATGCATTTGGCAGTCTGCATCAATTATCTCTGAGTGTGCAGGTGATAGCCATCCATCAGAAACCAGATTTAAATGCAACTAATTCCCCATAACTCACTAAGACACAACACTGGATGGAAGAAAACAGGTGGTCAAAATGAATCCAACCTAGAACTGAAACCCCAGCAGGGGCAGAGGGCTTTGTACCACATCAGAGTGATCTGAAACAGGCAGCGTTCAAAGCACAAAGCTTGAATTTGAACAAGTTCCATCACTGCCAGCAGAAATGGACGGAGAAAGGAGGTCACTCCCCTGACACCCTGCCTACAAACCTACACTGTTTGTTACTGCTCCTCAGCTTTTCCAGTTAACAGTTTATGTTGAAGTTCTCCCCAGAAACAAGGTGAGTTTGTTTTTTTTTTTTCCAAATTACAAATCTGCTGATCTCACTAGTTAGAATTATCAACTCCACAAAACAGATGTTTGCCTGAGGGAGGGAAAGACACACAAAAAATTACATTGGAACAAGTGACATGTAAGAATTCCTAATTTCATAAATAAATATGAGAACACCGTATGCTGCAGAATAGAGACCAGTAATCCACAGCTGCCAGAGATACCTTGGAACAAACTCCTTGAGCTCCAGAGCATTTAGGACACAACCTGACAAACACAGCAGGCTTTTTCCTTTCAAAATGGCCATGTACAATGCACAATAGCCATGCAAGCTAGACTTGCTTGCTGTTGTCAAGAGAAGACTAGACCTCACTTAGAGGCTTGAGCAATTTGCAAAGTGTTGAACAAAACCCCCAAGATTATCACAGCTTGAGTATGGAAATGCAACACCCAGGTGTGAAAGTTAACACTTTTAACTTTGTGTCATACACGGTGCAGGGACTGTGCAATCCTACCTCTGCGTCCTGAATTCAGCCATTTAGAGGCACTGAGCAATCAATATCCTTTCCAAAAACCATACATGAAAAAGGAAGTTACAAGACAAACTAGGCTGTAGAAAAGGCAATACTATTATTAAAAACATTAAAAAGCATGAAGGACCAGAATTCTCCAATCTGCAGCTAACTTACTCCAGGTTTTCCTGCCTTAACACTTGTCAGGATTACCACTTGGCAGCTTCCTGCTTGTCATCAGCTAAACTGTCATTTAATAATCCAAACTTGAATGACAACAGAGCCAAATACAGCAGATCAACAAAGAAATACAAAGTTCAGAGGGACTGCTTTTTCTGTTCTCTATGGTGTCCAGGCAGCTTGGATTGCTTTTTCTATACCACTTCTACCCAATAAACATTTTCCACTTACTGTTGTAGCCGTGCTCTCAAGGATGTGTCTTTACCTGCCCACCTCTTTTCAGGGAAGAGGGGTGGTGC
This sequence comes from Oenanthe melanoleuca, assembly GCF_029582105.1. Classification (NCBI taxonomy): domain Eukaryota; kingdom Metazoa; phylum Chordata; class Aves; order Passeriformes; family Muscicapidae; genus Oenanthe; species Oenanthe melanoleuca. The sequence continues at coordinate 52,614,615 of NC_079339.1, forward strand.
AGGGGGTGGAGAGTTTTATAACGAAGCCATGGAACAACAAAGTGGAAAAACATTAAACACTTCCTGACACCAACCTGCAGCATGGGTCCCACCTCAGTCCTACAGTCAGCCATGCCAGAGCACTTACTTCACACAGAGAAAGTTAAGCTATTTTTAATTTGCAATGTGAAGAGCTGGGTATCCCCTCTCACTATCTAACAAGATGTCCACAGACACAGTTCCAGCAGCAGCAAACCTACTCTATCTACTGTATTTTAAAACACACATTCAAGCTGTGCCTAATACATCTATTTTAGTAAGAGATGTTATTGAAGACAGTGGTAGCAAGCAAGAGTAATTTCTCGGAATAGAAGAGCAAGTTAACTATAGGTCAATGTACTACTGAAGATGTGTAAACCAGAAAAAGTTCCTTTTCCATAAAATCCTTAGAGGGGAAAAACAAAAAAAAAAAAAAAAGAATGATTACAGTCCTCATTTATGGCCATCTAGGAATGGTTCCCAGTGAAGAGAGGGCATCTGAGGTAAGTATGACCTGGCTGCTCCAGTCTGCACAGGACTGAATACTGTCAAAAGCTAAACAACTTGGTCTTTCTCTCAGTGTCCTTTGCTTGTTTTTCAATACACAGTTCTGTAATACTTTTTTAAACACTGAAATAGTCCTCATGCAGTTGAAGTGCTGTAAATCATGAATGGCATGACATCAGCATTGTATCATGGTGACACCGGTTTTGCGTACATATTAATTCCTTAAAGGTTATTAACTTCATAAATAATGAGATAACTCACTTCCCTAGGCACTGCAGCAGTGAAACCTGCTTTAAGGAGTCAGTCCAACTAACCACCCAACAGAAGGTGGAGCAGAACCATCTTTTCTGTGTTTGGGAGAATCACACTAGAACTCCTTCTCTCATTCTCTTCTATACATTATCCTCACCTTCTTTTTTCTCTAAGAAAGTAGAAATATTAATCTGTACTTCCTGTCCTCTTTCCAATGCAAAGTTTTATATTTGCTTCCACTCACACCCTAGATCAGACCAGGAAGAAAAGGAAGTCTTTCATACCGTTGAAGCTTAAGCTTATGGGATGCAGAAGCACTTATGGTAATCACCTCATCTTCATGAGGGAGAGTAAGCAAGGGAGACTGACCCACCAGCCTCAGTCCTAACATGTCACACTGTGTCCGGGCTGCACTGGTTAGATCATACAGCAGATCACAAAAAAGCATTCCCCTGTGCTAACACTTTGCCCTGTCACACCGCCAGTTACCAATGCCCACTGCCCTGGTGTGGCACATTCCTGATTCTCCCAGGACACCCTGAGCCCAAATGTCCTGCACATCCTTACACATTCTCCTAAAGCACAGCAACAGGACCAGGCAAAACAGGATCCAGCTGCCCCAGCTTGCCTACTGTGGCCACATGACACTGTCATGAGAGCAGACGAGGCACATGGGAACTGGACTGGGCAGGCTGAGTCCGGGCCCGTTACATGGGATGCCACGAGCAACCTCGCTCTCTTCCCAGTGCGAGCTCCCAGCTGACAGCCAACTGCACCTAAACAGCACAACAAAGTTGGGCTCCAGCCAACATTTCAAGTGGAGCATACAGATAGATGTTCCCACCAGGCTTTGACCAGTGAAGTACATCTCCTGCGTTACGCAAATCCTGCCCTGGCTGTTTCACGGCAGCAGCAGTGATTCCAACGTGCTCAAGGCCCTCTGAGCCTGCAGCAGCGTCGCACCATGACCCAGTTACCAAATCTGGGCAGACAGCTTTCAAGGAAGCTTAGAAGGACCAGGTTGTTCCACCATCTTCGCTTCCCTCACAAAAAGGTATTGCGGGCCACGACTTAAGTGTGGTCACCTGTATTTGCTACTATGTGTCCAATGACACCACTTCTAAACTGGAATTTCATGGCAGCAAGTGCAGCTGATGACAAAGTTCACAAAGGATTCTCAGATACTAAGTTACGGGGAAAATGGTGACTGGAAAACAAAAATCTCCAAAGCCATATCCCCCCCCCCCGCCCCTTTTTTTTTCAATCTGTTAGCTTAATCTAGGTTTACAAAACCGTAATTTGAAATATTTGCGCTCTCCTGCCTTTGCTGATCAATAGACAGGAGGTTATGTTAATGCTGTTCAGGTGAGGGGCCACAGTTACAACATCCAACTGTCCGCGCTGCAAACACAACAGTTTGATAGGACAAACTAAGCTACCTATTTCAAAATTCAGTGATGCCAGAAAAGTGACTTCTTCATAACCCCCTCTGCAACCCAAACATAATCTTCTTTATGTTTCCACACAAGAAAAAGTCCTTTTACAGTTTATGCTCATATAATTTAAGAACTGTGCTACTCAGAACTTTGGATATATTTAATACCTGAGATATATTTAATCAAATTCCATTTTAAAGTATTTGTAACAGAAGTTTTGTTCAGTCCCCAAAGAAATCAAGACAGTCGTGAAACTATTTGTTAATGTAATCATTTACAGGACATTTTTATAAGACCGTAAGTGAATACTGGAGCTGAAAGTGACTTGTGGACAGTGGATCAATTCTTAAATTTCATTTACCACTGCTGCACACCAACACCAGTTCTATAAACACCACACACAACACAAACCCTACTAATTTAAAAAAAATCAAAGGTAGTTCCACAGTGTCTTTAAATCTGCTAACTCAGAAAAATGTTGTGCCTGTCACCATGAAACTAACTACTACATGAAAGTAATTACTAGTCATGCAGTATGTCAAATTTATTTACCTGCAAACAAATATTCTTCAGCATTAAGAGTTAGTTTCTCCCTTTAATAACAGTATTTTGAAATGTACATCCCTCCTGTAGTATAAATATATGGATTTGCTTCTTTATGGATAGAGGTGGTAGAAAAACAAAGCAAAATAGTAAAATATTTCCCACAGGGGTGGCCGGGAGAGAGGACACACACCACCGATAAGGTGCAAGCCGTATCTGCATCAGTAGTGTCCTGTCAGTAAAATATATTAAAAACACCAGAACGTTTATATGCTTGATTATGTGTTTTACAAGTCCTACAAGTCTCTAAGAACATTTCGGCAATTGCAGAATTTCACCTAGGGGGGCGGGGGGGCATCCGCAGACAGCTCCCTACACCTCTGCAAAACACGACTGCAAAAAAAAAAAAAAAAAAAAAAAAAAAAAAAAAAAAAAAAATCAAGTCCACAAGCGCTGCACAGCCACCTACACACGCCAAATGCCCACGGAGAGAATCACACCCCCGTCGGCAAACACTCAGTGGTCCGCAAAGCGGAGCTGGGCTGAACAACGCGGCCGCAGAAGACAAGGGCAGAAAATGGGGGCGGGGGAGGTGGGAAAATGGGGGGTCCTCGGCTGCTTCGCTGGCCGCTGTTTCGGAAATATCACAAACCACCCCCCAGGCGCCCCCACCGCCGTTTCCCCGGGCGATGCTCGCGCAGGGGCCGGGGCAGGCCCGAGGGGAGACCCCCGCCCCGCCGCCTCTCACCCACCGCATCCCCGGGGAGCCAACAGCTTCCTGTCCGCCCCGGGCCCGCGGGCAGGACGGAGCGGGCGGCCGGGGCCGCCCAAGCCCGGGCCTCCTCACCCCGCACCCCGCCCGGCCGTGCCCGGGGCCGGCGGGGCAGCCCACGCCCGGGGAAGGCGAAGGGAGAGCGGCCGCCCCCTTTCCCGTGCCTTCCCTTCCCTCCCGGCCCCGCACAATGCGGCCGCGCCGAGCAGGCCCCGGCCCCGGCGCTTCCTTCCCCCAGCCCTTCCCAGCCGGGGAGCGGGTCACTTACATGGCTGGAGCCCGGGGAGGAGGCGGCGGCGGCGGCAGGGGAAGGGAGCCGGGGAGGGAGTCAGGGGAAGGGGAGGGAAGGGGGGAGCGAGCCAGCGAGCGAGCGGGGGAAGGGGGCGGCCGGCGAGGCGGGCGGGCTCTGCGGCGGGCGCCGAGCGAAGGCCTCACTGGGCTCCCGGCAGCCGCCGCCTCCTCCTCACCATCCCCGGGCGTCGGGGCGGCTCCTCCTCCCCCTCTCGCAGGCGCTCGGCCCGTGGGGTTCGCACGCCCGCTCCCGCTGCCGGCTCGCCTTCCCCGCCGCTCCGCCCTGCGAGGCCGCCCCTCGCCTCGCTCCGCCGCCGCCGCCGCCTCCCCCCGCAGCCCCGGGCCCGGCTCGTCCCGCACGCGTCTCCGCGGCGCTCGCTCACACCCTCCGCGGAGCGGCCGCCGAGTCCTGCCGCCGCTTCCCGCCCGTGCCGAGGGGCCGCCCCGCTCCGCGCCGCGCCGCTCCCCGGACGGGGTTCGTGGCCTCGCCGCCCTCCGAGCTCCCACAGCGCGGCGGAGCAGCGTCCGCCGGCCCGGCCCCTCCGCCCACCCGCCGGCCCGGCCCCAGGCCCCGGGGGCGGCGTTTCCTGGCCCCGGGCGGCTCGGTGTTCCCCCTTGCCCCGGCACGGCCCGGCCCTGCCGCGGAGCGCTGGGGACGCTGTGCCCCGGCAGGGATGGGACCTTTCTGACTCGGCCCGTGAACCGGCTGCCTGGAGCATGGGCAATTTTACAGGATCGCAGAATCGATTAGGTTGGAAAAGACAGGTCATCGAGTCCAACTTATGACGAATGCCACCATGGCACTAAGTGCCACATCCAGTCTTTCCTTAAGCACCTCCAGGGACAGGGAGTCCACCACCTCCCATTGAAATGGGCAGCCCATTCCAATGTCAAAACCCTTCCTGTGAAGAATTTCTTGTTAATATCCAACCTAAACCTTCCGCAGTGCAGCATAAGACTATGTTCTCTGGTCCTGTCACTTACTGCCTGGGAAAAGAGACCCAGCTCCACCTGGCTACACCCTCATGTCAGGGAGTTCTAGAGAATGATAAGGTCCCCCTTGAGCCTTCTCTTTTTTCCAGGCTAAACACCCTCAGGTCCTTCAGATGTTCCTTTTAAGACTTGTTTTCCACACCCTTCAACAGATTAGTTGCCCTTCTCTGGACAAAGGGCAACCCCAAAAAAGAGGGACCTAACTCCACAGGTGAGAGGCCCGGGCAGCCCCAGCATTTCAGACTCAGGAAGGGCCAGGCTCCTTTGAACCTCTTGGGGCTCTTCCAGCAAGCTCCCTCAAAACCATGGGGTACCAGTGCTAATTCTCTGCCCTCAGAGCTTTCCCTTACACTCCCATAAAATACCAGATAAATAAATAATGAGGTACCACAGTACCTTGGAGGATGTTCCTATATCCCTTTCCACAATGGACAGGCTGCCTGTCCATCGCCTGTGGAGGGGCTGGGGTAATGATTCTGGATGTTGCACTTGAGGCCATCCTGCTCTCACAGCAGGAACTGCTCAAAACATCACAAATTGCTTCAACTTACATTGCTTACAGCATGGCAATATTTTTGGTAAGGTTTTTGAAAGTCATTCTGCTCTAAAAAACAATGTGGAAACACCTATGACAGATTAACAATTCTCCACCCTTCCACTATCAAAATTTGCCGCCTTCGCTCATTAAGGGATTTTGCTTATTCTCAAATTGACAGTGCCATAAACGTTAACTGGGTTGTAAGAACTGATTGGATTTCTTCAGAAACATACGATCACTGATGATCACATTTCTGCAATCGGGAGCTGGCTGGAATTTAGGAAACAGCGCATCTTCCCACAGCTTTGCACTGTTGGCAACATAAAAGTGCATAAAATGCATTTACAGCAGTAAAGCTGGGGAATACAGCTCTGCCTTTACAAACCTATTGGATATAATAAGAGGCTTTTTTACCACATCATTTTGATGATTGTAAACATTTACTGAAATTCGCTTTCTTTTTCTGACTGATCATGTCTTCATCAGGGTTCCTGAGGGGCAAATGGATTCCTGGATTTTGGTGTGCTAGAAGAGCCAATGATGAGGCAGAGAAGAAAATGCTTTGCTCTGCTTCATGGAAGGTGAAGAAAGAGTAATGCCTCCTTTCCCACCAACATACAGAGCAATTCCTGCTGGCAGAGCAGCTACACTAGTGTGGGATTTTCTGTGCGTCACCTTTAGGTTTACTGGGACATATTTCAGCACAGTTTTTAAAATGTACCATTCAGGCACTTTAGCAGAGTAAGCAGGCCCCATGGTACTGGCCCAGTTACCCAGGGCAGAATGGAATGGCTGTGGGAACTCTCTAAGATGTAAAGGTAATAGAAAGGAAAAATCTAGGTTTGTGATCACATTTTGACCTACCATGCATTATGTACAAAATACTTAGTGTGTATTAAAATGCAGGTAGTCCTTAAAGAATGTATTTAAAATTAAATTCATCATCAGTGTGCAAAACCTGTAGGCAGCTTAGAGGACATGTATTTTACTTAACAAAAACAAGGACAAAATTAATTTATCAACTAATTTTGAGCCTTCAGATTGTATTTACATCTAGAAGTAAAGACTGCATGTTAAGTATAGGAGTTCACTGGCAATGAGATATTTCTGTCCAGACAGGGGGATCTCTGGTAATAGATCTGATTTCAGAAGAGCTTTCTCACCTTCCTGACAAGCCCTCTTCTGATGGATAAGCTCCCAGGCTGCCTGGTGAGCAAGGCCATTAGGACTTCCCCCTGCAAATGAAGCAGCAGTTTAAAAAATAAAATCATAGAGTAAACAGTTTTCTGTCCTGAAGAGAAGAAAATAAACGTCCGTTGTTTGCTAGAAAGGAAGTACAATTAAAAAAACCCCTCCAGATTTCAACATGAACATATTGTTTAGATTTGCCGACTGTTGATTTACCATGATGAAAGACAGGCCCAAACTAGAAAGTTTGGATCCCGATCTGGGTATGACATTCCCCAAATCTGAGGGGGAAGTGTGATTCAGAGTCTGGAGTAAGGGCTTATCTCTCAAACACAGCAAAGTATGTGGATAAAAATACCCAGGTAAAGTAGGAAGTGTCTGGTCTGCAACAACAAGAGTGACTTTGTATCAACAATGAACAAAAGCAGCTTTTTTTTTTCTTTGAGAACAATGAAATCACTCAAGAATTGTTATAAATACAAACAATGTGGGTTTTATCACTCAGCTATCATCAGTGGGATTATAGTCTATAAACCCTAATTTTCAGGGAAGTCCCTAGATTTCCCTGAGCGCTTCCTCAGATTTCACATCTGTTAACTCTAGTTTATTAAGTGCTTCAGGATAAGGTGCATCAACTGAGCCTTGGTATTACATTACCCGAAAATACTGAATGTGGGAGTTAGTGGCAAAGAATGGATGACTTCCAGACAGTGTATTGATACCAGGCCAGAAGAGCAGGCGCTCCTGTTCCCATCCTTTTTCAACACATACATAGGTAACAATTAATTCTGTGTCACTTTAAAAAGTTATTTCTAAATGTTTAAATTATGAAGCTTTGGATAAAATTATCCAGCCAGGCATAAGAAGAAAGACTAGCACGGTAAAATGAAGTGGAATTACTGAGTTAACCCCCAGTAGAACAAGCTCTCTTCCATGGTTTCAAGACAGTACCTCTGTGGGCCAACAGTGAATTTGTTCCTCCCTTTTTAAAAGGTGGACTGTACTCAGACGTAGTCAGAGGAAAAAACTATATGACATCCTATTAGAATTACAGAGCTGGTATCTCAGTCTAGGCAATAATAGCTTTTAAACAAACAATTCAGTTTTGGTCTCAGAGAAAAATCCTCAATAAAAATAGAAATTAGAGGTGCTTTTCACAGTGCCAAATATAATAAACATAGTTGCGCTTCTAAAACTTAACTAATCCAATGTTTGAAGGTGTATTTCTCAATAACAAAACAATATCAGGCTCTCTGGAAAAAATAATAAATATAGTCATGCTGGAACATTGTGCATTTGCTTTTTAGAAATTAATCTTGAGACCAAATAGATGTATGAGTTCGTTTGTACTTCTCCGATGAATTTCCTACAAAACTGAGTGTCAGCTGAACTGGTAACGTGAAGTGCAGTACTGAATGAGTTTTTGCTGCTCTTCCTCACTGCTTGCTAGAAGTCCTGGAATAGGCTGGGCAGAAGACCTAGCTTTGGTTTCCTGCTTCTGTTCCTAGGATGCTAAAGCTAGGCCTGGGATGGCAGGGTGTCAATGCTGTTAACTCCAAAGTGAGAGCAGTACAGTCCTCTTCACAGGAATAATGATAGCCATGACAAAGGGCAAACATGCTGTGGGGAGTTTGATACATAAGCAGGAACTGAGTCGGTTTGCATAGAAAATGCACCAAGTAAAACATACAAAAATAGCAAATATATCAGTTATGTGCCATACCTCACTAACCACTGTTTTGTTGTTACAGTAATAACCACAAGTCTCAGTCAGACTAGGCACTGTTAGGCACTGCAGCCACACATCAGAAGATGTGGGTTTTGATGTGAGGGACTGAAATATGCTTCAAACCTCTGCTTTTCCCCTTTCCTCGTAAGGTGACATGTCATGAATTCTTAGATCAGGAAAGAGACCTGAAAAAGCTAAACTCCAATGATCTGTGTGAGAGAACATCACGATATTAACTATAGTCAGATAGACAAATCCTCTGAGACTGAAATACTGACATTATAGACATATACTAAAAGAAAAGTAAAAACCTTCAGGTTCCTGTTGCATTCCCAAACCTCACCCAGTGCTGATTATGTTCTTCACCTAAAATTACAGAGCTTAGCACAGTGTGGGCATATTAACTTGGGGGTTGTTTCAGTGGTTGGTTACCCCTGCAGATCCCCACATGCAGATCTCTGTGAAAGGAGCAGCAGCCACGCTGCTGGATGAGGGCACAGGCACAGCAGTGGGCTCTTGGAGCACTGGTTTGGGCCACATGGATCTCCAGGTGACAGCCAGCACAGAGCAGTTCAGTCTTCCTCATGATATTTGCAGTTTCCTAAAGAGCAAGTGTTGCAATCAAGATTTTAAGGTTTTAAGCATTATGGTGACTTCCCATATCCTTTAAAATGCATATACCTGGGACATTTACCCAGTGGACTGGCAAGTGTTTTTATTATTTGCATACTAATGCTAGAAGAGAGGGGATTGCTTGTAATTTCTTCAGTGTATTTTTTATGGCATCTGCATGCATGCAAAATCTGCTATGCTTTGAATCACCTGCTCAAATTTATAAAGTTTGGAAACTTAAGGGCAGAATTGACTGTTGCAGCATTATTCTGGTCTGACACTCTGGCTGCTGCCACAAAATCATGCTTACTGATGTCTTCATTTATATTCAGATTCTGCTTTATTTGTAATACAAGAAGCAGTCCTGTAAGTTGTGCCTACAGATAGGCTTGTGGCTGCTGTGCTCTGTGGCCAGAGGGAGTTATGTCCATCCTGCTCTGAGGGGGCTGGGCTCTTCTCCAAGCCCAAACCCTCTTCTTCTGCCCTCAGCCTGAAATTCCCTGAGAACAACAGGCTGCAATGCACTTGGTCTGTATGAGCAGTAATGCCACTGGAGGAGTGGTTTTCTGGAGTGATTATGTGGTTGTTTAGGACCCCATCTCCAAACCAAAGTTGTTTTAGGGAAGTGGGGGTTCTTCAGGCTAGCTTTAATGGGGTCCCATGGGCTATATACCCAGTGATGGCCAGAATTCATGTGAACTGCTCTGGAGGATCACACTGCTTTAGGTTCACTGCAAGAGCACTCAGTTCATGCACTCCCAGACTGGTCTGTGATACAAACCTAACTGCAATAAATCAATGTGATCTGGAGGTCTGCTTCAGCAACACAGTCCTGATTCAAGCATGGTAGTAGAGCAAGGTATTGAAACCAGAAGCTAAGTAGATATTAGGGAGAAGTTTAAGAAGATATTGGGAGTAAGTATCAGACATATGCGCTGCAAAATGCAGGCTCAAAATGCCTGCACATGTGCTGATGTAATAAAAACCTATTTGGTTGCCCACCCCACCCTTCAACATGCTTGGCACATAGCACCAGCTTTCTTGGATCTCGAGTCACCAGACGTTGCCTGCCTGCTGATCTTCCCACCCCAGCCTTGCACAGAAGGGCTCATTGGGTCCAAGAGGAGCCTTTGTAAGTCAGGACAGGACTATCCCTCCAGGGCTGTGTGGCACAGGACCCACCTCTACCCATGTCCAAGTCCTGGCTGAGCACCATCACTGCAATAGCTTCTTGGTGCTCATCTAACACACTAACTTATAAAATAATAAAGGCAGCCGTGAAAGAAATCATTCTGTTGACCGGCCTTGCGGTCTTCAGTGCCCTCAGCCTTGTCATCTGCATTCAGCTGGAGGAGCGACTGCTCCTCAGCCATTTATTCCCTGCCAGCCCCGAGGGAATCAAGCCCACTGTGTTCCTGTGCCGCATCCAGCCTGGCTCTCACACAGCGTTCCCGCTGCAGCCCCGGAGCCTGCCAGGACAGGCTGCCAGTTGTAGGGAATGATGTCACCCAATGGGCAGGGCTTCTTTGCCACCGATAACATCTCAGCAGATGTCCTCCAAACGTGCTCGCAGTTCTCCCATTATAGCATCTTTATTTCCCATCTACCTTTCACAGTCCCACATTTTAAACTAGCAAAGAGGTTACTCTTTGCTAAAGACTGTGCTAAAAACTGGAGAAGAGCTTTGCCAAAGTTGTTTTAAGTGTTTTTTATTTATTCCCTGGCAGAAAAACTTTACATTTCAGTAAAACACCACTGAGATACTTAGAAGCATATAGGTACCGGACTAACACTGAAAAAGTTTGTAATTTCTCTCATTCATTTACCCCCTTCCAAAATAAAACAAGTGATCAAAGAAGTTGCTACCCATTACCTATAATGGTACGTTCCCCATAAATCCTGCAGGTTTTACTCCCACCTACTGTGCCTCATCCCTATTTAGAAAATCAGATCTACCCCAGGGTATCCTTCTGGACGTGTAGAGTTCCACTGAAATCAGCAGGGATCTGTTTAAGGACATGCCTGCAGAGAGTATCTGTTATTCTATATTTACACAGTACCCAGCATAATAGGACATGAAACCTGATTAAAGCCTCCAAACACTACTGCCATGGAAATCAGTCTTGTTATTGACTGATGACTCAACATGTCTGGATTTAGATGGAAGAGGGCTACTTTCAATTCCCAATTCTTTTATAGACTCTCTGCATAACCTAGCCAAGTCATTGAATCTCCATACCTCAGACACTCCTGTATTTAATGCAGAGAAAGTCAATCATTGATTAATTCCCTTCTCCCAGCCCATTCTGCGCTTTTTGATTATAAGTTCCTTGGGGCAGGTATTGCCTCTTGTGAAGTGTGAGGACAGCACACAGCACCAGGGAGCTCTGGCAAGCCTATAAATGATAAAATAACAATCATGTGCAGTGGCAAGGAAGCAGCTGTGATTGTCCTAATATTTGTCCTCATGGAGTCATTTTTAAATTGAAAGCACACCTGGGATAATTCAGTTCCAGAAGAGCTTGACCTGATCCTAGGATGATGACAACCTCCGAGTAACCTGAACTACAGCATTACCTTTAACAAAATAACAAAAGGTAAAATGAAGAGGAATAATAGCTTTGTGGGTTATTTGCAAAATGTAAAGCAATATGGGATGGATTCAAACCTCAAATAAAATACCAGCAGCCACACAGTTTTCCCTCTTCATGAGAACAGATGTGGAAAGCCATTATTATAATTTGCAAATAATGCTACCCCCTTATGTGTATCACTGGAGCTTTTTTATGACATGGATTCAGCTAGAGAGTTTCTTACATAACACTGTTATCCTGTTTTCACTTCAGAAGTAGTTATCAGGTGATGGTTTACCATGTAAAAGTTCTATTAATAAATAGCTATCAGTTACACAGCTATTTAGCTCAGAAAAATCAGCATTCTGAAATTGTGAAGGCATTTCCTAGGCTGGAATATTTGCCGGAATTTAAGCCCAGGAGCAAGGATGGATTCCTGCAGGTAAGCCACACAACTTGCACAAACAACCATTATTAATACAAATCACTTCAATTAAAATTGACATGTGAGCTAATTAATAGGATGTTGATTGATAAACAAGCCTTGCTCATTTTACCCAGGCATTTATTAATTACCTGCCCGATGCTGCAGCTGACCGGTGAGCACACACTCCTGCTCTAAGGAATGTTGTAGGGTTTGTGCACATTCCAGTTTACCAGGGATTGGCTATAACCAGAAAATAGCAGTATTTTTTTAGCATTTTTTTATGCAGTATGAAGTTTTCTGTCTGGCGATACAGTATGCACCAATTCACACACAGTAAGGTAATTAATACCTGCCATGTGATGCTACAGTAATTTTTCACGTGATTTGCTGACCGTACATATATTTTTTGCCTTCTCTATTTCCCCCCACCATTTCTGAGTGCACTGGCAGCCTCCACAGCGCTCTGTAGCAGTGAGCACACTGCGACACTGTTGCAGGGGTTCCCTACAGCAGAGCCTTCCCAGTGCCATTGATCAAGCCACAAGCACTAGTTAAGTAATGCAAGGTTGCTCTAATTCCCTGACTCATCTCCTGCTCCCCCTGGAAATCCTAAATGTGGTGCTGAAAACCAAACTGCAGTCCTCTGCAGCAGGATGAAGTAACTTTAATTGCTGAGTCACCACGCTGACCCACACAGCTCAAATGTATAGTTAGCAATAGTCAAAAATGCTCATTGAAATCTTACCACAGTAGAGGTACTAACTGCACATTCCCTTGAAATGCATACAGCCTGCCTTTCAGCTCGGGGCTCAGATTCCCCAAATCACTATTTGTGTAGTGTTTACAAAAACACATTCCATTTTAAGTAGCCTTGAATTATTATATTCCTGGGGTCCTTTTTTTTATGCATATGTCATCTTAGGGCTAATCAGCATTCTGCTCTTGCATTTGCAACTGCTGAGAAAGTCAGATCTTAAAAAGCCATAACTCCTTGACAATTTCTGCCCATGGATAGCTTGTACAAGCTGTTTGGGTGTAGAAAGTAATGCGGAGGAAAATTGAAGATCAAATTATTCGCAGGTATGAATTAAATCTATCTCCTTGCTGCGCATGGTGAAATTCTCCTCATTATGTACTGCACGCTTTTACAAACACTGCTGTCCTCCTGAGCATGATATATGTTTCTCTGATAGAAATCTGTGTTTTGCCACGGTGCCATCTCTATGGAACACTTCTGACAGTGTCAGCTGTGAGTCCCACTGTTGTAGCAGCAAACCTTTTCTTCTGGACTGCAACGTGACGTGGAATGTGTTTGATGTGAGCCTGACTGCAGAGGCAAGTGGAAGAGTAGCAACACTTGCAATGCTACAGTTTGTTTCTAAAATTGATCTTGACCAGTCAGCATGAAATGTGTCATGTCAAAGCAATTGCCATGATGCTCTTTTGTTAGGAGAAGTGATTCCTCTTGGACACAGGGCAAGCAGGGCAGTTGAGGGGATGTCTCTGCTGCCCCTTCAAACTGGCTGATAAAGTCTGCTTGCAATTCAAACAAATTATGAAAACAGATGAGTGTAAATGAAGATGAAGGAAGAGGGGACTCACATCAGAGAAGACACAAATGAAAAAGCATGTGACTAGTTTAAAATATCAGTGAGCCTCTGTTAAAAGAGCTCTCTTCAGTGACCTTCTTTCCTGCCATGTGACCAAATTCTTCAATTGGGCACTGTAAATGCTAAAATTGTCTTTATTTTCATTTCAGATCTGGCCACATTAGTCTATACTTGGTGTATTCGTTGCCTGAATAATCTCATTTTCTGCTGAAGTCAAAGGGTATATTCCTTGAAACCTCTCTCCTGGGTCTGCTCTGGGCTTCAGTGATGGTGCCTGCAAACTTTCAGAATCCCAAGGACCTTGGGAGCACAACTCCATGCCATCTCAAGCCCATCTGGGAGGGGTGAAAGTCATTTTAAAGTCAGCAAATAGCTATGGAAGGAAGCTGATTTCTGTGCAAGGTCCTGGGCTGCAGGGCAAACTTCTCTGAAAACAGCCACCCCCAGCATAAGCAGAGGATCCCTCTCTTTGGAGTTTATATTTAACCAAGACAAATGTCCTAAAAACAGGCACAGAGAAGTAGTAAAATGGGTAACTGTATCTATGCAGCTTCTGTAATTTCTCAAATCCCTGCAGAATCCCAGACCCAGACCTGGAGGCAGCATTCACTTGGTTGCACCAGGTGCCAAATGCAGCAATATGGCAACTCCTTCTTCTCCACTCCCCCCCACTTAGACTTCCAAGGATCACAGAAGAATTTCTGACGTGCTCCAACATTGAACAAAGCAATCTCTGATCTTAAGGAGGAAAAAAAAAAAAAAAAAAAAAAAAAAGGAAAGAAGGGTTCAGTTTAATACAGGCAACTGGCAGAGATTCAAATTGCATCTTATTTTAGCCAAAGCTGTTCACCAATCCTGAGGAGAGATGTGAATTTTCAGCTCCAGTAAGATGCCTAATTATTCCTTTCTCCTTATCTTGCTTTTAAGATCTTGCCAAGGCTGCACCCATCCCTCTATCTCCAGGCATTTGAATACCACTCAAGAAACATCTGAACTCTGTGATGTTCGACCTGTTTTCCTGTCACTGTGTAACCTCTCAGGAACCCCTGCAGATGACAGTGCCTGACAAAGAGCACCTCGTGCTGGGATGATGCTGCCTCTTACCTGTAGAGGTACCACTCCATCCAGAAAGGACTCTGGGGCTGCTCTCATGAGACAGGAGCACGCCCTTTTCTCCGGGGTGTTTAAGCAGAGCTACTGTGTGACAAATAATAGCATCCATTTTGCTCTAGGCAGGGCCCAAGATTGAATCCACAGTCTGTTATTGACTACACAGTAGGGGCTTCCTTAAATTGCTGAGTCTAAATGAAAGAGAATAGCAAAGAGGGTAAAACATGCAGGTTGCGCAGCACAAAATTAAATTTTTCAAAAATTCCAGTTTTTGTTTTCCTTTCCACCCAACTTTCTCATCTTCCATTTCCTCCCCACCCATGTTTTCTGCAAAAGTCCCTTTCAGAGACACACCACACACTTGTTTTCTTCTGAGCTTGATTTCAGTCTCCCCGAAGTCTGTGTCAGTCCTGAAGAAGGATGTGAGATGATCACATCTGAGCCCCAGAGGAGGGACACTGGCTTCTGGCAGGGTATCAATTATAGAGTCAGAACAGATTTTTTTAATGTGTCAGTTACAATTAGAGGAGTGACCTGAGTGATGGATAACCCTTGTGTGGCTTTGCACGGGGGCCAGGTTCACCCAGGTAAGGGTTAGCTCCATGAGGAGACTGATGGCATTTTATATTGCCTGGGAAACATGCTGTACATGCCAAAGGACTAGTTTCTTAACATATCATGTAAGAGGATGCTGTGGTTTCCTATATCACCTTCCACTTTTAGATCTGCTTATACTGTATCAGTTATAAAAGTGATTATTGTTTATTACCTTTGGCTTAAAAAATGGCCACCTGCCACTTTAGAGTACAGGACACGCTGAGAAACAAATTCATTCCAGTTCCCTCTCATTTATTAGCAGCTTTGTGCTTGGGCTTCAGGTTTGGGCAAAGAAACATTAAATAAAATTCAGATTGGCTAATGCAAAACCAAAGTCTCTTTTTTAACCTTAGAAACCTTTCTAAAACACATCAGATTTTGTGATCCCTGGAGAGCGTGTGACACCAAAGCCCCACTCTGAAGAGCTTGACTGTTTCTCATGCTTTAGACAGAGCAGGCATCAGTGACATTGATACATAATTTAGTCACCACCTTGAGGGTACATTAAATTAGCAAATTCCCTAATTTGCTAGGAATTCACTTAGATGAATTGATGATTAAATAGCTGATTGAACTGAAGAACCCAAATGGAGCAGTTTGTTGCTAATTTAAATGCTCTCTATGTCTAGACCACTCTCCTTGTTACATTCTAATTGACCTAATTATTTCCAAAAACACCCTTTTAGTAATTTCTTTTGCATTTAGATCGTTCCATATGGGGGCTGGATGTGGGAGGAGGGCTGTTCTGGCATATTCCAACAGCAGAAAGTATTTTAAGCTCTTACTTTGGATAGCAGCAGCAGCGACTGCTTGTGAAGCCATAGAACTTCACGTAGACCTGGGGAGCAGATTGTGGGCTTCCTGTTTGAACTTTGCCACTGCACAGCCACAATTCACTTTTAAGATGTCTGAAGAATGACCACATCTCTGGAGAAGTCTTAATTGAGTTCCTGGCATCCAACAAGCTGTTGCCTGTCAGCCCAACCGAGTGGGGTGACTGTTGTGACCATAAAGGCAGCAGAGTGGCACTTGCTTGTGGGGAAAGCAGGGCTGAGACAGCTCACCACAGCTGCTGTAGGGAGCTATTGTTGCTGCTTGTAGGAGCAAGCACCCACAGAGTTACCACATCCCAGCTGACATGAGGTAGCTTGTTGGCTCACAGTAGCTGGATCTTGTGTCTGAGCCCCACGGAGACCTGGGCTTCCCTCACATCTAGTATGAGCTGTAATTTAAAGTGAGGACAACAGCTGTTGGGTACAGGAAAGCTAAATGTTGAAACACATTTCTAGTCCTCTAGATCCTCTATCTTTAATGTCAGAAAAAAAGTTAGGCAGCCTGTAAATACTCTGCATGGAGAATCCAGCATGGTTTCTGGGAAGCTGTTGCAGTGGTTCATCATTTATCCTGAAAACATCATTTTTACAGCCAGGCTAAACTTCAAATGTTTCCCTTTCCAGCTCCTGATCCTATTTTACTTTTTTTTACTATTTTATTTTGTTAGATGTTCACCAAAAGTTGCATGCAATCATCAATGGAGCCAGAATGGTTGTAATTATATTTAACTCTTCTAGAATGCACTGGCAGTTATCAACTTGTGTAACCAAAGCAGCATTTTATTTCCCTCACTTAGAGAGAGAAACTGAGGTGAGGGACAGAAAAATTATTATCCCAGGTCCTACACAAAATCAGTGATGGTACAAGTGGGGAAATTTGGATGGTTTGGTTGAGAGATTGTCTCATCAGGCAGGAATATTTTCACCAAAACTCATACAGTCTTTAGCCTGTCCTTCACTTCCTGACCACAGCTGAGTTACTCCTGGCTCACTCCTGGTGGCTGAGAGAAGACAATGAGGCTTAAGATGCATAAAAATGCATTTTACTATCCCTGATGGCTGCTTTGGTTTTTATCAGCTCTCTGTAGCTGGATATGTGTCAGTCAGATGTTGTGCCAGATGTTTCCCCCAAATGGCCACATAAATGAAATAGCTGGAGCAAGGTAGGAATGTACCTGATTGCCAGCTGCCTGCCAGTGCCTGCTGACTGTGTTTGGCAATCTGTGGCTCTGCTCTTCTTCCAGTCAGCCTCAGAGGACTGGCTCATCCAAGGGACCCAGAGCAGGTGGTGATGGCCACAACAACTGTGAGCAGACAACTACAGTGGCCACCCTGGTCTAGGCTGCCCTTTCCCTCACTCCCATTTCAGGAGTTCAGGACCTGTTGGCAGGGGCTGGTTGGTGTAGACTCATTTAGTGACAATGCTGGACACCTGGACAGAAGGGCAGTTGCACAACCACAGACAAGAAATAGCATAAAGCTTGTTGGCATGAATGATCCTGCTCCAAACAGCCTTTCAACAACTTTCCTGTAAAGTTTCTTTTCCAAATCCCGAGTGGCAGGCGGGTGTTTCCTGGATCTGGGGCTTTATGGGAGGTTTTCAGCTTACAAAGCACTGGATGTTTTCTGTCGCGTCAGGCCATGAGAAATTTCTGTCGTGTACTCATTTCTCAAATTAAGTGCATAAAAAGATGGTGCAGGCAGCCAAGTCTCTCACAGATCCGGCTGTGTACTGCCAAACCTTTACACGCTGCCACTGACCAGTACAACTGGCAGCCAAAAGTGGCTGCTGAATGCAGCAACCTCCTCGGGAGGTGCTGCACGATGTGCAGATGCAGAACCTCCCTCCTCTCCATGGACCAGCAGCCAGAGGCTCCCCAGCCTGGCCCCCAATTCCCTCATCCTCATCCCCCCCCTGCAATGCTGGTAGCAGTGAACTGGGTCTTTCCTTTTCCTCTTTTCTCCCTTCCCACCCTTAGATGCTCCAATTCATGTGGATTCCTTACCAAAAATTAACCCTCTTTTAGAGAATTTAGCAATAAAAATTGGAGTAGCAGCAGCTCTGTCCTTCCAATGCTTTGTGCATTATTATTCACCACATCTTTGGATGTATCTTAGAAATATTGTTATTTAGGGAAATCAACCATCACTTGGATCAATATCCTGCATAAACCCTCTGATTGCATCAGTGATCTCTGCCCATCACAGACTTCACCTCCCTCTTTTGGTTCTTCAGGGAGATCTTTGGTCTTTTCCAGTTTTTCTGTGTCAGTCCTCTGCTCATTTGCTATGATTGAATTCCAGTTAAATCCTTAGGGTATTTGCAGATAACTTTTTCTCTTATTGTTGTTGTTGTTGTTCTTCTCACTTATAGCATGAGTTTTCACTTATGATTTTCTCAAAACTTCAGAACTAAAATTCTTTTTATGTGTGCATAGTACTTTTCTCTGAACAATATTTCTGCATGCAATTAAAAACCCCTGATGGTGTACATTTTATAAATAAAGCCTCTAGACTTATATTTAGATTACAATGATCTCTTGGGCATGAACTATCTTCCCAGCCTCTATTTATGAAGCACACAACACTACAGTAACAATAAAAGCAATGTCATCTGGTTGCATTCAGACAGCAAAGATCTATCATCAGCTATATCTGGATATCCTCCTTTCATCAGCAGCATGTAAAAAAAAACTTACATGAAAATTCCTTACTTGAAAAAAAAAAAATTAGATTTCCAACAAAGAGAAATATTCTTGGGAAATTTAAGTTTTATTTGTTTTTTGTTTTCACTGGAAAACTGGGCACCTCAAACACCACACAAAAAAGTTCAGTGCAAACAAAACATAGGGATTTGGCTTGTTAAGGTAAAAAAACATACTCTTTGGTTTCAGGCCAGAACTACCAATAACAGAGGATGTTTTTTAATTAAAAATCAAAATTTCCTCTAGCTATTCTTTTGTTTTTCAGTAAAAACTGCCGAACAACATTTTCTTGCCAACTCTAGCACAAATAACCTCTCTTCTGGTTTTGACAACTTCCTTGGGATTATGTTGCTCTATTTCAAGTTCTTCCTTGTTTTCTTTCCTCTACCTTAATGCCAGCGTTGGCACTGAAGCTTCCCTTAATGATGACATATGTTCCTCACTCATTCAGAATATGATCTAACTCTTTATATAGAGCATCTGTTTATTTATCTGTGGGACATGTGGCTAGAACATAAACTTGAATGAGCTGTGGGAAAGGCCAATTTTAAATATGAAAATAGACTAACATTGGTGTAGTTACAGACACTTGCAGCTCCCTAATTTGATTACTAGTCACAGAAAATGCTTAGATATTCTCATGACAATTAGTATAAATATTATTCTTTCCACTGGAAAAAAATATTATTATAGCTGGACAAACAAACTGACCCAACTCAAAAATGAATGTCATTTCATTGCCTTTGAAGGCATAATTCAGTAGTGGTGTTTAATATTCTCAGCTGTCATCAACCATGCAGTAATTAGTTTCAGTTCTAATGAATATTTATTTATATGATCAAGGTATAAGCATTGCAAATATCATATGTATTTGACCACAGTTTATGATGATGATATTGTATGATTGCATGTATGTATTCATCATTATTACATGAATATTTCATAGATCAGTGTGAAATGTAATTACACCCCAGTATGTTTGCTTAATGTCAGTGTCAACAGTTTGATCGAGATTAGCATAATACCAAGTGATTTTCTCAATGTGGATCCAAGTTTCTCACCTCTGGTACCAGAAGCAAGATTTTGGGGATCATAAATAACAGTGAGATAATCAGGGTACCTTTCCACAGCTTGATAGAAAATTCTCCTTCGGCTCAAAGGCAGACATATGAGAAGGGGCAAAAATCATGTTTAGTTTCCTTAAATGCTTAACCTTAGAAGAATCAAAGATACAGAGCTCTCAGAGTTGTGGAGTGCTGTGAAGATCTGCAGTCCATATAAAGCCATTTATCCATTGCTCTTGCTCTGTTCAGGAAGAGTCCTAAACACAAACAATCTTTGTATCCTGCTGTCAGTAAGAATAAGATATTGTTTCATCACATGCTAACACCTAAACTCTCTATTACCTCAGTTATTTAAAAATTTCCCATTTGCCTGAAATGTTGGAAGTTCTCTGTAATCACAAATGTCCCCTAAAAATGAAAGATCAGAGAGAAAATAAAGCACTGCTTTCTATTTTCGTCGGTGTTTACTTTGTTCCCTTGTTCACATGTCATGCACAAAACCATTTCAGTTTCCTCTGCTGAGATGGTTTCTCTTGCAGTTTCAATGTCTTTCTCACAGAGCAAGACAGCAGAGAAAACATGTTTTAAAAATAGGAAAATGTGATTGCAAAACCACAAACTTGTGTTTTGTACAAAGAGGTGAAGATGGTCAGAGAGCTACTGCACAGAAATCCCTTTAATCTAAGTTTTGAATTGACAAAGTCTTACTAAAGATGAAACTCTTCACTTTTTATAGTCATATCAGCCTTGGTGTCAGAACCTGTGTACATTTGCATGTAGGAGGAGATTTCTCAATATTATTCAGCTGCATAATTTCCCTTTTTTCTTTGGATTCCCCAGTTTGAGCATCTTCCATTTGCAATACTGCTGACCCAAATTGCCCATCCCTTCTGAAATACTTCTGCTGAGATCCTAAATCATAAAAATTTTACTGGATTAGTCCATCAGTGCTTCAATGCCACAGCAGCTCTGTGGGACTCAGCCTGTTGCTGGTTTAGCCTGTGTCAATGCTGCTTTGTGTTTTTTGGGGGGGCTTGTAATGCTAATGGAAGTGAGTGCAAGGTGGGAAAAGCCCCTTCACAAGGACAGGGTCACAGCCAACTCATTTTTCTGATCCTCTGAGCTGTGAAGCATGTGCTGACATTTCCTACTGGTTGCTCTTGACAGTCTGTGAAGGATGTGCACAGCTTTGCTTAGGACTTGACATTCCCTTGCCCTGCCTGTGTATGAGGCAGAACCCCATGTGTCTGCAAGGGGCACATTCTCACCAACAAAAGCTGCAAGTGCTGCTCCCAGTCCCATCCCCTGAGCATTGTAGACCCAGACAACACATGGATTTCATGAGAGGTGGGTTACAGAGGCTTAGGAAGTGCTTCTGAGGTTTGGGGTGTAGAGGCATCCCATGGTGGGAGTCATCTGATGGAAACATCTTCTGAGGCTGTGAGTGGTGTGCTGTTTTGAAAGAACAGATGGAATTTTTGATGCTTTTAGGAAATTATTTTGTATTAAAAACTTCTGGAAAAGTAGGCAGGATTTGTCTTTGCCTAAAGTCCTTCTAAGTCATGCTGGTTTATGATGTTGAGATGGTTCCCAGGTGTTTGGACTGAAACTACCAACTAAGGTGACAATATGCACAGTTTGTCACAACATAATGTGCATAGTGCCTGGCACAGGCTTTGTGACAAATTGAGTTATGGTAAGAGAGTGCCCAGACCCAGTGTCTCTGATATTCCTCTTTAAAGAGCTACCAGCTACCAATGCCTTGAAGGATGCTTGCAGAGGGGTGGCAAGAGCCACAGGTTTTCCAGGCACTGCTGATTTTGGGAATGTGTAGTACTCTGTTTTTCTTGGCGTCTCAGGCTGATTTCAGCACGTTGATACCTTGACTCTATCAGCCATTCCCATAACTGCTGCATAGCCAGCACTGTTGTAATTTCAGCTGCTAAGCCCTTGGCTCTTCTTGATTTTAATCTCCCTATCCATTTTCCTGTTTCAAATCACAAAAGTCCATCCTCATGAAGAACAGTCCTACTGCTTGTTCTGCAGCTCAACCTTTCCTTGATGCTTCCCTGGTGCTTTGTGTCTAAGGCACAACACAAAGACGTGCAATGCAATGTGCTCCCTCCTTATTAATATAGATTGATGTTGAAAGGAGTGCTGGATGTAAGATTTTAATCAAGAAACTGCAGCAACTTTATGAGCATTATATATCTCTCTTAATTTGGCCAGCAATGAAAATATGGTTGGCAGGAGGAAAAAAGAAAACTCCTTCTCTCTCTCTCACCAATGTACTTTCCAACATGAAAAAAAAAAAAAAAAAAAGGATTTTGAATAAAGTGGCAATATGGATGCATTTGAAACTGCGAAATGTGATTCTTAATTGCTCGTGATTGTCTCTCCAACAACTGGTAGGTTAACCATGGCAGGCTGACAGCCTGCACTAACTGACAATCAATATTGTTGAAGCACAGAACCTTTGCCTGCAAGACACAAAAACATTTCATTTTCAAACACTACAGGACATCTGCTTCTGGAGAGAAAAAGTTGCTTCTTCTCAGCAATATGCACCAACTTGTAACTTATTTTTTCTCCTTGCTCAGAGGAAACAAAAGTCTTCTTTATACCATATCCTTTCCACTAATCTGGCAGCTATCCAGTGTGGGTTTAAACAGATGTTCTGGAAAAAAATATGGCATATACAAATGAGATGGAATCCAGCAATTCAGTCATGGATTATTACAGATATAAAATGTGAAGGGCTAAATTCTTCCCAGATTCACATTCTGTATAATATTTGGCACTAGATGTAAGAACAGCACACAAACAAATCATTAATACTCTCATTATAATAATTATTATATATTTAGCACAAAGACCTCAGGCTGGCTCAAACCCTACATGTTAAACACTGTACAGATTCATGTTCAGGCTGAGGAGTTTATTCAAATGGCTGCTTGCACCAAAGACTGAGATATGTAAGTAACTTTCCTTGTGCATGTTTACAGGATTAAGTCCCACATGTGATTATATTACTGGCAACAACAGGCATTTCTTACTTTCCACGCTGCAGTCTTTGAATAAATCACACAATAATGAAAAATTTGATGTTAAAGGGAAAGAATTTGATTCTTGCTGCATCTAAGGCTACTCAGGGCTGCCACAGGATTGAAAATTTAGTGGTAGAAATTGTATGGACACACTCTTTACAAACATATATTATACACAAGGCAATGAAACTGATACATTTATCTTTTTAAATGCTGAAATGCATCATACAGTCTCCTGATGTGAAGGGCAACCACCTAATCCCTGAGCTCTGGAAACCTGTGAAAGCACCAAGGAGAGAGATGCTGGATGGGACTGAGGGATGCTGGCAACTTTGGGAAAGGCACAAAGAAATTGCCTTCAGCTTTTACTGATATTGTAGAGCCAATATGGTGAGATGGACAGAATGTCTAAGAGAAGTGAACCCTCATGGCCCATGGAGACCTCAGGGTTCTGATGCTTGTGGGGGAATCCTTGTCTCCCATGTGCAGATTGAGCTCCTGATGACAGGCACTGTGCCTAGCATAACCTGCTTTTCTTTTTAGCTTTTCCATTTCCAAGTGCTGAGCAGTGAAGCCAAATGCTTATGGTAATAAACTAAAAAACCAGTTACCTTTTTGAGTACTCACAAAGGACACTTGATAACTTGATAAAAAAGTCTGTTTCCTATTATTGTTATTGCTGAACAAAATGAAATGAAAGATGTTGGGGTGATGCCAGGGTGACGAGTGGGAGGGATTCACTTGTCCCCATTTTTCTGGCTGCTTTTTCTTTGCAGCCTCTAACTTCTCATCATTTCATGAACTTCACAAAAAGTTTCAGGGAAACGAAAATACAGCAAACTGTAGCTTTTCTACCCCAGTACTTTTTTAAATGAGAGCTCACTTGATGGGTTGCAGTGGAAGAATAATGAAAAAATGTAAATGAGGAAAACAAAGTACTGGTTATTTTTTTCCCCTGCAGACAGGGTGAAACATGAAACATCAGACCTTTGTGAAATTCAAAGATATAAATAAAATAAATCACCATCTAGGAAACATCCCAAATGCAACTGTAAAAGCTGCTGCATGGGAAATACCATGAAAGAAAAGCAACCTGCACTTTTCCTTGCAGGAGTGCAACTTGTCTGTTCTTCCCTTTCCCCACTGCCTGTTGCTGTGAGAGCAATTGCAAGGGCAGCACTGCTTGATGCCAGTGGCCTGTGCCAGATGTTCTGGCACATTCCCAGATGTTCTGGGAAAGCAGAGGTGCTGGCAGTGCCTGGACCAGCCCACATCACTGCACACACCCTTCCCCACACACAACCCTCCAGGATCCTCGTGTGCTCCATGTCCCTGCTGGTGAACAGCCACGTGGAGATGGCTTCAGTGCACACTCTTGGGCAATTTTAATAAATTAAGCTACAGAAGAAGGAACTGAATTGAACATGCTGCAAACTGCGTGGTTCTGGTTACAAGCCCAAGAAATCGAGTGAAGTAACATGCAAAGCTTAGCATATCCAATCTAAGCCAGTGAGCAAGTCAGGCTTAGTGGGTTATTTGATGATATTTGATTCTCCTTCTATATGAATAACATCTGCAAATATGCTGAGTCTCTTTAGAATTGGTTTTGGCTTAAAAGAATTTGTTATTTAGAGCATTTCAATCAGTCACTCCCTGCCTTGCTGTTTTGGCTGGTCACAGTGTCACGTTTGAGCCTTCCCATCCTCTGCCTCAAGAAATATCATTCTCATTATAATCAGGTGTTTGTTACGGAAGCCTCCAAAGACAATGGGAGAGAGCATTGATGCTATAAGCCCACTGCTGAGGGTTAGAAATGAGGATGATGCTAAAGCAGGGAAAAAAGACAAAATTAAATAAAGAAAAAAGATCAAAACTCCACTGGCTACACTTAGATGTCTCAGCAGCCAGCTCAGTGCTAGGCTACTTCACATGTGCACCCTGCCTTGTGTCAGTGCCACACTGCTGCTGTGGCAAGGCCAGGGGACAGTGGCAGTGTTAAGCCTCCCAGACATCCCAAAGACTCTTCCTGAACAGAAATGCCTGGTCTTTCTAGGTAGGAGCTCAGGCAGAACTGTTTGTCTTTTCCACCCAAATCAAGTCACAGCTGGATGATGCTAGAAAAATTAGTGGCCATCACACCTTACCTCCATCATTTCCATCACACATCTAGAGGACTCCTGCAACTGCTACCCATAGCAGAGAGACAGCAAGCTTTCTTCTCTGTCTCAGGATAATAATGTAAAAAGGCCATCCTGGGACAGACCAGAGATATATTGTGTCTTCTCTCCAAAAAAATAACAGCAATGATGTGGTCAGATGAATGCCAGAATGGAGTAAGCAATCAGCGTTGCTACCCCAAAATATTCTTTATACTATCAGCACTGTGTGGCTTTATCAGCCCAAATCTGTGCATTGCATTTAACACCTTTTGATGAATTCATTAACTGTGAAGTTTTCTCATGGTCCTCCAAACCCGTGCAGTCTTGATACCTGGAGGAGCTGTATCAAGGAGATGCACACTTTAACTGCAATTTCATAATCAGCTCATTTAATTCATCCTGAACCCACAATATTGCCAAGTTTGTCTGCTGTTCCTGGTTCTCACCCTAGAAGAAAGAGGGAAGGCCTGATCTCCCCATAATGATCTGATTCTGCAGTCTCCTGTCACCCCACCCTGAGTCTCCTCTCACGAAGGCTGCAAGAGCTGTCCCTCTGCAACCAGCCTGAGACACATGGCCATGTCCACTAGGCTGGACAGTAATCTGGGATTGGGAATGATCTAGACACAAGCTCAAAGAGACTCTCCTGACTGGGAAGAACTTAAGCAGTGTGGCTTAATTAATCAGTGCCTACAAGGAGTGCAGGTAGCCAAGTGCCAGGCACAAGAGCCAGCAGCATGGCAGCAGATGGAGCAGACAGTCCCCCAGCCTCTGGATATGTTTAGACAGACAGCAACGTTTTGCAACCACAAATTTTCCACAATTTGCCCAACCTTACCTCCTCTTTCTTTCTGGACTTTAAGGTAAGCACCCTTAAAAGCAGCTCCAGAAGTGGGCAGGGACTAAAGAAGAAAGTCCCAGAAAAAGCATCTGGGCAGTGAAAGGTGGGAGGGAGGCACATGCCCGTACCCACCATCACCAGCCTGCCTGAAAAGAGAACTAATATCATTTGTGTGGGATTTTCCTCCCCCTCCCGCAGATCAAAAGGACAGCAGCAATGCAATCTGCTGTTTGTGTAGGAAATGTGTCAGAAGAAGGAAGGAGGGGATACACATGGGAACATCTGCTCTAAGAAGCCACTTGGAAATTAACCATTTAGGTCCTGATCCAGGGAGCACCTGCCTGAGTAAAGCCTCAGTGACACCGGGGCTGTGCATATTCATGGCACCCAATGCAAAGCCCTGGAGGAGAAGGGGGATGAGCAGCTCTTCCTCAGGGCTCACTCTGGCATAGTGAAACCCTTCCTGGTGCTGCTGGGCAGGTACATGCAGGCTCACTCTGATGGCTCTGCTGAAGATGTGGGAAGAGCTGTGGCTGGCCAGAGTTCTGCATCTCCATCGAGGCACACAAGGACAAGTGCAAGGTTTGCAACGTGGCTCCCTGAGTCACTGGTGCCAAGAGCAGGGCACAGGGAAGACAGGACTTTTTATCTCATTTGTCTGTCAGGCTTTAAGCATCAAACTCCTCCCTTCTACTGCTTTACTTGTTCTTTCCCTCTTTCTGCATCAGCTGGGCCTGGTAGCCCACAGAAGGAGCAGAAAATTAAAGGTGGGAGCAGCACATCTGCCTGTGACTATTACAAGTGCCTGATCACTCAAGGCCACCCCTTGTGACCTTTGCACAAAAAACTTGTCACTGGAATAAAGTATTTGCTGACCTGGCCTTGTAACACCACCACACATAAAGATAAGTACAGTGAAGAAACAGAAAAATAAAAAAAAAAAAAAAAAAGGAAAAAGGAAAAAAAGGAAAAGGTCGAATTCTTTCTTCCTTCTGCATATAAAATTAAAAATCTCACATTGTCCCAGTGCAACAGAGTTGAGCACAGAAGGGAAAAAACAGCCCCGTGTTGTTCTAGGCCGGGTGCCAGAGCAAGTTGTGAGTTTGTGCTGGCAGCCGAGGGTCCGCGCTCGCCGCCGCTCGGAGCCAGCGCCACCGACCCTCCCTCCCAGCCACTGAGTCACCTTCCTGCCGCCCCCCGCCACCCAAACCTCCCAGGCACTTCGGCTGTTTTGGTTTTTTTTTTTGTGAGTTTGTTAATTTTTTGGTGTGTCCTGTAAGACGTGTCCCATGACTGTCATTCACTACCCAGGGTGGCATAGGAAAGACTGCTGCCTCTGTGAAAACGTCAACCTTAACCCGGTTTTGGACACAGTCCAACAAATCCTTTACCCAGAAAAATACTTTTACACAAGTATTTAAGTCAACAGGATTCCTTGCATGAGTAAAGGATTGTGGGATTTAGCCTTTACCCATCTTATTTTTCCAGTAAATAAAATCTACTTTTTCTGCCATTTTTATCCTTTCACTGTTCCTTGGTATTTGCTTATTTCCCGAGTTCCCTATGATTCCAAACATTATTTGCCTTGAAATTCCTTTCTTTCTCATCTCTCCTCTATATAAATTTTGCTACTTTTGCTCACCTTACCTGTATACATGAATCAAATGGGCAATCTCCAAACTAGGAGAGAGAAATTGTTTGGATTTCAGTTTCTGCATCAAAGCTGATCTTCTCAGTATTGACTCCACATCAAATGCAGTGCTGGAAGAGCTGGGGGAATTCAGGTAACTCTCAACAACCAAATAAAAAAAAAATTCCTCTTTAATGAAATTTCTGTTAGAACTGATCCTAAAAGGATCTCTGCTTTCCTTTTCTGTCCCTGCCTTCTTTGGAGTCTGATCTAAATGCATGTAGTCACAAATCTTCTCCCATATTCATCACTAAGATGCAGCAAAAATCCTCTCCCATATTCATCACTGAGATGCAGCAGAGAGCTTGAGAGTATCCTGATTACAAAGGTGTAGTTTGAACGTTGCTCTGGACTAGAGCTGCAGGCTATCTCTACTTCCTCCAGCTGAAAATAAGTACTTAGCCTTTTGGACTATGAAATTAAAGGCAGGCATGAGCAGCAAGCAGCACATCACACCATGTATACTGCTGGCTACAAAAACCTTGGGTCCTACAGTCACCCCAGCCCAACAGACCCCCTAGGCACATCACCAAGTCTGGGTCATGAAGGTCAGACAAAAAGAAAGTTGTAAAAACCACTTCTTCTGCAACTCTCCCAGTCCATTTAGTTTTACTTTTAGTTTGGCCCTTTCTTTGTCTTCTGCAAAGGAGCCTTTCATTTTCGTGCCAGCTTCTACAAAACTCCTTTGTTTTCAGTCACCAGCACCATTTCCAGGACAGTGCCGCATTCATCCCGCTCTGCTGTGACCAGGTGACATCCTACCAGCGACACCCGCAGGTCCCCGGCAGGTGATCACCATTCCACGTTGTTCCTTTCACTTATTAACTGGTGTGGGCTGGCCTCCAGGCTAAGTGTGGTGCTGAGTGTCTTTTGCTCTTTAGCAAGTGCCACCAGGTTCACCAGATCAGACTGACACTTTGCAAAAGCATCGGGAGTGCAGCTTAATGAGCCCGTATTTTTTTTTCCCAAGGCTTTGTACATTTTCTGACATCCCTAGCATCCCACTTTATTTCCAAGAGTAACCACTGAAATCCTTCTCCTCCCTGGATGCAGGTGGAGCTCTGGCTGGTTGCTGTGCTGCAGGAGTTGCTCGATAATGTGATAGCCTGGATCTCAGACTGCAGCCTGAACTTCCTGATGCAGTGAGGTCTGCTGCTTTGTTGTGAAGCCATGATGCAGGAGCAAAGTGTTGAGCACACGAGTACAGCCCCTGAAATCAAAATTCTACCTGCAGCTAAATTCAAACTTGCTCAGGTTTCAGGGAGTTTGTTCCCCCTCACTGCACCTTCACCTCAGTACTAAGTGCTCGTCCTCCCACAGACCCACTCTGGTGACCAACTTCAGGTACCCAACTCTGCAGTCACATTCTGCTTAATGTTATTCACATCTTTCAGTGATTCATTAAAGCAGGACTTACACTAAAAGTCTAATTAAGACTGAAGTCCCACATTCATTTCCAGAGTAGTAAAAGGCAAGTTTATGTAAACTCATAGCAAGTAATTCTTCTTTTACCAGAAGAGCAACATAAGAGCATAAAATGCATCCATAGGCAAAACAGTAAAAGAGGGAGTGAAGGTTCTGGCAGACAGTATGCAAGAGAAGGAAGTCTAGAAAGACATTTTTATTTGCATTTCTTACATGACATTCTCTGGACTTCCCCTGCACCTGGAATACATCAGAGGGAAGTGGAGGAACCAGTGTGATGGCTACTGTACAGCCCTGAGATAAAAGAAGCTCATTTTGACTAGAAAAATGGACTGTCTTGCTCTCCTCATCCCCAGCCTCCCATTTCTCTCTCCATACCTGGGGCTGGGCTGCTCTCAGAGGCACAGGTTTGGAATTCAGGCTCCCAAAGGAGTCAAGCAGAGACAGCCCACTGAGCCCAGCTTCTCTCTGCAGAGACTCCCTAAATCACCCCAAAATCCTTCCTATCCAGGTGTCACCAAAATCTTCATCCCAGCACCTCTGCCTACATTGTGAGCAACATCAAGGCAAGATTGAGGCATGGCAAAGAGCAAGACTTGCCTTTGCTGAAGGGGCCAGCACTAAAAGGAGAGGAAAGTGAGGGAAGAGGAAAACATCCTAGGAGGGTAAGGAAAAGGTTAGAAGATGGTGTCACTGTGAGCACTCCAAGTTACAGAGGGTCTTGGAGGTGGGAACAGGCAGCTTGGTTTTGATTCAGAACCTGATGAAAGGATAAAGGAATAGTAGAGGTGATTGCTGCAGCTATGGGGATGTGTTTGGGAGAGCAGGAGTGGATATCACTGATATCCAACAGATATTGTAGCAGTGACAGTCTGAACTGTGTAACACAGGGAGGTTTTAGTATGGGCAGTGGAGAAAAGTGAGATGTTTGGGATTTTCTTCTTTTAACAGGAATCTGGGATACTTGTTTGTTTGTACTCAGGCCAGGTTGATTTGTAAACCCCAAGGAAAAGCAAAAGAGAAGACTGATATTACATACCCCACATGTGAGAAAAGACAGAGTCTTTTATGCCCTGAGATTGCTGATTTATCTAATGAGGAACCCAACACTTCTTCTAAGAACATGTTCAGCCAACCCCACAAGTCCCAGGAGAGGAATGGATCCTGCTTAAGAGACCTTTTGCAGATAGTGGGATAAATATGCCAGATCTCTGCCCTATAAAGCTCAGGGCAGTAGTTGGAGGTAATATTGATTTGTCCTGGGATGAAGTGTTT
Source organism: Oenanthe melanoleuca (assembly GCF_029582105.1). Classification (NCBI taxonomy): domain Eukaryota; kingdom Metazoa; phylum Chordata; class Aves; order Passeriformes; family Muscicapidae; genus Oenanthe; species Oenanthe melanoleuca. The sequence goes on from NC_079339.1 coordinate 52,644,850, forward strand.
TCTGAGGAACTGCTGCAAAAGTTGTATGAGAACATCTTTAGAACAAAGCCCTTTATTCTAGATTATATTTTTGGTTTAGCAAGTATTTCCATCCTGAGATTTCCCACTCCTAATCTAGCAAAACACTTCTGCAGTATTAAGGTTTCTTCTGAGAATTACCAAAATAAATTGTTATTTGTTAACACAGAGCACTATTTGCTTACAAATAGAGCAACGTCAATTAAATTCTCTCCTTTAATAAGAAATTAGTAACTCTACACTGGACCCTTATTGAGGATACAGCAGTTCCTGATTCAAAAACCTTTGTCTGGCTCTGATAAATTTCGTGTCTGGTCCCAAAGCAGACACCAATTTTGTCTCAGTGTCCACTGGCACTTATGGCCTTTCACTGTCCTTCTCTATATATATATTGCTACATACTTCTGCACACCTGTTATTTTATAATGTGGGTTCTCAGGTTCCTTTCTGGGCATTGATAAATAAATAAAACAAATATTAAAAAGGAACATGCTTAATTGTATTTGAATTTTTAAATTATTTTGGCAAAGAAAACCCAAGCAATGTTAAAATACAGCTGCCAAGGTGATGAACAAGAGTGAAAGAGGAAAAAAAAAAAACCCTGAAAGAAGAGTGTACCTTATCAATGCCATGCAAATTTCCTTCACCATTGCAAAGCAAGAAGCATGCTCTCTTTACTAAAAAAGCAATGGCTTTATAAAGGCTGAAAGGTACCTTCGTTTACCATTTCTAGAAAAAGAGAACATAGCAGACTGTAAAAAAAAAAAAAAAAAAAAAACAACCAGAAGTTAAGGGTTAAACAAGCTGAGTGAAACTATGGGAAGATGAATAACTGAGTGAAAGCTGCCTCCCAGATGCTGACAGGGGAGCCAAGGTACAGTTGTGACATTAAATGCCTGGCTGGCTCAAACAGGGATGTTGCAAGCTCTCACTGCAGAGTCAAATGTGACCTGTGCCAGTGGTACCTCTGCAGAGTCCTTTTTGATTTTAATGCATGTTGCTAGATTGATGCAGCCTTATTGACAGCCACGTTATGGCAAATAGAACAATATGTAATTTATACATGCAGCTTACTGCCACCAGCCTCTCCATTTGATAGGATGATTTGACAAGGGCCCTGGCTGCTCCAATATACACTCACAGACACTGCAGCACACGCAGGGTCTCGTTATCGGGGAGAAATCAGCAGGACAGCCATAAAACAAATACGACTCACATAAGCACACTGCTGAGGAGACTGTCTGCAATATATGCTCTGATTAATGTCTGGAATGGCAGCAGTGCAAGTTAATGCTTTCTGGAGTCTTGGATGACATGCTTGAAAAGATCTTTGGGAAAGTCGTGTCCACTTTTATGACTTGACTGCAAACTGAACAACCCCCCAAACACTGACCTTGGATTTGACTGCAGGGTAAGTGCTGGAGGAGATTGCTAATTGGGGAAGTCCCGTGGATGCCAAGGGCAGCTCCTTGTCTTACCATCACCAGCTCTGCATCTTTTGGGGTTAAATTCCTCCCTGTTTCACAGGAGGGAATGAAGCATTCAGTCCTTCTAATGCTCACTGCTGTCTGCAAGGGATAAAACAGCCTTTGAAAAAGTTTGGAAGAACTTCTGCAAATAAACCTCACTATGACCAATGCACTTAAAATAGCTTCAATTCTGCAAGTATCAGACAGTCTCAGGCCCTGACTCTCCCTCTGAAATGCAACTGGACTATCACAAAGAAGATGTCCTATTAAAAAAAAAGGAACATAAAAGCACTGAAATCATGTAGAAACAAACACAAAGAGGCTTCTGGCCAATGTGGTGAGAGAGAAAACGATTAAATCACATGAAAAACCTGTTGCTACTGCTTCTGCATCTGGCCAACAAAAAGGGCTAGAGAGGCCCCACTCAGTAAATACCTACTCTTGTTGGATCAAAGGGGTAAGAATGGAAGCGAGTCCTCAGGCTTTATGGACCTGATCCAGTTGGTTTTTCTACTAATTTCTGTGGGCTTTGGCTGGTGTCCAGGCAGCAAAAACAACCAGGAGCAGGGCTAGCCTTGCCTGGCAAGTGGAAGCCCTGCCAGTACCACTGATTTTTACTCTCTCTGCCCTATAGCCAGGCTTTCTGCTCAATTCTGGAAAGCTCCACATCCAGCAAAAGGCTTGTTGGAGCTCAGAAGGGTTTTAGCCAGACCCAGGAATGCACACAGCTGCACAAGGATGCCCAACATGGTCACTCCCAACAGCTTCCATCAGTCCCCATCCACATTCAGCCACCCTGATGTTTGTGGCACGGTGGTTGTGATCTCCTCTGAGCACAGGCAGCAGGCACAAAGCTCTGTATTGGCCAAGCAGCTCTGCCTGGCTCTGCTCCACTGAGGAAGGACTGAAAACAGAGCCTTCTCTGGGCTTGGTGGGAGGGGAGCCCTCAGCCTGAGAAGGGCTCAGGGGCCAGGGGGAGGAAAGCAGAGAGTTTGCTCACCCTGTCATGCTCTCATGAGGGCTGTCAGAAACGCAGCAGCTCTTGGAATAAAGTTTCTGGGGCAGTTCTTCCTGTTGCCTTGCTTCCAGTAATGACTTGGTGCGTGTTTACATTAGCGAGTTGTACTACCAGTATTTTATACAACCGTAGCTAAATCAGTACAACACCTGTATTGTACCCAGCATTGCCTTGGTGTGAAGGTGAGTATAGTATTTCTGAGTCCTGAAAAAGCAAGCCAGCAACATGCCAAATGGATACTTAGAGGAAAGGGGAATGCTGTTGTATTTTCTGACACTTCAAACTCGATAACGACCACAGACTTACTGTGAAATTGTAATTGGCTTCCTAAAAATAAGGCACTGCTAGATTGTAGACAATTATACCTAGCTTAAAGCACCCAAATAGGAATTAAAACCTTGGTTCTTTTTGTAATCTTGTTTTTCCTTAATTTATCTATTAAAGGGGAGAGGGTAACATGAATTATTACTTACACAAAACAAGATATTTCTGCCAAGTAGCCTAATTCACACGAGTACAAGATTTTGACTAATATTTCCAATGTACAAAGACAACAAAATTACACGAGTTAGCAAATCCACAGAGTAACTTCATGGAGATTGCACTTGCACTTTGGGAAAGAAATTGCTGCACTTTTGGTAGAGCCTGTGCAGGCTGTGACTGCAGGATGACACCGTCTTTAAAAGGACAGAGCTCCCCAGTCCTGTCTGCCGTGGTGGATAAAGCTCTCAGCTTTACTGAATGGTGACAGATTTAACCCCAGGACCTTTAACTCTTTCACTGGAGCTGGGCTCCTCCACATTCTGGGCTGGAGTTTTCCAATTTGAAATTTACAGCTGACAGCATTACCAAATACTGTTACTTTGAGAAGGATTTTGTGACAACACAATAATTAATGCTCAAACCCCCCAAATATCCTGGTACTCACTGCCAATGGGGTTAAACAGTTGAGGCTCGTGGTATAAAAGTGGTGTTGGTGATGCAGACCCCAGCTCCTGTGACAAAGAGCCTTAATATAGCAGAGATCCAAATTAAGTTAGATTAGATCCAAATTAAGCTAGATTAAATCCAAATTAAACCTGATGTTTTAAGGTGCTAATGATTGCATTGTAGAAAAATGTGCGGGAAAACGGATTAATAAAAACTCGCTATTTTGCAGCTATTACAATCTAGGCAAGGCAACCTAGAGGAAGGAAAGGGAAAGGAGTTTCCCTGCTGTACTTGTTGGAGACTAAAGCACAGTCTGGAGACTCCAGCTGGCAATACGTCGGGCGTTCGCAGGGGAGCTCTGAAGTGCCCCTGGTGCTTCGCTATCCCTCCACTCTCCCTTACCCTCCAGCACTCTTTCATATTCATCCCTCAAAAATCTCAACATCCACCTCGACCCGGAGCCTCAATCCACAGCCCCCTGCCCGTCTCCCGGCGCTGCTGCAGCCCCGAGGCTCTGGGACAAGCCACGGCAGCGACAATCCCGGCCCGCTCCCACGGGGTCGGAGCGGCACCGGGCTCCGGCAGCCGCAGCTTCCCAGCGGGACTCGGCGGCGTCCGCCGGCTCCTGCCTGGGTGGGAACCCCGGCGGGAACCCCGCTCCTCGCGGGGCGCTCACTTTTGATGCGATTACAGCTAATTAAAATTTAAAATTCAAATCAACTATCGAAAAGGTCATCTTGAAAAATCCGTCGGCGTTTGGTATTTATCATCTGGCGCGCAGCTACAGATGAACCCGGGGGGTGCGTGTGTGTGTGCGTGTGCAGGGGGGACGCGCCGCGCCCCTCGCCCATCCCGGCGGGGCCGCCCCGCGCAGCTCCCGCGGCCGCGCTGCCCCGGCCCCGCTCCGCGGCACGTCGGGCTGCAGCGGGCGCGCCCTGTCCGCGGCGGCGCAGCGGAGTTGGGAGCGGGACGGCGGCGCTGCCAATGCAGCGGCCGGGAGGGGAGGGCGGCAGCGGCAGCAGCGGCGGCAGCAGGAGGAGGAGGAGGAGGAGGAGGAGGGAAGGGGGAGGGCGCAGCCGGCAGCGCGCACCGGCCGGCGGCGGCGGGGCTGGCCGGGGCGGCGGGGCCATTGTGTGCTCCAGACGGGGACACGGCCGCTCGCTACCGCACTCTCGCCCGCACCCGCGGCTCGCAGCAGCGAAAGTATCGCGAGAGCGGCCGGCCAACAACCTGCTCCGCCACAGCCCCGCGCCGCGCCCGCGGAGCGCCCGCGCCGCCGCCGCGCACATGCGGACGCCGAGCGCCGCCGCCGCCGCCCGCCGGTGAGTAACGCGGGGAGAGCCGCGGGAACGCGCGGGGAAGTCGCGGCCGCGCCACACCCCGGCGGGGGAAAGTCCTCCCCGCAAAGTTGGGGAGCGCGGCTGTGCGGGGGGGAGATCCCGAAAGCGGCTCCGCGGGGCTTCCCCCCGCCGGCCCCCCCGGCGCTGCGCGGAGCCGGGCACCGGCGAAGGTCACCGCGGCGGGCTGCGGGGAGCAACTTTGCGGCGGGAGGTGGGGTCCGGGCGGGGGGCTGGTGGTGGCGAGAGTGCCGGGGGTGGGGGGGCGGGCTCGGGGCAAGTTTGTGGGATTTAATCGCGGGCTATAAATGGGGCTGCTGGAACTTTAAAAGGCAGCAAGCTGTGGTTGGCTGGTAGCGAGATTTGGAGTAACATATGGCATTAAAAGGCGCACAGCTGGAGGTAGCATTTCCATCGCAGTGAAGTCAGAGCAGCTGACTCTCCAGCTTGCGGTGTAATTAGCAAACCGAGCACTCCTCCTTCCCTCCCTCCTCCTCCCTCCCGCCTGCCTCTCTCTCTCTCTCTCTCTCTCCCCCCCTCCCTCCCTCCCGCCGCGCCTCGGTCGCACTCGCTCCGCGCTCCCTCCTGCCCGCCCGGCTCCGCGCCCGCGGCCGGCCCCGCCGCGCCCCGCGCAAGGTAAGCGCCCCGCCGCGGCACGCAGCCGGCTGCAGCCTCCGTCCTGCTCTCCCGCCGGCCTTCCGCCGCTTGTTTTCCTCCTTGCCTTTTAATAACTTCAAGGGAAACTTTTTTTTTCATCCCCCCCCCTCCCTTGATTCCCCCCCGCCCTTTTGGCGTGCGGGGCCAGGGCCTCTCCCCGCTCTGCCCCGCGCCCCCCTCCCCGCAGAGCCGCCGCTCCCCCCAGCGCCAGCCGCCGCTGTTTTGTTGTGATTCGGTGCATAACGACTGAGGATAAAGTTTAAATGTGTGTGTGCGTGTGTGTGTGTGCGTGCGTGACGCGGGGAATATGCTTTATTAAAAGATGCCCCAAGTTAGCGTTGCTGGGAAGACAGCCTGGGAGTTGCTTTTTTTCTTTTCGGGGGTGTGTGCGCGCTTTCCTCTGCTTAATTTTATTAAAGTGCTTAGTGGGAGAAACAAAGGTTGGAGGGGCTGCTGCTTTACTAGCTTTTGTTTACTTACAATCAAGTTTTTCCTGTTCGGAGCAGGTGCGAAAGGATGAGAAGCATGTTGTGTTGGTTTTTTTTTTTTTTTCCTCTCCCCCCCCCCTCCCCTTAATAAAACTATTACAGACAATTAACAGTAAATGTTATCTCCAAGGCTGTTTCTTTGGCTTGGGTTACCAAAAAGCCGATCTGTTTGTTACAGCTGCTAGGAGGCTTTAGTTTACAGTAGCATTCAAGTTTTTCCTGTTTTGAACAGGTTATGAAGGAAGAATGGAGTTTCCAGACCATAGCCGCCAGTTGCTGCAGTGTCTGAGTCAGCAGCGTCACCAGGGCTTCCTGTGTGACTGTACTGTTTTAGTTGGAGAAGCTCAATTCAGAGCTCACAGAGCCGTTCTTGCCTCTTGCAGTATGTACTTCCATCTTTTCTACAGGGACCAGTTAGACAAAAGGGATATTGTGCATCTGAACAGTGACATTGTCACAGCCCCTGCCTTCAGCCTGCTGCTCGAATTCATGTACGAGGGAAAGCTGGAATTCAACAGTCTCCCAGTGGAAGATGTGCTGGCTGCGGCGAGCTACCTTCACATGTATGACATTGTGAAAGTCTGCAAGGGCAAGTTGAAAGATAAAGAATTATGTTCGGAAGAGAAGATTAATGATGAGGCGGCTAGTTTGGAGAAAGCGGAGCATTTTCTAGACGCTGGAGTGCCCCTGGTCCACGAGTTTGACCCAGGAAACAAACAAAAATTCAGCGTTGCAGAATACGAGAGAGCAGCAGGCAAAGAAAAGGTCAGCAGTCACCCCGCCTGGTCCTCTGATCATATAAGTGTCAGCTCTGTGCCGACAGAGGCAGAACCGTGCGCCGCAGCAGCTGGAAAAACAAAGGCTAATGTCAATAGTTCCACAGGACCTTTGTCCCAAAGGTCTGTTAACCATCCCCTGGCTTCGAGTGATGTGGACTGCGCGCTGGATTTGTCTTTCAAGCCCGTGCCGGGGAGAGATTCCTTACACCCCTCCTATGTCTTTGGACAGCTGGCTTCCGACAGCCAGCAGCAGGGTACCGAGCCACTTGTTAAAGATGAACAAGACTTGCTGTCAGATCAGGAGGACAGCGAAGCCAGGAGTCCAGAGAGTCAGCATTTTGGGAATTCAGCCAAGAGCCTAGTGACAGGGTTAGGACACATGTTCGCGGGGAATGGCAGCTCTCATGCCCGAGAGGAGGATATAGATCAAGAGCGAGACGAGAGCGAGGACGACATGGATTCGTCGGACATCTCCTCGGGCGTCCTGGTGCCTCCTGGGCATATCTGCATTTGTCCCCTCTGTAGCAAGGTGTTCCCGAGCCCGCACATCCTCCAGCTGCACCTGAGCTCTCACTTCCGCGACAAGGACGGCTCGCGGACCCGCCTGTCCCCCGACGGGTCGGTCCCCACTTGCACCCTCTGCGGAAAGACTTTCTCCTGCATGTACACACTAAAGAGGCACGAGAGGACTCACTCGGGGGAGAAGCCCTACACCTGCGGCCAGTGCGGGAAGAGCTTCCAGTACTCGCACAACCTGAGCCGCCACGCGGTCGTGCACACCAGGGAGAAACCCCACGGGTGCAAGTGGTGCGAGAGACGCTTCACGCAGTCCGGGGATCTCTACAGACACATCCGCAAATTTCATTGTGGCCTTGTCAAGTCCTTGGTTGTTTGAGATCTGTGACTTTCGTTTTGTTTGGTTTGGTTGTTTTTTTTTTTGTTTTTTTTTTATAAATATCTACACCCCCTCCACCCCAACCCTTTTAAAACAAAACAGGAAAAAAAAAAAGGCAGCATCTGAATTTTAATTTTGTGTTTCTGCTCCCTTTATTTTGTTTTGGTGATATTCACTTCAGGTATATTATCTTTAAAAGATGCAGCAGTATACACTCCAGAGGCCTTTTAATGCACTCCTTCCACCTCTCCATCTCCTCCCTAGCACAGTCCTTTAGGTCTTCTCTTGTGCACCCATGTTACATTATTAATGTGAAATGATCTTAAGTAAGTTTGCAATGATTTAGCGTCAGTTTTCACACTGGAAGTACTTGCTTTGTGGTCAGGGTTTTTTGTTGGTTTGGTTTTTCTTTTCCTTTTTTTTTTTTTTTTTTTAACCTTTTCTTTTTGAAAATAGTTTATCATCAAATTCTGGAGAAAAATTTGGCTTCCATTAAGCTCTCCAAATGCCCTCTGTGTTCTGCAGAGAAACATCTGAAGAGATGGACTATGGTTTAAATACATTTTGGTGAAGAGAAACCTGTTTATACATTGCAGTGTGGGCAGATGTACTTTTATTTTATAGAGCTAGATGAGACATTGAATTGGCCCAAATTTTAAAGGGGTTGAGGATTCCTGGCTTTGTCTTTGGTACTGGTCATTTTTTATTCTCTTTATTCCATTAATACTGTTCTGCAGTTGGTCCTAAAATCTAAATGAGAAGTTTTTGCCTTGGGACTTGACTTAAATTTTCCCTTCCCACCCATCCTCCTTACTGGGCTGACCTTCTGAAAAGCTGCTTTTGAGCATAAAATGTGGATGGAGAAACACTTTCTGTCTGCAGCATATTCACTCCCAAAATGTCGAAGGATGCATGCTAGGACATACAAAAAAATGTATAATGTGTGAATATTTTCATTCCCATATCAACATCCAGAGGCTGATCCCATCCCCCTTGGAGGGGACAGCTGCTATAAAGTGGCCAAATACCCCTCCTGATACCAGGTTTGTGGGGTTTTGTACTTCAAGGTAGCTCATATCTTGTGCATTAGGAGATGCCCTGCTGTCTTGCCCAAAAAGTTTGCTGCCATGCTAAAACCAGCAGCATGAAACTATATTTTCTTTTTATGAAGTTGGCAGTTCCCTCTGAGCCGAATTGTGTGCAATTGCTGATGTTCCCAAGAGACAGCACGAAGATGAACCGCTGGGGGGAAAGCATGGCCTAACTTTTTCCCCAATTCCCACCTTTTCAGGGGAAATTTTTAGGGTATTTTTTTTTTTTGGTTTGTTTGTAAACTGAGGCTGCCTGTAACTATAGCCAGTTTTACTCCACATGGTTCAGTTTCTTGCCTATTAGATCATCATTTGGTCTGTGCATGTTGGTGGATATCACTTTGTTCCCTTCCAGTCAAATTACCCATTCAAGGTACATGTACATGGGACTGAAATATAATAATAATAATAATATCTGAGGGCTGTGAATGTCCTTCTGCTGCATTAGCATTGCTTCACCAGTTTTCTTGACACTCCTGGAGTTGTTTGGTGAAACTTAAGCGTGTGTTTTAAAATTAATTTGAAGCACTGAGTTAGATTATTTTTTAAAGTTGTGCTTAAAATACTGTATTGCATCTTATGAAGAAAAAACTTCCCATTGCCTTTCTCCGTCTGGTCCAAAAACTGAGCACTACCTACATAAATAATATGGGATTGACTTTTTTTTTTTTAAATAAGTACTTCCTCTTTAAAGAAAATCAGGATATACTTGTTACAGCCTCTTATTATTCATCTCTTAAACTATGAATGTACATGTAATGTGAAATTTTGCTTTTATTTATAGTTTTGGGGTTTGTTTTCAGTTTAATTTCTTAACTGTAAAATATTTTTGCTGAACCTGTTACATATGAAAGTTGTGGGAGAGTACTGTATCTTGAACATAAATGGCTTTGGTACTGTGGTCTTATTCTACTTAATCAGTTTTTTCTTTTTTTTTCTTTTTTTTTTTTTTTTATTTTTGCTGTGATTGGAAATAGCACTGAACAAAATCTAGTAAAATTAAGTTATTTTTCTTTCTACTAAAATTAAGTTATTTTTTTCTCCTGAAGATACTTGATATAGTATTTATTAGATTTTTTTTGTTTTGTTTTTGAAGTGGAATTATTACTGTTAATCTATTTCAAAACTAGTTAATTTACACTTTAAATTTTATAACAATGGGTTTTGCATGTTGAGCAACATGTAAAGAGTTTAATGTAGAGTCAGCATTACCGAAGCTGGTAATCTTAATTTTGCATTCTTGTGACACTTCTGTTTGCATTTCAGTCTTCAATTGCTGTTTGTTTTTATTTTTTTTTAGAAGATCATAAAATAGGATGTGCCATAAGAACATCATTAACGTATGGAGCAGGGAAAAGTTGAAACAAGTTTTTGTCTGACCTTAGTATAGAAATAATTCATTAAACTGATGCTATGAGCATGCTCTGCGCTGCAGTGAATATGGGGCAAAAGTTGTTTTTGTTCTGTTTTTTTTTTTTTTTAAATAAGGAAAGAAAAAGACTTTCTCTTCCTTGACTACATCATGAACACACTGTTCTCATAGTCTGGTATTTGTGTTCCCACTCCTCTTAGCTTGAATTTCTAAAGTAAAGAAATGTTTGCACTTATTTTTGTTCTTAAGGTGACTTTTTTTTTGGCTATTTCTCTGTGTGTCTCTTATTTTTAAGTTGCAATAGCGTGTTTTCAAAATGGTTCATGGCTCTATGGAGAAGTACTAAAACATGGCACACTTAATGCTTGTCTCTTCATAAACTATTTCTCTGTGGGGCAGTTGCTGTCTCCAGAGGGAACAGTCCTGCTCTGCGTTTTAAACACTGGATTTGTCTTCTACTACAAACAAATACTGTGAAGTTAATGTAAAAAAAAAAAAAAAAATCATTGATATTTTTAATTGTTTTTAATCTTGGTGCAGTTCAGATTAAATATGTATATTTAAAGACACTAATTTTTGTGGGAGAGTTTTATAGTATACAGTATGTAGAAAAGCTATTGGAATGGAATATATTTTATAAAAATGTTCTATCACTGTTTTATAGTGAACTATTTTTCCTTCAGTGTTAGTGTAATACTGTTAGTCTAGATTTGACAATCGCAGGAAGAGTGATTCAGGCTACTGTTAGCGCTTAGTTTTGCGTGGAGTTCTGTTTGCAACTGTATTGGTATGTGCTGTACAATGTGACAATCGTGACTAGGATTGTTGTCTTTATAAATTTACATGAAATAAAACGTGCTAGAATTGTAAGTTTGAGCCTCCTCCCCCCTTTAGCAGAAAGGGGTGTGGTGTTTGGGATTTTTTATTATGTATTAATAATGATTACTTTAATTGCAAGTGTTTTATAATTTGCCGCTTTAAAAAATTTTATTGCTGTATACTCTAATAATTTCTTTCTTTTTCAGGGCCATCTGGAATTTTAGGCATGTAAGGAGCTGCTGTGTCTCAGTCAGAGCCTGACTGAGTATTTCCTTAGTGACTGGGCTGGACCTAACCCAGCCCCACTTCTGCATTTTTTCCGGGGTTTTTGGGGCCATTTGAAGGGAGCTGTGGGCCAGCCCTGTCCCCAGGGATGCTGGTGGCTGGGTGACAAACTGTGAGCACAGGGTGAGGAGGACAGCCCAGCACAGTGCTGGCTCGCTGGCGTGAGGGTGTTCTCTTAAGTGCAGGATCCCTCCCAGCCTTGGGGAGCTGAGCTCTGACCCACTCCTCTTAACACCTGCCTCAGCTCCTGGGCTGAATTTAGCAGGAGCTGGGACTGGGAGGGAAAGGCACGAGCTGTCCCTGCTGGCTGCTGCTCAGGGGAGGGCAGAAAGCTGGTGGGGAGGTTTGCACCTGTGCCATCAACACTGTGTCTTGTGTTTCTTAATTACTTGGAAGCAAAGGATCCTGGCAGAATGGGAATGCCTCAAACCTTTCCTCCAAAGAAAGAGCAGGTTTATAGTTAATGCTGGTGTGGAGGCACAGCTATCACTTCCCTCCTGCTGCAATGTAGCGCTTTCTTTGCAATCATCTCAAAATAGGTGGGTATTTCTTGCCTTCGAGCATGTGTCCTTCCTTAGAGATCCTGTGCCTGCATCCCCATCTGTGGGGAGGGCTGAAAGCTGCTGAAGATACATGGTGATCTGCTGCAATGTGGTGAAGTGTTAAAAACTATAAATATATATATTTTTTAGGGTTGTTTAAAAATTTCTGCCGCTGAGAGTTGGGTGTCCCTGCAGCTGGTTATTTGTGGCACTCTGTTTCCAATCTTTGCTGTTGTGGATGTATGCAAGAACATTCAAAGGTGTTTTATCTCGCCTTTGCTCCCCCAAAAATTAAATAAATATGCCCAAATCTGGGTGCAGTCCTGGGGAAGGAGGAGGCAAAAGGCTTTTCTTTGAGAGAGAGGGTGCTCAGAAAGAAGCAAGCTTGAAGCTAAACCTGGGAGGTGGATGGCTTGCAAACAGGCTATAAATAACCATGAGTAGATTGAGGAGAGCAGCCCACATCTCCTCTGGCATGGGCATGCTGTGCCCATTTTCTTTGTTGATAGCAATTGCTAATGTGAGTTCTGGCACTCCAAATCCCGATGCCTGTTGTTCTGATAACATAATTAAATCTTAGGAATGTGAAATATAAAAAGCTTTGAGAAGAAACCAGGCCACTAAGCGGATAGTGGCAAGGGGGGTGTGCAGGCTGTATGTACCAAATAAGCAATGGGGTTGCTCTAGGCAGGATTCCCTTTCCAGTGATCCTGCAACCTACAGGAAAGGGGGTGACCTGCTGTCCTAATCCCAGGTTGCAAAGGTTGTTATCCTCCAGGACTACAGCACGTCATGGGCTCCTTAGGTTGGCAGAGGTCAGCCATGCCCATGCCAGCAGCTTGGGTTTGTGCCACCCTTGCAAAGCCTGGTTCTCCTTGGGATGAGAGTTGGCAAATGGTTTTGTTTATTTTTAGCTTTTGTTTTGAAGTCTGAGTGCCTTCTGGAAGTGGTCTGGCCTTGATAGGCACAGAGGTGGCTGTGGCTCTCTGGGTGCATCTGGCCATGTGTTATCAAGTGTTGCTGTGCAGCTGAAGACTGTGGGGAAATGGCTTTTTCCTGGCTCAGGTGATGGGGTCTGGGTTTGAACCAAGTGCCTCCAAAGCATGAGGAGAGTCCATGCTGACCCATAAGTGTCCCTGGAACTGTTGGATTCTACACTGGGGGGAATCACTGTGAGGATGGATCTTACTTATTGCTTAAATTGATTAGATTCTTGCAATAATTTAATGAGGGAGTTCCCCCATGTGAAGTAGTTGGGGTAGAGGGATTTTTGTGTTATTGCCCAGCTGGTTGGCAGTGCTGTCATCTTCCAGTTCCTGCTGTGCTCGAGGTCAGACTGTGCCACCCTGAGCTTTGCTTGCCCACGAGTGTCTTTCTGCACTGTTGTGCTGAGCAAGGTGAACAGCAGAACATGAAACAGCAGCTGTTTTCTGAGGGAATCAATGGCAGGTGTGACCCAGCAAAAACAGCCTATGTAGGACAAAGCTGGGCTCAAGTGAGATGGAGTCAAGCCTACAGTGCAGTTGGTGTGTGAAAATGCCCTGTCCTGGGAGGAGGGGGAGGAATCATGAGCAGAGCTGTGACCAACTGCCTGGAGAGCACTTTAACTCAAGTGACTTGGTTTTTGTGCTGGGGACACCCAGCTGGAAGTGCTGCAGGTCGAGCAGCTTTGTGCAGTAGTGTCTCCTAACAATCAGACCAAGGGATCCCAGGTTCTTACTTTTCAGAGATGGATGACACTGCAGAGGGATGCCAAGTACTTTCCAAGCAGGCACCCTCTGTGTATGTGCTGTAAGCCCTCCACTCCTTCTGACATGCTCTTTTCATCCAATTAAAAAAACAAAAATTGCTGTTTAACAGGAGGAGAGTGAGCAAACACGTTGGTTATTGTTACCTGTTTCCTGTTTGTTGTTCTCTTTTGTACAGCTGCTCACTTCTGTACACAGCTGGCTCCCCTGCCCTTTCAAAATGGTCTGTTGCAGAAAACTGAAGTATTTGCCAACCTGGCTCTAAAAAACCTCTCAAACAACAAAAACCCAACAACCTCTCCTAGATCTTTCATATTCTTTGGCCTCCAACACATCAGCCTCCTCTGTGGCCTACCCCAGCTAGAGGAGCTGGGCAGGGATGAAGGCTGATGCTCCCACCAGCAAATCAGCCTGGGCCAGCCAGTGGCAAAGGGTGGGCTCTGGCATCCCAGGGGCTTTTGAAGGCTTTTCCCAAGGGGGTTTTAAACAATATACGTTGTAGATGTCAGGGTAGAATTTCTAGGGAATTGATGTCCTCAGTCTTAATAACACAGGAATTTGGGAAAACAAAAGTTCAAATGCCGACCTTACCCACAGGTTACTTATCCCTGGGGATAACAGCCCACACACTAGGTACTCTCTGTTCCCCAACCTTCTTTATCTCTCTCTTCTGTGCTATCCAGGTGGTGTGAGGAGCCATCTGCTGCAGTGATTCAGCAGAATCCATTTAGCGCTTTCCCAGAGAGGCCGGCATCTGCCAGGCAAGGGGGAGCCGTGGGGAGCCCGGCACATCTGCCGCGGTGCCGAGCGGGGCCGGGGTCAGCCCAGCCTCCCGGGGGCAGCTCCTGCCGAGAGCCTCACCCCGGGCTCGTCTGCTCCTCCTGGTTAATTATCAAATGGCTTTGGGAGGGAAGGACTTGCCTTGCACTTCGTGGTGTTCTGCGCTGCCTGGCAGGCGCTGGGTTTCCTGGCTGGAACAAGATGGGAATGAGACGGGGCCATTTTCCTTCCCAAGGTCGTGCTGAGAGGGCTTGGATGGAAAAGTGTATAAAGCTCTCCAAGGTGGGGCAATAACGGGATGAATTCCTCTGTGGGGCTATCAGGCAGCTCCAGTCCAGCAGGATTTTGCACAACAAATGCTGAGCAGGACAGGAGGAGGACAGAAAGGGTAATGCCAGTTCTGCCTTGGGTATCACAAATTCCTTGGGGTAAGAATTTGCCTTGAGTGTGAGAATCACTCGAATTTTACTCTGGGATGGGGGAAGATGATCTTTCAGATAACATGAAGAATTAGCAGTGCTGACTTTCCAACCTATTGGTAAGAGTCAAGTAATGCTTGGCAGTGACTGCCAGCAAATACTGAGTCAGTATAAAAAGTAACTACCTGGCAACGTGTTTTCACTGCCTGTTCGCATTTGAGCCGCTGGCAGGAAACATAATAGATCTTGTGTTCAAAAATCCATTGCATCTGTGCAATAGGTTGTGGCAGTGAGCACTGAAAGAGGACCAGGAACATTAAATTTCTCATGTACTGGAAGGTGTCTTTAGCTCATGGAGGAGCGTTGACATTTGCAGGAGCAAATGTCTTTTTCTCACTCTGTAAATTAAATAAAAATATCTTAGTTTTAGTAGACTAGAAGTAGTCACTGAGTCGGGTTTCAACCATTCTGATGTCTAATCAGCTGTCAGAAGAAGCTTCTTTCCTTTTAATCATTTCCTTAGAGGGGTTTTTATACATCTAACAGTTTGTTTCTGAAAATGTTTTGTAAGCAAACCCTTTCACCATGATGCTGTCAAAGGATATGCACAAAGTCCTTGGCACAAGAGGGGAAAAGACCTTGTATGGGATCTGGTCTGCCCTGCTCCTGGTCAGGGGCAACTTGCCATTAGTTTTAGCTGAGGAATATGTGTCTAACCTGCTTGTAGGAACCTTCTTGGGCAGTCTGGCATGATGCTCACCTCTCCCTTAGCTTGGAAAGCCTTTTTTCTCACCCTAATATCTAGTGCAGGTCGTATGCTCTGATGTTTTACCTTTTTAGGTGGATAAAGAGGCAGGCTCTACTGTCAGTGTGATGCCTGAGATGTAAAAATGGTCTGTGTGGGGGACTGACCCAGTTTATAAACTAGACCTGGATGCAGTCTTGGGCAAAGCAGCTGAACAGCAGAATGAGCCTATTCTGAAGCCCCCTGGGTGTTTTATTTCACAGCCAGGAAGATCTAGGAGGCTCCAGGGCATAAGTGCAGTCTGTAGGTGGCCAGCATGAGAAGCAGGCTCTTGGGTTAGTGCCTGCACAAGTGCCTTCAGCAAAATGTTCAAGGTTAAGGCTGCATTTGTTGTTCAGGACACTCCTAGGGACTGACCCCTGCTTGGCCAGCAGCAGTCTGTATTCTTCTGGGCCTTGTCTTAGGCTTTTGCTTAAGGTAGAATTTTGATCTCTTTTTAATGAACACAATTTAAATTTTTAGAGGTGTAGAGGGGAAACCCCAAGCGAGATTTCCTTCCTTTTCTCGTAGCCTTCAAACTGATCATCTGGTTCTGACTTCAGAAATAACCTCATTAGCCTCTTACTAATGAAAGTAATTTCTCCTGCATTAATTCAAGATGAGAGTATTCAGATAGAGTGTGCTAGGAAAAGGGGGACAGGGACCAGGTTATACCAGGGGTTATTAACCTTGGGAGACCTGTTGGGCTGGGGCTGGAGCAGTGTGGGGCTGTGTAGCCTGTGGTGGTGTTGGCAAGTGAATGAGACAGTGAACATGAGGGTCTTTCCTGCCTTTGGCTTAGTAAAATCTGGATGCTTCAGCTGGCAAGGGTGTGGTGGAGAAACCCACTGCTGGAGGGAGAAGGATCTGGGGCTGCTGAGGGAGTGCAGAGAAACAGCTGCTCTGTGAGACCTGGTGCTGCAGGTGCCTGTATCTCTGCTCTGCATCAGGCTGATGGAAAGGTGAAGCAGGATTAATCAGTCCTGCTCAGTCAGCCCCTGGTCTGGGCAGCACTTTGTCTCCTGGTGCTTCTCCTACACCTGGCAGAAAAACTTTCAGCTCCATATCTCTCAGGGAGTGTGAGAATGTTCCTCAAGGCCAAGTTCACCCAGGGGATGGAGTTTTGCTTTAGGTGGAGAGCAGATCTGAGGGTGCTCTGTTGAGCCACACAGCTTAAATCCAATCCTAGTTTCAGTGCCATGAATGTGGAGCACTGAATTCCATTCAGCTCCATGTATCCAGAGGTGGTACAGCCTCAAGCACTTAATATCATCTTATCTGGACTTTTTTGAAGCTGAGGAAGGAAAGGAGATGAAGTCAGTGATGCCATTCAGTGCAATAAGCCTGGGATAGCAGGAGGGATCCTCCTGCAAGGGCAGGACTTGTCCAAAGAGAGAGAGAAGAGAGCCAGGCTCTGCACCCACTGGAAGAGGACAATTTTGGGGAGGTCACAGTCTGAGGTTGCAGACTTGAACACAGTAGGTGTGATCATTTTGGGAGAAAAGAACACAGTTCTGACCCTAAAATTATGGTGATAGTGCTGCTGCTTCTTGTTGCTGGTGTAACAGGACTGAGGTGCTCTGGTTTACAGCAGCCCCAAATTCCAGCAGGCAGAGATCTGCAATGCTTCAAGGCTGCATTTAACATCTCACCATCAGCAGAATCAGAAACCCTTCTTCCCCCTAGAATTAGGCTAAAAAGTCACCTGTGATTTCCAACAATAACCCAACCTGTTTTATTGGACTCAGGTTTTTTAAGCCTTGCTGCTTGTAAAACCAGAATTTAGAAGATCAGACAAAACTTTGTTCTACAGTATTTTTCAAACATCAAAAGATGACAAAACTTACTGAGCAGTGCTCTGAAGTTAGGTATGAGCACAGTGGCTTCCTCATGGTGTTCACTGTGTCTCCAGTAGCATTCTGGCAAGTTCTTGCAATGCTTTGTGTTCACCTTTAAATCACAAACTCTAGATTTTGTTTCATTTATTTCAAACTCAACAAAAAGTGTCAACTGCTTTTGGAATATGGAAACTTAGGAGATTTATGTTGGAAATGATTTTTCAAAACATGCCTTTTTGTGTGTGTTTTTCTCTGATTACTGGATCTTCAGGGTATTCAATGGGGCTGTGCACAGCTGATGGAGCACAGGGGAGTGCAGGGAGGTATCAGGAATATAACAACAAAACCCAAATTTGTCCCCTAGGATGATCTCATGCACAGTCATGATATCTGGATCTCTTAATTCTCCTCTCAAGCTGACATATCTAAAAGCCTTGTTGCTGAAATGTCAGTGCTGGGAGTTTCCCTGGGAGAGCCTGTCTCCACATCATGACCTGGCACAAACTCCCTTAGCTTTTACAACTGTGTGGTGTTAAAGGGTTCTGAGGAGGGAAAATAGATGTAGTGAGAGCTCTTATTACATCGCTGGCTTCTGGCACTGCAGCAAAAGCTGACTGATTCAGCCAGTTTCACAAAGTGGGTTGAAGTCTGATTTTTTTTTTTTTTTAAAGTTTTTTTTTTTTTTTTTTTTTTTTTTTTTTTTTTTTTTTTTTTTTTTTTTTTTTTTTTTTTAAATCTGCTAAGGAAAGTATTAGCTTGGCAGCCTTTCAGTTAAAAGCCTGCAGGTTTGCCATCCCCGCAGATCCTCACGTGTGGAGGAATCAGGCTGCAGAAAACACAAAGTGCCTGGATTGCTGGCTGCATCCTGCGAGGCTCAGCCCGCAGGGGGGCAAACTCCAGCTCGGTGGTGCAGAATTCAGCCCTGTTTGCTGGACGGGCTCTGGTGTTGCACAAGGTCCGAGCGGGCAGCAGTCGGTACCTGCAGCCTCTCCCTCTTCCTTGTGTACTTTGAAACCCGCGGGAGGCAGAGCGCGGAGTGAGTAAGTCATGGGGAACAGATGTTGCACAGT
Source organism: Oenanthe melanoleuca (assembly GCF_029582105.1). NCBI lineage: Eukaryota > Metazoa > Chordata > Aves > Passeriformes > Muscicapidae > Oenanthe > Oenanthe melanoleuca. Next base: position 52,663,189 of record NC_079339.1, read on the forward strand.
AGCAGCGAAACAAATATTTTGTGTTTATGCTACTTCCATTCAAGGGTAATGTTAACACCGATGTGTCTGTGTTCACTTGCCCTTTTCTAAGCAGAATCTCAGCAGAACATCGGGGTTGGTTACTAATAAAAGTCTGCTTGGAGCAGGGTGAGTGCTGGGCTCCTGAATATGTGCGTTTGGTTCCTAATTCTGCCAACTGCATTGCTTATTCCCTTGCTATGTGTCATTTCTTCCCCTGCCTGACCTGTTTCCTCTCCCCCTGCTGCCAGTGGCAGTTTGCTTTGCATAGGGAGGAAAGGCACTACCCAGAAGGACTCCAATTATTTTTTCCCCCCAGCTTTTATTTATTCTTTTCCCGATGGAGTTCCTGAGTAAGAAGCACATACACTGGTGGGTTTTGTTTTTCTTTTTCTTTTTTTTTTTTCCCCTGAAGAGACCTGCCTATTCCTCTCGAGGCTTTTTCATGTAGATATGATGGGCTTGGGGTGCACAGCTGCCCCACCATCCCCTTGTTCTCAGCTCAGAAGGCTGGGAAGGGCCTGGCTCCCCAGCCCTGGAGGATATTATCCCCCTGGCAGCATCTGGCTCTTGGCAGGCTCTGTGGGCAGCCACACTGGCAGGGTTTGGAGTTCCCTTTTAGCTTTGTCATGTGGTAATCTGTCAGTTGGCTCTTCGGGCTCCCTTGTTCTCTTGTGTGCCTTTTCTTTTTGACAAACCTCTTAATTCAGAGTTGGTCAATGAGACTTCTGAGAATGCTCCCTGGAATCGCTATCCAAAAGGAATTTCTTTTATTTTGCTGCAAAGAGAGTCTTTTGGCAAGTCTTTGTTTTACTATAACAGTAGGGAGAGGGTAAAAAAGCTGATCAAGTTCCTGGTAGCTTGTGGAATCTGTGTCAGTGGACAGGATAATTTGCTCAGCTGACTGATTATTTACAGTAACCCTAAAAGCATTGACTCCCTCCCCAGGAAGGAAGCACAGATGGTTTTAAACAGAAAGAAAAGCCTTTAAACATACTAAGAGCAAAGACAAAATGCCAGTTCTGCTGCTCCTCTTGAAGATGAGTGGTTTTGGGGACAGACCTCAGCTGAAGTAAGTCCCACCTGTGCCTGGATTGTGTCACTGTGCACTGTTTAAAAACTGTCCCCCAAGGATATTACTATTATTTTCTCCATGTATGAATAAGGCACTTACAAGGCATAGCTGCTATATTACAATTTCCTAAGAGGTGCTGGCATCTGGGGAGATTGCATTCCACTGGCCCTTGGGATGGAAAGAATGAGTTCAAGAACAAAGAATGAAACTCTCACTAGTGCGCTCAGAAATCCAATATTCACCGAAGCCAGTAACCAGACCTCGACATTGCCGCTGCCTGGTGCAGCCTTCCCCTTTCCTGCCAAAAACTGGGCTGCACTGAACCATCCTTAAACTTAAGGTTAATACTACTCAGGCTGAATTTGGTGGTGGGGAGGGGGAGGAAAACAAGCCTCCTGTCTGTGGTGAACTTTGCGCCACCGCTGCGTGTAGGATTAGCAGTCGGCGCTGCGGTGTCTATTTGCAGGACTGGCACGGTTCACGCCGTGGTGCTGGCACCTTGCTCTGCAGAGACACCTTTCTGGGTGGGAGGAGGATGCTGAGCGCCTGGCTGCCTGCCAGCCCGCGCCGAACCAAGGCGCAAATTGCAGCGGAGCTGCAAAAAAAACGGGAGATCGCCCACTCCGAGCAGTCTGTGCCATCGGCTGTCTGGCAGGATTGATGGTTGTCACTACCGAACGCTGCTGAGCTGGAGCCAAAATCAAATGAGTGGATGTCCTTGTGAGCCTGCTTGGGGGAGAGGAAAAAAAAAAAAGCAACTTAAACTAAGAACTTCTTTTCAGTTTAGAAACTGAGCTAAAGTGGCTTGTTCCACTTTATAATAGCTTAGCTGAGAAGAAGGGCTGGGAAACATTCCCGCTGCATGCAGAATTGGAAGGGTGCAGGTTTTCAGCTGTCTTTCCTTGGTACTGATTTGTAGCAGAAGAGACTGTCAGGAAGGAAGGAGCATCTCATCTCCCCTCATGTTAAACATAGGACACAGAGGAATGTTTAACCATGGCCAGCCCTGATCTTGACAGGTGTGGTGTAACATTGATTGTGGCAACAGGGGATGGGCTGATGTCCTTTAATGGTTTTCCCTCTTCCCACATGGACAACCAGCCCTGGGCATGCTCCAGGTCATGATCTAGCAGTGGCTGATGCACAACGATTGTGAAGCAACTGGCTATAACCTCCTTGGCAAATCCTACAATAGTTTGTGTTGGAAACTGTTCAGTCCAACCTTCCAGCAATGAGCAGGGACATCTTCATAGGATGATAGAATGGTTGGGGTTGGAAGGGACCTTAAGACCATCTAGTTCCAACCCCACTGCCATGGGCAGTTGAGAACCCCATCCAACCTGGCCTTGAACACTCCCAGGGATGGGGCAGCCTCAGCTTCTCTGGGCAGCCTGTTCCAGTGCTGCACTGCCCTCACAGTAAAGATTTTCTTCCTGATATCTAATCTAAACCTGTCTTCTGTCAGCTTAAAACCACACCTCCTGTTTTTCCTATTGCTATGTGCCCTTTTATCTCATCTTCAACTAGGTCATGTTGCTCAGAGCCCCATCCCAAGTGACTTTCAATGTTTCCCAGACAAAAAGAGGGGACTTGGCTCCTGACTCTGACTGAGAGATGTTACCAAAAGAATTTTACAAAATCACAGTAGAAACACAGTGCTAGAGTCTGGTGTGTCTGTAATGGCTGAATTGAGCCAGATTTACACCAGCAAAGCAGAGATGAGGCCCTACCCCTGGCATGGAGTTGGCTCACCATTCAGTCTCCAAATTGTTCACAAAATGGACAAGAATTGTCTGGACCAACATATCCTAAGGGACAGGAACAACTTGTAAAATGGAATGCATTAATCTCTGTTCCTTCACCTCTTGAGAAAGGGACAAAAGGAAGGAAGACAAGCCAGAAAGGAAAGAGATGTGCTTACTCGTCTGCCTGCTTCCTCTTTGCTTCCCCCATGTCCCTAGTGTGGTAAGATACAGAAAATAAAGTGTTTTTCTCAACCATGTGTGTCAAGTCCCTCTCCTGGGATGGAGGTGCTGTGGTGCTGCTACTCACTGGGCTGAGGAGTGCTGGTTCTGGTCCTGCCTCTCCCATTGTTCCTACTGATACTGGTACCTTATTTTTGGGGAGTAGATCTGAACTATCCAAACTAAATCCATGGGTCTTGCTAGAAAAATGGTGCAATGCATACAGATATGATGCCAAAGGTATCTTTGAGTTTGCTTGAGCTAAGGAAAAGCCTCCTGCCTGGTGATGTGACCTCTCCAGGATGCATTATTTTGTTTTCTTCTGGTGTGGCTTGAAGGGACTGATGCTGGCAGGGAGGTTCTGCAGTGGGGACATCCTGTGCTGCAGTGGGGGGACAGGGCATGCTTTGTTCTGTGGCATCAGCAGCACCCACGTTGCTCATTCCTAGAGGGGTACCAAGCTGTAGAGCTAAAATTCATGGTAAACACTGGCTTGGCACATAGCAAGACAGTGGCTACAGTGAGTGTCATGATCCCTGCCCTGCAGTCCAGCACTTCTTTGAGGTTGTATCCTCTGAGAGATGATCCCTCTTTGCTGTCCAGGCAGTGAGGTGAAGCTCTTCTTTTCCTCAGAGCTCCTGCCCTGATGGCCAGGAAACTGCACTCTACATGGGCTATAAATATTTAAAGGAGGAAGCACAGGAGCCTGGCCATGCCAGGCCATCACTTCCATGACTTACAAACGTAAATTACTCCTATAAGCTGAATTCTTGGTTTGGAGGGTACCTAAACTGTGTTCAAACACTTCTCACCTCCCTGAGCAGGCACTTCCTCTCTGTTGGCTTCAGGAAGGATGCTCATCCCAAGCCACCTCCTTCCTGACTCTGGTCCTAGGTTCAACCTGGCTTTGCAAACCCACTGACATCTTTAGCCTCAGGGATCCTCCATTGCTTCTCTGCTTCAGAGAAATCCATGTCCATGTCTATCCCTAGGCAGACTGTGGAGGATAAACTGGCTTCCTGTTTGTGTCTGGTCAAAGAAGTTACTTGGTTTGATTCCTTCTCCCTCCCTTTTCCCTGTTAGTCCAACGGTGTCTTTATATTAAGCAGCACAAGAGAAGAATAAAGATTTAAGCTCACTTAACCTTGAACACAGCCATTAGTTAAGCAATTAAAATTAAAGGGTGAGTTAATGGGCAGTGTCAAACATTCGGAGAAACATCTGCTGTAATAGAAGTCTGCCTTTTAGTTGATGAATAATTGATTCTGTGTTTGTCAGCACCTAAGCCCAGGCAAGGCAGGAGCACTGGCACTGCCAGAGCATCTCCAGTGCCCCTTCCCCAGCCACAGGCTCCAGGAGAGCAGGAGGACCCAGCCACCACCACTTGGAGGTACATTAGGAAAACCACCTGCACTGCACCCCCTCGCTGAGGTTGTCCCTGCTGGGTCTCCTGCTTAGCTGGGATCAGACGTGTTACTTCAGGTCTAGAGGAATCAATGGTCTATTTTTAAGTCTATTAATGCATGTGTGGCTGGATGAGGTGTCTGGACACCCATAGCCAGGGACATAGATGACTCAAACCGCTTTGAATTGAATCACTGAGTTAAATTTACTTGCTTTTTGGCAAGCAGTAGATGTGAGGGAACATCTTCACTAATGCATTGAGGGCAGTACTGTAAATATTATCCAGAATTTGAGAGGTAAAGAGCAGAAGGCATTTGTCTCTTGGCTGAGGTAGAGCCAGTATTGCTGGAGTCACTTCTGCAGTGTTGCCATCTCTCCCTAGAATGGAGAACAGCAGAAGATATTTGGGTGAAATCTCGTGTCCTGTGAGGTGGAGGAGAGCTCTGCTATTGCCAGCAGCAGGGTGCCCTTGGTGCCTGGTCCTGCACACCCACCTGGACAGCTCTTCCCAGCACAGCAGTGTCCCTGTGGGGCTGGGGGTGCCTGAGCAGGGTGGGTGATGGAGCAGGCTCTGGTGCCCGAGCTGAGCTCCTCGTGGCTGGGGCTGGGAGAAGCGCCAGAGCGACCCAGAAAGCGAATTGAGGACATGAAACATTTGCAGCGTGGGATGTGGGAGAGGAAGCCTGGGTCACAGAGGATTCTTGACGTGTTGTTTTCCATATTACCTCTCAATCCCTATAAAAAAAAAATCAAACTGAGCCTGTTGTGCAATTTTCCATAATTTGAGCATGCAAAACTGTGCAACAAGCTGAACTAAATGAAAGCCACTGTCCCAGTCCAGCACAGAAGGGACAGTGTTTTTTTAGCAAGCCCAGGTGAGCCCCTCCACCCCCATATGGGGGATGCCATGAGCACAGGCCCCTTTATAGAAGGCAGCTGGGAAAAAGCAGTGGGAAGGCAACAGAAAAAGCAGAAGGAAATTATTTTGAAGGCACCTCAGAGATGAATGTTGTCAGAATGTGGGTTCTTCGTCAAGCCAAGCTTTTACCCTTTGAAATAAAAAATAATATCCATCTGAGTATTTGTTAGAGAGAAATACAACAAAATCACCTCCACCCTCCTAAAAAAACCAATTGTATAAATATTTTGATTTCATACACTTACCCTTTTTTCCCCTCCAAACTATCTGTAGAACTTGAATTTATGCAAGAGTTCAGGATTTGTTTAAAATTGTGTTAATCGGTATGTGCATCATAAGCATAAAGAAAGGGAAATAAACTGAGATGGGAAAATTATCTGTGTGTCTTCTGCTGGTTTTAGCTGACAACAAACAGAACCTGTAGCTCAGTTTCTTCCCCCACCTCCCCCTCTGCACGAAGAGGCTGCCTTAGCATTTGTCTGCACTTTTGCTGCTGCTTCCACTTCCTTCTCTGCTTCTTTGGAGTAAACAGCTCTTTTTCAATTTTATATTGAAATTTAAAATTGTCCCTGCATTATTGCCAAGTGTTTGATGCCTTTCTCCACTCCTACCTTTCATTAACTCATCAATATTGCCTTTAATGAGATGTGAATGCAAACAGACCTTGCTCTGTACAGCAGGCAACTAATGTGGCTGTTCCAGAGCTCTTCAGACAAATTGCTTTTAAGCAAAATTTTAACTGCTGAGGTTATGAACACACAAACCAGTCCATCCAATTGTGTGTGGGATGTGCACAGAAGAGATGTTCATGTTGAACTTAGTGTGGAAGCTTTTGTAAAGCTTCTGTAAAGCAGAGATGACTGGATAAAGTAGAGTTTGTTTGTGTTTTTTTTTTTTTTTTTTTTTTTTTTTTTTTTTTTATCTAAGTGAGTTTGGTTTGAGGAAATCAGACCAGTTATTAAAGAGATTGAATTCAAAACTAATTCAGACATTTTCAAATATGAATAGCAAAAAACCCCTCAGAAACGACAATAACAACAAAAATCTCAGAACTCTGACTTTTTAAATTTACTTATTCCTATGTTCAAATTCACTTATTCCTATGTTTGACTATACTGTAGAGCCAACTGTGTATTTTCTAACTTTTTCCCAAAATTGCATATTCATATCTCTGCCTCAACCCCAACTTTGAGATTCTCCTCATGATGATACAAATGACACTATTTCCACTATAATAACCTGGTTACATTTTCTTTCATTTCAAAACTACAAAAAATCATAATTGTACTTTCTTTCACCCAAATATTTTGAAAGAAGGATCTGTGAAGAAATCTCTGCTAAGTAGTTTATCTGAAATTCAGGTTTATTGATTTGCATGGAAGAAGACTTGGGCTGCTGCCCTTCAGATAACTTCCCCAAACACCACCTTTTTTTGTGTGTTTTCTGAGTCAGGTATTTTCTGAGCTGACTTATTTTCAGCCCTCTGTTTACAGAAAATAAAACAGAAATCTACAGAAAATAAAAAGGAGGTTTATCCCAGACCTTTCTTGCCTCTGATGAGCATTTGCCCCCTGCACACCATGTATTCTCAGAGAAGGGAACAAAGCAGTGCTGATTTATCTGAGGATGCAGGTTACAGGAACAGCTGTTTTGGAAAAGTGGAGTTTATTCACATGAATAGGGGATAGCTGGGAGCTGCCAACTAACCTGCTGTAAGCTTGCCCCATACATTGCTACAGCAAAGGATTTGGGTGGTAATGCTTAATTTTTAATTGCAATTTCACTTGGATTATCAGCTAGTTATTTCATCCCTGCTGGTAGTGGCTGGGCTGCAAGGGAGGTACAAAGGCATCCTCGGCCTGGTCCAGCCTGGTCCAGCCAAACCCTGTGCCACTGTCCCAGCAGAGGCAAACTCAGGGGCTCTGCCTGAGCTCTGAAGAGTTGCAAAGACATCCCACAGTCACAGAATCATCAAGGCTGGAAAAGACCTCCAGGGTCATTGAGCCTTTGTCCCAACACCACCTTGTCAAGTAAACCATGGCACTGAGTGCCACATCCAGGCATCCAGGGATGGTGACTTCACCACCTCCCTGGGCAGCCCATTGCAATGCTCAACCATCCTTCCTGATGTCTAACCTGAGCCTCCCCTGGCACAGCCTGAGGCCAGTTCCTCTCATCCTGTCACTGGTTGCCTGGGAGAAAAGGCTGACCCTCTCCTGGATCCTTTCAGAAAGTTGTAGTGTGTGATAAGGTCTCCCCTGAGCCTCTTTTTGTCCAGGCTAAACACCCCCAGCTCTCTCAGCAGCCCTTCATACAACTTACTCACACTAGCATCTCCCTCCCCAGAGATGCTGCTGAGGCAAGTCAGAATAACTACTGCTTTGTTTCAAAATAATAGAGCATTGATTTGGCATTTTCTTCTGAAAAACTGCTTGCAGTGTTAGCACCTATCCAGGCAAAACAGAAGAGAAAGGTACAACTTCCCAAGCCCTGGGTGTTCTCCCCCTGCCCGTGACTGACAGCTCCACTCTGCCTGTCATCTGCAAATGAGCTGAATTCCTCACCATAACAACAGTTGGAAGAATCTGTTTTTCTAGCCTAGAAATAGGGGTTTGGCCTTGGCCTTTTTGGGTAATCTGTTTGGAATTTGGTGGTGGTGGTGATGATCAACAGTTGTTTAAAGCTGCTGGCAGCCCGCTGGCCTTCACGCATTGACTCGGTGGTCTTGGGCTCTTTCCAGCTCTGTGCATTAAACATTGCTTTCCCATGATGCAAGAAAAAGGGTGCAGTCGATGCTAAAAGGCAGAAAATTTAAATCTGATGAAAGGAAATGCTTTTCCACACAATTAGCCTTTGGGATTTGTTACCACATGGAGCTGCTTAGGCCAAACATTTCACATGTCTTTGGGGGCAGGAAAGGGTGTCTGGGGATTTATATGGAAAGCAGATTTTTCAAGGAAAAAGGTTCAAATTTGAATGAGATGTCTGAAGTTCACAGCAGAAGTTTCAGCTTCAGTTTGAGTGATTAAGGTGCTCTCTGGACTGCAGCAAGGTCTTGAATTGCAACCTGCAGTCCCAAGTGAGCATCACGACTACCAGTTATGCTGTTAACCTGCTTTCATAATTGATTTTCCTACCACCAGTTCACCTAGCAGCATAAACTTCCCCACCAGAGGAGTTTCAGCAGTTTCAGTTTGCTACCTTCCTCCTTGGGGCCATACCAGCACTATGATGCACTGGGCTTGATGATTTTGTGTGTGGGCAGCAAAGGCACTGGTGGCTTTCCTCATCACTCCAGCTGATGGGTGACTTTGTGCTGTGGGAGAGGTCAAAATGTGCCTTCCCTTCAGACAGGAGATTTTGTGTATGAAATAAACTCTGCTGGCAAGGCTGAAGGCTGGAGCAAGCCTTGTTCCTGGGAGAGGTTTCTCCTGGCTGTAGCCTCTGAGGTGCCCCTGAAGAGCCACCTGAGCTGGAGCTTTAGTACAGTTATGATGGACACAGCCTCCTGTAGTCACATTGTGTTCAAATTAATGTGCTTTTTAATGGCTGTTTTTTCTTTCACTTTTGTTTTGAGAATGCCAGGACCATTTTTAAGAACCAAAAAAATTCCCCCTTGGGTTTTCCCTCTGAAATATCAAGCCCTTTGTTTAAAATCCATTTTTATTATTAGTACGGATCTCACTGGACAGTCTCAACTTGCATCCAGGTGTTTTGTTAGACTAGATTTGTTCCCGTGTGCCACAATGAGTTTCATCCTGCAAAATGAGGCAGTTTGCAAAAAGGGGGGTTTTAGAGGAAGTCTATCAAACCAGAAAAATAAAACCATGGCAGAGCAAGAGACTATTGCCATTATAAACAAGTGTTTAGCACAAACACAAACATCTGCAGAAATTCTCTTGTTCCAGTGGGAGGGGCTGAAATTCAGAATATTCACTGAGCCTTGGGAGCTCCTGCCTTTTGGGAGATGGGTGTTGTGGTGGGGAGGGTGCATCTGCACAGTGCTAGAGAAATGCATAACAACCCCAAATTTCCTATTTTCCTTCTTTGTTATCTACAATAAAAGGACATGAGGATTTGCCTCTTATTTGTCAAAATCACAGAATGGTTTGGGTTGGAAGGGACCTTAAAGATCACCCAGTTCCAATCCTCCTGCCCTGGACAGGGACACCTTCCACCACATCAGGCTGCTCAGAGCCCCATCCTGCCTGGCCTTGAACACCTCCAGGGATGGGGCAGCCACAGCTTCTCTGGGCAGCCTGTTCCAGTGCCTCACAGTCAAGATTTTATTCCTGTTATCTAATATACCAGTCCTCTTTCAGTCTAAAGGCATTCCCCCTTGTCCAGTCACTATCTGCCCATGTGAAAAGCCCCTCTTAGGCTCCCCTGTATTCTCCTTTAGGGTCTCCCTGGAGCCTTATGTCACACATAATAAACACAAATAGGTGATCAAAAAAACCCCCAGCAAATAACTATTTGCCTTCTCAAAGTCCCTGTCTGCCCCCATGCTGGTTTTAAATGTACATTGAGCAGTAATAGCACTGCAAAAGCAGGGTAAGTACTTTTGTCAGTACTTTGTCACTTGCATTACACTTTTGTCTGTGTGAACATTTTCTTCTTATCTTTTTAAGCCTTGAAACACCGCCTAAGCCTTGGCTAAGCCTTGAAATGCTTTCTGAGCCTGGAAGCCGTGCGGATTGAGCAGGGAGAGGTTTGTCTCTCACTGCTGGCCCAAGAGCATCCTCTAGTGTGGATGTAAGGTAATACTCACCTTGTCTCATGGAAAACGGCACTGGCGGAGCAAAGCAGCAAAAACAGCTCGTGGTGAAAGCACCACGAGGGAGGGAATGCCAGCACAGGCTGTGGTGCTTGTCCCCACTCCAGGCTGGCTTCAGGAGGAGGTGACAGCACCAAAACCCCCATGGGCTGAGCCTGTGAGGAGATGGGGCAGCTCTCACCTACTAATCCTCAGCGAAGATAAGTGCCATTTCATAATGTTACATGTATTGATGTGGCTAGGTATATCAAAAATGGAAGATCTTCTGTAGGGAAACACATTAAAATAATTTAAAATGCGTTTTATGCATTTATAGATGACAGTAGTTTCTGTAAGGGGTATGTTTTGAGTATACATGTATTTGGCTAAAAAAGGTAAGTGAAACCACCTTTGAAGCTGTGGGTTTGTTTTTTTGTTTTTTTTTCCTTTTTCTGTGAAACCTATTTTATATTTTTGGTAACAGTAAGCAATTTTTGTGCACTGAGAAACTGAAACCACATTTTGATTTTCACTGCACTGTAAAAAATGTGCATCCATTGAGAGCAGGAGGACTGAGATGTACCAGCTGCCATGGTCCACTCCTAGGGTGTCAAGGGATGCATCTCCAGTAGATAGAAGGCTGGAAAAATAATGAAGAGTGGGACTAAAGATTTAAAAATAGTCATTACATGGCTATTATATGTATTTATGCTATTATGATATTATATGACCAGATCTAATCCCCCTGTGCCTTATTTTTTTGTTCTGTAAAATGGAAAAAACAAGTTTAATTTCACTGCCTCAGGAGGGGATAAACTAATTATCCTGAGTGTGCATCTAAAAGATGCTGGGGAGCTGTATAATTATTGCAGGTGGGTGGACACATGGCCAATGACAGCGTGCCACCTTCCAAAGCCTGAACAGCAGAAATGAGCCAACACTTTCCTTCCCCACCCCACTGCACCTCAGCATCACAGAATCATAGACTGGTTTGGTTTGGAAGGGACCTTAAAGATCATCCAGTTGCAAACCCCTGCCATGGGCAGGGGCACCTTCCACCAGACCAAGTTGCTCCAAGCCCCATCCAGCCTTGAACACTCCCAGGGATGGGGCATCCACAACCTTTCTGAGCAACCTGTGCCAGGGCCTCACCACCCTCATAGTAAAGAATTTCTTCCTGATATCTAATCTAAATCTACCTTTCCTTCAGTTTAAAACTGCTAGCCCTTGTTGTGTCCCTACACTCCCTGATTTCCCTCGCCTCATCTTTCCTCTCCCTCTTGAAGTGCTGAAACCATCCTGTTATTGGGGTGGTTGGGTTCTTTTTGTTTGTTGCTGTTTGCTAAAGGTTTGCAGTGAGACACTGCAGAAACCTTCTGCAGGAAGGAAGGCAGCACACATGCTCCAGCCTGGAGAACCTCACATATTAGGACAAGTAACACACTCCATCTGTGCACAAATTTGGAAGAATTAGAGAGGAAGGGTGAGATTGGGACAGACATAGGTTGGAGTAATCTCACCTCTGTGGGATGAAAGGCTTTGAAAGGAGCTTAGAAGGGATAAGCATTTATCCAATATGGGAGCAAACAGAAAATGAGATAAGATCCAACTGAGCATACCCAAAGGCCACCATGCCAGCCTAACCTGTTAGCTTCCTTTGATAAGAGAACTGATCTTCCAGAGAAGATCTATTGAATCCATACACTGCTTACCTGGTCTCTCAGAGCAATTGATAAAGTGCCATTTGGGAAATTATGCCCTCGGATGGGAAGTGGAAGAAATGTTGTGGTGAGGTAAGGCACTGGCCAGGGCAATGTAAGTAGCAGGGAAAGCCTTGGGGGAAGCTGCTGGAGAAGACTTTCCAGTTGCCTTCCACAAGAAGGCAACTGGAAAATCATTGCCAGTATAGGGGAGATGGTGTATCCCAGTAGGGCACAGATGGAAAAAGTAGGAGAAAGGGAGGAAATTCTCTTGCTGTGAGCATCAGCTCATGGAGTAACAACAGAGTTTCTGCCATCAAACAGCTACTCAAGACTTGGGAATGACTGGGAAGGAGAACACATCAGTATTTTCACTAAGAGCAGGAGGACTGAGATCTACCAGCTGCCATGGCCTTGACAGTGGTGGGTCGATTCCTAGGATGTAACAGGTGGGGATGGATTTCCAGAAGATAGAAGACAGGACAAAGGCCATAGAAGAGAGGTGGGTGAGACTTCACCTGGGTTATTCTGCTCGGTCTGGTCCTCTGTGTGAGATATTGGACATATCTACTAGACAAGGCAGGTGGCTTTGGGGAGAACAGGCACAGCTTTTTATAGGTAAAATTTGACACTGGACAGGATGACATTGCAGATCTCTTCCAACTATTCTATTCTATTCTATTCTATTCTATTCTATTCTATTCTATTCTATTCTATTCTATTCTATTCTATTCTATTCTGTTCTGTTCTGTTCTAAACACCTTAAAGAAAACTGCTGGGCATACCCCAAAATTTTGAGCTTACGTCTTTTGCTGACCTGTTATTTAATCAAATCATAAAGCTGAACACAAGATAACTTCAAGAAACACAGATCTTGAAAATCAAACCAGCATGTTAATGGCACCAAGGATTTTGCCCATTCAAGATGCTGAATTGCAGGCTGGCAAGTTTTGTTGGCTTCTGCAGCTGGGGTGGTTCTGTGCATTGGGAACGTGTGTGTGGACATTTGCCAATGGACTTGCAGGGCTGATTGCTCACTTCCTGCCCTGCCTTGCTCCTGTGTCCTCTGAGTAACTACTGCAATCCCACTTGGAGAGCACACCAGCAACATTCAGTTTATGCTGGCAGTGGCTTCAGAGAGATGGTATGGACAGCACAAGCATTGCAGCAAACGTACAGCATGAGTAGACACAGGTGGGGCCAGATGATGTGGCATTTGGTCAATAAAAACCCTCTTAGCAGAACTGCTGCAGAGCACTGGTGAGGGGAGGTGTAGCCGAAATTATTCATCCAACCTTATGCAAAGCCTTGCACCCCCCTGGCCTGTTCCATCATGCCCTGCTGAAAAGAGCAGCAGCTTAGCTCCTGATTGGAATGAGCATTGGATTGGGTGCTGAGGAATTCTGTGTGTTCTTCCACTCTGTTTTAACTGGCAATGCCACCTGCAGCACTGACTGACAGGTTCCTCCCTAGATCCTGAGTGGTGCTGCCTCTGGTGCCTCATGATATCTCTCTTTTCTTCTGTCTTTCTCACCAGGCTTTTACTCATTCACCCAGCCTATACTATCTGTCCCATGCCTGCTGCAGGCTCTGGAGTAACTTTTGTGTTGCTTTTTGGCTCTTTGGCTTCTGTCATTTTTGTGCAAATCCATCCTACCTTTCCAACACCCAGTCCTGTCTCCCAAAACCAGCCTTCTAGACTCTCTTCAAGTGCAGAAGCTGCTTTTCTCCAGCAACTGAGCCAGGATTGATTTGTAAAGTCTATGGTTCTGATTAATGCAGGCAATTGCTTAATCTCTTTTAAGTCTCCCCTCTACCCTAGAAGGTAGTAGCAGTTGCAAGATCCCTTGTATTCAGCTGCTGGACTTGTTGAGCACACCAGTTGTGGTGGGAAGCCCTCCAGAGCCACATTGCCTTGTGCATGACTCGACTCAGGTGAATCACTAAAGCTCAGTGCCAAGAAATCACAGTAATTGCATAGAGGCCTGAAGAAAATCTCTGTGCTAGCTGATCTATAACAGCTTCCAAATGCACTCAGCCCTTCCAATACAGATGTTCTAAGTCCCCTCTGTGTCTGCCAGTATCAGGGAGCCCGCTATGCCCTGGTAAAGGAAGGCAGAACATGACCCCATATGCCTTATATCTCTTTGGTGTAATTTATATTGCAAATGATAAAACAGTTGTGAGTTTAAGGAGAGGCTGGGCAGATTCACACAAGGCTGTTTAGAAGAGGGAAACCACACACACCTCAGGCAGGCTCTGGCAGTCAGGCTATGCCTGGGGCAAGTAGGCATTTTTGCATTTTCCTCCAGGAATTCACTTTGACTGTGGCCAGGGAAGCACAGGAAACAGCCATTAAGAGGAAAGTCATCACTTTTCCTGGGTCTCATCACACACAGGCTCTGCCTGCACATGGCTGCCCTCAGTGGGAACAGGTCCCTGAGCTTTTGTCTGAACCTTCCTGATTCACATCAAGAGCAAAGCAAAAGTGCTGCCTGAAATGCAGTTGGCAGTGCTAATTCTGGCTCAAAACTTTCAGTTTTTCTTCAAATAGCGAAGGCTGCAGTTTAAACCTTTCCCTGAGCACAGGGTGATGTGTGCTCCTGACAGACACAGCATGTGAAAGCTTTCCTTGCTGAACTCATCAGGAATTTACCCCTTCACACAGATGAGGGGCATTTCTGGCCATCCCCCACCTTCCCATTGCAAAGGAACAGAGACACGTGGTCCCATACAGCAGTCTCCAGTCAGCAAATCCTCCCATTGGGAGCTGTGAGTTTATGAATTTTCATGATACCCATTAGTAGTAAGCAGAACTTGCCTTGAGACAGACCTTTTGTTAATTAACTTTCTGAACACGCACATTTGTTTCTAACTGGTGAATGAATTTGGTGTTCAAAGTCTTTCTCACATGGCCAGGCTTTTGTCTTTTTCTCTTCCAGGTTAATGGCTTTATAATTCTTCATGGATAGTAAAATAATTAGCAAAAGGCAAGAGCAATAATTACACAGAGCTGAATAAATGGACGTGGTCACAACCCCAGCTAACATAAAGAGATTTTGAGGGATCTGTTCCTACTAGATGAGGATGTTCAAAGATTTTCCTTCCCTTCTTCCTCGTCAGAAGAGGAATTTGGAGTGTAAGTTCTCAGGGATGTGAAATTGTGCTGTGTAAGGATGTCAGCATCTTCAGGTTTCCTTTTCAGCTTTTTAATTTTACGCTGTCTAAGAAAAGCAATCAGAGCACAGATGAAACACTCAGATGTGCTAAATACTCCCAGCACAACTGCTTTGGTGACTGAAAACCAGAATTGCTGAGCCTCTTGCACACCAGTGGGTCCATGAAGATGGACAGTGGCACAGCGGGCTGGGAAGTTTCCAGGAGCAATGCACAGGAGGACAGGACCCAAGTCCAGCCAGTGAGGGATTTCCTGAGCTGAGAGGCTTGGAGGGATATCTGGGGGCTCTGCATGGGCACAAGAGTGGAGCAGTTCAGATCAACTTGCTTCTCTGTCTGAGCAGCTCATCCCTTCTGCACAGCTCAGAGGGAGTCCCTAGGGCTGAGCTCCTGCCTGCACCACTCTGGGTTTCCTAAACCCTGAGGAACCAGCTGCAGCCCAGTTATACAAAGATATTTTTCATAGCCAATAGCAGAGAAGGCAGTGGTACAAAACCAGCTTCAGCTGGCACTCCTACAAAGCAAGACATTCCCATGTTGTTAGCAGGAGTCAGTTTTACACAAAGCACACACCTTGGAAGAAGCAGCAGAGTGATGCTGGCTGCAGTATCCAAACCTGGTTCATTCTGTTTCGTGCCAAGTCTTTACTCAGGCCTGTATTTCACTTAAGGCTTGCCAGTTTGCCACTGCTTAATTCACCTACCTTAATGCTAATGCTATTACTTACTCTGATAATTATTGCAAACAGTAAAGCAATCTGCAAAAGACAATCTTATATCTGTTTAGAAGCTGTTATCAATCAGGCCAATAATATACAGAAAAGAAAAAATCAAGCTTCTTTCACAAGATTTTTTTTTCCCAGTAAATCATGTTGACCCTATTATTTCCACTGACATTCTTTGTTGCTGACTCCTATACTAATATTTCATTAACTTTGCCCAGAATGGCTGGCTGGATGGCTTAGAATTACTTACGTTGCCCTAGTGATTTTTAAAATAATTTACCCAAAATGCAGCATTCCACCCGTCCTCTAAAATTTGCAGTCCTCCAAGATTAAGTGGAGTGGGTCAAAGATCCCTTGAGCCAATTCATCTCAGTTCTGGAGATGACAGTTGTCTGGACCTGTTAAGGTAATAATGTTTATCTCTAGTAATGCTGTTTAATAGCTTCCTTGGTTACTAATGGGATGGAAAGTGCATTGTCCTCATGACATTTGTGCATGATCCTTCTTGTTTCCAAATTCAGAACAAAAATATTTATTGAACACCTCAGTCCTTTTCACATCATCATCATCAACAATTTTACCATTTCCACCATGTGATTCAAGTGTTTTTGAAGTGAGCATCATCTTAAATGTAAACTAGGGCCAAATGCCAGCTTATTGCCCTGTTCTATTTAATGCACTTGTGACTGATTTAGGACTTGATTGTTCAAGACTGCAGCAATATGAAAATCCCAGTGAAATCCTAAAGGATCTTCAGGGGTGAACTCAACCTCCCAGATGCTATTGGCTGCCAAACTTACTTAAAAGATTAAAACAGGCAATGACTGACACAGCATACCAATTGGCCCTATCGATTTTGTTAAAGCTAAAAATGGCTACAATTCAAGTTTTAAATTAGTCTGAAAGGCAGCATGGTACTTTTATTAAGCCAATGGCATTCTTAAATTTATTTTCCAACAGCAAGCATCTTTCATATAATGTTTTTATAAGCTGGTTTCTATGCACAATCCTTTCTAAGTGTTTCTAATGTTAAAAATTTAACCAGCTGAAGCTCAGAGAGGGAAGAAAATTGCTTAACTGCAATTGAACAGCACAGACATGGCTGAGAGCTCCAAAAGTGCTTTGTAAGGACTGCCTGACCAGTGACATCACTGCAGCCACTGTTGCCATCTTTCTGTGTGACCTAGCCTGTGACTAGGGCTTGTGAAGGGACTGAAACACCTTCATGTGGGTTATGTTACATCAGGGACACTTCTCTCTTCCTGGGCAATCCTGGGCTCATGATCCCTGCTGCTCTGACTGCTCCCTACCAGCACAAAACCCCTCCTGCTATTCCCTATGCAAAGGGCTCAGTGGGCACTACGACTGATACAGTCCCTCTGGTCCTTCAATCCCATCCCCCTTTTCTGTAAGGAAATAGAAAATGTTTTAAAGGATGGCTGTTTGGGAGGGTTGGTTGAGATTTGGATATTTTGGTGGTTTTTTTTCGTTTTTTTTTTGGTTGGTTTTTTTTTTTTTTATTTTTTATTTTCTTTGTTTTGTTTGTTTTTGTTTTTGATTGTTTGTTTGTTTGTTTTGGTTTTGCTTGTTTTGTTTTGTTTTTTTTTTTTTTTGATGGTTGGTTGGTTTGGAGGGATGTGTTATTTACTTAAAGCAGGAAATGCCATCTCTTTGAAAGGTGTTGTGCCCATTTCTGTTTGCAAAGGCAGATCTGTAAGGACAAGGAAGTCTAAGCCATACCTCCTCTGCGTGATCCTTTATCCAGCAGGGTGGAACAAAGTAACCTGGCAAATTATTGGCCGACACTCTAGGCAGAGTCCAAAATGCTTTCAGGTATTAACTGGAAGTTTCGAAAGCCCTTTTGTGCCACCAGTACAGTATTGTATTGCTGATTTTCCTCCCTTGAAAGCCTTGCAGAAGACATTTGCATAAGGTTTGCTGAGCTCACTGTGAGAGGGCATGGGTTGCTCTCCACAGTGTGTGTTAACCTCAGCTCCTCTCCTTGTCCAGACGTGTCCCCAGCAATCAGCTCATGGCTCAACAACATTTCACAGGACCAGTCAAACTACACACTGCAGGATTTCCTTTTCATCTTCTTCTTGTGCTAATAAGATGACTTGTTGTAAATGTGATCATTTTTCTGCTCAGCTATTACCAGTCCAACAAAGAAAGAAATTATAGATCATGTCATCAACCTTAACTGTTTTCATCAATTCTCTCTCCTCCTCAGTTTATTGTATTCTTAGATAAATTCCTGTAAGACATTATCTCTGGTTTACCTTGGGTCTTAAAGGAATCTGATTTACAGCCTTGCCGGGTATACACCAGCTTCTGTTGAGTGATTATTTGTATTACAGGAGTGCTGTGAAGCTCAATGCATAGTACAAAAAAAGGATTTAAGACAGTCCCTGATTCAAAATGGTTGCAGTGTACTTGGGAATCAAAGACCAGAGGCAAAGCTGTAAATGTCTCACCTGTTGTTGCTGCCTCTCAGTCTCATACAAGACCTACATGTACTGTCCTCAGTCCTTTTCTTACTCTCCTTGCATTTTCTTTTGCACCTGAGTTTTGCTGACCATCCAGTCTCAACCACACCATTTGGAGAATCTCTTCATGGCTTCTCTCTGCCGTGCTGGCTCCTCTGTTCTCCACCATGTGTTTGAGCTGATGCATATTCAGACCCAGGTACTGAGAAATGTCTCTAGTAGAGTGGGGAAAATAACCCTCGAGAATGAATGAGAAATTAAGATAAAATACACTGCTATTGAATGTTTCTGCATTCAAAGTTAACTCATAGTGTGTGGGTGAAGAGCTCTAGGATGTTTGTTCAAGATCTCAAGAGCAGAAATTTGACCTGTAGCAGTTAATGGCAAAGGCAAGATGAGGGTAGGCATGACTGAGATGGAATGTGCTGTGTTGTGCCCATTGACATGATGCAGAACTTATTCTGCCTGTCCCAGGAAAAAAAAAAAAAAAAAAAAAAAAAAAAAAAAAAAAAAAAAAAGCTAAAATCCTTTAGTAAGATTTAGTGGTATAATCTGTTCTCATCCCTAAGTACTCAACCTGTGGGCAGGTGTGACCAGCATTGACTGGTCTGGCAGTAACTGTTTTTTTTCTGGAGATGCTGCTGGTATTATCTACCTCCTTTTCTCTCTGGAACTGCTGCAAGGGAGGAGAATGAGTATTTGAAAAAAGGAGAAACCTGCACAAATCTGCTTTGCCACAGGGAAAGGAAAGGCATCAGTCAAAGCTGGTGACTGGTACCTCCTCTGAGAGCTCCTGCACCCTCTGATATTAGATCTGTCCAGAAACATGGTGGTCCAACATGAGAACAGCATGGTCCTTCTGCCTGCAGTGGGCAGATGTGGTCAGTTCAGAGTTGTTTCTGCTAAAGCTTTTCCTGCAGAAAATGCAATTCAACCCCAAACACTGCAGCTGATTATTAACAAAGGGAGTTGCATGGTGCCATTATCTTTCAGAAAGCATCCATCCTAGAGGTATAGGTGTTGGAAGGGCCCAGAATTATATTAATCTCAAAAAATTGTGCAAGACGGTGAAACTCAGTAGAGGGGAGAGACATTCTGAGTCTCTTCGGGACAGTTTAAACAAAGCAGCCTCTGTGTGTGTGGGAAATGAACAGTTGCTTCTTGCTTGGCAGATAATCAGGACTGTGGTACCTCTCTTTTTTTGTTCAAATGTCACTTAGCCTTCCTCAATCAACTGTCTCAACCTCCCACAACTCATTTTTGGGAACTAATTTCACCAGCATGGAAATACCCGGGAACCTGAGTCTTGCCAGGAGTGTTGCAATGATACAGAGATCTGTATCATTTTACCTGACAGCTTGCTTCTGCCATGATCACTCTGTTTACCTAAAATGAATGGGGCTTCTTCTCATAAACTCTGTGGTGAGAACAGCCATGAGCTATGTGTGTGCAGTCAGAAAATGTGCATTTTTTGCAGGGCTTTAAGACGATTTAATGAATGTAGAACACATGGCAGTTCATGCACCTGCTGACTAAAGAAGATTATTCTAAAGTATCCTGAAGCTTTTAGGATTCAGCATGTAACGAAGCCACTACTACATCTCAAAAATACTGCTCTGTTGGTCTCCTGCTTATGGCTTTTATTCTCCAATGGTGCTGGTAATACAACTGTTTTCCCCAAAGAAATAAATATTACTCTGATGAGCTCTCATAAAATGCCTGACAAGCATATAAATCTCCAGCTGATGCCTTGTATGTCATAAATTACTAAAGTTGCCCCTACAGTTGACCCCATCAAAGCAGGCTGGCTCCTCCTGACACTGCTGACTTTTTCTTCCACATTCATAGCATTCTTCCACCATTCTCAAGTGAAGAAAGAACATCACTAAAATCAACACAGTGGAGTATGGTTTTAACTTCACAGGGCAGAAAATATGTGAATCTCCAAGTGATTCAATAAATTATTCCCTGAAGGGCAGAATAATCTTCCTGTAAGGCCTTTGCCACTACACAGATATTACTGAAGACATATTCTTCAATGTAAAGGGAGCTATATATTTTTTACATGCACCTATTAAATATTTCATCAAAGCTTTTCATCTTGCAGGCAAAAATGATAATGCAAGAAACCAAGAAGACAGTTTCAAGCAGAACTGACATTTTACATTAAACCAGAATGGCATGATCTAGTATCAGTCAGCAGAGCAAACACTTGTCTACAGAGACAATAATAATGATTGCTTTAGAGATGCAATTGTAATGTTACCTAAAGTGTTCTTCTTTATAACATCAGCAAAAAAAACATTATTGGTCTTGGATTTCCAGTAAAATGTATGAATTTGCTCAAATCATACAGGACTGACTTATTTTCCACAAGCTCTCATTCACCCATTGCTGAGTCTCTAAGTCTTGTCTTAATAAGTCTCTTAGGCAAGGAGCAACCTTGTATAGCTCATAAATCAGTGAGATTCTGTTGAATGACAATGTTGGTTTTCTTTAGTGTAAACTGATGTTTCATTTTGAATTAGGATTTTTATAATCCTCCTGAATTTTAATCAAATGGCCCTAGTGAACTAAATATGAAGAGGATTTTTTGAAAAATGCAGAAAATTGAGCCAATGGGAGAAGTTCTACAAAGATTCTTCTGACTAAGTGGACCCTTGAGAAAGGGTAGCAGAGGATCACCTGCATGGGACAGTCTGCAATGCATGTACTTGCAAAACAAACCTCGGGCTGGATCTGAAAACGTGCAAGTGCGTGAGTAGAGTACTAGGGAAGAGGAAAGAAAAGAAAAAGAGGTGGTTACTGCAGCAAAACTGCTTATGGAAATCCTGCATTTCTGGCATTTAACCAGATATTCCTCCCTTAGCATTATAATAACAACCACAGAGGAAGAGGAGAAAGAATTTGTTCATGGTTGGGAGGGCAAAGTACAGCCCTCTGGCCATGCATGTTGTGTTGGGTTCTCCAGGCCATGTGAAATCATTTTTCTGTTTAAGTAGGCTTGCAACCTTTCTCAGAAGAAATACGCACAAACATGAAAATTAATTGAACGAATAAGAGGAATAAACAAACCTGAAATAGAGACGATCTCAAGCTGCCTGTTGTTCCCATTCTCCCACACAGGAGGCCTCAAAACCCTGCTGCTTCTCTTATGAAACCAATCAACTTTCCCTGAGAAGCTATTTCTTTAAATGTGATATTGAAATGGCTCCGACTTGCCATAAGGTGATTCCCATTTAAGATGCCACACCATACAACTCTGTATAATCTGACCTAATCTCATCAGACAGCACGACATCATCACTGCCGAGCTTTTACTAATTAAACCCCCCCAAAACGAGATCACTTAAGCGTATGTTTTAATTCTTTCAGCCAAGTTTTATACCACACAGATCCTAGATGAGACATTCTGACAATGTTCACACTAAACCAGCTCCATTCTTTTATTGCACTGATAATTCTTCCTGCTCCCCTGCCACAAGTTATGAGGGTCATAAATTAAAAATAGTTGTACGAATTCCTCTCCATAATAAAAATAAGACTTTTTTTTTTTGTGGGTTAGCTGAGGAATAAAAGAGGATGACTGGAGAAGGCCATACTGCACATTCTGAAAAGAGGTGCTAACACAAATGGGGTTTTATTTTAGTAAATTCCATAGTAGTAAAATTAAATTTCCTGTTGTATGTAGGACTATGCTGTGGGTAAAAAGAACTACAAGAAAAATTCTCCAGCTGGTGTAAAACAAAGATGCCAAACTAAAGATGTTTCGGGCAATGCTGCCATGCTCCAGCTAAGAATCTGTCCCTATAGCTGGTTAATAAACAGGTTAAAAACATGAGAATTGTAAAAAGCCATCCAAACGACAGAAGCCTGTCCCAGTCAGACTGTATCTCTGCAAACATTTATGCCAGGGAATAACCATGCACATGAATGGTCTTATTGTTTTCCAGTTGACTGGGCAGGGCTGGGGCCTGTTCTTGGCTGTACAGGAGACGAGAATGTTGGCAACCAGCACAACTGTGGTACTGAGCAGAGTGAAGGATTGGTGCTTAGACAGAGAGGAGCAGTTTGCTTTTGTTGGTCCAAACTCAGTTCAGCAAGGCTGCTACACCAAGCTAACTAAAATTAAGATAAATATCCATTTTAAAGTAATAGAAATTATTTTCACTCATTTAAAAATCATCAATCAACAAGAAACAAACAAATTAAAAAAAAAAACCAAACCAAAATCAAGGGAAATATTTTCAAAATTGCACTTACAAGGTATATATTCAGAAGGGGGATTATTTGCATGTTATGCTGATCCAGCTCATGCTGATACCCAGAAGCAGTGATGAAGAGCTTTGGTCTCAGGCTCCATAGGAAATGGCTCAGTGCTGTCCTTTCTGCTGGCAGCCAACAGTACCAACAGCACCATCAGCTGTGTGAAGTGCACAGGTCCAGACCCGCAGCATTCTCTTGCGAAAGACCACAGATCTTTCCTGGTTACAGCAAGAATCCAGGCAGAAATCCTGACCTGAAGTGAGAATGCTGCAGGCACACATTTCCCTGCAGCAGAGCTCAAAGAGCTGGCATGGGTCCAATTTTGGTTTTCTGAGAAAATAAAGTAATCACTGAGGAGTAGAATCCACTCGAATGAAGAAGTGGTTAAGAAACCCTGCGTGACCTACTTGTGAACCTCTCCTGATGCATCTCAGAGTGAGTTAACAAAGAACAAATGAAATAATCGCAGGGAGCAGTGACTGACAACTATTTCTACAGCCCTTGGATGCAAAGTAGTCAGGAATTCATGAGCTGCACGTGTGCCCATGAATGTGTGTGCATACAGCTGTGCACACTGGATTTCAGCCAGCCTGTAAAGAGTTAATCAGGGCACATTCCCTTAGCAGTCCTGCACACCTTTAATTATAAGCCACGCACCATGTTGATATCTAAGCAATAATCAGAATTAACTTTTTTCCCTTAGCTCATGGAGAGGGAAAACTGCCCTTCAAAGGGAAAGCCAAACAGGACATCTGGATCAGGCTGATGGTCTGGAACAGAAGCCTCCTCTGCAGCAAGATGCAGCTCTTGTTTGGCAACTCTGTCAAAAATCTTCGTCACAGCCTGCCAGCAAGAAATTGATTTAGTTCAGCTCCTTCGGGGATGGTGGGATCTTTGTTTTGAGTCAGGGATCTAAAGTGGTTCTGTTTCAAGTTGTGACAGCTGTGGGTTCAGGGTGTCAGACAGAAAGTGTTTCAGTGGAGCAGATGCTCTGATTCAATAGCTCTGGATACAGATTGCCCTGTGACCTGTTATTTTTCTGCCTGGACATTTTACCTTGCGTTCAATCTCCTTTACTGGCAATACGAGTGCTCTGGGACAGGGACTGGTCATTACTCTGCATCTGCACAACGTACAGAGCAGTGAAGCTCCTGCCACCTGGGCCAAGCAGGTTAACACAGCTGTGAGCGTGTCCCATGTAGCTGAAGGTGACAGTGCTATAGGTCAATGTAGAAGGATTTGCATGATAAACATACGCCCCAAATTTAGCATGAGCCACATTGTGCTGCTGCTACACCCCACTTGATGAAGTCTTTCCCCAGTCTTTCCTCCTCCCAGCAGGAAGAAGTGGTTTCATGTCACTTTTATGGTGGTGTATTTTCCAAGACAGTTGTGTGTTTGGCTAGCCTGAGGCGCTGAGCAGCCCAAGGGCTACACTGCCAAAAGGTCTGTTACAAGAAAAAAAAGTAAAACTGAAAGTACAGCAGTGCAACAGCTTGTCCTCCCCATGGACACATGCTCTGGGATTTAAAGATGACAGTGTAGCACCAGGATATGCTGCCCACACACTCTTTTTGGAGGGGCGAGTAGTGAAGAGAGAGGAGAAGGAAAGACTCCACTTACTATCTTTTTTATTCCTGTTTGATCACTATAGAATAAAATAAAGAGGCTGCAATGCAGCATTCAGCCAGGCCCAGGGTATTGGCACAAACTGCATTTTCAGTCAGGTCAGAAGACACATGGTGGGAACAGGAACTTTTTTTCTTCCCTATAAACACTGAAGTACTGACTGACTGCTCAAATAAATGGATAAATGCATGGTAAAACTGGGCTAAAAGAGAGACTAAAGCAAACACTAACCTTTTTATAGCAACTTATAACCAAGATTTGCCTAGATGGCAGGCTTGTATAAAGAAGTAAATTATCCTGCTTCCTTCAAGGAGTATAGAGATGCTCTACAGATTGGTCCATAGTAAATACAGTAAATACATGTAGCTCAGAAAGAAGTGAATAATATCTATAAAAATCAAGCTATGGGCCAGTTAAATCAATAATAAAACATCACTCAATGACAGGGTGAGCTGGAAAAATAGGGTAGAAGTCCATTTTTATTTATAAAGGATTTCTATCACTTCATGGCAGCACTCAATACAAAACCGTTCAAAGTGTGTGGAAGTGGCAGCTGCTCCCTCCATCCTCCTGCTTGGTGTCTGAGGTACACAGCATGTTGCAAGGGTGTGGTGTTCTGCTCCAAGCAGAGACCAAGAGCACTCCAATAAAACACAGATGCTGCAGCTTAGCCAGCTTCGAAGACTTTGAAGATAATGATACCCTGAAATCACCTTGGGGTATGATGTAACTGCCAAGAAAGAAGTCAAATGTTGGCTAAAGCAGGCAGTAATACTATTAATTAAATAATAACAAAGACCTACTGCTCTTCAGAAAGAGGAGGAAAAGGAAGAAATGCTGTTTTCTTTCCCTCCTTACAGTCTTGCTGCAGTTCACTTTGCCCTTCCTGGCTCCTCAGCCTTGCAGATGAGGTATAAACCGGGAGTAAGTCATGAAGTGATGTGTCTAAAGGGCCACCCCTTTCAAGAGGTGTGCTGGACCTGTGGTTTCCATGCCATCAGACTTTATTAAGATTACATCCTGAGCCAAAATTCCAAAGTATGCACCACTGAAGACACCAAGAAAAGTTCTTGCCAGTGACTGAGAAACAATACTCAAACCCAAATGCACAGTGTACAAATGCAAAGCTTTCTTTGCAGCTGGAATATGAGCCTGGGGAAACATCACTATGAACCTGGTGTCTTCCTATAGTCTTCCCTTAGCAGTCTGAGAGCCAGAGAACCAGTGTTGAGCTGCTGCTCTTTGCAGCTCCTCTGACATCTGCAGGAGCTGGGGCTCTCTTGAGAAAGCTTTTCCAGGATACTCAGTGCTCCTCACAGTGGGAGAAAAAGTTGTCATTGCTCGCTGTACTTACTGTCCTTCAGAATTTTCTAGTTACCTAAAACTGAAAAGAACTCATAAAATGGCATGTCTTTCCACACCAGCCATTTCAGGCTCTTATTCCATGGTTAGATGCTCAAGATTAACTCAGTCCTGCCAACTGCATTTAGGTACTGCCCTGCAAGAGGACAAGGAGTGTATGTGGAGATGGAAGCCAGCCGGCAGCCTGATGGAGATTGAGAGAGACTGACTGAGGGGCTGAGGCTCACTTGGGTGGCTGGAGAGGCTGTTCTGGGACTGGGGCTGGAGAAGCAGCTGGTGTTGGGACTGGGGTGGGAGAAGAGGCTGTGCAGGGGCTCACTTTCATGGGAGGAGCAGCTGGTGCTGGACCTCCCTTGGGCTGGTGCTGGGTCTGGTCCCAGTGCCTAGCAGGGGCAGCATCTGCAGTCCCATGGCACCAAGCTCGCACACTGGACCTACCAGGTCAGGGATGGCTGCACCTTGTCAGAGAGGTGCAGGAGGCTCTGCCTGCATTCACCGAGCCCCTCTGAGAGCCTGAAGTGAGGGATGATGAACTAGGGAATGGCACTGGCGCAGACTTCCTGGAGAAGCTGTGGATGCCCCATTCCTGGAGGTGTTCAAGGCCAGGCTGGATATACCTTTGAGCGACCTGGTCTGCTGTTTGGCATCCCTGCCCATGGTGGCAGGACGGATAAAATGACCCTTAAGGTAGATGACCTTTAAGGTAGATGACCTCTAAGGTCCCTTCCTGCCCAACCCATCCCATGGGGTGTCCCCGCAGCGACGCCACACGACCCAAGGCCAGGCCAGCACCTGCCGCCCCGCGACCGGCGGCCAGCCGGGTGCGGGCCCGGCCGCGGCACCGCCGCCTCCCCCGGCCGGGCCCGGCAGGGCTGGAGCCGCCTCCTGACGTCGGGAACCTGCGGCGCGGGGGCGGAGCGGGGCGGGCGCCGGGAGCGGCCCGCGGGGCAGGCAGAGCCGGCTGGCGGGGCGCGGTGCCCGGCTGCCACCGCGCCGAGGGCCGCAGCAGGTAGGGCGGGCGGGGGCCGGGGGGCGGCGGGGTCGCCGCACAAAGGGCTGTGCCGGCGGCTCCCGGGCGCTTTGTCGGCGCCGCGGTGTGTCGGGGCCACTCGCATGTCGCGACACGGGCGCGGCGGCTCCCGGAGCGGCGGGGAGGCGGCGGGGCCGTTCGCTGTCCCCGGCCCCGCCGAGCTCAGGCAGCCCCACCTGCGCGCCCCGCGGCCGCTGAGGCGGCGGTCGGGCCGGGGAGCGCCGCGCAGCCCGGGGAAAATGGAGATTTCCTTCTCCCGGTGCGCTTAGGAATGCAGCTGGAGCCCGGGAGGTGGGTGAGGGGACGGCGAGAGCCTGGCGTGTGCCGCTGAACCTTCGTTCCTTCAGCCGGCGAGAGGAAAATGGGATGTTGTGGAAAACGCAGGCGGAGAGGCCGCAGGAACGGGCTGCCCGCAGCCCGGCTGTAGCAGCGACAGCAAGCAGGTGTGGCCGGGAGAGAGCCCGGTGAGAGCCGCACGCAGGGCACGGCTGCCGCCCCTCCGCCTGCCGAGCCCCGAAACCCCCGGGAATCGCAGCCTGAGCTGCCTGTCCCGGGCCAGCAGAGCGGCTTGGTGTTTGCACCAGCCGTACTGCGGGGGAGGAAGGAAGGAAGGATTTGCGGGATCCCAACTTACATCAGTGTGGAAGTGGGATGAGCAATAGGGAGGTTGGTCTCCTCCCTCCCAGCGCTGTGGGAATGCACTGTGAAAGGTTAGAGGAGCCACGTTGTGTCACCTCACTGATGTGCTGGTCCACATCTTTGATGATGGGGGAGGCTCAAGCTGTGTGGCACTGTGGCAGTCTATTTTTTCCCCTCCACCATATTTCAGCATTTGATGGACTGGATTCAGCTGCATACTTCATTATTTTAAACAATCCTCTCTTCAGGTCCTTAGTCTTACTTTGGCGTGGGAATATTTCCAGGGCTGCAGAGCTCCTGCACATGACACATTGGCAGCAGGTCCTGGCAGACACTTCACAACTCTTGTTGTCACCAGAGATTTCGGATAGGAACAAGTGCGGGCCCCAGTATTGGGTCCCATGGTAAAGGGAAATTTGGCAACGGTGGCTACACGCTGTTGTACTTGCACATTTCATTAACAGCTCACTGTGTCTTGTGGGGTTTTTTTGTGTTTAGGATGTATAAAGGTTAAGTGCCAAGCACCAAAATGAGCGTGACTTCGTGGTTCTTGGTGAGCAGCACCGGCATTCGCCATCGGCTCCCTCGGGAGATGATATTTGTTGGCAGAGATGATTGTGAACTGATGCTCCAGGTAACATGGCTTCTTTTTTTTTTTGTAATTATTTCTTCTGAAGATGGAGTAGATGCATATGTAATGCTAGGGATATGTAGAGATGTTTGATGCTTGCTTCAAGTGACATCTTTTTGAAGGAGCTTCCACTTTTTATCCTGAGTCTGTGTTTCCCTTGAAGGCTTCGTGTTTGTGACAGCACGAGTGAGGTTTTCAAATTGCCATGTCATCAGATGGATAGGATCCGTGGTGGTAGGAGATTAATCAAATAGATTAACTGTCTTGATGCTACTAGAAGCAATAAACAAAGACATACCATTCTGTCCTGATCTGCGATAATGCTGCTGGTTTTTTTAGCTTTTAATACATGCGCTGTTTACATGTGATTTGAATGCAGGCAGGGTTTTTTGTTTACCTGGTTTTTCCCTTTAAGCTTGATTAAATTATTTATGCTGGCATTTCTCAGGTGTTTTTATCATGGTAGAAAATACTGATGTTTAGCAGAGGAAATCTGTTTTGGTGGGCTGAGTAGGCTGGTGACCTCTTCCCAAACTAATTGTGTTACTTGGGCAAACTTTCAGCTTCTGTTAGTACTTTCCATACCAGCATGTGTCTCTGCTGGACCTAATCCAGCATGTCTGAAGTGTTGACTGTGGTCTCATGTTTGACAGCATAATGTAGTAGATGTCACTCCAGACAATTGGAGCTGGAATCTTGCAAAGAGCTTTTGACTGGAGCAGTTTAGCTCAGAAATTTGTAGAAGCTCAGAATTAAATTAGTGCTTCTGTTAGACCCATGCCATGAGTACTTAAGTGCACAAAAAATGTTCTGTTGCACTTGCTGTCCCCCTTTTGCCCCTTTGTGAAGGTGGCAGACGTTCCTGTTTGTGGCAAAATTAGGAAGCTGCCTGCACAATGGAGACTCCCTCCTCATAATTTTCACTGCTGACCTGATCACAGGTATGTCCTAAATGCTGTGCTGGTGATCTGATGATCTACTGAGGAGGCTGCATTTCTATTGCTGCAGGGATTTCATATGATATGTTTGTAGGAGGTCTGTTTAGAAGGGTAGAAGTTCTTGGACAAGTGTACATTTCAAAGGGCAAGGTGCTGTCTAGCTGTAATAAAATGTCAGTGTCCACAAGAGTAGAGCTTGCAGTGTTTGTCCTGCTCTACTTGCTGGCAGTGAGTGGCACGGCTGTGCTGTGGTGGTAGAGTAAGGAGCTCCTGTTCCACAGCAGATCATTTGTTTGGGTTTTCCCATGAATCACACTATATCTTATTTCATGTTTCTACATGTCTAGCTGGTGTAAAGGTGAGACATTAAAAATATCCTGATATTTGCTGTACGTCTGCATTTGGCTGCTCAAGAACCTGATTGCCATCTTCTCTCATGACTTGGAGTAAGCAAACACACAGTGGCCCTGGTTTCCAGAAATGGTCTGAGTTTTTGGCTGCCCGTCTTAATATCTTGTGAAGGAACTTGAGGGTTGTTGTTTTTTGTTGGTTTTTTTTTTTTTTTTTTTTTTTTTTTTAATTTTAGCTTTCAGTACTCTTGACAGTTACATCTCAAGCTGTGCACTTTAAAATAAAACTACCCAAATACCAGTTATGCTGAAAGTGCACAACTTGTTTCTCTGGTTACTTATGGGGTTAGCTGGGTGTCATGGATTGTCAGCCACTCCATACCAACCAGAATATTTCATGCTTCTTTACAAGTCTGAGCTGGCTTGTCAGTGTTGCTGTGGTGCTTGTGGAGTACCAAACCTTGTGATGCTCTTCATTTGCCATGCACTTTTCTACAAGGTAAATGGATTGAGATTCCTGGAGGAGCCAGGAATATCTGTGAAACAGTTATATCTGGGGGCTCATGGGTGATGGGTGGTATTAAAAGAGGTTTCTATTATTTCATCAGAGTAAAGGCTCTGGATTGTCTATAAAAGCCAGCAGCTTGTATTCATGGGGTGAGCTACATGTGACCCTTTATAAACATACTGCTCTGCTATCTTCAGTAATAAAACTTTTTCTAGGCTCACATGTAAGGTCTTGTTTTGAACAGCACAGCACATTCTTTTCCTACCCATTTGCTTATAAAGATGTTTTCCAGCTCTACCTGGGGCTCCAAATGAGATGTTTATAGTAAGAATGTGTGCAGAAGAGAAACTGAACAGAGAGACTTGATATCCAAGCAGAATTGTATGTGAGCAGATGGAGGATGAGATCTAAAAATAGACATTTTCCCTACTGTGACTGTCCATATCACAAAATCGTTGTGCAGACTGGCACAATCATTTGTCTTGGGGGAAGCTTAAGAAGCAGGGCAGTTATGACAGCAGATGGACAGAGCTCTTGTGGCAGTTGTTTGCACCTTGCAGTATTTCTGTGGTACTGACCCTGAAATTGTATATTCACTGCGTGGTTATTTTCCATATATATTTCAAGATATTGGCATTTAAGGTGCACAACTGGGAACAGACTGGCAGTGGCTGAGTGACCTGGTCAATGTTTTTTCATCTCTAAAGCTGTTACTGCTTATTGATTTCATCGTGATAGGGTTTGTGGTTCCCTGTTGAGACCATGTGTAACACGGTGCTCAAACATACAACATGGAGATAATCCTTGTCCTGGACACCTGCAGTCTTGCCTTTCTCATTTTACTGTTTTTAGGAGTGTCTTTTCTTTTGGTATTTTCTTGGAATGTGCAAGGTGTCATATCTCTAAACAACAAAAAAGGATGGCTTTGTCACCAAACAATTAAGCTTTACTTTTGTCTGGTTTTCTTATTTCATAATACAAGTAGTGGATTTGCTTTCTGATTAACAAAGAGGTGAAGAAACTCGGAGTCTTTAATCTTAAAATTGAGTAGGTCTGATAGTGGGGAAACATAATCTACCTTGATATCTTCTATACCTACTAAGAGGATTAGAAATATTTTAAATGTTTTTGCAGCTCTCTAAAGCTTCTAGTACAAGTAAATGCGAGATTTACATTGAGTTTGAATGTTAATGCATGGGTGAAAATGTAGCTGTAGCTTGGCATGCAGTGTTGCTATCAGAGCCAAGGGCTTAATTCTGCACTTTTCCTAAGAAAAGTGCTTGATTTCTTCAACAGCCTTGCTGGTTCCTTCAGATAACAGTCAACAAACTGCAGGAGTGTGGAAATCTGGACCTTCACTAACTTGCACTGGTGTGGGTTTTTCATGTGAAACTTGGGGGTGGTAGGAAGTAATGCTCTGAAAATATTTACTTTTTTTTATTAATCAAAAATAAAAGCATTTTTGGGACCATCTTGAAGAAAAAAATTTCCCTCCCCCCAACATCCTTCTTGGGAAATGTAGCTGCCATTTTTATCAGCTTTGATCACTTGCTTAATGTGATGGGTACTCAGAGGACAAACATTTTGCAAACTCAAAAACTTCACTTAACCATTTGAACATTCCCCTCTTCTCCTAAACAAAACATTTTTTTTTGCATTTTTTCTAAATGTAAATATTTAACAGAATGGAAAGCAGTGTCATGATTTTCCTGTTTTTGTTTGAGTGTGATGTTTACTGGAAAATTTGGGGAATAGAAATGTTTAACCAGTGCTCCCCTGAATATTTCCCTTCCTTTAGAGTGATGCTCTGGGCATGTGATTGTCCTACACTGGGTGTGTTTGTACACAAGTGTGAGTTACAGCAAGAGTAGGTGCAGGCAGCATGGTGCTTTCTGTTTGATGCCTTTATCCTGTCTGCCTTCTGAGGCAGCCTGACATTTCCTATCAGGAGACACTGTTTGCAATTGCTTATAACTTTGCTAAACTTTGTAGCTGTTTGGGATGAGAGTTTATTTTCCAGGCATTTGTTTTAGGCAGTGTGTTCTGGATGTAATCATTTATCTCCCTTCTTTGGTCTTTGCGTGAGCAACTCTGAGAAAAATGCTGTTTTCTTCAGCTCAGTTATTTAAAAGTATATTTAGCCTGTTCTTTGAAGTTCTGGCATTGTAATAGAGCTGGGTCAGTGAAGCTTTTCAAGAGTGAATTGCTAGGTTGGAGGTGGTGATTTGTTTGTTTTTTTTTTTTCCCCCCTCTTAATCAATAATCTAAATGTGTTTGACCAAGTTCCAAACCTTTGAATAAAAGCTGGAGTTTGAATGTGCTTAGCAGGGACTTGTCTATAGCATTGCCTTAAGCAATTTCATCTGTGAGGTTGGCAAGGGGATGGAATGTCACATGTTGGGCAAAGAGGAGCTAGGTGCAAGTATTCACAAGGCTGGGATGCAGATGTAGCAGCAGCTGTGCTAGATTAGATCAGGGTACACCTAACCTGGCATCTTGGCTCAGTGGTCAGAGCACCTGTCGAGGAAAGGGCAAGGACAAGCCAAGAGTGTAATGGTACTTTCAGAATGCTTGTTCAGCTTCTTCATCTGTGTTTCAGGGAAGCCACAGGTCAGATCTTTGCATCTTGTGGTTGGATTTCTACTCTATAAAGCTTCACCAAGAGATGAAGATTTGGCCAAGTAAGGAAGTACAAAGAGCATTCTGTTTGAGCAGAGTGGGAGGAGGAGTAGCAGGACTTGGAAGAGTGGAGAGGGTGATGCACATAGGGCAGAATCCACTCGGTGTGGGCAAAGTAGGCATTACAGGATGTGGCTGCTGAACAGCATCGCCCTTAGGCCTGACATGGGTCAAAACTTGCTGTTATTCTGGTGTCAGGAGAGCTGTGAAAGCTCCTAGCCAAGCATCTGTCACTGGTCCAGATGGGATTTCACATGCTGCTTATGATACCAATTAGTTCAAGTGGTAGGGCCTTATGAGCTGAACATAGGAGTTTGTTCTTCTGGAGAATCACATAAAGGTAACAATAGTGCGTTTTCATCTTTTCAGCTTGCTTTGTTAAAAAGACAGAGAATTACAAGCATTCTAGGCACTGAAGGAGTGTTCTTACAGCTGCTAAGTCAAGTGTTTATAACTGCAGAGCAGTTGCAACACAGTAGTGAGAAGGCTGCTGAAGGCTGCCTGTGTAACCCTGCCCCTGTGTACATAGGCATGAAGATGCAATCTGTTATTTTGTTGTTCCTGGGTATTTTTCCCCGCAGGATCTGTTCTGTGTCTGGTATGCAGGGTGCACGGCGTGCTCCACAAATAATAGAGTGCAAAGATGAGCTCTGGCTGCGTGTGACATCTGGTCAAATTAAGGTTTCATTGACCTGATGTATCCTGCCTTCCCTGGGCCATACTTGATAACACCATGTCTCTCCTGTGTAGTTTAGTAAGTGCATACATAAACAAGTGCCAATAGGTGTGGTGTAGGTTGTCTACAGCATTATGCTGGGAAGAAGCAGATAGTGAGAATTTGGTAGGTGATCTTTTTCCTGGTCCTTCTAGATGGATTCACTACAGTGCATGAGTGGTATCCCTCCATTGCTCACGTATTGCTCAGCAGTGGGAGCTGCCAGAAGAAGCCACGAGGAATCTCTGCTGGCTTTTGTGTCTGGACCTCCTTCCCCATGGACGTGCAGGGTTGAAGTGGGAAGCTGTAGTCGGGGCAGGGAGATGCCCCACCCATGCTTTTCTGCTGCAGTTATCCAGAGGGTGTGAACAAGCACCTAAGTTAGGCCCTGGGTGTTGAGAATTGCCAAGAGTAATTCCTTAGGTGTTACAGAGGAAGTAAGTGTCTTACAGAAGGGAAATGGAACTAGCCTTGGGAAGGTGCTGCCTTTTGACAGGTAGTGTTTCCAGGTGCTGGGACAGCAGCTGTGGGAGGAAGGATGCACATCCTGTATTTCCAGGCCTGGAGTTGTTTTTTTGGCTCTTCCTTGTCCCATTGTGTTCTGTTAATGTGCAGTTGAAGGGCGGAGGTTACGATGCCAGATGACATACTGGTGTAGGAGGCTGGGAGCATAGCAAGACTGGCAGACCTGGGAGGGGAGTTCACTGCTGGAGGCAGGGTAGGGAGAGAGGCAGTGGTGGCACTGAAGGCAGGTGGTTATTAGGGTTGAGAGGGCTTCATGCAGCTGGCAAGGTGCTGGAAGCCTGGACTGCCAGGGGAGAATTTGTCCTCCTCTGGAGTGGGCAGAGAAAAAAGGGAGATCTATCTTCCTTGTATGAGATCCTGATCCAGGCAGTAGCAGCTCAGCTAAATAAAAATTGACTTAAAATTCAGGCTTGTGTCCCACCTAAAATGATGCTTTTCCATTCCTCCTGGGTGGCCATGTAAAACAAAGGGAAAGCCAGTGCATCTGTGGGCAGCATGCTTCTTGCCTGTGGTCAGGATCTGACCCTGGGTCACTTGAACCAGTTCACTTTGGGAATGGGGAGCCAGCAGGCAGAAACCCATTTTACCCCAAAAGAACGGGTTAAGTTTTTATGGGAACTGTGCCAGCTGCCAAATCCCTTTGCCAAGCTGTGGGGATTACAGTTTCATTTTCCTGGGGGATTTCTCTCTTTTGTTCAGTGCCTTATTTTTTGCTTGAATACTCAGGCCCCGGTTCAGCCACAGATCCGCGCAGCCCGTGATTTTGGCTGCAGCAGAGCTGAAGGCAGGAGCCTCTGCAGCCTGGGAGCTGTAAAGTGAATCCTGCCCCAGGATGAGGTGGCCACACTTGCTGAAGAGATTTGTCTGCTTAGGCAGAGTCATTACAAGCTGGCAGCACCTGCCCCTGGGAGCCATCAGGCTGCCACAGGGGTGACACACTTGCAACCAGCCTGGGGCAGGATGGAGCATTCACCGATACTCTGGAAAAGTACTGAAGGGGCCAATGCACACAATGCTATGTATGAAATGCTTTGTGGTGAAAGAGAAGGGCCCAGTGATCACATCTGTCATTAAATGTTATTCAGCTTCTTACTTTTGAGGAGCAAAATTCACATTTCAGGCCAGAATGCAGTGGATTATTTATTTATTTTTTTTAATTTGGTTTAGTCAGCCTCCATTTTAAAGTGGGACACCAGCAGAGGTTTATATTTCCTTACTGGGACACTTGTGTAGAGCACAGTACTGGCAGAAATGTAACCTGTTCACTGTGGAAAGTATTTGAGCAACTGTTTTATTGCATGCTGCCACCAGAACGTTGCAGTTATTTTGTGCCAGAAGTGCAGAGCAGACTGCAGTGAGGAACAGGGAAACTGCTCGTGTTTGTTTATTTTATCTCCAATACCACGATGCCTCGCGGCACTGGCAGGGCTGAGGTCCAAATCTCAACCCCAACCAGTAGGTTTTCACCCATGGTAATTCTCCTGAGAAAAAAGCAGCATCTGTATCTACACAGACAGCTGAGCTGTGTCTGCTCCCCGGCCCTGTGGGGAAACACAGGCTGTCTGGCTGTGTTTCTCCTCCTGCCTTCCTGAGCAGGTCTTTTTTGCCTTGTGGATTTTGCTTGGCATCTCTGCAGCTCACACTTGCATCCCCAGTGCCCTGATCTCTGCGTCAGACCCTTCACCAAACACAGAGCTGTAGGGTATGTGCACATGTAGCCACTTGTGACTTATGCCTCTGTGGAGATTCCTGCAAGGTTTTGAAGCTGATTTTGCTGATTTGATGATGTGTGCACAGTTTTGAGAATCACTAGTGAACTGCCTGGTCGCATGGCTGATTGGAGACTGCTGATCCAAGGTGTTGGCACCACTATAAGACTGGCAGACCCACAGGTACCATTCCTGTGTTTTGGATTAATATGATCATGGAAGAAGGAAGAGCTATGTATAAAGTATCTCCGTCCTCAGTTATATGCTGTATGTGCGTTTTGTCTACTAGGTATTTAAAACATGATGCATGGTAGATAGTATGACAGAAAAGCAACACAACCTTACATTAGGAAGTGATTTGAATGTCTGGAAATTCCAGCCCGTGATGAGGGCTGAGTGTAGTAACAAATCAGTGTCCATGTTTTCCCTGCAGAGAAGTGTAAATATTCTTAATCAGAAAAGCACACGTGTTTTCCTGAGAGTTGTTTTCATTTGATAGCAGGTCCAGTGTTGGGACATGGTGAGAATGCTATGTTCTTTCTTAATTTCATCCTCTCAGAGAGTAGCCTTGTTTCTTGTCTGAAGATCACTGCTTAAGAGGACACCTCCCTTCCTTCTTTTCCCCTTCTCAACCTCCTCTGGGGTGCTCCAGCTTTGGTTTGGTTGTTTGGATCTCTTACCCATAGCTCAGGTCTGCTTCTCACACCATCACAAGGGCTTTTCTGGTGAAAAAGGTTAACTGCAGGGATATACTGGTTATTTTTTACTTTTGACATCTGGATATAGGTAATTGAGGTTTCTTATTAACACTTTACTTGGAATTCTGTTTGTTTTTTTTGTTTTTATTTTGTACCCCTGTGTCTACTAGTGAAGGATCAGTTTTTGCCTTTGGTTGAGGAGGTCATGGCTGATCATTAAGCAAGGCTCAGTATTTGGTGCACGTGTGCATTTAGACTAGAAGTCCTTTTATGTTAGTGATTCAGTCAACTTAATTGTAGTTTTTCAATATGTAGATGCCTAAAATCTTTCCAGTGAAGTTGCAGATGGCTGGGAGCTCTGCACCCATGGGCAGCCCTGTAATGTGTTGACTCAGGCTTCTTAAATCACTTTCTGTGATTCAGTGGGTCACTCCTTAGAAACCACTGGCCTGCTGGGCTGAAGTGCCTGTCCTTGCACTCTCAGCTGTTACCAGTATGGAAACTGGTAAGTCTTCTCATGGGAGGTGGGATTGAGGGAGCCTGCTCCTCTTATGAGACAAAAGCACCATCAACTGCTGGATTGGTGCTGTCAATGCACACAAGAGCAGTTTATGTTAAATGTGACTGATGTTGAAACAAACCACACCTTAGTTCTCAAATAAGAGTGACCTTTGGCAAGTCTGCATCAAAATAAAAAAGGTGTGATTTTAGTTACTTTGAGTTTCCTTGGAGACAGGCCCCTAGGAACTCCTGCTGCCAGTTTCTCTGATGTTTGCTAGCTTAACATAAACAAAACTAAGAAAATTCCTCTCTTCTCCACGAAAGCATGAAATTTCACAGAAGTGCAATCTGCATAACAGTGTGCCTTGTTCCTGATGTGCTCTTAAAGAGATGCTGAGAGGTTGTATGAAGACCGTGGGTCAGATTTTGCATGTTGCTTTAACTCCTTTTGCCTTGGGCTTTCTTGAACACAGCTGAAACTTCCTTGGAAAACAGGGTGACATAAATTGGTTCCTTTGGTGACCACTTCCTGCATTTATGGAGGGGAATATCATGTTGCTAGAATATATGTCTGCTCCCCTGAGATGACCCTCATCACTTTGGGGACCCCTGAGTGGCTGAAGTCAGCTGTTGTAGAACACGGCAGACCAAAGGCTGTGCTCACTTACATCAGGGTCAGATGCAGGGCAAATTGAATTTTTTGGAGACAGCTGGTTCCCAGAAATAAACTTCTGTTTAAGTGACCTGTGATACATTTAAAATCAGATACCAGATCGGCCCAAGTTTTTTTGTCTGAGTTAACTTTTTGGGGTGGAAACCTTTTTGCCCTTGGAAGGGGGCTAAATGGTTTGTTCTGCCTTTAGAATTTGTTAATCTTTAAATGAGCCTCCATGATGTGCTGTAAAAAGCTAAAGCAAACCCTGCTGCACCAGTCAATCAGCATTCCCTTGTATCTCACTGGGAACAGTGGCATCCACAATTTTGAGTAGCAGAGGGATCACAGGGAAGACAGACCACATCTGTGCTGTGCAGGCATGGTCCCCTGTGCATGGTTCTCTTTAACTCCAGTGGCATGAAGCACAGTACAGAAATGTCCATGGGCAGGGAGAGGGGGTGGTCATCCCCTCTGCTTTGTGAGTGAGGTGTGGTGAGCCCTCCAGGAGCCCCAGTCCAGAACAGTGCTCAAATAGCCAGACTGTTGTGGGGACAGACTCTGGGCTCACAATCCCTCCAGAGGGTGTGAGGGATCAGGAACAGCTCCAGCTTGTGTAGCATCAGCTGCACCTGAGGCTGTGCCTGGAGACACTCCTGTCCTCAGGGCCATATGCAGCTGTTCTTACCTGGACCATCCTTACCTCACACTGCACACACCTGCCACAGCCACATTGAAAAATGGACTGAGGAGCTGCATCTGGTGTGGATAATAAAAGAGAAAAGCAGCTTCACTGCAACTGCTTAAGACCTGCCCTGCCTTGAGGTCAGGGGTCAGACACCAAGTGTGGGGATGGCATGGGGGTGAGGGGTTTGTGTGTGCCCCTCCTGGGAGGGCTTTGCTGTGTGTTGCTTCTCATATTCAGTGCTCAGCATAGCAGGAGGCACAGGTGGGGTGTCCCCAGCCTGTCTGCCTGTCCCACCTCTGAGTCTTTTAGGGGGGGTTTGTGTTTTTTAGGGGGGGTGATTGCTGTCTGAGCAGCATCAGTTGGGCGGCAAAGGATGAAGTGCTTCCTTGTAAGTCCACAGCATGTGGATAACTGTATTAGTGAGGGAGCTGGAGGCATGGGGTCACTTGCCCTTGTCCTGGCTGCCTCTGCTTGAATAGTGTGAGGGACATTGCAAGGTGGAAGGGCAATCTTCTGGCCATGTCTGTGCTTTCTTCATATTGATACTTCAGGGTTGTGCTGGGGGATGTGTCTCCTGGGCTGATGGATGGTCTGCCAGGCAAGGAGATGCCATTTCTCAGGTGTTGTGGTACTTCCCATGTGCTTGACATTGGCAGGGCCAGAAGAAATTCCTGCAAATAGGAGCAGTTTGTGTGAAAAAAGCCTCTTTTGTTATCACCAAGGAATTCCCTGAAACAATCTGTGCCTCCTGTGCTTGCAAGAAGCCAGATAATGGCCTGCTGAGAGCGGTGCTGTGGAAACCAGTGTGTCTATACTTGGCAAAAGGGAAGGACTTTCAGCAAGAACTTGGTGGTTGGTGCCCAGGAAGATGAGGATTAGCTGACTTGGAGCCTGGCTGGTCTCCCTGCTCTGGTAGCATGCCCTCCCCTCCCCTGCCCTGGGGTACCAGGGAGGTCTCAGTGCTGCATGTACGTGCTGATGGAGTGACTGCTTCCAGTGTCTGCCTGAGGTCAACTGCAGCAAGGATGCAAGTTATGAGAGGCAGCAGGTCTAAAAACAGACAGTCTGGTGTCTTTATAGCTGTAACACACCATATTTCAAAATTATTCATAGATCTTGTTCTAGCACTTCTTCAGAAGTCTGACACAATGCCTGCTCAAGTGTCACACTCTGTTTTGAAGATAAGGTGCAATACTTGTGCATTGTGACAAAGGCAGTGGCACCAGATCCTGTCAAGTTCAGTGTTCTCAAATCCAGCTTACAATTTAAATTCTCCTGGAGTTGCTTTCTTTCTCATTCCAGGTTTACTAAGCTTTCTGTAACTCGGAATACATCCTAGAATTTAAATCAATTCCAGGACATAATCCTGGGAACAGTATAAATTTTTGGGAACAAGTTTGGTTTGAAAAAAATCAAGAAAATATTTTCTTTTTATCTTTGAAAAATAGGAAGAAATGATCCCACCTAGGAGCATCCCTAGTGATGTGGCCATTGGCTTTAGCAGTTGAAAAATGGAGCTCTTCTAGCTCTTGCTGGCTCAGATCCTGGCCCCCAGGCTTTCAGTTTGACTGCTTTTGTTCAGTGTGTATTGATATAATTTATTGACAGCCTTCAGCGATTTTTTTAAAAACTTTTTTTTCTTTTTCCTTCTCCATGCAAATTGAATATTGTCTGTAAACTCTGCAAACAACCGTGGAAGCATTTATATTATTTCTAGTAGTAAATAGTATTTAATCCTTCCTGCTTTCCCCCTGTGTCCCCCTACCCCATATAAGGCCAGTTGAATGTCTCAGTGTTGCTGTGATTACCAGTGTCTCTCATGCCTGGCTGGTCTCATGCTCCTTGTTTTCCCCTGCCAGTCCCGCAGCGTGGATAAGCAGCACGCAGTAATCAACTATGACAAGGAGAAGGATGAGCACTGGGTGAAGGATCTCGGCAGCTTAAATGGAGTAAGTACCAAACCTCCCAGCTGGCAGGGGCTGTGCTGAGTCTGCTCTCTGAATCCTGCTCTCAGACCCTTTTGGGTCACTGCAGCTGTTGGCATGAGTTAAGCCAGACATGCATAATTATTTGCAAGGGCTAAGGTGGAGGTCGTGTAGCATCTCATCTTGGGAGGGGAAAGCTTTGGTGAATATTGTATTGTTTTTTTTCCCTGTCTACTGGTGTCCTTGCAGAATGCTTCAGGGCTCACAAAATCATAAAGCCTCTTGCAATAGGGGAGGCAATAAATTCAGTTTCATGTTTGGGATGTTAAACTGGTGGAGATTCTGGAGCAGCTGTTCAGCATGAGCAGGGTGACCTTTTGGTGGTCCGATTGTCAGTGCATGGAGTGATTTATGGGATGATGAGACATGTAATTTCAAAGGGGAGAAACTACTTAAAACCACTTCTTTTTTTTTTTTTTTTTTTTTTTTTTTTTTTTTTTTTCCTAATAATAAAAATTGCTCTTTTGCGTGCCTTGAGCCTGGTTTGTGTGAAGACCAAGCAATAATGTGAGCACAGAAGAGGGAACTGAGCCTGACTGAATCTTAACCCTTGCTCTGGTCCAGCTTAGGCAGTGGTGTTAGACACCTGAAGTCCATGATATTTAAATACACCATTGTTGTTAAAAATGTCCTAATGTCATAGCATGTCTCTGTTTTGGGAGTTTCTTCATACAGGTGGAGCTACTCCTCTGCTGGAGCCTAAGCTAGATTCACATAATTGTCTTCCCATTGGGGGTTTTACTGCAGCCATTGTTTTGGACTGAAAAGCCCTCCACCATCACAACCACAAAACCACAAGATGAGCCCAGAAACTTGTACAAAAACAGTGGCTAAAGCAGCCCTCAACCATTCTGC
Source organism: Oenanthe melanoleuca (assembly GCF_029582105.1). Lineage (NCBI taxonomy): Eukaryota > Metazoa > Chordata > Aves > Passeriformes > Muscicapidae > Oenanthe > Oenanthe melanoleuca. The sequence goes on from NC_079339.1 coordinate 52,703,772, forward strand.
CTCTTCTGGCATCTGAACACAGCAAGAATGAGTGCTAATCCTTCTCAGCCTAATAGCTGAAGGCATGGAGCCCTGCTGAAATGGGAATATTTCCAGAAACTGGTCTGGACTCTAGCTGCATCCCTGGTTCAAAAGCTATGTTATTTAACTCATGGTGGCAAAATATCAGCTGAAGAGTCTGCTTGCAAGGGAGGGAAAGCTTATACCACTAATTATTTTCTACCTTCATATGCTAAAGCTTATGAATTACAACATTTTAATAGTAGACTTATGTTTAGAGAGGCAGTGGAGTAAAAGGGAGTTTAGTAAAAGAGAGTTACAGCAATGCCTGTCTTTTGCAGCTGATTTAACACTTCTGTTGAAAAAGACTGTTGTGGCCAAACCAAATTTTGCATATCTTTATTTGAAAATTGTCACAGAAACTTGTTTTCTCACCTGAAACTAAAGAAATCACTTTTGAAGACCTTGATTTTAAATCCATTTTCAGAATTTCCTTTTGTTTGGTATTTGAGTAGTCAGCAATGCATTATGTAGCTTTGCTGGATAATCTGGCTCATATTAATTGTCAAAGTGCTTTATATAGTTTTTATTATAATGTTCAGATAATTCTGCAGTCTCTATTCAGAGGTTTTTGTTTTTAAGGGTAGCATTGCTTTCCAGATGAAGCATTTTACTGAAGTTAATTTATCTCAAGTAAACATGGGCAAATAGGTAACTATCAAAATGCACTCTTGCAGACTTTTTGGAAGAAAATTTAGCAAGCAATTATTTTTGTTTCAGATGTGACTGCTGTGGGTTTTTAAAATATTATACATTTTTATGCAAATTGGAATTCTGTGCTTTTTAACTAGCTTCACTGCTTTTATTCTGAAATTACAGGCCTGTTTCCCATCTCTTCTGTAAATTGCAATGAAACTGGGGGCTGTTGTCTGCTGAGGTTGTAGTTTCCTACTCAGGCATTTATTTTTCCTCTGTGGTTAATAGTAGGTCTTATCATGCATGTTTGGCTTGGCTGAGGTGAGAAGGCAAAAGGAAAAGACTGTGCTGCAGTCATGAAAACATGTAAATTCATTTTCTAGCATAATTTTGTTTCCTCATCTGCATTTGCATTAATGGTGCAAAGTCCCAGCAGCAGGTTCATGGTCTGAGGCTGGGTGAATCCCTCCTTGCCAAGTAGGGTAACTCCTGGTGTCTGCCTGTCTCAGATCCAGCTGTGGGAGTGGCTAATCCCCATCAGCACTCTAGAGCTTCTTCAGCCCCTTATTTTTATTTGGCCCAGGTCATTGCAAAAATACATAGGTTTATTTGTGCATGCTCGATTTGATCCTCATTTAGTCTGGGAGAATTTTTCCATAGTGGGTCCTCTCAGGAAGCAGAGACATCAAAGACATTTATCCACAGCTGTGAAATACATGTCTTGCACCTTTAGAAGGATGTTAGTTTCTTTCAGCCTCAATTAATTGCCTGGAGCATGGGAAAAAGGGGGGTGTGAATTTTTAGCACAAGGGGTTTGGTTATCTTGGACAGTGTGGCCTCAGGTGTCACGGTGATGCTGCTGCAAATTTTTTTCGCATTTCCCTGTGCAGTTTCATTTCCCCTTCCTCTGTGATAGGCTTTGCTTGTTAAATTATCAGGCCTTGGGGCTGACACCAGTCTTGTTTGCCATCCAGCAGAAAGCTGATTCCTAGCTCAGTAATTAAGAGCATGAGTTGCATCTGTTGGTTGAGACGGGTGTAGGAGAGCCGAGAGCATTTGAAGTTCCTAACTTCAGGCACCTCATTTACCTGTTCAAGTCGGGGACTAAAATTGCATTTGCAGTTGGTGCAAAGGTAAATCTCCCTAGAGGTCCCTTCACAGCACCTTGCTTTGAAGCATAATTGGGGTGCTCTGACTTGCCCATGGGAGCTACCTGCCAGTGTTGATTTTTCCAGGGAATTTAGCTCCTAGGTCCTGGCTTGGTGCTGGCACAGTCTGAGTACGTGCAGTGCCATCAGCAGATGGACATGGGTGCCCTCCAGGAGCACCATCTGTCTGAGATCCACCACCCTGATGCCCTCAATTAAAACCCATTCCTGTGCTTCTCTCCTGCAGACGTTTGTCAATGATGTGAGGATTCCTGACCAGAAGTACATCACCCTGAAACTGAATGATGTCATTCGCTTTGGCTATGATATCCTTTCTGAAGAGGATTGGGACTCAGGCTTTGTATGGGTTTTGTGCTGTTGGCTGCATGAAGAGGTACCAGGGCTAAGTGTGACTGCTGAGTATGGTGTTTGTTTTGCCTCTTGGAGCATTTGGATGGCTCATAAACTTGTGTTTCTCCACCATGAACCTGATTCAGAGCACGTTAATCATGATGCCTGCTTTTTCATTGGACTTTGGATCAGGCCTGCACTAGCAGTACTGACTGTGGAAGTGCCTCTTCAGTCTCCTCCTAAGGAAGGATTGTGGTTTTTTCTTTTTATTTGGGTGGCAACTGTAACTGGTACCAGCTGGGAGTAAACATAGTTCATATGTTTTTGTAAACTAACATCTTCCTATTTTTTTCCCCATTCAATTTGCCTTGTTTTGTTAGTCATTTCACCCAGATACTTTCTTTCAGACGATTTTCAGGCCTTCAGCCTTCAACATTTAATTTTGGAGCTTGTGGCCAGACCCTTGACTCTATATTGATTAAAGTTTGCCCGTGCAAATTGCTTCTGCCACAAAATGCAAGAGTAAATCTCTCTTTAGCAATAGCACATTTCACCTCTAGCAAGGGAAGCAAGGTTGCAGTTACTGCTTTATTTACAGACCACAAATCTTTCCAGTGTCTGCTAAAACACCTTTGCTTTCATCCCTTTCCTTTTTTATCCTGATGTGACAGTATGACTGGCTATAAGCATAGATGTTGATATGTCTTTCTGAGCCTGAAGAGCAGTAGGGGTAAGTAGAGGCTTCTATTGCTGTCTTTTCATGTAATCTAATACTTTTTTCACTTTTTTTCAGTTGCTCCTATCTGCCAAACTTTGCCCACTCAAGCTGAATTTAGAAGTAGCAAGTGTCTTCTACAGGTTTTTTTTGGTTTTTTTTTCTTTTCTGGGGAGATGTCAGTTTAAAACAGTCCAGACATTTCTGAGAATAGAGGCAAATGCTGTTTTACCATTTGCTGGGGGAAGGTGCTTGGCTGGAAAATTCTTGTACATCCTTGACCCCAAGGCCACATTCTTCTGCCTTTTGCTGTCCCCATAATAATCCATTTGTGCTTGGCCATGCTTTAGCCCTTGAAATACTCCAAACCTTGAGCCTTACTGGTCTAACAGGGATCTGGTACTTCAGCTCTCAGCAGTGACAGTGCAGGAGTGCTCACCATTGCAACCAGGATTGCTTAAACTTATGTGTGTGCCATTCTGGATCTGCAGGAAAAGAGGATTTTCTGGGCCATGGATCATAATTTGGGTCATGACCACTGTCATCTGGGATCTTATCATTAAAGGTGGTGTCTTGCTGCACATGTGATGAAATCTGTTAGAGTCCCATAGGCAACCTCAGCTGAAGCTTTTCTTGACTTTGCAAATGTTTGGGGTTTTTTTATGTAGCTGCTTGTGTATGTTCTGGTCTCTTGGTGTGTGAAGACTTGCTGTGAACTCCAGTCCTGCAAGGGCAAAAATCAGTACCTGGAGCATGGGTGGGTTTTAATGGCTGCAGTACCAGTTTAAAGTTTTTACAAAAAGCAATTCTCAGAAGTGAGCAGCTGAGGTGAAGTATTTAGTCCTGCAGCCCTTTCATGGATATTCAAATGAAATGAATGATTGTAGTTGTGAGTTGTAGAATTTATTGCCTTCACAGGAAAATGTTAAGGGGAATGTACGTTTTAGAGTAATCTTTGTCACATGTACTATCCCTGTGGCAGCTATAAGATCTTTCTCTGCTTTGCTGTTTCAGTGCCACTCTGTTTAGCAGAGCTTTCTGTGCACACTGCACTCAGCTTGGTGTGGATGGCAGCATCTCCTGAGGTCTCAGAGTCAGCTGTGTCCCATTGCACGAGAGCACTTCTCTTTTCCATTTACAGTTTCACTTACAGGCTGTGCATTTTCCCTGCTATGCCAGTACTACTTGGTTTATTTTTAGTCTAACATTTTCCATCTTTCCTTTTTCCTCCTCTTTGCTTTCTGCTCTGCTGATTGGGTTGTTCATGATGACATTCCAGATGCCAGCTTTTTTTTTTTTTTTTTTTTTTTTTTTTTTTTTTTAATACAGCATTGCTGAGGATTATTGCCTGGGCTCAATCATGTGAATGCCTCCCTTCCTAAGAGGTCACAGCAGCTCGTGACCTGATTTAATTTTCATCTAGAAAACTATGGTGACTGAAAGACTTTGCCAGGGCAAGAGAGCATCATAGTCCCAAGCATTTGAGCAAGGAGCTGAACTCTATTGCTGCCCTATCCAGTGTGTGAGACTGGCCCACCTTGGCCAGGATACTGAGGGATCTGCCTGAAGCCACCAGCCAGGGAGAGAGGGTCAGGGTGTGAGCTGAGCTGGGGCTCTGGTTGCTCCTCCAGGTCCTGCAGAGTTGCTGGTGCTTCTCCTGCTCAGGTCCCCATGTCTGCTGCCCCTCAGCTGTCGTGGGTCTGGCCAGCAAAAGTGATTGCACGTCTCAGAAACTGTGCACGACAAAGATCATGCTGGGCTGCAGCACAGGCAGCTTTTACTACACTGGGTATTTTAAGACTTTCCTGTTTTCTTGCTGTGACTGAATGCTAGATTTCTGTCCATCCAGTCCTTTGTATTTTCCTTAATGAATTCTGTACATTCGAATATGTATGTCCTGGAACAAATTCAACACAAAGTCCCAGAAGAAGCATTAAAGGTAAGAGTGGCTGGGTACAGTTCATTAAAAAAAAACAACCAACTTTAAGTACTCTAGTGATAATCTAGCAGAGTGAAATATTAAAATACTCTTGATGGCAGTGAAATGTTTCAAAATGTGAGGCTCTCCTTGGATTTGGGCTTAATAAAATACTCCTTTGAGGAAAGATACATTTTGCAGTTATCTCAACTCTGATCTCTCCTATCCCTGTGCTAACATGTAAACCAAGTTCTCTATGTTTCATAACTGCCAAGAAAAAAAAAAAAGGTTACTTAAAACTGTAACATGTTAAAGAACAATCAGCACATGAACTTGTGGGGGAGGCACAGCAGAACTTATTCCCTCCCAGAAGTGAAGCACAGATGTCTGTTTGTGAGCATGGTGACTTATGCCATCTCCACCACACCTCCTCAGTCAGGCTGAAATTTGCTTAATTTATTCATGTGTACCATCTCATTTTTGCCTTCAAGCTCCCAATTTTTACTTACTGAGCAGTCAGTTCTCTTACAAGTGAGGTGTTTTTTAAACACTATTCAGTAGCAGGTAAGAAATATTCAAGCATCCCCTTATCTAAGGCAGAAAAGCAAACCCCTCTAGGCAAGAAAGCTAAGCTATCAGTGCCATGCATCAGCTCTTGGCTAGCAGATGCTGCCTTCTTAGCCCTGGTTCTGTGTTTAGGCCTTGGCAAGGATTGGATATCTAACAGCTAGAATTGGGCAAATGATTCATTGAATTTACTCAGGGATAATCTGTATGGGTTCACCTTTTTGTTAATTTACTTGTAATAAACTAGCTTCTAAATAGCTAATTTACTTGTGTTAATATGAACCTGTTTTAAGGTGGAATAATTTTCCTAGCTGGGGAAAAGGTTTGCAAAAAATAATTAAAATAGATTCCAATTGCCTTCCCTGGAAAACTGAGATAATGCAGATGAACATCCTGAAATAATTTAAAATGTTCCTTTAAGAACAAAGGGGATTTCAGGATTTGAATCCTGAGTGGAAAATGGCCTGAGTTCTGATTCTTCTCAGTTTATCCTTTAAAGGATTTTCTAATTAGTTATTTTGCAGAGCTAAGTCACGGTGACCTTCTTGCATAATAGAATTGTCACTTAATGGCTTCCAAATGGGGTATTTCTCCTGTTCTGTAGGTTCTACTCAGGTGTGCATGCTTTTTGTTGTAGGACACAGCTGCAGTAGAGTTCTGGGTGATCTGTTGGTGGGGAAGAGGGGTTCACTGCTGCTTGTGTCTCTGCAGCATGAGAAGTACACCAGCCAACTCCAGATGAATTACAAAGGCACGGCCATGAAGAGGGCGGAGCAGCCCATGGAGCACGGTGTCTACACCGAGTCCCCACAAGCAAAGCTGGAGAAAGGAGAGAGGAAAGGAATTACAGGTACCTGCTTGGGAACCAGTTCATCTGGATTCTGAACAAAGTGCAGCTTGCGCCCTGTGCTGGGTTATGATTCTGACAGTCTTGTGGGTTCATTTGGGAGTAGTTCTGGAAGGATCTTCTTTCTAAACTCTTGGAGTATTCCAGGCTCTGGGTTTTTTGAGATTCAGCCTCCAAAAAAAAAACAACCAGCTGGTGTGATGGCTGCTACATGCCTTGTCGCTGTGTGTGTTCTGGAAAACCTGTGGGCAGAGCAGGTTTGGTAAGTTCTCTGGCACCTGTCTGGTCTATTTTTAATTTCCTAATCGTGAGCTGGTGTTTGAACAGAGAGGGTGACTCAGAGTAGAAAATGTATAGCTGCTGTGGCATGGTGTTGGCAGGCAGGCAAAGAAGCAGCAAGCCATTTCTTTCACAAAGCCCTGGATGGTTTTAAATGGCTGTACCTCCTACGTTGCCAAGATGTGGGATTGAAACCGACTGCCAAACTGGGAGGTGTTTGCTTCAGGGTCACTGTTCCCCAGCTTCAAACCTTTTCTATTTGAGAAATTCCCTATGTTCTCCATTTTGTCACCAACAGCTGCCTTCCTTCAAAGATCCTTTGTCAAACTTGTTTCGTCTGTGTTCCCCATTATGGTTTTCCAGGACCTCCCCAGCAGTCTTGTCTCACCTATTTCACCCAAATTCCTGCCTCCTGTGTGTCCTGTCCTAACAGATCTCTCTCCCCAGTTCTGATCAGGTATCAGTTCATGGCTTTCTGGAACTTGCTGGTGCATGGGAGGAAGAAATAATGGTTTTAAAGCATAGTGGTGACATAACTTCCAGTGATGGTCTTGTGGCTTCAGATGGCAGAGCAGTTGGAAAGCTTTAGGGTTTAGCAGGGAGAGTTGCCCACTCACTGTTGGAGGAAGAATCAGGGATGAGAATGGAGGGAAAGGGATGGGCCAGTAAAAGACTGAGGAAAACTTTTTGGGTGAGTTTACCTAGAGACATGTATGGCAGCTTTCTAGAAAAGAGTACAACTTTGGGTAAATCTGTTAAGGGTTCATGATAACTAATTGGAGTGGGGTGATTGACCATAATCCCCCATGTGTTGTCCTTTTGAAAATCCCCCTAAGATGACATAGTGCACTAAAACAGTGTAATATTCTCCCTGGTCTCCTTGCTGTCTCCAGCTGTGTGGGGAAGCACATGTGCCCGTGTGTCTGACTCCCATTTTTTGCACCAGAAGACCTTTCTTTGTGTTGCTTTGGCTGTGGCTGTTGGCTGAGTTTGGTACTAGGCCTGACAAGCTTGAATTAAAGGGATGGGATTGTGGATGATGGAGTTTGACACTGGTGAGGGTGGGAAGAGGTGAACCCACTTGGGAAGAGCTCTCCAGCTTCCTTTCAAGGGGCAGGAGGTTCATGGAAAGCTTTTCCAGTAACTGGAACCACTTTGTGTTTGCTACTGCCTGCTTCCCTGAACACTCAGTTTTTTATTTTTGCCACCTTCCAAAAGACACTGTCATTGATTTTAACCTACATAACGTAAGCAGTGGGTATTTGGAACACCTTCAAAGCCAGGACGTTGAGTGACTCTTCAGCAAGGTGACCCGTTTCTCTAGCCTGTGATTTGCAGACCTGCATTATGTTTCTGTCATCTTCAGTGGGCACAGATCAGAGGTCTAAGGCAAAATGGGCTCTGTGTTCTTACTGGGGACCAGCACTGAAGTATGTCACATGCAGTGGGACTGATGGGCAGAGCTAAAAAAATCTGGAAAGTGCTGCTAACTACACTGATGATTGAGGAAATCAGGACTTTTTGTTTGAAGTATTTTACTGGATTGGACTGAAGCCTGTGGAAGCAAGAGCCTGAGCATTAAATCAGTCCCTCACTCCAAAAAAGCATCTCTGTCATGTGAGCAGAATGATCAGTGTATTCCTTTCTCATCTGAGATGTGACTAATTCACCTTGTCCTCAGCTGCACACATGCACTATTTCTTCTTGGCTGCTGGGAGGAGTGGCAGCAATTTGAAATGATTAGTGAAAAGAAGAATGTAGTATTCTTAGGGGGAGTGGGCTTGCTTAGTGGCAGCAGAAAAGAGGCTTTAGGAAAAGAGCTGTTTTGCTAAGCCTGTAGGTATTTAGGAATTTGCATTGACTAATTAAAGCAAGGTCTGGGCTGACAAAAGCCTTTAGAAGGATCAGTTCCCAGGGCCCGGTGGAAAAGAGGCAGAGGGAATGCAAGCTTTCAGGAAAGAGGTTTAACAAAACAATGTGAACAATTAGAACTGCTTAGAAATGGCAGGAGGTGAGGGGCTGAGGATAGAGAGATCCAGGGGAGTGAATGGGAAACAGTCAGTTTAGTCTTTATGCTGTTGAATTTGCAGCTTTCGGGTGTATGTTGCCTGTAAGCAGAAAATCATCAGTCTGAAATGTTTAAAGCAAGGAGCTCGGTTAATCCTATGGGTTGGATATGGATATGAATAAAAGTGTCCACTATTCAGCTAGTTAATGCTAAAAATAGCTATTAGCTCTCATATCTAAAGCCTTAAGTGATCAGAAAGCCAGGTAGAGCCTTGAACTGAGTAGATTTCAAGACAGTCACAATCCCTCTTCCCATCTGTTGCTACCTGAGTTGAGGTACTTGATGAGATAAGCTACTTTGTGGTCTTCTGTTCTCAACACACAGTTAAATCCCCAGGCTGATCTTAATTTTTTGTTTTTGCAAAGCTGCCACAGCCTGATGGGACTGGGCAATCCTGAATCTGGTGACTAACTTCTGAATAACTGCTGCAGGCCTGCAGTTTCCAGGGGTGGAGGCTGCTTGCAACGTCCACTTGAAATGGGCATCATCACTTGCAGGACTAGGGCCAGTTGCAGGAGCTTTTCCTGGGCTCTGTGAAATAACCTGCTCACCAGGTCAGCGTCTGTGTCATTAGTATGTCCTCTCAGCAGAGTGGACAACTTGAAAGTCTTGCTGATGTCCAGGGCTGAGGTCAGCAGGCAGCATGGATGGAGGCAGTGGGAGCTGTGCCAGTTGTGAAGTGGTTTCCATGGTCTTTAGCTGCTTTCCCCATGAGATCATGGCAATAGCTGTTTGGACACACAGCTCTGCCCTAGCCTTTAATTTAAGGGAGTGGTGTTATATCTGCTTTTTTGCTTGAACTAGAGTAGTGGTAACTGCAGCATGCTTAAGGTTTGACCATGTAATTGATACAAGTACATTTGTGATCATCAGCCTGATTTCAAAGTCCATGGGATCTGTGTATGTTCACAGCAGATACAAAAGACCAGGGCTTAGATTAACCATGCACATACGAAATAAATTGTGTGGCAGAGAGTCAGACAATTGCTTTATGATTATTCCTAGAAGGTCTGAATTCTCTATTTTGGAGAGGAGTTAAAAAGCAGAGATATAAGGAATTAATTTTAAAATGTTGTGGCTAGATCATCTTTTTTTTCCCCCCAAGACCTCTGCTGTAAGAAACCTACTCTGCATCTTCTGGATATGGACATTATTGTTATTAATAATGAATCAAAAACAGTTTGACTTAGAGCAAGCTGAATTTCTCATGCTTTTGTTATGACTTGCAGTAGAGAGCTTCAAAGCTGTGTGTGCTTCTGTGGTGTGAAGTTTTGTGAAGATTTGGGCAAAGCACAATCCTCAGTCCTGTCCTGACCACAGGGGACAGCTTCAAGGGAAATCAGACCCCTCTGTTTAGAGGGAGCTGTGTGCTTGTCTTGAAAGCTCTTCTACCTGCTTGATGATGGAAAGCAGCTTTAACACAGTCTTTCTCCTTTGCCTTTAATCACCTGGGCTATATTTCTAGTTCTGGCCTTGTGTTCTGTGTGATTCACTTCTCCATAAGTACAGCCTTTGTATTGACATGTCTCATTTTCTCTTTTGGTGCCTCAGATGATCAATAGTTCTGTATTAATTTAACAGGCCACATTTTTGTTAAGCAAAATGGACTTCCCCTGTTCTGTGCTACATCAGCCTTCGTTTTTCCTTTTGAGTGACTGCCCCAAAGACTGAAATCCAGGAGCAGAACATGTGTATGTCAGTGATCTTCCCTGTATTACACCATCACTGGTAGCTCAGTATTTATTTGGCTGAATGCTTGTGCTGACCTCAATTCAGTTATCTAAAAGGATGGTTTTCAGGCTGCCTGCCTGAATTGATGAGCCAAGAAATATGTCTAAATGAATTGGCACCATCTGGGCAGCCTGGCATGGAGTGGAGAGAGGTGGTAACAAGCTGCCATCAATTGGAGGAAGTTTCATGTCATTAAAATCACTGAGCAGTTCCTTTTCATTGGTGTTCCTCCCTTCACTGCTGACTTGAGCAAGCCCCTGAGTTTCTCTGCTCTTGCAAGAGCATCCATCTTACACTAAAACAGAGGCGACAGGAGGTGGCTTCAGGGTGCTTTGCATGTCTCAGGACACAGGCAAACATGCTGCTCTGGATGCTGCAGGTCCAGGTTCAGGTTGCTACCCAAAATGGATCCCAGCTGGTGAAGAGCAAAGCCCGCTGGCACAACTGCATGTGTAGCTGCTCCCTGGCCCACTTCTGTCACAGCCATCTGTTTTAGCTGCCTTCCCGTCGTGCTTTTTTCCCTCCCCCTCCCCTTTTTCTACAATATTGTTGTGTTAGAGCTGAAGCTGGGAGGGGTGTCAGTTGTGCTGGCAAATTAGAAGGGACAGAAGCTTCTGACATGAGCAGGGCAGCAAATTCGTGTAGCTCTTTGTGCTGATTTTGGCTGGGGTAAAGTTAATTTCCTTCACTGTGACGGGTATGAAGCTGTGTTTTGGATTTTTGCAGAACACAGAGTTGTTAATATAGAGATGTTTTTGTTATTTTGGCTTACACAGAGCCAAGGCCTTTTCTGCTTTCTGTACTGCCATGCTGGTGAGGAGATTGGGGCTGGATGGAGGGTTGGGAGGAGACACAGCCAGGACAGGTGACCCAAACTGGCCAAAGGGATATTTCATACAATATCACACACTCAGCATGTAATACAGGGGGAAGAAGAAGGAAGTGGGAGGGGATGTTTGGGGTGATGGTGTTTGTCTTCCCAAGTCACTGTTACATGTAATGGAGTCCTGATTTCCTGGAGATGGCTGAACACCTCTCTGCCCATGGGATATGGTGAATGAGTTCCTTGTTTGCCTTTGCTTCCATGCACAGCTTTTGCTTTCCTTACTAATCTCTAGATCTCAACCTATGGCTTTTCTATCTTTTACTGTTCTGATTCTTTCCCTGATCCTCCTGGTGGGGAGCAAGTGAGTGGCTGTGTGGGGCTTGTCTGCCACCTGGGGTTAAACCACAACACTCTGCTGAAGTCAGGGAGATTTTACTCTGGCTCAGGATCTGTTTGCCTTCAGCAATAGCCAGGAATGATGGTGACTGTGTCACTTGACAATGCTGTTCAAAATGCAAATTAATATGAATGCTCAGTAAAAACATTAATTGCTCATAAAATATTGAAACTGTCCCCGAATAGCAAGATACTGACTCCTCAGCTTTCCATCTGTGTTTTTTTCAGTTTTAAAATGAAGTTCTAGTTCATTGTGGAGGTTGGGAGAGGAAAGGAATGAAATGCCACACACACAAATGTGCTGCTTTGTCACAGATGCTGTAGCAGGCATTGCAGGTGGGGCCATGTGAGCTCTGTGTCATGGGGCATGAGGACCCTTCTGCTGCTGTGCAGTGAGTGCAGTGCAGTGTCTCCTGCTCTGATGGCCCCAGATCTATCCACTCTGGCCAACCTGATGCACTTTTTTAGGTGTTCCTAGACATGTCCTGGGGTTTTGACTTTGTGCTAGCTTTTGTCAGAGGCAGGTGGGGTAATTTTCAAGTACCTATTAGGGCCCAGGGAAATTTGAGACAGCAGAGGAGCTGGGTCATTATTCTTTATAAATCCTTTTTTTTTTCCTCCTTCAGCTTCTATTGCAGTCTCAAAGTTCCTCATCAACAGAGGAGGTCTGACCAAAAGTCTGACTTACTCCCCTGGCTTTTCCCTGTAGTAGTAAAGCTCCTGGCTGACAAAGGCAGAAACTCCTGTGTTTGTACTCAGATGGGACACAGATCTTTGAGCAGTCTCTGGGAAGGCTTCTGTCCTGCAGAATAGGTGTGAGCTCTCTTAGCTCTCTTATGCCCCTCTGGACACAAGATTGTCTTGGAATAGATATTCTAGACTAGGGGGCCTTTGGGATCCCTTTAGGGCTGGGATGTGCTGGAGGGATGAGCTGTAATGAGGCAACTCCTTACAAGATGCATGCAGTAACAGCACCCGTCCTTGGCAAAGGTGCTGCTTGTGCAACAGTCAAGTGCAGGTGGTCTTTGCATTTCATTGCTAGGGTAGTTCATCCCTTTAGGCACAAATTACTTCAGACATCACTGGCTCTTGCTAATGGATTTAAAATGTTGATCTCGTTCTCCTGGCTTCCCCCAGGTAGCTGCCTCTTGGTCATCAACCCTAAGATCTGTACTGCAAGTCAGAGGGTAAAAATCTATTGTGTGCCCAAAGTGTCTGGTGCTGGTGGAGCAGATCCTGCATGGGGGTATGGGGTCTAATGGGCAAGTTATAGCATGAAAAGAGGATGGTAGGTTTCTTCTAGGCTGTGTGACAGAAGCTCTCAGCCTAGGAGTAACCAAACTTCACTGGAGTAGAGTTCACTGACAACTTTGTGAATAGGTTTTCAAATTCATTTTTCCCCCTCTCCTGTGAGTGGTTTACACATCATCAGTTGTGAAACATATTGCTTGGTAATTCCAATTTATCATGGTGAGAAGTGCTTCCTCCTTTGAACTTTCAAAGGCCGCCTACATAATAGGAACGTGGTTTATCTTCCACGCACTCTGGGCAGGGAGGAGAGTAATACTTTCAGCCTCTTTTGATCCTCAGTGTGAAGGGAGGCTGTGTGGTTAACTTTGAAACACGAAAAGGGCCTGTGGGCTCTATCTGTAAAGCAAAATTTTTGCCTGTGGACTGTCAGTGTATGAGCTTATATATCTGGAATGATCCTAGAACAAAAATATCTGAAGTGGTGGCCACTGGGTCTGTGTAGCTTTAGAAATACTAGCATAAAATCAGGCTGCTTTTTAAATTTGTGTTATTCAATTCCCCTTCCTCTCCTGACTTCCCTTATGCTAACAACTGCTTTCTGTTGTGTCCCTACTAAAGCAGGGAATGCAGGATTGCAGGGCTATTTGAGAGCTGCTTTGCACAGACCAGTGTGTGGTTTGAAAACCATAACCTGAGCAGCAGCTGGCAGTAGAAGCCCAGCTATGGCTCTGGAGCTGGAGCCAGAGTTAAAGACATGGCCAGTTACTGCTGCTATGAGCAGAGGCAGAAGCAGCCTAACAAATCTGGATCTTAACCTCAGCCCCTGACCTATCCTGGTGTTTCTATCACCTCTAGATGAAAGAACAAAAGCTACTTTATTTGCTTCTCTTGAACTATGAAAAAAACGTAGTATTAACTGTACCACACGCAAATTGGCTGTATTCTTTTTGTTTGTTGCATAAACAGCAGCAGCCCAAGGCACTGCCAAAACACAGCCTTGTTTTGTAGGATACAAAATGAGGAGCAGTGGATCAGCTCCACTGAGTGGGCACCAGTTGTTGCAGTGGAGGCCTGATCTTTCAGTGAATGCTCACTGAACAGAGAAATAATGTAAGCCTGGCTCTTCTAGAGAAAATACTCCATGAGAAAATCCTCTGTCCTACAACTGTGCAACTTGGTTTACTATAAGCTTTAAAGAACAAGAGTTTACTGCTTCTTTTTGAACTTATAAGATGGTTTTACCATTTTTCTGAAGTTTGTAATGCTTCAAGAATTTCCTGTTGTGTAATGTGTGTCACAGTGGGAGTGGTAAATAGTGAAAAAAATCCCTAGCCTGGACATATCCAAGGACATGGTGGGGAAAAATGGGTAGAGCTAAAGTCTTCCCAATTAAGGTGAGGAAAAAAGATTTTTCACTTGAATTCCAAGTGAGTTGAAGACAGTTTTGTGGATATCTGTCCTGCCAAAAATTTTCCATTTTGTGTTTATAAGGCTAGAAAGGGACAAAAGCCAGTATCTGGGAAACACAGCTATGAAAGACAATGAAGGGAGATGGAGTTAGTATCTTGCAATAGAATGTAAAAAGGAAAAAAGGGTGAAACAAAGAAAAGCCTGAACTTATTATTATGTGTAATTTGCTGTTGTTATAACTGTGGTATAACAGGTTCATGGTCTCATCTGACCCTGCTGTTTTTCCCTTTTTGGCCTGCGGTTGAACCTGGTAAATTGATGTTTTCTGTGTTAAAGTATTTGCTTATCCTCTTCCTAGAAACGAATACTTATCGCACCCCTCTCTATGGGCAGCCCTCCTGGTGGGGGGAAGATGATGCAAATAACAAAGAGGAGAGAAGGCAAGAGGACCATTACTCAGGTAATGGAGGTTACATGGGGTGGGAGAAGATAGGGGACACAAAATTTTGGCACACTTCTGACATTTACTGTTTGAAACCATCCTGTTTCAAGACTTTTAATTAGTACTTCTTTTTTGTGCTTGTATTTGCACATTCCTGTGTGTAGGTTGCTGCTGCTGAAACTGGAAAAAGGGAGATTTTAAAATGTTTCCCCTAAAATATTTGACTATTTGAAACAGTAGTTGTGGAGTAAATCACATTTTAGAGCTAGTTGTGTAGCTGTATCTGTTTCTCACCTCATCATCCTGGGGAGACTTTTAGTCTTAACACTCGCATTGTTGTCAATCTGTTTTATGGAAGAGGCCTCTTGTTTTCATTTGTGCAGTAAACCTGATGTTTCTATCAAGCATGTGCTCTACTGCACAAAGTGTTTCATTTCAGTGCACACATTTCTGTTCTCTAGCAGAGAGGGGTTGTGATTAGTAGCTCTTCCAAGAAGTTGAAACAAGTGAATTGAGAAGTACTTAAAAAATGTGATTTTATCCTTTTTTTTCTGCTTTTGTAGAGAGATCAAAAGAAATAACCCAACATGAAGAGGAACTGAATGGGAATATTTCTACTTATAGAGATGCCCAAGAACAATCTGTGTTTGCCTTCCGGAGAGAGCCAAGTTATTTTGAGATTCCAACTAAAGAATTTCAGCAGCCATCAAAATCTCCAGAAACACAGGTCCATGAGATCCCAACAAAGGATGTGGATGCTGTGGTAGCCCCTGTGGTACAGAGTCATGCCTCTTTCACCATTGAATTTGATGATGGTACCCCTGGTAAAATAAAGATAAAAGACCATGTAACTAAGTTTTCGCTCAGACAGAGAAGACCCTACAGTAAGGAACCAGCTCACACAGAAGTGATGTCAGCAGAGAGCAAAGTGGCTGACTGGCTTGTCCAGAATGACCCAAGCCTGATGAGAAGGCAGTCTGCAGGAGATGATGTTTACAGTACCAAGAGTGATCTACCAATTCATGTAAGGACGCTTAAAGGTGAGTGAATGTCTTGTCATGTGGACATAGCTCTCTGTTGGCCATGCATATGTGGCCTTTCCTAATAAAATATGAAAACCTTTCTCCTATCAAGGAGAACTGGGCTTAATTATCTCTGCTCCAGCTTTGCAATATGAAGAATATTACTTTAATGACTGTTGATATTTTGAATGCAGCTAGCATGCTCTTCACCTGGCCCTGAAGTCATGTGTGATGTTGGCTTGGGGATGCTAATGTGACTCTTCTACATCTATAGTGCCAGCTCAGCAGTAATTGGTTGAAAAAAAGATTTTGATTTCTGAATGTCTAAAATAATTTCCATATGGTCAGGCAGGCTGATATTTCAGTGAATTTGGTTCTCTTGGCTTTTCTACTGATAGAATGACTTCTCTTTTTAATTGTAGTCCAGAGTAGTCTAAGCATGATCATCCTGCTGTCCTAAGTCTAAGTGTGATCATCTGGTAATGACCACAGCCAGTTGGTTGGACGACAGAAATAGTGCTGACACAGAGACTGTTGGTAGAGTTGAGATACACATGATCCCCAATAGAGGAAATTGTTGTGCTTGTAGGAAAAGGTTTCTTTTCCTAACCTAAAGCTTCTCTGAAATCCTGCTCTGTTCAAAAAGCTTCAGATTTCATGGACCTGTGTCTTATTAAGTGTGTCACTGTGAGGAATTCTTTGAGGATTTTCAAAGGTCTGAAGTTTGGAGCCCAGTTCTTAGAGCAGCTGGTGGGACTTACATAATTCTGATGCAACCTTGAATACATTCTGCAAGATTTATGGTTGCTTGGGTGTCTCTCTTGGGCCATCCACTGAGGAGCTTGGAGGAGAGCGTTCTCACTGCCTTGCCTCTGGAAAAGCTATTGTTTTGAACTGCAGCTCAAGCTGATGAAGTCATACTGAAGATTACCAGACCTACTTATGCTTGAGGTCCTACCTATGTAAGAGCTATACCTTGTTCTCTTTTAAAGGAATATTTGCTTTGCCCTTCTTGGTAAAAAGCCCCAAAACTCATGGTAATATGGATAGTTTTACATCTTACACATCCAGATTGCTGGTTTGGTTACATATTTTTGGGAACCCTTTATGGTCATGAAGATCTCATATTCAGCCATAGGGTTTGGCGTGGCATGGAAATTGAACTATGTTGTTTGCCATTGCTTGGTTCTAGCCCTTCTTGGTAAGGGACAACGTTGAGGTGTTTATTTTCAGTGACTGATGAAAGTTTTTTTTTGATGGAATTTTTTATGTTATTGTCATACTGGATTTTTGGAGAACATTGTCAGGGACAGAAATGTCCTTCAGTAGTTTTGCTCTTTCCTCTTGGAGGGAACTAGAGAGTTGGGCAGCTGTTGCTGCTGTGATGCACAGGAGCACTAGAGTCTGGCTGCATTTACCTGTCTACAGTCCATAAGGCATGGAAAGAAGCTGAGGTAATTCAATACATAATTTGCATATCAAGAAATCAACTCTGGACATTTGATTAAAACATAGAGTGCTGATGGCCTTAGGAGCTGATCCGCCCCTGCTTTGGCAGGTGTCATTTAGCTACGATAGCTGTGCAACGTGTTCTTCTGGTAGGGCTAATTTTGAAGATGTTTTGGAGGCTGCTGCTGGCTGCCTACCAGGTTTGAGTCTCTAGGATCTGAAATGCTCTCCATGGGGGCTATCTAAGTACTATTTGTTCAATTCCAGCAGTGATGTGGTGAAATTAAAGCCTAGTATCAAGACTACAGGGCGTTCAGGTCTTAGCAGCTTGAGGGGATCTGCATGGTGTTCTGCTGGGCATCCATGAGCATGGTGCATGTTTTCCTTGTGTCCTCACCGTTTTGCATTCATCAGAGCTCTTAGTCAAGACCTTTAATTTAAGAACTTTCCCTTCCAAGGGTGAAGCCTTCAGGGCACAATGCAAAGTTTGCTGGCTTTCTTCATCGGTGTATTAGGAAACTCTTCATAGAATTGACTCCTGGGACGAATGGACCTTGCATTAAATTCTAATCTTTTACAGTTAACGTGATATAATAAATGGTCTTCACTCATGAGTCTGGAGAACTTGCCAAGTAGGTTTGAGCAGTTTTCCTTCAAACACGTGGTGTTTTAGCCAGTATATCTTGCTACATATTACAGTGTAGAGCGCAGAGACCTCTTTCCCCGTTCTCCCGATGACAGGTTCCTGGTCGTTGACTGAATCGTGTTGTGTGCCTTCACACCCGTTTCCTTCTCCAAAAAAAGGTTTGTTTTTTGTTTTATTTTTAACTTTCCGTTTTAATTTTAATTTTTTGTTTTACTTCAGCTTACTTTCTGAGAGTCCTGAGCTAAGATGCTGAGGGGCAGGCAGGTACTGATACATAGAGACAGTTGTAAAGATGGTTGTTGCTAACAAAAGTGAAAATAATTATGAACTTAGTTTAAGCTTGGTGAACTGTTGCGTAATGATTTAACCTTTGCTTGGCTGGTGATAGGATGGTGTAACTCATGGGAGCATCATGGTGTGATTCTTGAATCTTCAGGAAGAGTAAAGAATCCTGAAAATTTACTTTTTTGTTAGCCTCTGGTTTATTTACTCTTGTGGAGGAGGGTGGTATGGGTGCTCAGAAGTGCATGTACTTGTAATGCACGGATCTGGTTCTCATTATGGGGATTTGGTTTCATGAGATGCAGTGTGAGGGTTTTGTTTCCTGATCCTGCAGAGATATTTCTACTCTGTAAAAGAGAAAACCCAGTGAGGTGGTCTTGGACTACAGTAATTGGGTAGAATGGCAAAATAATTTCATAATTTTTATTTAAATTGAAAAAAGAAAGCAACAAACATTAGGTATGTAAGCCAATTGCCATTACAAAATCAGAAATCTACAAGGCTGAAACTACTTGAATTCTCTTAAAATAAATAATTTACTTGGTAGCCAACCAGTGGTGAAAAGAGGGATCAGGAGAGAGCCGCCTTCTCTCTTATTTCTTCTGATGGGGTGCAATCCCTGTACCACACAGGTGTATTTGGAGTTTTAAATCTTATAGAAGGCTTTTCTTGTAATTGAAATGATAAATTTCAGGACCACAGCAACTGAGTATGAGGGTCAAACCTCCATACCTTGTTTCCAGGGAACAGGCACGAGGACGGGACGCAGAGCGACACCGAAGACCCCAAGGCGGAGAAGGAGACGCCGGCGGGTGGAGAGCGCCCGGCGGAGCAGACGAGGCTGCAGCGCCAGATGAGGCGTGACCCCCACGAGATGCTGCACAACAAGCAGGCCTTCGTCATCGAGTTCTTCGAGGACACGCCGCGCAAGAAGCGGTCCCAGTCCTTCACCCACAGCGCTCACTCCCAGAGCGACGCGGATCTGAAGAACAAGGTTGAGAAGCGCAAGAACACGTTGCCAGCGGAGAAGCCGGGAAATGCAGCGCCGCCATCCCACCTCACAGCCCAGGTGGGCAAACCCACCAGCAACTCCTGCGGGACACAAAGAACCAGCTCCTTCAAGAGGGAGAAGACGGAGGATCGGATCAGCTCTTCATCCTCCTCTGCTCCCAGAGCCAAAAGTTACGGGAGCGTTGGGAGGAAGTCGAAAATGGCTCAGGATTTTATGGCTGAGTACTTGCGTGAGACTGCTCAGTCCGGGAAGCCAAGCGCCGAGAAACCAGCCCCTGTGCCCGTGCCAGTAGCTCCACGTGTGGTTATATCCTCAGAACCAGAGCCTGCCTCTACTCCACCTCCTGAGGTGAAGTCTGCCCAGGGCAGGAGGAACGATGAGGAAGACAGTGTAAGTGAGACAGGCACGTACACCATTGAGACAGAGTCGCAGGACAAAGAGGTGGAGGAAGCACGAAAAATGATAGATCAGGTAAATGCTGCTCTTCTGTGCTTGAGCTGGGGGCTGAAGCCTTGCAGGGCCTAAATTAACTGTTGCCATGAAGGGATGCAGTTGGGTGCTTCAGGGCTTTATAGTTAGGGGTGGAAAATCATCCTGGGTGACCTGTTCTGAGGATAGGCCCCAACAAACTGCGACGCTCATCTTTAAAAAATCCCATCAAAACAACAAAATTACAAACAAACAAAAAACCGCAGAGTAAAAGAAGGCAAAATATGCCCACGGCAAAGGGCTGCTTGCTTAAGAAATGGAATTTGGAGGCAAAAGTGAGAGAGTGGGTTTGCCATCTGTTTAGAGGAAAGGCAACACCTGAATAAAGATCAGGCTGATCCTGCTGACAGCTGTGGCTGGGAGCAGCTCTGCTCTCTAGGACTGCTCCCAAGCCTCTGCCTTGGCATTGCATCACCTCCTGCCCACTGTTATGAAGGTAGGAGCTGTGGCCCATCACTGATGCATCATCCCATGGCAGGCCACAGGAAATGCCAAGGGCTGGTGCTTACAAGCCTTAGTGGCAGATGTTTCTGTATTTGGCTGTGGCTGATTAGAAAGGCAGTGCTTGCTGTCAGGGCAAGCGGCAGCTGGCTGAGATTGCAAAGGGTGTGATCTAGGGCAAAGGCAATCACAGATGGATCAGTACTTGTTTGGATTTTGCACAGTGAATGATTGCTTAAAAAATAACTTCAGAGATGAGGTAGGCTTAAGAAGAACCCACCCAACTAACCAACCGCAGGGCAAACCAAAGTTTGGCTGATTTTCAGGTTTAACTCTCATCTGCGGTCTATTATGAAAACAAAACTGGCAAGTTGTTATGAAGATTTAGTGAAATGTAGTCAGGAGGAGGCAAGGTTTAAAGGAAGCCTTAATTGAACCTGACTTTAGAGCTTTGTATAGAGTGTTTATGAGCCTGGATGTAGCTTCTCTCTTTTGTTTTTTTTACATTTGTTCCTTACATCTTGTTTGAAATGTGATCGGAAGCTTTCAGGGCACGGTATTTAGGTCACAGCAAGGTCCTAGACCTGACATTAGAGGACTTAATTGTTTGGTGGGAAAGTTCGAGGGAAAATGCCACAAAAATAGAAATATTTCTGAAGAGTAGTCTTGGCAGCCGTGTGATTCTGGCAGAAAAACTGGACAACTTATGGTCCTGACTGTGCCATGGACTTGGTGCAGTGCAGACCTGCCACTGTGAACCAGCTGATAACTGAACCTCAGTGTTTCTGTCCAGGAAGAAAGAAAATGAATTCTGGACTTGCTTAGGTTTTGAAGTGTCTCTGTTCTTTATTCCTCCACCACTGCAAGCACATTCTTTTGCCAGCAGTAAGAGTGGAGATCTTTATGGCCGTCTCTGTGCAGCCAAGGCACCCTCTGTGGTGCTATCTTCCTCTGAACTTCTTGCAGTCAAGTGGGAGGAACAAGCTCTTCTGAGGCATGAGTCTAAGTCTCCCCCCACAGGAAGGCTTCCTTATCTTCAGGGGGAATCTGTCTAGTGAGCTCAAACACTCACCCATCTCAGAGGTGCATCCTTTCCCAGTTCCTTGTGGCAGTGCAAGGCTGCTTTCCTCAGCCCACTCACAGCTACAGTCTATGAAAGGCACTGGGGATGGAGCTTTCCCATTTTCTCTGTCTGAATCTTCATGAATGAGCTGGTAAATAGCTTTCCTGACATTCATCCTAAATTTCTCTGGGCTGAAAAAGAACTCCTTTTCAGTGAAAGTTACTGCTGTGAAAGGCAACACCCCTAAATAATGAGGGTGAGAGGAAAGGTGGGTGTGAGTGAAATTCTATGATTAAGTATATTTAAAGCTGCTGCTGTGAAGTAAGGAAGAAAATTATTTACATAGTTTGCATGGAAGCATTGGCAAGTGTTTTTGGCCCCTTGGGATCATAGTTTGTGTGTGACTAATGTTTCACAGATTTGGATTTTTGACTAATGTTTTTCTGTTTTCTTGCATATTAATATTCCCATGCAAACATCTTTTCAGGTTTTTGGCGTTCTTGAATCACCTGAATTTTCCAGAATCTCTTCAGCTTTTAGACCAGTAATTAAAGGTGAAAAAGATGACTCGGGTTCTCAGCATCTAATCACTGAAAATGGCACTAGTCAGAAGTCACCCTTGCTCCAGGCATTTTCCTCAAAAGCTGTGAATGGGTCTCAGGCTGAAGCACAGGTATGGGCAGTCCAGGTGGATTTCCTGGGATGGTGGAGGTGTACATGTGTTTTCTGTCTGGATGTAAATGGGATGTGTAGCTTGATTTCTGTTTTGAACAGACTGAGTGATGTCAGTATGAGAGGAGAGATTTTGTGGCTAAGATTTTTTGTACAAACCCTCTTTCTGACTATCTTCCCCACCTTGTTGTAGATGTGTGCGGCATCTCAAGGGAGTCAGAAGTGGGTGTCAAGGTGGGCAAGCCTTGCAGACAGTTACTCTGACTCTGGATCTGCCTCTGGGCAGGGTGATGGAAGTACAGGTAAGTCTTACCCGACACTGCAGTTTGAGGGTAGCTGATTCTAAACCAGGATGGTTGAAGAAGGAGAAATTAAGGGTATTTATACATCTGGCTGTAGCTTATTCTATGTTTTAGCTACAGTAGTTGGAGATGGGAAGCAGAGAGTGAATAGTTCCCAGTAGACTGAAGACAGAGAGAGCCTCTGGTTTGCCTTTTGGAGTTATTCAAGAGATTCTTAAATATTAGGTTTGACATAACTAAAGGGGACTTGGGAAGGAGAAAGCTTGTAAGGGCTTTGGGTGTTAACTAGCCCCAAGCTGTGATTCTTTAGACTTCCTTATAATGTCAGATGAAAACCCTTTGCACATAGCCTTGGAGTTAGTTCCTGACTTGCATGTTTTTTGTGTGTTTCTCCTGTGTCTGGCTATGCTGAGAATTTAGGCTGTTCTGGGGTTTGCTGTTGAGTGGAAGATTTAAAGGATGGACATCAGCATAGAAAACTAGATATTGTGGGAGAGAATTGAAATTGGAGGATGTCAGACTCCTGTCATAACATGGAAGACACCCTACAGACCCTGTGGTCTTCTTGGTGTGTGAGAAAAGGAAAAAAGCACTTTGTTGGCTTTTGCAAATGTTTTCAAGTTTTTTGGTTGGGATTACTAGTCATACTGTCTTGCCATTGACAACTATCAAATAAGGATTAGGAGAAAACTTTGTTTCAGAGATTATTGCCACTGTTTTCACACCATGTAGGATACCTAACTCCTGGAGTGCTTGCAATATTACCATAGCCAAATAACCAGTTATCCTGGTATTTAAAGGTGTTATCAGATATGGAGGCCAGGCCAGCAGCATGGGAGAAATAGGAATGCTCTTTCTATGGAGTTTTTCCCTGCTGATAAGCCCACACAGGCTGGGGCAGCAAGCTCTAATTCAGAGCCTCTTGATTATTACAGGGTCTTTCTCCTGGGGCTTTGCTTTGGGATATTAGTGTAGAAGAACTTGTACAGTGAAAAACACCATCTGTTTAGTCAAATGGGCCATGTTGTTTAGAATGGCACTTAAAACACTGCATCACTGATGTCTGATGGCTTTTCATCTCATTCCTGTGGCCTGATTGATGCTAAATGCCAGCAATGTCATTATCCTCCACAGTGCTTGTACTGAGAGGTACATTATGGGAGAATGAAGCTGACATACTACCTTGAGAAGGGAAGGTGTTGAGCAGTGTGATTCAGCAAAGGAATTAAGTTTAATGTCTGTATTGATAAACCCAAGGGAGCAGGGACCAGCCAGGCCCTGCTGATGTTCATATTACATAAAACCTTAATTCTAAGCACATCTTGTGAGTGCTTTTATGGACTTGCATTTTGCAGGATCCAGCTCTTCTTAAGCAAACAAATAAATAAGTGGCACAGATTTACAGTAATTGATTATTTTCCACTTAACTTTCTTCAGAAAGCGGGGTACCCCCAAAACCAGGGGAACCAGAAAACTCTGTGCCCTCGAGAACAAGGCGCCTTCTTCCCCAGCTCCCACCCAGTGATAAATCAGACAGCCCCACTCCCACGGTCCTGGTGTGCCAGGAGTCCTATTCAGAGGTCACCAAGAGAACTGTTGTGAAGGATCACTGTGTGGAAGCCTATGGCGATTCCAGCAGCCACCTCTTCATCCAAGAGGACCTGGATCCCGATAGCCTCAGCGATGCCAGCAGATCAGATGATGGCTTCAGCACAGAAAAAGGCAAGAAATATAAAGAGAACAGCAAAATGCTGGAGCAGATGAGGGAAGACAGTAGATCAGAGAGCCGGCAGCCAGGAGCCTCCCGGATCTCTCACGTGAGAGCTGTGAGTGAGCCAGTTTCTACTTCATTCTACATTGGTGATGACAGCAGTGATGCAGGGGTTCCCTCCAAGCTCTCTCTGAGTGTGTCCCACATTCGTGCAGACAAGGACAGCAAGGATCCGGAGTTTTCCTTCAAGTGTGCTGGCACACCAGTTTCTGGAAAGCCGCCGGTCAAAGATGTTAGTGCTTATATAAATACGGCTGGAAAAGTTGTCATTTCCCTTCATCAGAGTCTTCCTCAAGATCAAGAAAACACATCAGGAAAGGAAACGGCATCTTTTGTTAGACAGGAAAGTTTTACCAAAGATAAATCAAGCAGTGGTGTTCCTCAAAATAAACTCCCACATATTTCAAGCCATCCTCTGCTTAAAGACTTAGAGGCTGTTCGGTCAACTCGTATGGACTTTAGTCAGGACACTCATCTTCTGCTGAAGGACACTGAAACTGCCTTGGCAGCACTGGAAGCCAAATTGCTTGGTCAAAGCCAACAGCTGGAGCCCTCAGAAACTGCTGGTCAGCTGGAGGACTCCTTGTCAGGGGACTCAGATGTGGACACGGCCAGCACAGTCAGCTTGGTGAGCGGCAAAAACGTCCCAGCAAGTGCCCCAAAACGCAAAGCAGTCGTGAGCTTGCAGAAGGAGAAATCTTCCTCCACGCCGTCCATCCAGGAGCAGTGTGGGCAGCCCAGCGCTCGGGACAGGCTGACGGAGAAGAGGAAAACACAGGCACCAGAGGCACCAAACCGAGCAGAGGCCGCCAAACGCTTCCAGATGAAGCGGAGCGCTGGGACTCGAGGGTCACTCGACTTCACAGATGACGAGAGAAGTTCAAACTCGCCCTACCTGCCAGTCCCAGACGCGGTCGTGTCTGACCACGAGCACTCGGTAGCCCGGCCTGTTCCCAGGAGGAAACCTTACACTCAGGCCACCAAGGAGGAGCAGAGCAAAACGACCTCGAACGTGCAGAAAATCCAGCAGGTTCTCACCCGGTCCAACAGTTTATCCACCCCCCGGCCCACGAGGGCCTCAAAGCTGCGCCGTGCCCGGCTGGGAGACGCTTCGGACAACGAATGCGTGGATGCTGAGAAAGCAGCCTCCAGCTCGGACGCCGCTGCTCAGGGCACCAAGCAGCCCACAGAGACAAAGAAGCTGTCCCGGCTGGACATCCTGGCCATGCCCAGGAAACGGGCAGGGTCCTTCACAGTGCCCAGCGACTCGGAGGCGGCGCAGTCCAGGACGGGGTTTTCGGGCCGCAGCGCCGACTCCTATCGGAAGACGGGTGTTTCAGAGGTGAGAGCTGCAGCCAGGAAAACAGCAGCTGCTGCCTCTGCCAAGCAGCCTTTCAGCAGGACCCGTTCAAGCAGTGTCAAGTATTCCTCCTCATCATCCTGTAAGTGCTCTTGCTGTATTTCTCCCCTCTTCCCCTGTTTCTGACTTGCAGGCTGCACATGGTTGCTGAGGATTAGTATCACAGTAGTAGAGGTGCTGCCTTGGTCAGTACAGAAGTCTGCAATAATGAGCAGCACAGATGTTGAGATTTCCTGTGAGTGTGGAGACAGCACAGCACTCTCATACTCAGTGAGATAGTATTGAGGTGATTTCTGTGAGGATACTACAAATAGCTGGTTTTTTTTATCTTCAGTGGTTTTGTTTTTTGATCAACCAGTTGCCATTTGACAGTTGGCCATAGTTTTGTTTAAAAGTGCTAGTGCGATAAGAAATTCTGTTCTGCTTTACTTGTAAGATTCAAAGTTTTCTCCAAGAGAGCTTATAATGGTGTTGGTGGCAGCTGATGTCCAAGGTGGCAGGTTTGAAGGCAGCTGAAACAGGAGAACAAGAAATAAATGTCCCTGTGTTGTGAAAGGTGTTCCCTTGCTCTTCCTGTAAATGTAGATGCAGAGCTGGGCGCTGCATGTTGATTGTACCAGGAGATTGACACTTCTGTGTATTTTCACTCACTTTTGCCATAGATAAGGCAGGTTCACAGTTGTGATTCCCATGGGGAAGAGGTTGTCCTGTGGTTGATCACTCAACAGACCCTTGAAATACCAGCATTTGTCATACTGGAATCAGCCTTCAGTTAAAGAAGTGGGACAATTCAGATGGCAACTCTAGGATGGTAATTGGTAATAAGAGATGTGTCTGAAACCTTTGGTCTAAGTTCAGGTTTATGCATGTAGCCCTTGATGTGCCACAGACGTGACAAAGCAGATGTGTTTGCATAGGATTTTAGGAAAAATTGGTAGCCAGAGGGACAGGAAGAATCCCTTTGGATGGATTTCTCAGTCCTGTTGCGAGGAATGCTCCTTTTCAGCAGTTTCGTGATTTTGTAAGGGGTCTTGGAGTTCTGGATGTGTCGTTTGATAGTTTAATATATTGTCATACAGCTGAACTATTTATCACTCTAGCAGTATTCATTTTTATTGCATGCTAAAAATGTTGTTTGCTGCTTATTTTGATTTGGATTGTTTTAGTGCGTTCAGCTTCATCTTTAATTTTAGTGATTTTTTTTTTTCTTACACACTTGTATATGCATGTAAATCAGAATGTGATTAAGCTAAAAGAGTATGTACAGTCTATTCTCTTGCCTTTTTTTGAGATGATGCTATTATTAACTTCTTGTTCAACAATAACAAATTTAAAGCAAGATAATGCGCTCAGAGTTTTCCGAACAGGAGGTGCTTTTTGCACACCCTCTGCCTTTGGACCACAGGCTTCAAATCATTCGGAGAAAAATGATAAGTGTTGGCCAGTTCTTTATTCAAATGAATTGGTTTTTGATTTCCACAGCTCTGTAGCAGTGTGCTAACACCTTTCCTTGTCCATAGTTGCAGCAGATGATGCTAATCCTTCCTCTGAATTAGTCGCTCTTAAAATACTAACCTCCTAATTCCTTGATAGGGTTGTGAACCTTGTGCAAGCTCTAAGTACATCTGGTACATTTCGAGCTTCATCGTGCTTGCTGTTGTGTGATGCATGCTCCTGTACTAATGCTGTTATAGACATAGCAAGTCAGCAGCTAGAACTCCCTTCCTGCAGCAAGAGTGACATGTTGTTAAACTGGACTATTGCACTGTGCCATCAAGACTTTTTTTAGCATGATACAGCAACCTTTGAAAGCATCGAGTGTCAAGCCTAGGGGATAAGGAAGCAGATGTGGCTGATTTATTTCAGGAGTTCTTAGTGTTTAGCTAATCACAGGAGTTCCCAACTCTCCCGCTGGGAGAAAGTTAATCTTTCTAGTGGAGGAACAGCATGAGCTGTCTGCCCATGAGACAAGAAATGCCAGTTTATTGTTGGGCCATCTGAAGTAGCTTTCTTGTGAAAGTCACAGATAACATCAGAAGTTACCAGTTCTGGAAGCCAAAGACCTGTCTTCCATGCTCCTCTTTGTACACAATTTGTTTACTCAGGGTAATTTAAATGATACTGAGGCAGCTGATTCTGATTTCCCTTGGTGTACAGAGGTGGAAAATGAGTCTCATCATTTTAAAATTGGTGTTCAGTGACAGGGTGACCTCTTGATTCTAAAACTGCATAAAAAAAAAAAAAAGAGATACAACTCTATGAATTGAATGTGAGCAAATTTATAGTTATTTTATATATATATAAATTCTAAGACAAGGCATTGTTACAGCTATGAGTGAGATAGCAATGTCTAGAAATACTTCTTTCACGATACAGTAATTATCTATAGTTTCTACATTCATCTTACACGCCAAATTAGTTGGTTTTGTTTGTATGATGTACAATGCTGGCTTGATTCACCTATAGTGCTTCAGTGTAAGGCATGTCTTGGTAACACAGTGAAGTTTTTCGGTGTTGTAATTCTAAATAACTCATCTGGTTCTGTGTTTGGTGGGTCTTCATTCTCCAGGGATGGACAGAAAGGAATGAAGCAGTACCTGCAGAGAGTATAGTGAGGCAGCAAATATTGGGAGCCCAGTTTTCAAATGACACTCTGACATTTCTCATGCAAGGAAGACCTGGGTGTCTACAGATCTGCGGAACAAGTTGGGATAAGGGGGCAGCTTCCACTTGGCTCCAGGGCTTGGAGCCAGTCCTGACTGTGAGCACTTTCTCCTAGAGTGTCATTAATGGTGAATTGCGAGGCAGAAGGTGAACAAGGGGTGTGGACTCTTGCAAATAACACCAAGCATCAGTCTACTCCTCACTCAAAAACCCCTCCTTCTGCTTGTACTTGAAGCTAATTAGAAAGTTATCTGCAGGCTTGAAAATTGGGCTCTCATTAGAAAAGGACTTCTGTGGGACTATGAGGAGTCTGAAATGTGTGCTACTTACACACAGAGCTTCTGTGCATGGCAAGTCAAGTCTGTGGTAATAATTTACTGCAGTGGAGGCGTTAACACAGTCATTATGATTTTCCATTGGAATTTCCCACTCCAAATTTGTACAGTGAATGGGAGCCATAGAGGGGCTCAACTTTGAAACAAGCTCAGAGAATGTGGTGTTTTAACTTAAGATCTGCACAGAAACTCTCCTTTCCTTGTGCTCTTGGGCTAGTTTTGTGTTACCTTTCAGCCTTTTGTAGTTACTCTTAACTACTGTCCTCGGTCTGAAACCAATTCATTTTTTATAAGCATCAAGGCGGAGACCACAGGGTTCAGATTATACTTCCACTTCGGAGGAGGAATATGGCTCAAATCACAGCTCCCCTAAACACAAACGCTCCCATACTTCAACAGCCACACAAACACCGAGGATACGTGGCTCTGGGCTGGGCAAGCAGAAACACAACGGCAGAGAAACGGATGATGATGAAGATTTTGATGACAACCCTGACCCCTACAACTTCATGGCGCAAACAGCAGAGATAGCAGAAATAGCCAGGTGAGGTGGGGCTTTATCTGTTAACCCACATGTTGAAAATGGGTTATTTTCTCCTTGGGGTTCAAATCAAACCCAGATGTGGGGGTAGAAGGAGAGACTTTCTCCCGTTGTGTGCTCACATGTCCTTTATACATGAACATTGGCTTGGAAGGTTTTCATGAACCTTTACAGCCTGGATGTTGCTGGTTGTACCTTGTATCTACTTCTTGTTCGAGCTGTAGGAAGTCTGTCTGTTTATACCTGCATATATCTGCTCTCTGCTGGAAGTCACAGTGTGTGTGTGTGGTGTGGTTGGTGTGAACTCTCCTAATTCTCTGCACAGGATGTCAAATGGATTAGCAAAGACTGAATATGTAAACTGTTGAAGCTGCTTTGCCTGAAGCTGGTGAGGGAGCAGTAAGAAATAGCTGCAGGACAGAAACTTCTTTGCTTGGCACAGCTGAATCTGAACCTGTCTAGACCTTGTGTATAAATGAATCGTTGCTTAGCTGGATATCCCTGGATACGGTACTTGCTGTGTACTGGTGGTCTGATGGTTGCCTGGAGGACCTCAGCAATAAAGCAAATAGATTCTTTTTTTAAACAGTGGCATTTGAGGTTTGTCATCTCTAATATGCAACTGTGTTATGCCAACTTTCCAGAAATACTGGTCTTCCATTGTACTGGCCATACTTGAAATACTTTTGCCTGAGGAAGCTGCCTTGTGTCTGCTTTTGGCCACATCGCCCTCGCCACTGCCACGCTCACCTCGACAGGGCTTTTCTTGCTGAAAATTGCTGTCAAGCTGCTCAAAAGTGTGTCAGCCTTCAAACCAGGCTGCTCTACCTGTGCTGCACGAAGAGTGTGTGTGAGAGACGCTGGCTTCCCTGGCAGCAGCACTCCCAGCACCGGGGAGCGCTCGGCTCTCAGCTGCTATAAATAAAGGGTTGCGTCAGACCCGTCTGGCTGCACCGTGCAGGGCTCTGTCACCGAGTCTGCCTGCTAATTGCAGTTCTGATTTCCCTTGCTGCTCCCGAATTAACTGGGAGGGGTTTAGAGGAGGCAGGGAGAGTTAAAAGGGAAAATGCCACTTGTTTACAGTACTGAATCACATAATGGAAGTGTTTGGTGACAGCTCTATCCAAACCAGCATGGAGAGGGGTTACCTTATGCAGGCAGCTCAACCTGCATTTTATTAGTTCAACTGTGCATTTTCTTTCCAAGGAAATGTTTTGATGAACTGACAGTTTTATCACATTGCTTGTTTTCCTTGTGGGTCCCTTTCAACTTGGAATATTCCATAATAATTTTTTTTTGGTTGGGTGGGGTGTTTTGGTTTATTTTTTGGTTGGTTGTTTTGGTTTTGTTTCTTTTATTAAAAGAAGACAGTTGTTTCAGATGAAGCTGAGCAGCTGTAAGATTATTTTTTCTTCTTGGAAGTTTTCCTTTGAAATTACCACAACAGCTACTTCTGGTGTGAAGGGGTTTTTTAAAGCTCTGCTACCAACAATGCAGAGACTTAGGAATTGTTTTTGAGCTTTAGAGCAAATAGAGCAAAGTGCTGCCAACACTGAGTGTTAACTGGACACCTGTCAAGGGGCTTGAAGTTTCAAGACTTGGTTTCTGAAAACCAGATCCCTGTAAGGTATGCCATGCTTACCCTCATAATCCCTCAGCTCTTTTGGAGAATGTGGAGGCATATTGTGATTTTCAGTCTACAGCCCACAAGGAAAAGGAAAGAGAAATTGAGGCTTTTTTCTTTAAGTAAAAAAAAATAAAAAAATTCCCTTGTATGTACTTTTTAATGGAAAACAAGACTGAAGAAGACAAATTAACTGTATTGTATTAAAAAAAAACAAACAAAAAAGAGAAAGAAGTAGAGTGAATGGGTGGGGGAGAAATAGCATAAAATTTATTTATGGATTGTCTCCAGTACTTTCTGGCAGTCTGTAGTCACTAGAATTTGCTTTATATCAATTCTCCAGTTTGAAGCTTGATTCAGTAAGGAAGGGGATTTATTTTGCATGCAGCCAAAACGTTCCTCAGCATTCTGCCAAGGTACCCCAAAACCCTGCTTGCCCTAGCCTCTGCTGTGGCTATAGTTCCCACAGACCTTTTGTGGCTCCTCTTTTTATATTTTATGAATATGAGGCATGTTGTACTCTGTTCCTAATGGTTCTGCTTCGTTGCCTGTGCTTTAGGCTGAGCCAAACCTTGGTGAAGGATGTGGCCATCCTTGCTCGAGAGATCCACGATGTTGCTGGAGATGGGGACTCGCAGAGCTCCTCGGGGACGGGGCCCAGCCCCTCCCTCGGCTCCGTGCCCAACACTCCGGCTTCCACCATATCCGCGAGGGAAGAGGTGAGCTCTGGAATCACAGACATCCCTGCTCGGTGCCAGGAGGTACAGAGGCCATGGCTGGGGTGGGGAACCAGGGCAGCAGCCCCAGTTGCTGCAGCACTGAAAAACCTTGGTTCCTTGTCCTCCTAAAAAGCACCTCCAGAAAGACCAGCTGCAGCCTGTTAAGGGTGCTCTTTAGTTTGTCCTCTGTGCCACAGCCAGCCTTGCAAGATAGGGGAATCATATAATTTCCTAAGGCTCTCAAGGCTTCTGTTTGGACACTGGTCCCTGAAATTTGCATCTGAAGAACAGGATGGAGGGGATGTGTTTGTGCTGCTGTGCCAGGCAGCCAGAACCTTCCCCTTTGTTTCATACAAGGCACTGACTGTGTGCTGGCTGCATGCTGTGTCAGCTGTGTGTTTGGTACCTCTGCTGTGTCCTTTGTGCCAGGACTGTCAAAATGCTGTGCAGGTGTTGCTTGAATCCCTTTCCTCCATCTGAGTATTGATGGAAGAGGGCAGGGACTCTGGGAGCTGGGCAGGGAGGCAGGCAGGTAGCTTGGGAAGTGCTGTTCCCCAGCCCTTCAGTGAAGCTGTGGCTTTTTCCCAAATTGTGTAGCACAGTTTGTCTGTAGCACTAGGCTGGGAAGGAGAGAGGCAATTTCTTAATTTGGTAAACCAGCTGCAATGCAGGGACCAGCTCAGCTCAAATTTGGTTGCAAGGTCACCAGGAGGCTTCAGCTGCTAAAGCAAAATTGCCTTTCCTGCTTTAAAATCCACATTCCCTCCTGTGTACCACCAGTGAGGGCTTTAAAAATACACAGCTCTCTGCTGGTCGGATGGTTCCCTGGCCCCCTGTTGTTATGAGAATTGCAGACCCATCCCAGGCAGGGTTCAAAGCTGAGACCAAGCCTGTTACTCTGCCAAGAGAGTCCTTGGAGGCCCTGTGACCCTGCTGTGATCAGCACTAGAGGTGCAAAGCAGAAGTTTAGGGAGATACCCAGAAGATCAGGCGAGTGTGGCTGTGGTTGTGCTAAACCAAGGTCAGCTGCAGCCTGCTCAGGGAGAGGCTTGTCCTGGGGCCTTTTGGAGCCAAAGTGCACAAATGTTTCGCAATAACTGCGGGCTCTGAGATAAAGTGTTTTATTGCTTTGTTTCCTTGCAAGTGCCACACCTGCCAAGCTGTCTTTTGTATTTTTCTTTACAAGCTGTAAAGGTGACATGCCTACTGTACTTCTGACTTGCAAATGCAACATTTTATTCTCAGAAAAGTAGGAGAGGAAGAGCAGCATCCCAGCTTTTTTCTTGGAGTGCCACTGAAAGGTTCAACCATAAGTTAGTTCATACAGAGGAATGTTCCCAGCTACTAGAGGAAGACACCTGCAAGATAGTGTTTCTGCTCTGTGCAAAATGACAGGCTCCAAAGCGTGATGATGAATAGCAGAATCACAAACCCGGGATTGCTCGGACCTGGGTGAGGGTTTCTCTGTGGCTTTGCAGTGCTGCTGTGTGGGACATGCCAGTCAGTCCCTCACAACAGTCAGGAGAGCAAATTCAGGACTGTCACACTGTAGGGAATACTCCTGGCAGTGCCCACTGCTGGAGCAGTTTTTGAGATCTTAGAGTGGTGTGAAGGATGAAGCACTGATGGGAGCCTGTCAAGAGAGTTCAGGAGCCATAACCTTTGGTGTATTCAGGTATTGGCTGAAAACACTCTAAAGGCTTCTAATGAGATTTCCTCTGAGCAGGAGTGGATATCAGCATGATTTCAGCAGGGCCAGTACCTGGCAGGCCATTTGAGTTACACCCAAAATGTTGCAGTGCATCAGTGTTGCTGCATTAAGTTATTGATGGCCAGGTTCCACCAGCAGGGCTTTCTGTTGGCAGTGCTGAGATGTGGAGCTGGGTCCTGAACAGCTTGGGATCCCAAACAGTGAAGCTTAGGGGTCTTGTTAGCAATGCCAACAATATAAACTGGTGGGAATTTAATAAACAGACACCTCATCTTTGGTACTGGAGCAGATTCAGCACCATGCACTGCCACACCTGCTTCCCACAGTCTTAAGTGTTGTTGAAACTGTGCTGAATTAATAATTTTGTATGGATGCAGAGAATTGTCTGAAGGTCATTGTGTGTGATGCTAAGCACTGTGAATTTTGTGAGTGTTTCTCAACTTTGTACTAATATTCTAGGAAAGAACATAGTGATGAGAAATAGCTATGGTTTTAATACTAGTATATTGAAACACCTGATAAAAGAAATTATGTGCATAAGAAAAGTTTTCTGTGTGTGGCTGTCTCTTATGCTGCTCTGGCTTATGCACTGTTGTATGCCATTCTGCATTATAGAACTAAATATTTATATCTATTCCAAAAAAAGTGGGGGAGAAAGCACGAAAAAAAAGTACTGATACTGGAATCACTTTTGAGTGTTTAATACTTTACCAGAAATGTCATTTGGGACCAGTGTGTGGCTCAGCCTCAAATGAACTGCTTTTTAAATTACTTTTATTAAGAAGCTTGGGTAAAGTTTAAATGAAGAGTATCCTCTTATAAGTTAAGGTGGAGCCTTAGATTTAAACCTTATTCTTCATATTCTGTCCTTTCAGGTTCAGTGCTGGCTTGGATGTTTGCCAGGGAGGCTTTCCATTTCCTCAGTGCATGTTTGGGGTGGTTTTATTTTGTTTTTCTAGCCTCAGCTGTATAGTTTATGATAAGATAGATTCTTGGCGTACAGAACTGAGTACTGCTACAAATTAGGCAAATTTAAAAAAAAAAACAAAAAACCAACAGACAGAACAAAAGAAAGAGTTCAGCAAGGGTGAAACCTTCATGATTTACTAAAGCCTTGGGTTGTTTGGGATGCCTTGTTTTGTGGGTATGTAGGTTTTGCAGGGCTCAGCCATCAAACTTAAATCTCAGCTGCTGCAAACACAGGCAGGTTGGGTCATCCCAAATCACTGACTCCTGCGAATTTTAACCCTGCATAAAATTCTTTTGGCAAGTCATTTTTGAAAAAAAGTTGATAATGATGTAACAAAAACTAAAGGGCCTGATTAAGGTTGTTAAGTTGTTGTGTAACATGCTCAGTATGAGTGTTGGTACCACAAGAGGAAATGGTTACAGGTGTGACAGAACAGAAAATGTGAGAACAGAACAGGTCACGTACAATAATCTGTGATGGTGGAGCAGGTGCTGTCCTTACCTTGTTTTCAGTTGTGCTGAGACCTGCTCACTGTAGGAATATCTCATTCTCTTCTGACACTTGTACTGTTGCAGTCAGCCTAACTTACTGTTTCTGCACTTGATGAAAAGAAGCTTATTAGCTAAACATTTTGCCTGTTGTGCCTCTGCACTATAATATCTCACACCTGCTGCCTGTGTATAACTCAAGTGCTGCTGCATAGTGTGGGGAGCCTGGACCTTGGATGGCACATGGTTTCCTCACAAGGAGCTGTGTGCTTTGCCAACCAAAGAGCCTCTTGGGCTGGATGTTCAGCCCTTTCCTAGAGGGCTCTGGATTTCACTCAGCACAGTCCAGTTTGGAGTAATGGGGAGCTGCCTGAGGTCACCTCAGCAGAGCTGGCTGGTGACCAGGATCTCCATGGGCTTCAGTGCATGATGGGGGGTGGTCCTAAGGAATGTGCTTTTGGGAATATCAACCTCAAATAACCCCAAACCCTGTGTTCTCTTTGATACTTACTGTCACAGTCATTCACTAGCATTGATCTCTTTGTTTCTGTTTTAACACAGATTGCTCGTAGATCTTTTCGGCTGGCATATCCATCTCAGGTGCACTTTCCATCCCATTATTTTTGTATCTCTGTCTTGTCAGTTGTTTTCTTCCCCTTCTTTTAAAGTTTTTGTCAGTAAACCCAACAGGAGTAATTGTCTTGTCATTTCTGTTCTTCCTGTTAATTATTTGCATTTTTAGTGGTTTTGTATTGCTTTTTCATCTCTTTCATGTGTTACTAAATGGTTTTTGATTAATTTGAGTGTGTCTTTAATGTTGCATTGATATATTAAGACATAAGATATGGGAAAACAGGGTCCTTTTGAGTTTTAGCTAAATTCAAAAAAGACAAAGATGTACTTTTCCATATGTGCTCAAGACTCAAAATTTTAAAGTAGAATAGCCCCACAGAGTTTTTTGGTATGACTCCAGTGGATAGGCACTTGGAGGACTGGGGTCTAGTCATTTGCTTACGAGCCCATACCTGTCTGAACAAGACTTAAATGAATCAGTGTTCCTCTTGGGCTTGCCTGAAAATCTGCAATACCTGAAGTGAGTGCCTGTTAGCCTACTTTCCCTACAAATTTTTAATGACTCATTGCTCATTATTTCCAAGCTGGTGCAGCACATTCCAGAAGCAAGTCTGAACTACCAGAAAGTGCCTCCGGGATCAGTGGAACTGAAGGATTTTGACCAAAATATGAATGATAATAGAGAAGAGGAACTCTCAAGAAAACCAAGGACAAGAAACCGTGAGGAGGCATGCCACTTTTATTTCCTTTCTATATGACATTGCTTTAAGATGCTGTATGTATATTTGTTCTTTGTAAGCTGCCAAAGGAGGCTGCTCAAAAAAAACCCCACACTTCTCAGCAGCCCTGATGTGTGGGTGTAGAAGCAGTGTTTAAAAAGAAAAAAGAGGAACAGAACCACCCCTCTTGCCAGCAGTGACTGGAAATTTCCTCTCTTGTGTACAATGCCAGTAAAACCTGAGGCTTGGTCACCTGTTTTTTGGGAGAACACATTTAGTGTCAGAGTCTTCTTAGGGTATTTCACTGCTGTCTTAGAGGAGAATGAGGCATCTCAGCTTTGAAATCTGGAGCACTGATAGTTTAATGGCACCTTAAGTGTTTTGCAGCTGGCATCCTGGTCAGAGCTGCTTGTGGAGCAGCAGTGGCAGGGTCTGGACCTTAGGAGGGTTAGGGCTGGGCTCCGTGAGTCCACTCTGTGAGCACTGCTCCCTCCAATGTTTGCAATTGTTGTGATTCTTCAGGGCTGAGAGAGCAGGGCAACCTGCAAATCACTGGGGTGATGCTAAAGGGTGAGAAAGCCTGGCCTGCACTTGAGGCTGGGGGTGGTGTTGGGGTGAGGGCTGTAGTGGGGTGATGGTGCTGGGGGAGGAGGAGAAAGCTGCTGGTCCAGCACTCCTGCTTTCTGCCTGCCAGCTGTGGTGGGAAGGAAGAGCTGGGACAGAGGCTTCAGGGAGGCAGTGCAGGCAGGAGGGGAGATCTGGGTGCAGCACAGCCACTCTGGAGGTGGAGTGTGACTCACACAGGCTTGTACAGGGGACTGTGGGCTGAGGGGCTGAGCCACTGGTACTGATCCTGTCCTGTGACTCGTTGGAAGCAATCCCTTTCTCTCCTGTAGGGAAGTGCCAAGGCTGGATAAAAGCTTCAGAGTGCCCCCAGCTTCATGTGGGCTTTCCTGGCAGAAGCCTGGAGGCTCTGCTAAGCCACAGGACTTGAATATTTGGGGTTTTGTTGTTATTTTAATAAAGCAGAATGTAACATGTTGGGATACCTGGCTGTGAAGGTGGTTTGAACTCACATGTGTCACATTAGGTAGTTTCAGCAAGACTGCTTGTGGGGCTTCTTGCTTTGTGATTTGACTTTTTGTGGGGTTTTTGTCAGGTGTGGAAAGTCCTAAGTGCTGTTCTTTCAGAAATGCTTAAATACTTATGTTACTGCAAACAGTTGTGTCTCTGTAGAAGAAGTCTGAACAAGTTAGTATTAACCTTTTTTGCCAAAGTGCTGCAATAAAGCTGCACATCATCTTAATCTCCCTTGAATTTCAAGTATCATCCACACAAAGAAAGATGTTTCAGTTTCGTACATTTACTGTACAAAAAAATCCTGTTTTGTAGTATGCTGCTTTTCTGAAAGTTCTCCAATCTGTCCTCATGTTTTAGGTAATCTTTGACAACCTGATGTTGAACCCAGTGTCCCAGTTATCACATACAATCCGTGAAAATACGGAAAACCTCGCTGAGAAAATGAAGTAAGTAACTTCTTGTCCCTGATCTGAAATATTGACTTGCTGGTGAGTTTGTTGGCTTGCTACTTGTGGAAGATATTGTACTGTCATCTTGGAAAGTTCTGTAATTGGGATGCAGGGAATCTAGATGTAGGAAACTGTGTGTGTGTAGTGAACCAGAGGTAATAGGATTATGTGCTATCACTTTTCCTCATATCTTTGGCCGCTGGAATTTTAATGCTGGATTTGTAATGCCTGTTAGGCCTTGACTTTGAAATGCTGCCTGTGCAGGAGATACAGCAGAAAATTGGTGGATTGTCTCTTCTTTCCTTTTCTGTACCAAGGCTCTTGTAAATGTGCAGGTTACCAAGCTTGTGAAATCTTTTCAAAGTTTGCTGTTCCTGTATGAGTTAGGGAAGGACTTTGAATTGTTCCTAAATCAGCTGAAAGGAGCTTTTTCCAGCTGTAATCCACTAATCTTTTTTGTTGCCACACCTTGTGATAATTAAATCTTTTAAACAAGCAGTTTTTTGATGGCAGTTTTAAGATCTGCTCTACTTCTTGTGTTATAGGATTCTGTTTCAAAACTCAGAGAGGACCTGGGAGGAGATGGAGGCCAAAATCAATTCAGAAAATGAAGTGCCAATTCTGAAGACATCAAACAAAGTAAGTCCATGCAAACAGGTGAATTACTAAAGACTTCCATCCATGAAATCTAAGAAACCAAACCAACAAACTCTGACCCTTCTTATACCGATTTCTGAAATTTCTGGTCCATTTTCATGTGTTGAACTGCTGGGTTTCATTACTGTTTGGAGTTCCTTCTGTAGTTTTGTTTCACCAAACTCTTTCCCAGTTCCTTTGCAAGTGATCTTCAAAGACTGGGTTTCTTAACCAGTGTTGAAGTTCAGGGTCATTAGGCCTCATTTAAACATTTAAAAAAAAATCACCTGCCATGTGGTTTCCACAGCTCCAGTTGCAGACAGGTGTTTCTCATGAAATGTTTGTTTTCTTCACCTGTAACTGTTTGATATTAGGGCAGTAAAAATCCACCTCAGGGTGAATTCACTCAGGTGATTCAGCCTCAAGATGGTGTTTGTGCTCTCATGACCTTTCATTGTCCTTGAAGGAGATTGTCAGTAAGAATTTAAGTGCAGTAGTGAACCCAGCAGATATGATTAATGCTAAACAACGTTGTGCAAGTCCTGAGTAGCTTGGTGCTGTAGCAGTATAAATGTGGCCAAATGCCTTGTCTGGTCTAGGAATTGAGTTTACAAATATCTTTGTGTGTTTTATATTAAGGAGGCGTCTTTGTACAGGTGTAGCATTTCATATCTAAAAGCAACTGTGACTATGAATGGGGTGGAGTAGTAGCAGTTGGTGACGTGCAGAGCAGGCTGCCTGTGCACTGACCACATGCACCTCAATACATCTTTCATGTTAAATGAGCAATTCTGGCTTTGAATCTTCTTGATCAGATAAGGCAGAAGCAGTAAGACTAGATTCATGTGTCAGTTGGTTACTTTGTTGCTTAATTTTCCATTCTGTTGCTTTTGTTTCTAGGAAATCAGTTCTATCCTGAAGGAGCTCAGGCGAGTTCAAAAACAGCTTGAAGGTTGGTCATCTAAAATCTTCCTATTGCCTCTCAAATGCCAGTAAAGTTGCACAAAATAAAGTAATGTTGGCCTGATTTGTCAGTGAAAGCTGGGAAAGGATGCAGAAGTTTGGGTTGTTACCACAGTGCTCTCTGATGAGTGCATAGGGAATTAACACCAGATTTATTTATCTTATACTGCCAGTTTTTAGGGAAATTTTTGACTATGGAAATGTAGACACTGTTGCTGTGGAAATGCTTTGTGTGTGGTAATTAGCATATTCCCATAAGATAAACTGATTCAGGACTGTTCTGATGAAATATTTAGTACATCTTCCAGCCAATAAGCTGTTCTACGTTTTTTGGACTTGAATTTTGCACATAGATCTCTGCATTAGGAAAAGCAAGACAAGCTCATGCATCATCTAAAAGTGTAATAAAGGCATGTAAAAACATCCAGGCATCATTCTGGGCTCCTGCTAAATGCTTGTTGTTTGGCTGCTGTAGTTTGTCTTTTCCAATTTAACCCGAAAGTTGAGAGTCCACATCTCTTCAGTCTGTGAGAGGTTTTGCTTGTTAAAGCTGTTTAGACCTGAAGGTACTCATGAGGAAAATAACCTGACTAAAATGAACAAAAGTACTGCTTACAGTTCTACTGCTTTCAAAATGAAGGCAGTAAACTTTTGTTTGGAAACTTTGCTTACTGCTGCTAATGTGTTTCTGTTTTTTTTTTTCCCTTTTTCCCCAGTCATAAATGCTATCATTGACCCTACTGGAAACTTGGATATAGTTGCCAGTAACAAAGCATCTTCTGCTGCTAAACAATCTACAGCCACTAAAGTCAGGACTGCTAACAATTCTGGGTCCACACTGGAGACTTTGTCCCTAGCACAGATGAGAAACTACGCTCAGAAATCGAACTGTGGGTCTTCTAGCTTACAAGATTCCAATTTCATTCCAGATGGAGAGAAATATGTGATCTGATACAATATTTTGTATTGCTGTTATACTGTAATCTACTGTTGCATTAGTATTGTGTATGAGTGGTTTGTGGACAGTTTGTGTGGAGCAGTTGTTTAGATTGCTAACATGTTGCACAAAAAAGAAAAATCTATGCTGTGAGGGTGAATGGAAAGTCTGTGTATGCCTTTTAAACAAGACTAGCACTGTGGAGCAGCACATACTCAGCACAGAGGCAAACTGATTTTTACAAAATTACTCACTTATTCTTCCAGTGTGCCATAAGAAAACAGGCTTTGCATATTTTCCATTCTATACTGCCGAGACTAAAGTGTACTTGCATTGGCCTGTTTATAACTATCCAGTTGTAATGAGGCTCAGTTTGGAAGAAATACCCACACCTTTTTTGGTACTATATTTGTCTGGATTTTATTTGATGGAATTTTTTTGAAGAGTACAAGTGAAGCATTATAACTCTGTTGGGTGAAACATTACAACTCTGTTGGAATCAATTTGCAAATCCAACAGAATGATTGTGCAATATCATGGGTTTCTGAGAGAAGCCCTTACTACAGTTGTGTAAGATTTCCTTTCAACAGTCATAAAAAGACAACCACACTGAAGTTGTGCATCTGTTTTTCAGTCCAAAAACCAAAACAAGACAGAATAAACCCTTTTGCTTTTTGTCTTGGGAAAGTATAAAAGTTAATAGTGGTATGAATGTAAGGACTACTAATACAGTTACTATTTTTGATGATATTTGAGACCCAGAGTTTGGGGTAGGTACAGAAAGTTAGATTTTACAATTTAGCTTGCCAAATTTTCGTGATTTTGGTACAAATGCTGTCTTTAAGCTGCTTTTCTTTTTTAATTTAAATATACAGTCTTTTCATAATGAGGTACAAATGCTCTTGGCTGGGCCAAAGACTAAGATGTTTGCAATTACCCAATTGCAAAGAAAACCATCTGTTCCAATGGCTCATGGAATAAACTTAATTACACAGTGGCTGTGAACTAATGCAATCACTTGACAGCACTGAAAAAATAGTGGCCTCAATGTAGCTCCACCTTTATGGCTAGTTCTGTTATGAATTTTTTTTCAATGCAAAAGTGCTTGCAACGGCCACCATTGTGGTGTTCTTCAGAAACTATTCAACAGTGTCAAGCACTTGGTACGTTTGGAATTTTTGTCTCTGGATTTAACTTTCGGTTCGTTTACAATCCTAGAAACACTAAGGGTTATGTACAGTTGTTGGAGCAATTTCTTATTTAACAAAAGTTGGGGTTTATATTCTGTCTTTGTGTTAAAATGCAAAACACTAAGCAATTTTTGTTGCTTTAAGAGCCAAAATTTTGGTTTTGAGGGGATCTCTTCCAGATGTGTTTGCTCCCAGTTTTTTCTGTCTTGTATCGATTCCTTTTTCATTCTTCCAGGTCAACAAATAGTAATCAGGCAAATAAATTCTTTTGTAGCTGTGGAGGATACATTTACTGGGAAAGGTGAGCAGATGAGTTCCACTTTGCCCTCATACAGTATGTAGTTTAACCAGTGAAAATGGTTTCCCAAGCTTGACTGCTTCTTGTGTGCTGACTCTATATTTTGGGGTGAGTAGTGGATTCCTTAGTTAGCTTCAGTAGTTACCTGAGCTTTTCTGCTAGGATGTTGTAACCAGTGGGAACCTATTAAAATAATTTAAATAAATAGGGATGCTCACAAAGTGTTTAACCTTTCTAGTGAAGAAGGTGATTGCTTTCCTGGTGAAGCCAGTAAGAGCTTTCCATGAATTTCAGCAGAGACAAGATCAGTCCCAAAATGGGAGTATGTCAACACACCATTAGTTTATTTTGGAGCCTGCAAGATGCTGGCTGGTAAATAGTAGGTGCAGATATCCTTCCAAGATTTCCAGTAGGCTATTAGCTCATCTGCTTGTGTGGAGATGCCCTTCCATGAAGAAATCTGCTGGATTTCACGTAGATGAATGCAGAATAAAAAGAATTTGCCCTTGATGTTGTTCTGCCTGTAATATACGCACTATCTGAATGTGTTAATTCAGTCGTTGATTCTGATCTGTCTTTTCTTGAAATACCTGACTGTGTCCTTGGTGAATATCATAAGTGGTGGTATCATTCCTGAAATATGAGACACAATTTTTCAAGCCCTTCTTAGTTAGGGTTTGAGCTGACCAGGTGCTACCCCAACTCACTAGGAGCTGAAGGACCTTCACAGATAAGGTGTTGCTGTTAGTTTCAGTTTTGCTGTAGAGACAAGTGAATTACTAAGACGTACATCTGGCTTCTCTGCTTATTTGTTATTTCCACATCTTCATGGTTATGCGCAAGTGGATTCTGTTTCTCTGCAATGTGTCCTTGATGGGACTTCAGTTTACTTTCACTTGAAAATTGCTTGATTCTTCTTTGATTCTTGAACACATCAGGGAGGGATTTTCTCCCTTGGTTGCTCTGTTCTGAACTAGAGAGTGAGCCCACAGACACCTTGCATCAATTAAATCAACCTGCAAAATACGGTACCTCTTCAAGTGACTAATGAGGATGCAACAATCAGTGTCTCTTGATAATTCGGAGATGAGTGTGTGAAGGCAGGGAGGATGCACAGCTTGATTTGTTTTATTTGTGACTCAGCCAAACTGTAAAATGCTTCTGTGTCCTGACACAATGCTCATTTTTGGATCTTTGCATTTGAAAAGGTTTTGCTAGTCATTGATGAAAAGCAGCATATTTTTTCTTGTTTCACTGCTTCTGAAGTACTGTGGTTTGCACTTGTCTGCTCCAGATAAGCCAAAGAGCTATCACTCCTTTGCTGATTGTTGGTTCTTACAAGCAGTACTGTATGCAACCATGGAAACATGCCTGTGTGACTCCAGTGTGACCCTGACCCATGTCTAGTGGTGTATTTGGGGGGCCCAGGGTCAGTGCACGAGATTCCTGCTGGCTTCCATGAGCTGTGGGTGGGCTCTGCATTGAGCTTGGCAGGGGTGATGCTGCCCTGTATGTCACTCCCATGCCACTTTGCTTTCATGTGTTTTGTGTCTGACTAAAGCAATGTAACGAAGGGTGGGATTTTCAAAGTCTCAGGGAAGCAAGTGCTCAGGTCCTTTTGGGTTTTCCATATGCTTTGGGTGCCTGATTCCCTGAGCACCTTCCAAAATCCCAGCCCTCAGCTCTTCCACTATACTTGAAAACTTTTCATTTTGACGCTTTCAGATGTAAAATCCTGTTACTCTGTTCTGATGGCATGAATGTAAATTCCTGTGAGGGTGTGTAGGAGCTTTGGGAGTGAGGACCCAGCTGGATTTATGGTGGTGTCATGTTGTGGTCATGCTCCAGGAGGAAAGAGCATCTGCATCATCTGAGTATTTTAGTAAAGGTACAATTAGTGGAATGTTTACATACAGCCTACTGACAAAAAGGAGACAAAGAAAAAGATAAAAAAGTGTAAAGTATTTAAGTGCAAGACTCTAGTAGTTTTTTCTTGTTTTGCAGATCACACTAGCTATTTTTGAAGTTGGTAAATGTGTATAACTTTTGCAAAGACCAGACAGAACTACCTGTTCACTTTCAATGTGCCCCGTGCTGAATTGTGCCTATTTCACTCTCTGCTGTTGTTATGCTGCTGATTCTGCTGTTCTGAACTGTTCACTGGATCATTCCATTTGCATGCAACACAAA
Organism: Oenanthe melanoleuca; assembly: GCF_029582105.1. Taxonomy (NCBI): domain Eukaryota; kingdom Metazoa; phylum Chordata; class Aves; order Passeriformes; family Muscicapidae; genus Oenanthe; species Oenanthe melanoleuca. Next base: position 52,747,013 of record NC_079339.1, read on the forward strand.
TGCAAGCTGAGCTGTCTGAGAGTAAAGCTGAAACACGTTTGTATAACTTGAATCAATTAATGGCTTTCTCTTTTCCACACCCTCTTGAAATGCTGTGTATAATTTTGATTTGTTTCTTCTGCTCTGATTTCTATTCACTTTTGGTTTGTTGTTTTGGTTTTTTTGAACAGTAATTTATTTTTGTTTGGATTATAGGCAGTATCTGTACATTTTGTTTCAAGGTGATATTGTGGATGTCTTTAAAAAACCAAATTGTTATTTTATATAATTTTATCATAAAGTTGCTCTAATAAATCATTCTTTTATCATGTGACAGTGATGTTGGATTTTGTGCATTAATTTGGAGGAGGATGTGTGTTTGATGGATGGATTGTTTCAACTGCCTGTTCTCACTGGTGTTAAGTGCAGTGCAATGACAGAATTGTCAGCAACTGAAGACTCACAGCACAACTGGATCAGCCCTGGTGACACCTGTGACTGGGCAGATCCCTCTCCAAAGAATAGGAGTCCCCTTATTCCCCAGAACTTCCTGGGTTGAAGTCCCTAAGGCCCTCTCACATGAGGGTGGCACATCTGAGTATTGCATGGTGATACTTGATTCAGTTTTTAATGCTGTTTTGTTTCGTTGCCATAATTAACATGGTAGTTGAATCCAGCCTGGAAGTGATCATTCCCCAGGAGCTATGTGATTGCAGATACATTGTTAGGCCTACATTTTTACTTTTTTTTTGCTCTCATCTTATATATATGTATTTATATATATATAGTTTATGTGTCTGTGAAATACTTTTTGATGTTTTCCTTCATTCCACCAGTGTCCTCCTTCCTTCCTGCAGTTCTCTCTGAGCTTTGCATCCTTCCTGGCACTTCAGAAATTATGTTTATTCCTCCTCCTCTGCACTGCCTTCAGCCTCCCCCACCCTGCCTGGTGCCACGTGGGACTCTGCATTAGCACAGCTCCTGTAGGAAGCAGAACACATGCAGATGATGAAAACATGGCATTGTTTGCCAGCAATAACAAACAGAAAGAGAAAGAAAATGCTAATCCCTAACTAGAATCACTTGAGATTTTCCATTCCCTGCTTACCTTTCCATTAGATAATTGAACATGGAAATCTTACATTTAAAAGTTTCAGGGAGGGATTTCATGTCTAAAAAAATAATGAATCTTATACCTCTCTTAAAAAGCCTTCTGAAGCTTAGTTTGTGTGCTGTGTCTGCAGAGGTTTTGTGTGTTGTGTACAATGCAGGGCTGCATTATTCACTAACAGTATTTTTTCTTCCCAGGCTTGCCTGACAGCACTGAGCAGTGTTTGAGTTGGGATGCTGTGCAAAGAGCTCTTCTGAAATCAGTAGTGCACCCACTTCATTAATTTTTAACAGTTTGACTGAATAAACAAAAGAGGTGGTACAACTGTGGCCAAAACTATTTGCAGCATAATGAAAGCTGCTAGAATTGAAAAATAAAGGATAGATGGGAAAAGTAATGATCTCCTCTGTGCATCTTCCTGCTGAGCCTTCAGCTGCAAGCCTGGCTCTCCAACATCCTCAGCTGCTTTGGGAAATAGGGCCTGGTTTTCCACATGTGCATAGGAGGGAACACTAGAATGCTTTGCCTTGAGCAGGATTTCAGGATCCTTTCTCAGAACAAAACTTCTAATTCTTTTGAAGAGACAGGGGTTTTTTTTTTATGTTGAAGATCCAGACTCTCTCCTGCTGGGTTCTGCCCATGCAGTGCTGGGAGAGCACTGTGTCTTTCTCAGCAAGAACATTCTTGAGCTTTGAGGAGCAAAGCCCTGCTGGTCTCAGCTGGTGAGATGGGGTTGGTGTGGGGCAGCAGTTTGGGGGGTGTTGCTTTCCCTAATGGGGTGCAGCCATTTGGATGCAGCCCTGCAAAGACTCACCTGTGCAGTTACCTACTAAAGGTGTGTTACTTTAGTGGATTGGCTGCTGAGCAAGAGAAGGCAAGAACAATGAATATAAGAAAGTTGCACTCATTAGGACTCTACTCTGATTAAGCCTTTTCTCCTCTGAACAGAAAGTACTGGAAATACTGTACTTGCCAAAAGAGTTGGTGCCAGAAAAGGTTTGTTCAATACTAAATGCTTCTGTAAACATTTATAGGAAGGAAAAAAAAACCCCAAAAAACCCCAAAATACAGCATCCACCTAGCATCTGCAGGCACTTCCCAAACAGGAGAGCCAGAGGCAGGAGCAGTAACCACAGAGAGAAGAAAATATTTTGTATTTTGTAATACAAAATACATTCAACACACAGCACACACTAAAGTTTCTCCTAATACTTGCAAGTCATCTTTCCCAGGTGTGACTGGAGGGTGAGTGCTACAAGAGATGAGTAGTGAGACTGAGATAGCAAAAGACTCTGCAATCTCTTGTGTTATATGAGTAACAGCTTTATTTATTTCCAACTGAAATATTTTTCCAAACAAAACATGGCTGGCAGGCATTTAGTATTTAATTTTAGGCTGTATAAAATTATTACAAATAAGTTAAATGTTTCAAGTCCATGGTCAGATATTTTAGTGAATTTACTTAATATTTTAAAAAGTGGAAACTGAGTAAATCTTTAAAAATACTTCCAAACAAATCACAATTTTATTTAGACTTTGAAATTTTCCCTAGGCTTCTCATCACTTCCCAGCTCTAAACCTGGAATAACTTCTTTAGGGTCCCCCCTCCCCAGCTAATTTGAGTATACAATCTTTTGGCTCAAAGTATAAATAGAACATTTTTATTTTCAAGTGTGCAGACCTTGGCTGTTCCTGCCTCCCATCCTTCTGTCAACTGCTGGTATTTGGAGCCCAGCCTTTTTCTCCTGAAACAGAAAGTGTAGTTTTGTAGTAATCTTCACATTGGTACTGATGTTTTTGTCTATAATTAGCTCTTAGAGACAAGAATGTGTTAAACTGGCAGTTTCTTCTTAGCAAACCTCCCACACAGGCAGAAAAAGCTCTTTCACTGTATCTTTTAATGCACCCTGTACCAAACTGGATGAGGCATGATTTTTAGAGGCAATATGTTAACCACAGAGTGCCACCCAACCATACAGCAAGAGATGCATTTTACTCTGTGTGAGATGGTGGCAAGAGCAACTGGTAGAAGGAGCCTTGTCTGAGAGATGGGGAAGAGGAAGAATAAAGAAAATTTCCTGTTTGCTCTAAAACCTGCTGTTCTTTTTTTCTTTCCTCCTCCCAGCTGCCTGAGTTGGTTAAATAGAACCATATTCTACCCAAAAACCCACTTCCATCCTGAAACTCTCACAGTTACAGCACTGTTAGTGAGATCAGAAATGCAGAATTGTTGAGCTGGTATGTGAGATCATATGAGCAGAAGGAAACCAGGATTTTGCAAGCTGGAGAGGAGGAGGGCAGTGGAATTTATCAGTGCTGCAAGTGGTTAGAGAGCTGACAAAGAGGAAGAGAAATACAGCTCCTGTATTCCTTCTGGAAGCTGCTCTTCCTCTGATAAAACCAGCTTGAACTGAACTGGTGATATTGGAGAAATAAATGATAAATCCTGAACTTTGTAAAACAGTGCTGTTGTCTGTGTGGAGCTTTTGTGATTTATGTTGACGTAGTTCATGCCAGGATTTCAGTCCTGCACACAAGCAGGAGCTTAGCAGAAATATTTAGTTGGAATGCTCAGCCTCTGAAGTCATCTGAGGGCCAGGGACACTTCCTGGGGGTGATCTGGGCCTTTAGCAGGGTGGCTTTCTGCAGCTCTTTTCATTGGCTGCAGATCCTGCCTCCAGCTTTCTGGTAGCTGGATCTGCAGGGGCAGCAGCCTTTGCTCTGTTTTTAAATCCTCTTGTAACAGAGACTTGGGATGGCTCCCATGATGAGTGATCTCTGCACAGCAGTACATTCAGGAGTGAGGTGGCTGAGCAGAGAGGTGTCCTATCTGCTCCACCAGCCACCTTTTGGTCTTTGAGTTCATGCTCATGTTTTGGTCTTGAGGGAAGCAGAGGATTCATAGCACTTGCAGCTTCCCAGGGAAAGGCCTCTTTCTGTTGTCCCAAACCTATTCTTTGGCTCCTTTCTTTTTCCATCTTCAGCTTAATACAATGTGTGCTAAAGCCTCGTGTTCTGAGCTGTCCCTCCTTTGACTCCTTAGAGCATCCTTCCTCTGGTACTGCACTAGGGAACTGCATCCTTGGGTTCAGGAGGAATAAGAGGCTGCCTGGAGAGCAACAGCAGCGTTCCCAGAGTGATTTGTGTCAGCTGAGGGGCAGCCTTTGGATTTTTACAGGAGGCATAATTTCTTAGAAGCTGCCCCAAACATACAACCCCCCAACAGCACCACTGCAAATTCCAAAAGCCACGTGTTGACCATGAGGGCTGCATTGTTCCAAAGGAGCTGGCTTGCTCCCTTGTGTTTGTCCAAGCATGACTGAACAGGAAAGTGCTTTCAAGAAAAACTTTGTAGAGAGGTTGTTTTGGAGGGCTTGTTTGTCTGCTTAAAATGAAGCTTCTGGTGGGTTAAGAATAATGTAGTGAGAATAGAGCCATGTTTGGGTTGCTAAAAGCTCCAAAGCTGAGCAATTCTTCCAAATCTTCTTCAGTGTCTTCTCATGCTAGTCTGACTTTCCACCACGGACAGGGAGCTTTAACATCCAACAGAGCAAGTTATGGCAAACAGGTGAAGATCAGGACCCAGAATTTAACAACTGGAGCACAACAACTGGATGATAAGTTAGCACCCTGTCAGTGCACATTGTGAAACTCAGTGTCTAAGAGGAAGTGATGTACAGCAGGAGGGGAAAAAACCAGAAGAACCCTAAACAAATCTGCTGACAGAGCATGAGTACTGCCTCATATACATAAGGCTGGGAGTGCAGTGGGGCATCCACACAGGAGCAGACCTTCCAGGATGGTAAGTACATTTGTCATCATCTTGAGAGAGCTGGGGGGTGGCCATGGGGGGATGAATGCACCTTGTTCATCTGAGGCACTTCAGACAGCTCCTGGGGAGGATTTTCTAGGGAAAAATCACATTCTTGTGTTTGAAAGTTGAAGTCTGACACAATTTGTTGCTGGTGCAGAAAAGAAGTACCAAAAGGTATTTTGGAGGCAAGGAGAACACAACTTTAATGTTACAAACAGCAGTGTCCTCTGGGTACTCAGCAGACTGGCATTAGCTGGTGTCCCAGCTGTGAAGCAATGTTAAACACTGCTTATATTTATTGCTCTTGGATGAATTTCAGTCATTGAATCTGACATCTGGTAGAACCCTGAAAGCTTCCAGAGAGTTGCAGTTAATTGCTGACTAGCTACAATATTATTCTTTAGATTCTGGTTGTGTCTGTGATGTTTCCCTTCTTGAAAATTGAACAGTTTTAGAGCAGTTCTCACGACTTCTGTACAGCAGGTGGGACTCCAACCCATCAACAGTCAAAAGCATCAAGAAGGGCTTTGTTTGAACAGAGTGGTAGATGATTCTATCACAGCACATCCAAAATCTGTTCACCTTCATATTTTAAGAAAAACGCTGTTTTTTGAGGACATTTTGTAACTGTTTCTGGAAAAGAGAAGTGAAACAAGTTGTTTCTGGTGAGCTCCATCCATCTGAGGCCGTCATGTGGCTGTAAGAGCACTGACGCCTGCAGTTTCTTACCAAGACACTGCCTGGGTCACCAGATTCGACTTTGGGAGCCAGAGGGACAGGGCAGCTCCTCCCAGCTCCAGTTCTGTGATAAGAAGCCCCCATGGTGTCTGTTCCTGGCCAGCCCAGCTGACTGGGACAGCTGTGCCAAAGCCACAGGCTGTGGAGTGAGACCTGCAGCCCCAGTGCACTCTCCTGGCCCAGCCTGAAGGGCTGCTGCTGCTTGCCAGATGCCTTTCTCCCCCTTTAAAATAGCTTTGCCTCACTTTCCTACCCAGCTCTTTCACATCTTCACTCTTGCTCTCTCTTCCCTTTCTCCCCACTCAGATTTCTGGGTTGGAATGTGACCACTTCCTCTCGTGTCTGTTGCTGTCACACACCTTTCTCTGTGTGCTGAGTTATATCCCCCCATCTGCTTGGGCTGTCAGCTCTTTGGGGTCAGACAGTGTGTCTTTGTATTGTGCTGAAAACATGAACAGGGATTTCAGAGGTATGGGGAAGTCCTTCATGCTGGCAGCCACTCCATTTCTCCAGGCCTGGGAGAATGGATGGTTACCTGCCAGCATTTGTAACTACTCCTAGTGTAAAAGCTTGCAGCTGAGCCTGGGGCAGCAAACAGAAGTGACAGTAAGAAGTGTGAGTAAAACTGCTTTGGGAAGTGGGCCCTGCTACAGTGATTACAGCTGATAACAACAGCAGGTCCTGAAACAGAAACATGGCTTTCTTCTATGCAGCTCCAGTAGGCTTCTAAGCAGGAGTGTTTCTACCTTTTCTTCCTTCTCCACCTTTTCCATCTCTGTAATTCTCTTGTCTGCTCTTTTACCACAGGCTCTTCCTTTCCACATACCTCTCTTCATTCCCAGAGTTTCAGACTCTCTTGTCTTCCAAGACACCCTCCAGCTCTTTGGTTCAGCCCCACCAGTCCTGAGTCCCACAGGAAGCCTTTGGGGCTGTGTCTGGGCAGTGCCCAACCCCTGCCTGTTCCTCACAGCCCCAGCATCCATGCAGAAAGGTGCAGTGGGCAGGAGCTGGAAGCAGCAGGGAACATGTACAGCCATGCTGCTTTACCATGAGCCCACCCAGTTCAGGTGACAACAGCTGTGAACACACAGCAAAGGTGGATGGGACAAGTCTGGCAGGATCCTTCCTATGTAAAACCTGTTTTCTTGAGGCCACCCACAGAGCAACTCCATCTCCCATACCACTGCAGCAGGTTCATCCTCCAGGCTACAAATGCTCAGCGGCTCAGGGTCAGAAGCAGTCTGGACTGGGCAGGTGATGCTATCATCTGGCAGCACCTTCTGAGATCTGCTGTGCCCCAGGATCTGCTTCTTGCTTCTAAGAATTAAAAGTGTCATCAGGCTTCTCTGGGGTAAATTCACCTCTGCCAAAGCAGGGATGATTCATGACCCACTGGGCATGTGTCAAATTTCTGAGAAGGTAAAATAGGCAAGTGCCAACTCCCCCTGACTGGCCATCTGCTGTCATATTGGCATGTTTTGGTATTTGCTCTTATGGATGCCTCTGCTGCTGGTAACACAAGATTGAAGAAATACTGTCTGAGAAGGAAAAGAAGAAAACTTATTTTCTAGAGTCATGACTGCAACAGGAGAGAAGGGGAGTTTGTATTTCAGCCTGGTCCCTGTCCCCTTAACAGAGTCACTTCTGGAAGAGACATTGGCACTGAAGACAACTCACAGGCACAGGAAGAGAGCAGAAGCCTGAGTCACATACAGAATGAGAGTGATGCTGCACACCATCACCCACTGCTTCTGCATTTAATTGCTGCTTTTGGCAAATATGTTTGCTTGCAACAGGACAAAAGTGGGTGTTGAAGTATGGCTGGAAGAGGCAGCAATGCAGTTGTTTGCACATTAATTACTGCAGGGATTTTTGTGTGTAGACAGCACTGGGGAAAACTTCAGGGACATGTCTCTCTGACAATTTGGAATCTCTTAATGTCACTCAATTCCCATAATACAGGGAGGATGTTGCACAGATCCATACTCAAATCTCAGAGCACTGTGTAAAGTGGCAGTAACCTGCACTTTTTGTCTGTAATTGGCTGTACACAAATGTTGTCATAAAGCTTTATTTTTCCCCTTGCATACATTTCTGTTTTTCAGATTGTGAAAAAAGCATTAAAAACATCCCTGATGCTTAATGAGTCCTCCAACATGAAATTAGGCGTGAACAATCAAAAAGGCGTCAAAACGGTAATTATTGGGATACACCACATTTACTTACAAGAGAGAGATTGCACTGACATTTCTGAAAAGAAATAACAGGTTAAGAAGAATGATTTTATTGGCCATTTTAGAAATCTGTGTAGGTTTCAATCCTATTTGTAAACAAGTGAGTGACAAAACCCTCATTGATTTATCCGGCAGACTGATCAAACCTTGCCCAGAGGGATTAATGTGGAGATAAATCCTGCAGCTCCTGGCTTGGGACAAGGAAACCATGCTCCTACAAACAGCCTCACTTCCCCCACTGGCACAGCATTCATTCATGTATTCATTTGTTCATTTTTTCAGATGCCCAGAGTATCTGGACATCACAGTCATAGCATGGTGACAGCCATGATGTGAATTTAAAATAGATTTCTTATCTTAGAAATGTCTTCTAAAACCTGTTTAAGTCTTGCTAACATGCTCATGTGATGAAATGCAGAACTGTTAAAAATGGGTGAGATTTTTTTTTTTTTTGTGGTCACATAGAAAACAAGCCAGGGGGCAAAAAAATTAAGTAGATGGCTTAAAAAAATTTTATTCATTCAAATCACTGCCTGAAATCAATGCCAGCACTGTAGATTTTGAGAAAAGCAGAGAAAATTAAAAGCAAGAAGCTTTATCCACATAGAAACTGAAATAGAAACTCTCAGAGGCAAATGGATTCTGTGTGGTTTTCCCAAGTGCCCTTCTGGGAGCTCAGATTTATGGCTACAGCCCCACGACCACCCCAGACTCAGTTCTCCTGCCTGGAAGCTCAGCAGCTCAGCTCTGAATTGCATGTTGGCCATCACAGCCTGGTGGATGGTTTCAGCTCCCAAGAATTGCCATGAGGAGCCAGACATGATAATTACTGGGGGAAATGGATCTGCAGGTGTGGTTGGTTGTCCTTTCCTGCTGGTACAGGGCAGCATTTAGAGCCTGGTGCCATAATTTTCAGCAGGTGAATGGCTGGGCTGCAAATCTGAAGCTACCAGGTAGCCAGAGTACTTTTTTTTTTTTTCATCTACATTCAGGAAAAAAAAACAAAAAGAAAGTCCAGCAAAAGGGAAATGAAACCTACTCACCACACTAGAATGACATGGGAATACTGTTCACATGGATAAATGAGATTTGTGTAGTTGCAATTAAGGGAGGTTTAAGACAAAACCAGAACATGTTCAGAAACCACAAAATGTCTTTCTGCCTCTGACAGTTTCTGAACTGTTTTTTCTCCCCTGACAACATAAACTTCCTTTTTATGGTAATGCTTTGCCCACAGTTAATCTTGTGTTAGGAATTTCCTTATTTTGATTTTAGCAGAAATTTTGTTGAACGTCCATTGGTCCTGTGCTAAAATAAAGCTAATCAATGTCAAATTAATCACACAATTGGGGAAAAAACAAAGGATTGATATGTTGGCACAAAAAAATTAAAACAAAAAATGGGACTAAAATCACAGTCTTCACATAAACCAACACTAATCCATTTCCAAATTTTATTTTTTTTTTTCCAATTTCACTTTATTTGATCATATCTCCTTTCCAGAGTGTTTGTTCCACTTGGTTCTCTGATCTCAAGATTTCTTTCCCTTTCCTGAAAGGAAGAATTTTGTTTTAGGAAAGGAAATGAAATCTTGCCATTTCCATGAGGATCAATTGGGCAAGCTTTGGTCCATTTCCCTGCACTTCATGTCATCCCAATGGCTTTTATTGTTTTCACTTAGTTTCAGAATTTTCTCTTTTGTTTTTTTTTTAGCACTTAATTTCTTCAATTTCTTCTCCTGTCTCTTTGTTTACCCTTCTTCCCTGATTTTGGGGTTTCAATGTGAATAATTTTGGCAAGTTTTGGTTCTTTTCACTGCACCTCATTTGAGTTTAAAGGGACCTTTTAAAGGTCATCTAGTCAAACCCCACAGCAGAGACAGGGGACATTTGCAACTAGATCAGGTTGCTCAGGCCCTGTCCAAGCAGACCTTGAACAGTTGTTCCTCACTCTCTACATCTCAGAACACTGTCTGGCAGTAGCTGCAAGCAGATCTCGTAGTCAAAGGTTGTGATTTATTCACCTGCACAGGTAGTCACCCATTAGCTGGTGCATCAGTGTCTTGGTGACCACTTAAATCTTCTCCTCTGTGCATTCTGTTCTAGTTTCAAATCTTAGGGGCAATTTTGATGCTTGGTCTTGTCCTGATGGCTGCTTACTTCATGAGTGTGGGCAGCAGAGTGGATGCTAACAGAGGAGCAGGAGTTGTCATCATTTACAGAAAGGTGGAGGAGGAAGGACTCTACAGAGCACTCCCAGAGGAAGAAGGACTCTATGGAGATCTCCCAAGAGCCACAATAACTGAGGAGGGCACCAACAGATCCAATGACTCCTGCAGGTGAGTCAGGTTAGATGGCACATGGAGAAGCCACCACCAGATGGAGAAATAGTTACAGCACTGATAGTATCAGCTGGGTTTTATTCTCTTCCCACTGTCTCATAAGTGATGAAGCACTAATAATTTGGGAAGACTGAGAGTGCTGTTTAGGCACTGGGTGATTGGTATTTGCCTGCTGTGGGGGCAGTGGGGGCAGTGTCCCAGCTCCTCTCCCAGTCCTGTGCTTGTATGTTCATCTCAGCTCAGCTGCTCCTCTGCCAGCTCCAGCCATCCTCCTTTTGTGGCAGCAGAGTGACCAGCTGGCAGAGCAGCCTTTCTCAGAGGGGCAGGGAATGTCTGTGCTGGAAAGGGTGAAGAGGGTACCCAAGCAACATCCAGCCACGGGGGTTTGCTTTTCTCCATATCTTAGGCATGGTAAAACAACAAGCTCAGAATGGCTGCTGAATTTGGGATTTCACTGTACAACAATATAAACCTGGCTATAAAACTAGGGGTAGAGAGCACTCCCAGCCTGTTTGTCCAGCTCATCTTGTTTGGGAGGTGACACCCAGCATGGCCAACTGTACAGCCTGATACATTCTGAAAAATGCTTGGTGTCCTGTTGGGGTCACAGTTGCTTCACAAAATAAAATTGCCATTGCAGCTTTGAACTTGTGGAAAATGTTCCTTATGACTTACCATTCGAGATAAACAGCACTGCAGCCAAACCCTTGTACCAAGCCTGGGTGAGACTGCTTGATCTAGCCCAGGAAAAAGTTCACGTGGCTTCTTACTACTGGTCTCTTACTGGGAAGGATATCGGTGTCAATGACTCCTCTTCCAAGCAGGTAATGTAAAATCAGCAGCAAGCACATCTGTGGGTGTTTCTCCTCATGTACATGGGGCACAGGGCAGGTTGGCTGTGTGGTCTGTCTCCCAGAGACATTGCTTCACTCCTCCTGCAGATCCAGGAAGGTTTTCCTGTAAATCCAGGAAGGTTTTCCATGCTGTTCTGAAGCAACATCCCAACTTTCCTCCTTCAGTCAACTTAGACTGAAATAGGTGAAAATTCTGACGTTCCTTGTGCTGGGGTTCTTCAAAGGAAGTGCCCATTAGTAACATTGCACTTGCAGATATCTTACTACACCTTCTGTAACAAAATGTAAAAAAACCAATGTACCACACAGGGTGAAGATATTCTGCAGAGGTTTGAGAGGTTACTCGCAGAGAATGTCTCTCTGTATATTGCAGCAAGTTCACCAACTCTGGCTACAAAATCAAGGGATCTTGAGCTTCTAGAGGAAAAAGGTAATTATTTCCCTTTGGTGATCCACTCCAGAGTTTCTGTTTTGCAAAAAAGCATCTGGGGGATGCTGGTCTCCAAGGCCTGTTCTGGTGTGCTGCTTGCATGGGTTCACAGGACAAGCACCATCTGCTCACTAGTTCATGCTTTCTTTCTGTGTTATCATGCTCTTTAGGATTTTCTGGAAGTTCACATTTTGCATATTTTTTTTCAAGTTATTGCGTTCCCAGGAATAAGTGCTTGTAAATTTTGGTGGTTGTTGCTGCAAGAGTCAGACATGCAGATTTGTTCTGGCTGTTGAGAAACCATCTCCATGCTATATCTAAATTCTTTTTTCCACCTCCCCATCTTTCTTCAGGGGCTCATGTGAGAAAGATTGATTTTGGACATTTGACAGGAGGAGTGTTGCATAGCAAATTCTGGATAGTGGACATGAAACACATATATATTGGTAGTGCAAACATGGACTGGAGATCTTTATCTCAGGTAACCTCTACTGCTGCATATTCAAAAATCTGGGGGAAATCTCATGTCCCAGCAGATAAGAGAGAAAAATTGTAATGATGTAAAATATTGTCAGAGCAGAAGAAACAGCAAATAAACCCCTGGAGGGGCTCCTTCTAGGGCTGTGACACAACTTTCTCTCTTTGCAGGTGAAAGAATTTGGTGCTGTGATCTACAACTGCAGCTGTTTGGCCAAAGACCTCTGGAAAACGTTTAGTACCTACTGGGATGTTGGATATCCTAATGCTACCATCCCATTCCCTTGGCCCCTTAATTATTCCACCCACATTAACAAGCATCGGCCTCTGGAAGTGGAATTCAATGGAATCTTGACAGAAGCCTATTTTTCTGTAAGTATGTTTGAAAATAACATGACAGACTGTAAACTGTTGAAGGATTGAGCAGGAAAGTTTCTTCAGCAGTCCTCCTGCTTGTGCTCCAGGTGGATAATAATTCGTTCCTTTGGTTTCTCTGGAACTATTCAAAGAATAGGGATAAAACCAGCATAAGCTGTATGGCAGGCACAGTGTGCAGGTCTCTTCTAATCACCTGGCTCAATATATCAACAAGCATCTGACCCAGCAGGATGTGGAAGGCATGAAGAAAGGTGCTGGTCCAGTTCAAGTGCTTTGTGACATTTTAATGAAAACTAGACACATCTAAACATAACTGAGTCACAGTCTGAGAGAAAAATAAAAATTAAATCACTGATCTATGTGTTTCCTATTTTTTTACAGGCTTCCCCTCCAGCATTTTGTCCAGAAGGTCGCACCCATGACCTCTATGCTATACTCAGTGCTATCAGCCAGGCACAAAAGTTTGTCTACGTTTCTGTTATGGAATATTTCCCTACGAGCCGTTTCATTCACCCAAAAAGGTACAATTTAAATCCTGAGCAAATCAGTCACTTGTACTATTTAATGAAAAAAAAAAAATTATTCTCCTCCTTCTGCAATGAAAATATTCAGAATGGAGAGGGGCTTTGCTCTGCATTCACAGCCATCCTGTAGACTGTGCCTCCCAGGGACCAAGGGACAGGATGAGGCCTCAAGTTGTGCCAGGGGATAGATTGGATATCAGGAACAAGAAATTCATGGGAAGGGTTGTCAGGTGTTGGAACATACTATCCAGGGAAGTGGTGGAGCCACCATCCCTGGAAGTGTTAAAAAATTATTGGATATGGCACTTGAATATATGGTTTAGTGGTGAATATGCTGCTGGTGCTGGGCTGAGAGTTGGACTTGATGATCTTAAAGGTCTTTTCCAGAACTTAACAATTCTAGGATGCTGTGATTCCAGGAAGGATGATATCCAATACCTGTGTGCTTTGCTGGTGTTTTAGAGCAGCCTCCTGTGCTCTACACACAGCAGGAAAGCTGTGAAATGCCATTCTAGGGACAGTCAGGTCCAGCATCCTCCAAAATTCAACACAGCAGCTTTATGAATAGAGAGGGGGAAAGGAACACCAGAAATATATCTGGCATAAGATTTTTCAGAGAAAACATTGCTGTTTTCTCCCTTCTTGCTCCCATTTTGCTTTCTTGCTGTCCTTTACTTCTGAAGAGTCTTGACTTCCTGCTCTATTTCCTGCTTGATGCACTTGACCCACAGTTTAGAGGGTGGTTCTTGACTGTCCTGACCTTTGCAGTGAGAGCTGGCACAGCCTTTAAAAGAAACTTCTGGGGCTTTTTGTTTGTTGGGAGGTTGGTGGGGTTCACAGCCTTTAAAAGAAACTTCTGGGACTTTTTGTTTGTTGGGAGGTTGGTGGGATTTGTTGTTGTTGTTGTTGTTTGGGGGTTTTGTTTTGTTTTTAATAATTCCATCTAAGTTCCAGCAGTAGCTTCAGAGATGAGGTGATAGTGGTGATCTGGAGTAATCACAGAATCATAGAATGGTTTGGGTTACAGACCTTCTTGTACCCAAACCTGAGTAACCCAGAAATTTCTGAATAACAGAAAGTTAGTCATGGGGCAGCACTAAGACTCCCAAATCCTCTTAGATATGCTTGAATTAGGATGTTTACATGCAAACAAGTGCTCTGAATTATCTGCTTACATTTCTGAATTTTCCAACCATCTAAATAATGTGAGAAAGAATTTGAAGTGAAAGAATAAAGTACAACATGGCTTGTTGAATAGGGTAAGCTCCAGGCTGCCATTTAGCCAGAATGATACCATGCACTATGTCCTGTCACAGCTGTGTAAAGCCTCTGTTGTTCAGCTGGGGCACAGGTGTGGTATGGGGAAGATTTTACAATAATAGGGAGACACAGATAATTCTACTGTTCAAGAAACAAAATCTTGAGACTAGCTTCTACTTGGAGGATATTTTTAATAAATTAAACAGCTCAGAGGATTTTTGGTTTCTATGTAGTATAATTGAGTCACTGGGTTTCTCATCTTCTGATTTTAGCCAAGAATAAGTTCTCAGAAAGTCTCTTTTTCCCCTTAGGATTGAATGCATTAATACTCCTTATTCTTCATCTGAAGGCTTAATCCACAGTTTGTGACATCTAGGGCTGATCAGATGCAAACAAGAGTTTGAAAGGCCCAGGGAAAGCAGTGCAGGGCCTCGGGCTATCTCCACAGCAACCAGCTGTAGTGCCATGAATTGAAGCTGATTAGTTCAGGTTAGGTTCCTCCAGCAGCTGAGGCAGAGGGAACAAAGCTGCTGTCTAATGCCTGAGTGTTAATCAACTAGAGACTGATATATTTTAAAAACTGAAACCATTCAAAAATTGCATTACAAATAGCATGATTTCCCAAGCTTTCCAGGATCTCTAAGTCAAGCCTGAGCCTCAGAGCACGTGGCCAGGCCATTGATGGCAACAGGACGACGCACAGGGGAGGATTAGAGAATTCAGGCCTTTGTACATAAGACCAAAAGGATTAAGTTAGGCAAATTAATTCATCATTGCTCATGGGATTGTGAGCAAATGCTGGACCTCTCTGTGTATCAGCCCTCCAATCTGTACTAAACATGCTTGTCTCCCTCTGTGCAGCATTTGTTAGGATCTATGGAATGAAAATGCTGCATGGGTGTTTGGAGTTACCAGCCCTGGGATGCACATTGTCCAGCTCTTAGTGTTGTGTGGCTGTGTGAAAGATGTTAAAAATGTTCCCCATAGCTACAGCCAACACAAGTGTCAGGAAAATGGATTTTCCCATGTTCAGGGAACATGGAGAGCACAGCTGTGTCCATTACCTTGAGCACACACAATGAGGCCAGGGAGGGTCTGCCCAGGCTGGCTGATGGCACAGGACCACTGCAGACACTGGGAACAGTCTCCAGGGGCCTAAAACAGCCATATTCTGCAAAATGGTCCTTAGACCTTCTGGGCTCTGCACTGCCCCTTTTACTCTGTGCTGTATGGACTGGCTTTACCCTGTTGTTATCTTTAGTTTCATGAGATGAGCATGGTGGCACCATGCTGTGTGTATATCTGTGTATGTGCACTTTACTAAGCTTTAAACTTTTGGATGAATTTCACCCCAATTTGGCAGAGTCTGGACGTCTCAAAACACATTCTGTGAAAAGAATGGACCTGGTAGAAAGCAGAAACTTCATTTGTACCTCCAGGGAAGTCCCAAGTGCTTCACTTACTAGACATCAGAAATCCCATCTGTGCATCATCACTTGTAATCTCAGTTTAGCATCACAGCTTTCTAGTGAGCTGTGATGAAAATGATCCCTTTTTGCACACCCCTCCTTCTCTGCAGGTACTGGCCAGCCATTGACAACGCCCTGAGACGTGCAGCTTTCAACCACCGAGCAGAGGTGCGGCTCCTGGTCAGCTGCTGGGCGTACACCGACCCAGCCATGCTCCACTACCTGCGCTCCCTGCGCGCTCTCAACAACCCGCACGCCCACATCAGCGTCGCCGTGGTACGCCAGGAAACCCGACTGTGGAAACCCAGCTAGAGGATATGCCCCCACACTGATCTCTGAGACTAAGCTGCTGTTTGGGTGTACTAATATTAGCTTTTAGAGAAGCAGGTTGTCTGTTTTTGCAGTGACTGCTTCCCATTTTTGTGAAAATAAGGCCCAATATATAATCTTTGAGGAAGCAGCTATTTCCAGCTGCTAGTGATGCCAGGTATGTGCCTGGCTGTGGCACTTGAGACATTATCCAGGCAGTTGCTTTTACTGAGCACCGTGACAGTAAGAGTTTATATGATAATTTAGTGCTCCTCTCAGAGACCTTTTCCTGCATAGAATATGTTAAATTGGTCCAATTGCTATCAGTTTTTTAAAACTGAGAGCTCTGCTGTCTGCCTTTATAGATAAATCTATTATTGAACACTAAATACTGCACACAGGCTATAGGCATGAGGCTGGAATGCATCAAGTGGCTCCCAACACGATGCAATAATCACAGCAGAGAGATATCACAGAAGGAGGATTGGGTTTCAGGAAAAAAAATAAAAAGAGAAATATAGATTTTGGTAAGACTTAACACAAAAAGTTACCCCTTGTGTCTGTGATCAGCCCATTCTTGCACAAAATAAGAGCAGCAATCAGTGGTAAATGCAGATCTATTAAACAGCTGCCTAAAACTGCATTTAATTGTCTGCCCTGTAATGATAATAGCTGTGCCACTAATGGAACATTGTGAGGCAAACATTATCTGTATCTGATCTCAATTGCTCACCCAGTTTTATGTACAGTGGAAGTATTATTTGCTAGTTTTCTTGGATAGGAGTAAAATCTCTTCTGTGGTCTATTCAATAACAGAGTGTGATATGTTCTCTTCTGTTCTTCTCATACTATTCTATTCTTTGAAACTATAGAAAACATGCACTGTCCAATCATGAAGTCTGTTCCTCACTCTAGTACTTCTGTTAATATTTTAAATTTCTCTCCCTCCAGAAACTCTTCATTGTTCCCCTTCTGAATCACACAAACATTCCTCATGGAAGAGTGAATCACAACAAATACATGGTCACTGATAAAGTCGCCTACATTGGTATGTATTCCATTATTCCAAACACAGTATCTCCAGATCTACTGGACTGAGACTGAGATAGGATCAGCTGCACTACCAAAAAATACCTCATTTTGCCACATAAAGCAAAGTCTGTCCTAGGCAAAGAAGTACAGATGTGAAGGGGAGAAAATAATGTAGGTCAAGTTCGGTAAGAGATTATTTCATATGACTGTGAACCATTAGGAACAGAGCATGGCAAGGCTGAGTGCACAGCCTGTGACAAGCACAGTGGGAATTTCACAGCCTGTGTGCTCAGAATGACACAGGGATAGCTGAAGCTCCAATATACAACATTATTGTGCTTTAATAAAAAGGAACTGCTGTGAGGAATTAATTCTGTGCACTGTTTGTTGAACTCTAGGAAAGGAAATGAGAAAACAGTAATGTCAACTGTGTGCTGTTCCTGAAAGCTGGGATGGTGTTTACATTTCACTCTTTTATCAGGAACCCTCAGAAAATGGGATGTGAAAGTGCTCAGTCATTTCAGCCAGCTCATCCTGATCTTCCAACTGGCGGAGGCTTTCAGCTCCAATTGCCTTCAATACTTTCATAACTTGTTTTATACTTGAAGGCATATATGCAGATAATTTGTTTTCATGCCTAAGCACCTTCTGGAATCGACAGATTTTTCTGGCTAAGGCAATCACGAGGGGAAGTGTGTAAGTGATAAAATGTGTATTTTTCACAGTGCTTGATTTTCTGAATTGAGGTAGGTTTGGAGAGAGCCCTAGACAACGTCTGCAGCTGGATTCCCAGCTGTGCCTGGTTTAGAAGGAGGATTTGCATGTCAAGCTCAGAGGTTTTATTGATCAAGACTCCAGGTTGTCCTTTTGTTTTCCTTTAACAAGTGAAGAGAAGTCCATTAAAGATTTTTACTTTAAACACAGAAACCCATGTCAAACACTGGCTTTTATCCCTCTTAATACTCAAATATTGCACTTTATTACCATGTTTATGGGTAGAATTGTGCATTCTGTCACAGGCTGTAACAAATCAGAAGGTTATGAACCTTCAGGGTTGCAGTTAATACCAAGTTTTCAAAACCTGAGGTCTGGCATAAGAAGGAGATGACCTGATTTTTGCTGTCTTGTTGCTCCTAATGAGATTTGCAGTCATAGAGCAAATCAACAAAGCCCAGAGATCAAACAGAACACTGGGAAATTAATGTTGTCTAATCAGCTACTTTTCCACTGCACAGGGACTTCCAATTGGTCAGAAAACTACTTCACTGATACAGCTGGCGTGGGACTAATTATCAAACAGAATTCGACCAACCCCCAAAGAAGGCAACAACCTGTCCAGGAACAGTTGAAAGATCTTTTTGAGCGAGACTGGAATTCCAAATATGCAGTGAATCTGGAAGATGTGCAGGGACAGAAAGACTGTAACTGGGAGGCAGACCCTGAAGTGAATTGAAATGTACATTTAAAATAGAAACAAAAAAATGTATTTGAATCTTGTTCACGTGGAAATCAAAGAATTCCCTTCTTTTTGTTTTTGTCAGAGAAATCATTTCCCTGTGGCATCCACATTGATGACATGAGAATTTCTCATGTTGGCTCTACCTGCAAACCCATTAGTCAATGTATGATGTTTGATTTTTTGTGTGATTTCTTCCTTACAGAGTTAATGAAATGCAAACAGTGTTGTATGACAAGCTGTCTGGCATTAAAGCAAACATCAGAGACACAGATCATTATTGATGTTATTTTATCTTTGGAAATTATATATTTCAACCTGGATGTTCCATTAACAGTGTTTGCTTACATGTGTTTAAACATTTTTAATAAATGTTTGAGCCATGTATATGATCACCTTCAATAGAAAGAGCAGATTTTTAAAAGCATTTAGAAATTAAAGGGAAACAGGGAAATACCTGTTTCTAAGTGTTAAGATAAATGCCTGGGATTTAAAGCTTGGGGCTAATTTCCAACTCAGCTGCCCTGGAACCCCAAGTGTGTGGGGATGTTTGGATGTCTGGGTGCAGCAAACAGGATGGGGGAGCAGGGAAAAGCTGCTGGGTGCTGTTGTGGCTAGGGCAGTGCATGGAGAGCCCCCTCACTCCCTCTGGGCTGCCCTGGTGCTGCCCCTGAGCAGTGCTGTGTGCCTTTCCTCCTGCACTCACTCAGGGAACACAGCCCTGAGCCATCTGGTGCCTGATATCTGTACCCACCACAGCTCTGCCCTGGGTGACTTTCTGAAGTGGCAGAAAAAGGAGAGCAGGGCAGTGCTCCTGCTGTGAGTGGCACTGGGCTGGAGCTCCATGAGCCTTGTCAGGGCTGTGCACACACAAATCCCCACACAAAAAGGGAATTTTAGAGGTGAACCCCATCAAAGTTCTATTTTTCGGTTTCCAGGCTGCTCCTTAGCTATCTCTTCAGACACTTCCAAGATTCCTTGGAATATCTTATCCATCATTACAAATTAATGCTTCTTGTTACTGTGGCAGATTTTAAAAGACATGTAGTTACATGTACAGATATTATTAAAATTTTGGGAGCATTCACATACATGCCAAAATATTGAGAAACATGCAGTTGCCTTTTGTGCTCTCACCCCCTATTTCCTTACTACAGCTAGCTTGAAAACTTTGAGACTTTATATCTTCAACCAACAAAAGAGTTTTCTGTAGAGGAGTGTATTCCTCTAGATGGCACTCCAAGCTGTGTTTTTCTGTTTTGGCAGGGATAGATATCGCAGGAGTAAGAAAACTTCTTTCTCTTCTACTTGTGAGCTCGAATCTGGCAGTGCTGGGTTAGTTGTTCAGCAGGACAGAGTTTCTGGACATGCAGGCAGAATTTTCTTATGGCCATATAAACCTCAGGTAGGTGAAGGTTTGGCTTATAAAAGACAAATAGACACTCAGGAGAGTGCTCTTCTATTTTCTCTACTGACACCACTCTTGGTTTTCCTCTTGGTTTTCACAAGGGAAGGTGAAAGGTGAGTTTACAATTAATACCATGATTAATACCATGAACTAAATCTAATAAGAACTTGAGATTATTTCCCTGGTTTCTTGTGAGGCTTTTGAAGCCCATCCATACCTTGATTCTTATTTACTTGTTTTCTATTAGGAAGGTAGAGTATCATGTAAGTTATAACCAGGCTTTGAGTTTCAATTATTTTCCATTTTTGAAAAAGGATTAGTAATAGTCCTTATCCACTCATCTCTTACTTGTCTCTTTCATTTAGATTGTGATTTCTCCAAGCTAAGGACTGTAGCAAATGTAACCTGGGGCCTCCACTGGTATTTATTAGTATCATCCTTGGGAAGATTGGATATTAGGAAAAGGTTCTTCACCCAGAGGGTGGCTGGACAGTGGAAAGGCTCCCCAGGGAATTTGTCACAGGAAGCTGTGGATCTTGGGGTGTAAAGCCAGGAGCTGGACATTGTGAGTCCCCTCCCACTCAGGATACTCTGTGTATGATTTTCTACTCTGACTGCAGGCTGTTCAATTTTTTGTCAGTATTGGCTTATTCATGTCTAGAGAAAGTTTAGCTCTTGAGCATGGATACTCTCCTCTGATCAGTTCATCTCACATACCTGTGCTACACACATTAGACACCAGCTTGTTCCAAAAGCTTTAGTATTAACTGTTCTCATTTTTTCTGTCACTACCTAGGATTATCCTTTCCCAGTTGTTCCAGATAAAACATATTTTTGTTGCTTTAATACAGGTACTGAGAAAACATTTCATCTACCATTTGTGCCATATCAGAGTACACTTAATTTTTTGACAGTCATGAATATCTCCATAATCCCTAGAGGATAGCTCTTGGGTCGTGGGCACTGCTCTCTATAGAGGCCCAGAAAAGTCAGCTTTAGTGGCAGGGTGGATTGTGGTGGTGCAGCTTCCTGAGGAGGGGAAGTGCAGAGGGAGGTGCCAGCTCTTCTTCCTGTATCCATGATAGGATAGATCCAGGATAGGATAGTGTGGGGATAGATCAAAGCTGCATCAGGGCAAGTTCAGACCTGACCCTAGGAAACATTTCCTTACCAAGAGAGTGGTGAAACACTAAACCAAGCTTGTCTTGAGAGGTGTTCAATGCCACAAACCTGTCAGTGTTCAAGAGGCATTTGGACAATGCCCTTAATAACCTCAATGTTTTTCCTGTGTTTTGGTCACCCCTGAAGTAGTCAAGCAAGTGGACTGAGTGATCACTGTGGGCTCCTTTTAATTATCTATTCCATACTAAATATATATAATACTAATACTCTAAATGTATTTAAAGTGAAACAGGGTTAGATCAGATATAAGGAAAAAATCTTTGCTGTGAGGGTGGTGAGGCCCTGGCACAGGTTGCCCAGAGCAGCTGAGGCTGCCCCATCCCTGGGACTGTTCAAAGCCAGGCTGGATGGTGCTTGGAACAACCTGGGATAGTGGAAGTGTCCCTGCCCATGGCAGGGAGTTAGATGGAGGATCTTTAAAATTCCTTTCATCCTGTTAACATTCTATGAACCTGTGATAGGAAGAAAAGAAATGAAGAACAGGTGGTTAGACAGCCAAGTACACTTCACTTACAACCCCTTTCCTAAGTGTTTTGCTATGCCTGCTTTCCTGTACTAAGTAGAATATGGAGAAATACAGAATGAGGAAACTACTATAATGAAGCATGTCTGCACTTGTCATTCTGGAGAGAGGATCTTGTGAGTGGTGATTGCAGCTGTCTTGGTCACAGAAACACAAAGAAATTGAGTTTAAAATCTCTGTTGACAGAAGGAACAGGGACAGCAAAACTTCAGCTCTGGACAGGAGAGCTGGCTTCAGGTTGCTCAGGAACTAGTGAGTAAAGTCTCCTGGGAAAATGTTTTTGTATTTGAGGGGATGGTCCTGCTCTGCTCTGTGCTGGGGCAGCCTCACCTGGAGTCCTGTGAGCAGTTTTGGGTGCTACAATAAAAAAATATATTAGAGAGCATCCAAAGGAAGCCACAAGGATGAGGAAGGGTCTGGAGAGGAAGCTGTATGAGGAGTGGCTGAAGCCACTTGGTCTGTTCAGCCTGCAGGAGACTGAGGGGAGAGCTCATTGTGTCCCTCAATATCCTCATGAGGGGCAGGTGCTGATCTCTTCACCCTTGCGGCCAGTGACAGGACCTGAGGAAAGGGCTGGAGCTGAGTGATGAGGGGTTTGGGATGGATGTTAGGAAAAGGTTTTTCACCAAAGGGTGTTTGAGGACTGGAACAGGCTCCCCAGGGCCGTGGTCACAGCCCCAAGCCTAACAGAGTTCAAGAAGCCTTTGGACAATGCTCTCAGGTACATGGTGATTCTTGGGGTGTCCTGTGCAGGCCAGGAGTGGGATTCAAGGATCCTGACAGCTTCCTTCTGACTCAACATATTCCGTGATTCAACATGGGGTTGTAATGACTGAACAGTCTCCATTACCCCTATATTTAGGAACTGTGCTGTCACTAAACATCCACCTCAGCAGACAGTGAAGTACATGCAACCTTTGAAAATTTAAGCTGGGATTTTCCCAATCAGAAACGTCAGTAACTCACACTACTCCAGTTATTATTTGTATGGTGAGTTTATTGTGAATTAAGAATACAGACAGTGTTTTAATGGTACATGTGAAGGCTGTCACATATGCACTCTGGTTTTGTGCACTTGAGAGAAGCGTTAATATAAACAAAGGAGCAAATAATTATATACACCTCCTTTCCCAGAAAATCTCTGAAGCAATTCCACCAGTGTGGCAGATCATTCTAAGCATTTAACTATCCCATAAGTATGTACATTAAAATTTATTTATCCACATTTGAATAATATTCTTTGTAAGCATGTTTTATTCTGGTATCTTACAAACATGATTTAGGTACATTTTTCTGGTCTTGAAATTATTCTGTTGGTTTTTGCTGTTTTTTTTTTAAATTATTGTAAGGCTAAATATGACCCACCACAATAATAAAAAAAAAAAACGAGAAGACAGAAAGAGGCAAAGCATTAGTCTCTCTACACTAGTGTTTAATTTCTATTTTATATTTTAAAATGTTTGTGAAATATACATACTACCTTAGCTGAAATAAACAAAAACATTTTAATAACAAAGCAAAAAAGTTCCAAAATTTAAGCAGGTGAGTATAGTTCTTATAGTACTAGTTTAGAACCCATTCTGGAAATAATCTGTTGTCTAAATATAACTGGTGTGTTTTGAGAAGCCTCTTTAACAAGTCTTTTGCTATCATTGAGCCTTTCAATGATTTACTTTCATGGTTCTGGTATCTACTCAGACTTTGCTCAAACTAGGGGCTCCTCTGCATTTGTCATAATTGTTGCCTTTGGGGTAGATATGAAGAAATCATTATTTTTATTAGTGTACATCCATGTATTTGAAAATCTGAATGTGGTACATTCTGTTCAAGTGTTCTCATGAATACCAGCCTTGGGTTTTAATTTTCAGTTAGTAGAAAATTAGGAAAACATTCTCTTCTGTACATATAGATGATTTTGTTTTCATTGAGGATTGAGAAACTACAACCTTCATTTGGTTGTATCTCCAACAATATTAGATTTACTTTCTTTTTCTTCCTCCAACAAGATTAGTTCAGTTCTTGCTGAAGATGTCACAATAGATGAGGCTCCATCAATTTCAGCTTTTTCACCCTCTCCTATTTCTTTAGGTGATAAGCTTTCTTGTGCATCAAAAAACACATCTGGTTTATCTGTTGGGCTATCTTCATCTGAGAGTCTCCCCTCTTTATGACCCACCTCTTCTTTGTCAACAGACTTAGCCTTTTTGGAAGGAGATGTGAAACCAAGCTTGGGAAATCTAAACCATCCAGTTTTATCAGCCTGCTTAGAGGAATCATCTGATGTGTCAGTAGGTTTCACATCTTCTGGAACTGATTTTTTTATTTCTGGTTTTGCATCTGTGCTTGTTTCATCCCCAGAAGATGAAAAGCCAACACTTGGAAGCCAAAATTTGAATCTTCCAGGAGATTTTTTACTATCAGTCTTTTCTTTCTCACTGCTTATGTCTTTTTCTTCACCTTCCACTGCTTCAACTACATCTTCGTCTTTAGAGAGAGAAGCTGCAGTTATTCCCTCTGGTGATTTATCAGGAAAACTCTCTTCAAGTTTACTGGAACACTTTACTTCAACAGTAGATGTTTTTAACTTTGTCAAACTTACTTTTCCTCTAGATTCCTCAGACTCATGGTGTGGTTTGTCAGATAGTTTAAGCTCAGCACTGCCAGCTCTCTGTGCTGCTACCCCAAAGCTTTCACCAGCACCTGTAGGTGCATCTCCCGTTGGAGACGGCTTCTGGACCAGCACGTCTAAATCACTGCGTGATTCAGGCAACTTTGTCTTGAGCAATGAGAACCCCAGAGTAGCAGTTTTGACCTCTGATGACAGAATCTCTGATCCTTTCAGTATTTCAGTAGTGTAGATCTCACACCGCTCAATAGCAACATGTTCAGGCTCCACTTTTTCACGTACTTCTTGGCCCTCTATGTAAGACCAATGAATGTCCTGCCCTCCACTTGAAAGGGATGACTCTATGGTAGCTGTCATCTGTGCTGTTTTAATGTCAGGCTCAGTCAGTGTCAAAATTTTGCCTTTTGCTTTTTGAATACCCCCATCTAGAGCTCCTGTTTCTTCATGGATAGCAGGGCTTGCTTGCAGTTGCACTATTTCAATGTCAGTACTAGATCCCTTTGGATCTGTTACTACTTTTGACAGTAAAACATCAGCTTCAATTGGGAGAGTTCTGAATGTGAATCTTGGTATTTTCAGTTTGGGAATTCTTACACTTACTTCTGGGACACCTTGTGTTTGGCGCACTGTTTCCCCTGTTATTCTGGCAGATGCTTCTATATGATCTAGAGCTGGACTTTTCACATCAACTGATCCTTCTGGTTTTTGTAACTGTATTTCTCCTGTGCCTCTTTCACTTTCAGGTGCAGAATCAGCTTCTGACTTTGGCAAATTGGTATCATCTTCAAACCCCTTGATTTCTGAACGCAACATTCCAAACTTTGGAATCTTGAACTTGTATGCTTTAATTTTACCTGTTTCTGCTCTGTCTTCTACTTCCACTTTCATTCCTGCAGACACATCCTTTTCCACACTTTTGACTTGAAATTTCATTTCAGGATCTACTTCAGTAATTTTAACATCCATTTTCACTGTTGGAACTTCTACCTTTAGATCTTCCAGCCTAGCAGTAACGTAAGTACCATCTTCTGATCCTTTTGTTGTTGACCATTCACATATAGTCCTTTTTAACTGACTTTCTTCACTGTCTTTTCCTATGATTTTCACCTCACCCTTTATCTTTCCTTTTTTAATTGCTGCCTCTTTATTTTGAATATCTAGCTCTTCCTTTGGAAGACTAACATCTATTTTCTTCTGTGTTGCATCCAGAGTAATTTCACCTGTTGATGGTTTGCATCCTACCCCTGATGTCTCTAACTTCATGGAACTTCCTACCTTTGGGACTTCTACATCCTGTGATTTGCCTTTATGCTCTGGAAACGTCAGAGTACATGTAGAAAACCTATTTGTTGAACTCTTGTCTTTCTCAGTTTCTGAAGCACTTGGGTATGATTTAGACAATTCTGCTGCAGACACTGTGATTTGTGAAGTATGTCCTTCAGCACTACGCTTAACTACGTCTGCGTAAGTTTCAGTTTTTGGAATATTCACTCTACTATCTGTTCTTTCTGTGGATATTGAAATATCTCCTTCCATCTTTGGCAAGCTAACATCAGAACTCTTCACAGAATCTCCTAATTTTTGAATTCCTTCTTTTCCAATAGTAATTTCAGCAACTGCATGTGGTAATGAGAAGGTATTTTCAGGAATACTTGTTTCACTTTGTACTTTAGCAGAAGGAATAGTTGCCTGAGCTTTTTCCATACTTCTTTCAGTATCAGCATCACTTTTTTTTTCCTTTAAGGATGACCTGCCAAATACAGGTATTCTGAATTTTGGCATTTTAAACCATCCCTGATATTCTTCAGTCTGAACTTCTTCAGCTTTTATTTCATGTTCTTTCAATTTGATTTCCTTTTCCTCAAGTCTCTCAATAATTCCCTCTGTCTTTGGTTTAGACACTGACTGGGTGCTTATGTCTACCTTTGCATCATCAACTACTCCAGAATCTGACATATCAGATGGAAGTTCTGATGCTGGAACTCCCATAGCAATGTCAGCAATTTCGTTTGTCATTTTTAGCTGGGGTAGCTCAGCTTCTATT
Organism: Oenanthe melanoleuca; assembly: GCF_029582105.1. NCBI lineage: Eukaryota > Metazoa > Chordata > Aves > Passeriformes > Muscicapidae > Oenanthe > Oenanthe melanoleuca. The sequence goes on from NC_079339.1 coordinate 52,773,202, forward strand.
TTTGGAGAGCTGATCTCTGTCTCCGAGACTTTCCCTTTTGTTAGGGAGATTCCAAACTTTGTCTTCTGGAATTTGGGCATTTTAATCTTCCCTTCAGGACCTTCCAATTTCATTTTTCTTCCATCCACAACTGATGAGCTTTCTGTTAATATATCAGGGCTCTTCAAATCAACTGAAGCTTCTCCCTTGGGAAGTTTAATACCTGTTTTTTCAATGTTACATTCTTTGGTAGAACTTATTTTGAAGTCAACCTGTTGAAAATTCCCCTCTGAGGGAGTCAAAGAAGCATCAATCTTTGCTGAGCTGACTCCTATTTCAGTTTTAGAGGCTTCAGTTTCTACTCTGGCAAACTCTGCAGTGTCAGCCAGTTTTATGCTTATTTGTGCCCCTTCTTCAGTCCCTTCAGGATGACTTTTTTCTATATCAGGTATCTTAATTGAATCATCACTCTCTATTTCTCTTTTGGGAAGACCAGAATCAGCTCCAACTTTTGGTGAATGAGACTGAGATTTTGGAACCTTGATCTTGGAGAGTGAAATTTTAGGCATGACAAATTGAGGCTTTTTAATTGGACTTTTTTGTTCAACTTTTCCTGCAGATATTTCCAGATCAAGGTCTGGCCCACTACCCTGATCATCAGTTGCAGTTCCTTTCACTTCTGTGTCTATTCTGCTTGTCAGGACAGGAAGATTTTGGTCTTCCAAAATTGCTCCAGAATCTGATTTAACACTTGCTTCCTTCTTTGGTGACCAACTGAAGGATGGAAGTTTGAATTTGGGCATTTTGAAATGTCCTTCTTTCTCTTCTCCATCTCCATCTTGCTTTATTTCCCCCTTGATCTTTACTACTGCATCTGAATCCTGAATATCACTGTCTGGTTTTGAAATAGAAATGTCAGCTGATGGGAGATGAACATCAGACTCTGGTGCCTTACTGTCAGTTTTGGCAATTTTGGCTTCAGAGCTGTAAGTCTCCGTTTCTGTGCCACATTCTACCTCCAAGTCTGGTGCTTCAACAGCAATGTCAGATATTTCTACTGTTGCTTTTAGCTGGGGAACCTTGACTTCTGATTTGGATTGGCTAACATCCTTTTCTGACCCTTTCCCCTTAGAAAGTGCAATTCCTAACTTTGGCATGTGGAATTTAGACGTTTTTGTTTTCCCTTCAGAGCCTTCAGCTTTTATCTCTACATCACCCACAGCAATTTCACTTGATGTTCTTTCAACAATTATGTCAGGACTCTTTACCTCAAGTGAACCTTCAGGTATCATCTTAATATCTGAAGTAGAGAGGCTGGCATTAGCAGCAGCTGATTTCAATGTCAGCTCATCTTCACAGGTAGGAACTGTGACTTCACCTGTAGGTATGCTAACATCCATGTCTATTTTAGGAGTTTTGGCTTCTGGTTTGGAAAATTCCAAAGTTGGGACTGTAACTTTTGGCACTTTTATGCCCAGTCCTGCCCCTTCTCCACTGCTCCCTTTCTCAGATATCTGAACAGAAACACCTTCTTTTTCTTGATTGGGTCCAGAAACATCAGTTTCCAGTATGGGCAGAGAGCCCTGTACTTTCTGACCCTTAATTTTAGGGAATGAGATCTTTGGCATGGTAAATTGGGACTTCTTCGTTTTGGCCTTTTCACTGTCTTTTTCTGTTGTATCAAATTCATCATGGAGGTATTGATTCTCAGGAGTAGGAAAAGTTAATTCAGATCCCATGTCTTCAGATAAAGCAGACAAACTGGGTCCTTCCAGATGTTCATCAATGTGAGAAGGAGCAACAGCTTCTTTCTTTGGTGACCACCTAAATGAAGGTAGTTTGAATTTTGATGATTTAAATTTGTTTTCTTTCTCCTCAGTACTTTTCTCTCCTGTAACTACTTCCTGTTCTGCCTTGCACTCTAAATCCGGGCCATGGATTTCTGCTTCTAATTTTGGCAAGGTAACCTCCATAGGTGAGAGATTTGGATCCATTGTTGGTGCATCCAGAACAACTTCAAGTGAAGGCTTATGCAGTTTTACACCAAGCTGGGCATCAGAGATTTGAGATGGTTTTTCAATATCATGATCAGTCATATCAGATGTTATCTTTCCCTTGGAAATTTCAGATTCCACAGTGGAACCAATGTCAGCTTCAGATGCTTTTCCCTTAGATCGAATTCTGAATTTCGGTTTTCGGAATTTAGGAATTTTAACGGTGACCTCTGTGTCAGTGAAAGGTATTTCAGCAGATGTTGTTTTGCCCTCTAACTTAAAACCTCCTTGCTCCTCAGAAGCATCATCACTTAAAATTTCAAAATCTGAAAGATTTTCATCAGCACGAGATGCTATTTTTGATTGAGATTCTGGTACATTAATTTGGTATTTAGTAAGAGTAATATCCCCCTTTTGTAATGAGGACTCCATATCAATTTCTGATGAAATCACTTCAGCTTTAGAGAAACCAATGCTAGGAAGTCGAAATTTGGTACTTTTAGATACATTTTCTCCCTTAATGTCAGGCAAATGTTTTGATCCAACACTCTCAGAAGGAACGGAAAAAGTGTCCTCTGTTAAAGAATAACGAAGCGTATCTGAAACAGAAACATCACACCCAGACTGGCCTTGGGTAAGAGACTTGAAACCTTTAGAGAAAGAAATTTTGGGCAATCTAAAAACTGAAGCTTTGGATTTACCAAATTCTTCCTCTTTACCAGTGGAAGAATCTAGAGGAACATCAATACAGGCCTCTTGGACATCAGAGTCAGGCAACGTCATGTCAGCAACGGCATCTCCTGACGGCACCACCACTTGAGGCCCTGTCAGACTGATGTCTCCACCTTCAGGAGTCTCAACCTCGGTGGCCACGGTGCCCTTGGCCTCTCTGCTGCTGGACCAGCCAAAGGAAGGCATGCCGAACTTGGGCATCTTGAACTTGCCGTCCTTGGTCTTGGCGGCCTCCTTCTCTGGCACTTTGGCTTCTGCTTCAAGGCTAAGGCTGGCCTCGGGCGCCTGAAGGTCCACGCTGGCCTGTGGAAGGCTGACATCGACGGAGGGCAGGCTGATGTCCACCTTTGGAGCCTTGATGTCAGCTTTGGGCATCTTGAGGGAGGGCTTCTCCAGCTTCCAGCCGGCACCTTCCATCTTGGCGCCGGCATCGTCAGCTTTCAGTGCCAGCGCGGGGCCCTCCCCTGCGGCTGTCACGGTGGCTGAGGGGAGGTCGAACTCCGCGCTGGGCAGGCTGACCTCGGCTGCGGGCGCCTCGGCCTTGGGGGAGGACACTGAGAATTTAGGCTTGTCGAACTTGGGCATCTTGAGCTTGCCTTTTAGGCCCGTGCCTTCCAGCTCCAGCTTGCCTTCGGCGGAGGGCGCTTTGATGTCGATGTCAGGCGCCTGGAGCTCGAGGGAACCTTCCACCGAGGGCAGCTTGACTTCGGGAGCCACCACGCTGACATCGGCGGCCTTGATCTCAGCCTGCGGGAGGCTGACATCTGCCTCCACTTTGGGAGCCTTGACGGTGGGCTTGGAGAAGACCACGCTGGGCACCTTGACTTTGGGCATGTGTATTTTCATGCCGCCGCCCTCAGCTTTGCCGGCGGCCACCTCCAGGCTGGCTTCGGCCTCGGGGCCCTGCAGGGCGACTTCGCCCTCCTGGCCTTTGGGCAGCGAGACCTCGGCCTTGGGCAGGCTGACCTGCGCCTGGGGAGCTTTGACTTTGGGCAGCTTGACGCTGGGCATCTTGACGTCGGGCATCTTGAATCGGCCTTTCTCGCCGTCCGCTGCTACGGCGGCCGTCTCCACACTCACCTCCACGCCGGGCGCTTGGACATCGGCCGCGGGCAGGGTCACGTCCGCTTCGGCGGCTCCCGAGGGCACCGTCACTTGAGGCTCCTTCAGGCTGACATCCACCTCGGCGGCCACGGTGCCCTTGGCCTCTCTGCTGCTGGACCAGCCAAAGGAAGGCATGCCGAACTTGGGCATCTTGAACTTGCCGTCCTTGGTCTTGGCGGCCTCCTTCTCTGGCACTTTGGCTTCTGCTTCAAGGCTAAGGCTGGCCTCGGGCGCCTGAAGGTCCACGCTGGCCTGTGGAAGGCTGACATCGACAGAGGGCAGGCTGATGTCCACCTTTGGAGCCTTGATGTCAGCTTTGGGCATCTTGAGGGAGGGCTTCTCCAGCTTCCAGCCGGCACCTTCCGTCTTGGCGCCGGCGACGTCAGCTTTCAGTGCCAGCGCGGGGCCCTCCCCTGCGGCTGTCACGGTGGCTGAGGGGAGGTCGACCTCTGCGCTGGGCAGGCTGACCTCGGCTGCGGGCGCCTCGGCCTTGGGGGAGGACACTGAGAATTTAGGCTTGTCGAACTTGGGCATCTTGAGCTTGCCTTTCAGGCCCGTGCCTTCCAGCTCCAGCTTGCCTTCGGCGGAGGGCGCTTTGATGTCGATGTCAGGCGCCTGGAGCTCGAGGGAACCTTCCACCGAGGGCAGCTTGACTTCGGGGGCCACCACGCTGACATCGGCGGCCTTGATCTCAGCCTGCGGGAGGCTGACATCTGCCTCCACTTTGGGAGCCTTGACGGTGGGCTTGGAGAAGACCACGCTGGGCACCTTGACTTTGGGCATGTGTATTTTCATGCCGCCGCCCTCAGCTTTGCCAGCAGCCACCTCCAGGCTGGCTTCGGCTTCGGGGCCCTGCAGGGCGACTTCGCCCTCCTGGCCTTTGGGCAGCGAGACCTCGGCCTTGGGCAGGCTGACCTGCGCCTGGGGAGCTTTGACTTTGGGCAGCTTGACGCTGGGCATCTTGACGTCAGGCATCTTGAATCGGCCTTTCTCGCCGTCCGCTGCTACGGTGGCCGTCTCCACACTCACCTCCAGGCCGGGCGCTTGGATATCGGCCGCGGGCAGGGTCACGTCCGCTTCGGCGGCTCCCGAGGGCACCGTCACTTGAGGCTCCTTCAGGCTGACATCCACCTCGGCGGCCACGGTGCCCTTGGCCTCTCTGCTGCTGGACCAGCCAAAGGAAGGCATGCCGAACTTGGGCATCTTGAACTTGCCGTCCTTGGTCTTGGCGGCCTCCTTCTCTGGCACTTTGGCTTCTGCTTCAAGGCTAAGGCTGGCCTCGGGCGCCTGAAGGTCCACGCTGGCCTGTGGAAGGCTGACATCGACAGAGGGCAGGCTGATGTCCACCTTTGGAGCCTTGATGTCAGCTTTGGGCATCTTGAGGGAGGGCTTCTCCAGCTTCCAGCCGGCACCTTCCGTCTTGGCGCCGGCGACGTCAGCTTTGAGTTCCAGCGCGGGGCCCTCCCCTGCGGCTGTCACGGTGGCTGAGGGGAGGTCGACCTCTGCGCTGGGCAGGCTGACCTCGGCTGCGGGCGCCTCGGCCTTGGGGGAGGACACTGAGAATTTAGGCTTGTCGAACTTGGGCATCTTGAGCTTGCCTTTTAGGCTCGTGCCTTCCAGCTCCAGCTTGCCTTCGGCGGAGGGCGCTTTGATGTCGATGTCAGGCACCTGGAGCTCGAGGGAACCTTCCACCGAGGGCAGCTTGACTTCGGGGGCCACCACGCTGACATCGGCGGCCTTGATCTCAGCCTGCGGGAGGCTGACATCTGCCTCCACTTTGGGAGCCTTGACGGTGGGCTTGGAGAAGACCACGCTGGGCACCTTGACTTTGGGCATGTGTATTTTCATGCCGCCGCCCTCAGCTTTGCCGGCGGCCACCTCCAGGCTGGCTTCGGCCTCGGGGCCCTGCAGGGCGACTTCGCCCTCCTGGCCTTTGGGCAGCGAGACCTCGGCCTTGGGCAGGCTGACCTGCGCCTGGGGAGCTTTGACTTTGGGCAGCTTGACGCTGGGCATCTTGACGTCGGGCATCTTGAATCGGCCTTTCTCGCCGTCCGCTGCTACGGCGGCCGTCTCCACACTCACCTCCACGCCGGGCGCTTGGACATCGGCCGCGGGCAGGGTCACGTCCGCTTCGGCGGCTCCCGAGGGCACCGTCACTTGAGGCTCCTTCAGGCTGACATCCACCTCGGCGGCCACGGTGCCCTTGGCCTCTCTGCTGCTGGACCAGCCAAAGGAAGGCATGCCGAACTTGGGCATCTTGAACTTGCCGTCCTTGGTCTTGGCGGCCTCCTTCTCTGGCACTTTGGCTTCTGCTTCAAGGCTAAGGCTGGCCTCGGGCGCCTGAAGGTCCACGCTGGCCTGTGGAAGGCTGACATCGACAGAGGGCAGGCTGATGTCCACCTTTGGAGCCTTGATGTCAGCTTTGGGCATCTTGAGGGAGGGCTTCTCCAGCTTCCAGCCGGCACCTTCCGTCTTGGCGCCGGCGACGTCAGCTTTCAGTGCCAGCGCGGGGCCCTCCCCTGCGGCTGTCACGGTGGCTGAGGGGAGGTCGACCTCTGCGCTGGGCAGGCTGACCTCGGCTGCGGGCGCCTCGGCCTTGGGGGAGGACACTGAGAATTTAGGCTTGTCGAACTTGGGCATCTTGAGCTTGCCTTTCAGGCCCGTGCCTTCCAGCTCCAGCTTGCCTTCGGCGGAGGGCGCTTTGATGTCGATGTCAGGCGCCTGGAGCTCGAGGGAACCTTCCACCGAGGGCAGCTTGACTTCGGGGGCCACCACGCTGACATCGGCGGCCTTGATCTCAGCCTGCGGGAGGCTGACATCTGCCTCCACTTTGGGAGCCTTGACGGTGGGCTTGGAGAAGACCACGCTGGGCACCTTGACTTTGGGCATGTGTATTTTCATGCCGCCGCCCTCAGCTTTGCCGGCGGCCACCTCCAGGCTGGCTTCGGCCTCGGGGCCCTGCAGGGCGACTTCGCCCTCCTGGCCTTTGGGCAGCGAGACCTCGACCTTGGGCAGGCTGACCTGCGCCTGGGGAGCTTTGACTTTGGGCAGCTTGACGCTGGGCATCTTGACGTCGGGCATCTTGAATCGGCCTTTCTCGCCGTCCGCTGCTACGGCGGCCGTCTCCACACTCACCTCCACGCCGGGCGCTTGGATATCGGCCGCGGGCAGGGTCACGTCCGCTTCGGCGGCTCCCGAGGGCACCGTCACTTGAGGCTCCTTCAGGCTGACGTCCACCTCGGCGGCCACGGTGCCCTTGGCCTCTCTGCTGCTGGACCAGCCAAAGGAAGGCATGCCGAACTTGGGCATCTTGAACTTGCCGTCCTTGGTCTTGGCGGCCTCCTTCTCTGGCACTTTGGCTTCTGCTTCCAGGCTAAGGCTGGCCTCGGGCGCCTGAAGGTCCACGCTGGCCTGTGGAAGGCTGACATCGACGGAGGGCAGGCTGATGTCCACCTTTGGAGCCTTGATGTCAGCTTTAGGCATCTTGAGGGAGGGCTTCTCCAGCTTCCAGCCGGCACCTTCCGTCTTGGCGCCGGCGACGTCAGCTTTCAGTGCCAGCGCGGGGCCCTCCCCTGCGGCTGTCACGGTGGCTGAGGGGAGGTCGACCTCTGCGCTGGGCAGGCTGACCTCGGCTGCGGGCGCCTCGGCCTTGGGGGAGGACACTGAGAATTTAGGCTTGTCGAACTTGGGCATCTTGAGCTTGCCTTTCAGGCCCGTGCCTTCCAGCTCCAGCTTGCCTTCGGCGGAGGGCGCTTTGATGTCGATGTCAGGCGCCTGGAGCTCGAGGGAACCTTCCACCGAGGGCAGCTTGACTTCGGGGGCCACCACGCTGACATCGGCGGCCTTGATCTCAGCCTGCGGGAGGCTGACATCTGCCTCCACTTTGGGAGCCTTGACGGTGGGCTTGGAGAAGACCACGCTGGGCACCTTGACTTTGGGCATGTGTATTTTCATGCCGCCGCCCTCAGCTTTGCCGGCGGCCACCTCCAAGCTGGCTTCGGCCTCGGGGCCCTGCAGGGCGACTTCGCCCTCCTGGCCTTTGGGCAGCGAGACCTCGGCCTTGGGCAGGCTGACCTGCGCCTGGGGAGCTTTGACTTTGGGCAGCTTGACGCTGGGCATCTTGACGTCGGGCATCTTGAATCGGCCTTTCTCGCCGTCCGCTGCTACGGCGGCCGTCTCCACACTCACCTCCAGGCCGGGCGCTTGGATATCGGCCGCGGGCAGGGTCACGTCCGCTTCGGCGGCTCCCGAGGGCACCGTCACTTGAGGCTCCTTCAGGCTGACGTCCACCTCGGCGGCCACGGTGCCCTTGGCCTCTCTGCTGCTGGACCAGCCAAAGGAAGGCATGCCGAACTTGGGCATCTTGAACTTGCCGTCCTTGGTCTTGGCGGCCTCCTTCTCTGGCACTTTGGCTTCTGCTTCAAGGCTAAGGCTGGCCTCGGGCGCCTGAAGGTCCACGCTGGCCTGTGGAAGGCTGACATCGACAGAGGGCAGGCTGATGTCCACCTTTGGAGCCTTGATGTCAGCTTTGGGCATCTTGAGGGAGGGCTTCTCCAGCTTCCAGCCGGCACCTTCCGTCTTGGCGCCGGCGACGTCAGCTTTCAGTGCCAGCGCGGGGCCCTCCCCTGCGGCTGTCACGGTGGCTGAGGGGAGGTCGACCTCTGCGCTGGGCAGGCTGACCTCGGCTGCGGGCGCCTCGGCCTTGGGGGAGGACACTGAGAATTTAGGCTTGTCGAACTTGGGCATCTTGAGCTTGCCTTTCAGGCCCGTGCCTTCCAGCTCCAGCTTGCCTTCGGCGGAGGGCGCTTTGATGTCGATGTCAGGCGCCTGGAGCTCGAGGGAACCTTCCACCGAGGGCAGCTTGACTTCGGGGGCCACCACGCTGACATCGGCGGCCTTGGTCTCAGCCTGCGGGAGGCTGACATCTGCCTCCACTTTGGGAGCCTTGACGGTGGGCTTGGAGAAGACCACGCTGGGCACCTTGACTTTGGGCATGTGTATTTTCATGCCGCCGCCCTCAGCTTTGCCGGCGGCCACCTCCAGGCTGGCTTCGGCCTCGGGGCCCTGCAGGGCGACTTCGCCCTCCTGGCCTTTGGGCAGCGAGACCTCGGCCTTGGGCAGGCTGACCTGCGCCTGGGGAGCTTTGACTTTGGGCAGCTTGACGCTGGGCATCTTGACGTCGGGCATCTTGAATCGGCCTTTCTCGCCGTCCGCTGCTACGGCGGCCGTCTCCACACTCACCTCCAGGCCGGGCGCTTGGATATCGGCCGCGGGCAGGGTCACGTCCGCTTCGGCGGCTCCCGAGGGCACCGTCACTTGAGGCTCCTTCAGGCTGACATCCACCTCGGCGGCCACGGTGCCCTTGGCCTCTCTGCTGCTGGACCAGCCAAAGGAAGGCATGCCGAACTTGGGCATCTTGAACTTGCCGTCCTTGGTCTTGGCGGCCTCCTTCTCTGGCACTTTGGCTTCTGCTTCAAGGCTAAGGCTGGCCTCGGGCGCCTGAAGGTCCACGCTGGCCTGTGGAAGGCTGACATCGACAGAGGGCAGGCTGATGTCCACCTTTGGAGCCTTGATGTCAGCTTTGGGCATCTTGAGGGAGGGCTTCTCCAGCTTCCAGCCGGCACCTTCCGTCTTGGCGCCAGCGACGTCAGCTTTGAGTTCCAGCGCGGGGCCCTCCCCTGCGGCTGTCACGGTGGCTGAGGGGAGGTCGACCTCTGCGCTGGGCAGGCTGACCTCGGCTGCGGGCGCCTCGGCCTTGGGGGAGGACACTGAGAATTTAGGCTTGTCGAACTTGGGCATCTTGAGCTTTCCTTTCAGGCCCGTGCCTTCCAGCTCCAGCTTGCCTTCGGCGGAGGGCGCTTTGATGTCGATGTCAGGCGCCTGGAGCTCGAGGGAACCTTCCACCGAGGGCAGCTTGACTTCGGGGGCCACCACGCTGACATCGGCGGCCTTGATCTCAGCCTGCGGGAGGCTGACATCTGCCTCCACTTTGGGAGCCTTGACGGTGGGCTTGGAGAAGACCACGCTGGGCACCTTGACTTTGGGCATGTGTATTTTCATGCCGCCGCCCTCAGCTTTGCCGGCGGCCACCTCCAGGCTGGCTTCGGCCTCGGGGCCCTGCAGGGCGACTTCGCCCTCCTGGCCTTTGGGCAGCGAGACCTCGGCCTTGGGCAGGCTGACCTGCGCCTGGGGAGCTTTGACTTTGGGCAGCTTGACGCTGGGCATCTTGACGTCGGGCATCTTGAATCGGCCTTTCTCGCCGTCCGCTGCTACGGCGGCCGTCTCCACACTCACCTCCAGGCCGGGCGCTTGGATATCGGCCGCGGGCAGGGTCACGTCCGCTTCGGCGGCTCCCGAGGGCACCGTCACTTGAGGCTCCTTCAGGCTGACATCCACCTCGGCGGCCACGGTGCCCTTGGCCTCTCTGCTGCTGGACCAGCCAAAGGAAGGCATGCCGAACTTGGGCATCTTGAACTTGCCGTCCTTGGTCTTGGCGGCCTCCTTCTCTGGCACTTTGGCTTCTGCTTCAAGGCTAAGGCTGGCCTCGGGCGCCTGAAGGTCCACGCTGGCCTGTGGAAGGCTGACATCGACAGAGGGCAGGCTGATGTCCACCTTTGGAGCCTTGATGTCAGCTTTGGGCATCTTGAGGGAGGGCTTCTCCAGCTTCCAGCCGGCACCTTCCGTCTTGGCGCCGGCGACGTCAGCTTTCAGTGCCAGCGCGGGGCCCTCCCCTGCGGCTGTCACGGTGGCTGAGGGGAGGTCGACCTCTGCGCTGGGCAGGCTGACCTCGGCTGCGGGCGCCTCGGCCTTGGGGGAGGACACTGAGAATTTAGGCTTGTCGAACTTGGGCATCTTGAGCTTGCCTTTCAGGCCCGTGCCTTCCAGCTCCAGCTTGCCTTCGGCGGAGGGCGCTTTGATGTCGATGTCAGGCGCCTGGAGCTCGAGGGAACCTTCCACCGAGGGCAGCTTGACTTCGGGGGCCACCACGCTGACATCGGCGGCCTTGGTCTCAGCCTGCGGGAGGCTGACATCTGCCTCCACTTTGGGAGCCTTGACGGTGGGCTTGGAGAAGACCACGCTGGGCACCTTGACTTTGGGCATGTGTATTTTCATGCCGCCGCCCTCAGCTTTGCCGGCGGCCACCTCCAGGCTGGCTTCGGCCTCGGGGCCCTGCAGGGCGACTTCGCCCTCCTGGCCTTTGGGCAGCGAGACCTCGGCCTTGGGCAGGCTGACCTGCGCCTGGGGAGCTTTGACTTTGGGCAGCTTGACGCTGGGCATCTTGACGTCGGGCATCTTGAATCGGCCTTTCTCGCCGTCCGCTGCTACGGCGGCCGTCTCCACACTCACCTCCAGGCCGGGCGCTTGGATATCGGCCGCGGGCAGGGTCACGTCCGCTTCGGCGGCTCCCGAGGGCACCGTCACTTGAGGCTCCTTCAGGCTGACATCCACCTCGGCGGCCACGGTGCCCTTGGCCTCTCTGCTGCTGGACCAGCCAAAGGAAGGCATGCCGAACTTGGGCATCTTGAACTTGCCGTCCTTGGTCTTGGCGGCCTCCTTCTCTGGCACTTTGGCTTCTGCTTCAAGGCTAAGGCTGGCCTCGGGCGCCTGAAGGTCCACGCTGGCCTGTGGAAGGCTGACATCGACAGAGGGCAGGCTGATGTCCACCTTTGGAGCCTTGATGTCAGCTTTGGGCATCTTGAGGGAGGGCTTCTCCAGCTTCCAGCCGGCACCTTCCGTCTTGGCGCCGGCGACGTCAGCTTTCAGTGCCAGCGCGGGGCCCTCCCCTGCGGCTGTCACGGTGGCTGAGGGGAGGTCGACCTCTGCGCTGGGCAGGCTGACCTCGGCTGCGGGCGCCTCGGCCTTGGGGGAGGACACTGAGAATTTAGGCTTGTCGAACTTGGGCATCTTGAGCTTTCCTTTCAGGCCCGTGCCTTCCAGCTCCAGCTTGCCTTCGGCGGAGGGCGCTTTGATGTCGATGTCAGGCGCCTGGAGCTCGAGGGAACCTTCCACCGAGGGCAGCTTGACTTCGGGGGCCACCACGCTGACATCGGCGGCCTTGGTCTCAGCCTGCGGGAGGCTGACATCTGCCTCCACTTTGGGAGCCTTGACGGTGGGCTTGGAGAAGACCACGCTGGGCACCTTGACTTTGGGCATGTGTATTTTCATGCCGCCGCCCTCAGCTTTGCCGGCGGCCACCTCCAAGCTGGCTTCGGCCTCGGGGCCCTGCAGGGCGACTTCGCCCTCCTGGCCTTTGGGCAGCGAGACCTCGGCCTTGGGCAGGCTGACCTGCGCCTGGGGAGCTTTGACTTTGGGCAGCTTGACGCTGGGCATCTTGACGTCGGGCATCTTGAATCGGCCTTTCTCGCCGTCCGCTGCTACGGCGGCCGTCTCCACACTCACCTCCAGGCCGGGCGCTTGGATATCGGCCGCGGGCAGGGTCACGTCCGCTTCGGCGGCTCCCGAGGGCACCGTCACTTGAGGCTCCTTCAGGCTGACGTCCACCTCGGCGGCCACGGTGCCCTTGGCCTCTCTGCTGCTGGACCAGCCAAAGGAAGGCATGCCGAACTTGGGCATCTTGAACTTGCCGTCCTTGGTCTTGGCGGCCTCCTTCTCTGGCACTTTGGCTTCTGCTTCAAGGCTAAGGCTGGCCTCGGGCGCCTGAAGGTCCACGCTGGCCTGTGGAAGGCTGACATCGACAGAGGGCAGGCTGATGTCCACCTTTGGAGCCTTGATGTCAGCTTTGGGCATCTTGAGGGAGGGCTTCTCCAGCTTCCAGCCGGCACCTTCCGTCTTGGCGCCGGCGACGTCAGCTTTGAGTTCCAGCGCGGGGCCCTCCCCTGCGGCTGTCACGGTGGCTGAGGGGAGGTCGACCTCTGCGCTGGGCAGGCTGACCTCGGCTGCGGGCGCCTCGGCCTTGGGGGAGGACACTGAGAATTTAGGCTTGTCGAACTTGGGCATCTTGAGCTTTCCTTTCAGGCCCGTGCCTTCCAGCTCCAGCTTGCCTTCGGCGGAGGGCGCTTTGATGTCGATGTCAGGCGCCTGGAGCTCGAGGGAACCTTCCACCGAGGGCAGCTTGACTTCGGGGGCCACCACGCTGACATCGGCGGCCTTGATCTCAGCCTGCGGGAGGCTGACATCTGCCTCCACTTTGGGAGCCTTGACGGTGGGCTTGGAGAAGACCACGCTGGGCACCTTGACTTTGGGCATGTGTATTTTCATGCCGCCGCCCTCAGCTTTGCCGGCGGCCACCTCCAGGCTGGCTTCGGCCTCGGGGCCCTGCAGGGCGACTTCGCCCTCCTGGCCTTTGGGCAGCGAGACCTCGGCCTTGGGCAGGCTGACCTGCGCCTGGGGAGCTTTGACTTTGGGCAGCTTGACGCTGGGCATCTTGACGTCGGGCATCTTGAATCGGCCTTTCTCGCCGTCCGCTGCTACGGCGGCCGTCTCCACACTCACCTCCAGGCCGGGCGCTTGGATATCGGCCGCGGGCAGGGTCACGTCCGCTTCGGCGGCTCCCGAGGGCACCGTCACTTGAGGCTCCTTCAGGCTGACATCCACCTCGGCGGCCACGGTGCCCTTGGCCTCTCTGCTGCTGGACCAGCCAAAGGAAGGCATGCCGAACTTGGGCATCTTGAACTTGCCGTCCTTGGTCTTGGCGGCCTCCTTCTCTGGCACTTTGGCTTCTGCTTCAAGGCTAAGGCTGGCCTCGGGCGCCTGAAGGTCCACGCTGGCCTGTGGAAGGCTGACATCGACAGAGGGCAGGCTGATGTCCACCTTTGGAGCCTTGATGTCAGCTTTGGGCATCTTGAGGGAGGGCTTCTCCAGCTTCCAGCCGGCACCTTCCGTCTTGGCGCCGGCGACGTCAGCTTTCAGTGCCAGCGCGGGGCCCTCCCCTGCGGCTGTCACGGTGGCTGAGGGGAGGTCGACCTCTGCGCTGGGCAGGCTGACCTCGGCTGCGGGCGCCTCGGCCTTGGGGGAGGACACTGAGAATTTAGGCTTGTCGAACTTGGGCATCTTGAGCTTGCCTTTCAGGCCCGTGCCTTCCAGCTCCAGCTTGCCTTCGGCGGAGGGCGCTTTGATGTCGATGTCAGGCGCCTGGAGCTCGAGGGAACCTTCCACCGAGGGCAGCTTGACTTCGGGGGCCACCACGCTGACATCGGCGGCCTTGGTCTCAGCCTGCGGGAGGCTGACATCTGCCTCCACTTTGGGAGCCTTGACGGTGGGCTTGGAGAAGACCACGCTGGGCACCTTGACTTTGGGCATGTGTATTTTCATGCCGCCGCCCTCAGCTTTGCCGGCGGCCACCTCCAGGCTGGCTTCGGCCTCGGGGCCCTGCAGGGCGACTTCGCCCTCCTGGCCTTTGGGCAGCGAGACCTCGGCCTTGGGCAGGCTGACCTGCGCCTGGGGAGCTTTGACTTTGGGCAGCTTGACGCTGGGCATCTTGACGTCGGGCATCTTGAATCGGCCTTTCTCGCCGTCCGCTGCTACGGCGGCCGTCTCCACACTCACCTCCAGGCCGGGCGCTTGGATATCGGCCGCGGGCAGGGTCACGTCCGCTTTGGCGGCTCCCGAGGGCACCGTCACTTGAGGCTCCTTCAGGCTGACATCCACCTCGGCGGCCACGGTGCCCTTGGCCTCTCTGCTGCTGGACCAGCCAAAGGAAGGCATGCCGAACTTGGGCATCTTGAACTTGCCGTCCTTGGTCTTGGCGGCCTCCTTCTCTGGCACTTTGGCTTCTGCTTCAAGGCTAAGGCTGGCCTCGGGCGCCTGAAGGTCCACGCTGGCCTGTGGAAGGCTGACATCGACAGAGGGCAGGCTGATGTCCACCTTTGGAGCCTTGATGTCAGCTTTGGGCATCTTGAGGGAGGGCTTCTCCAGCTTCCAGCCGGCACCTTCCGTCTTGGCGCCGGCGACGTCAGCTTTCAGTGCCAGCGCGGGGCCCTCCCCTGCGGCTGTCATGGTGGCTGAGGGGAGGTCGACCTCTGCGCTGGGCAGGCTGACCTCGGCTGCGGGCGCCTCGGCCTTGGGGGAGGACACTGAGAATTTAGGCTTGTCGAACTTGGGCATCTTGAGCTTTCCTTTCAGGCCCGTGCCTTCCAGCTCCAGCTTGCCTTCGGCGGAGGGCGCTTTGATGTCGATGTCAGGCGCCTGGAGCTCGAGGGAACCTTCCACCGAGGGCAGCTTGACTTCGGGGGCCACCACGCTGACATCGGCGGCCTTGGTCTCAGCCTGCGGGAGGCTGACATCTGCCTCCACTTTGGGAGCCTTGACGGTGGGCTTGGAGAAGACCACGCTGGGCACCTTGACTTTGGGCATGTGTATTTTCATGCCGCCGCCCTCAGCTTTGCCGGCGGCCACCTCCAGGCTGGCTTCGGCCTCGGGGCCCTGCAGGGCGACTTCGCCCTCCTGGCCTTTGGGCAGCGAGACCTCGGCCTTGGGCAGGCTGACCTGCGCCTGGGGAGCTTTGACTTTGGGCAGCTTGACGCTGGGCATCTTGACGTCGGGCATCTTGAATCGGCCTTTCTCGCCGTCCGCTGCTACGGCGGCCGTCTCCACACTCACCTCCAGGCCGGGCGCTTGGATATCGGCCGCGGGAAGGGTCACGTCCGCTTCGGCGGCTCCCGAGGGCACCGTCACTTGAGGCTCCTTCAGGCTGACATCCACCTCGGCGGCCACGGTGCCCTTGGCCTCTCTGCTGCTGGACCAGCCAAAGGAAGGCATGCCGAACTTGGGCATCTTGAACTTGCCGTCCTTGGTCTTGGCGGCCTCCTTCTCTGGCACTTTGGCTTCTGCTTCAAGGCTAAGGCTGGCCTCGGGCGCCTGAAGGTCCACGCTGGCCTGTGGAAGGCTGACATCGACAGAGGGCAGGCTGATGTCCACCTTTGGAGCCTTGATGTCAGCTTTGGGCATCTTGAGGGAGGGCTTCTCCAGCTTCCAGCCGGCACCTTCCGTCTTGGCGCCAGCGACGTCAGCTTTGAGTTCCAGCGCGGGGCCCTCCCCTGCGGCTGTCACGGTGGCTGAGGGGAGGTCGACCTCTGCGCTGGGCAGGCTGACCTCGGCTGCGGGCGCCTCGGCCTTGGGGGAGGACACTGAGAATTTAGGCTTGTCGAACTTGGGCATCTTGAGCTTTCCTTTCAGGCCCGTGCCTTCCAGCTCCAGCTTGCCTTCGGCGGAGGGCGCTTTGATGTCGATGTCAGGCGCCTGGAGCTCGAGGGAACCTTCCACCGAGGGCAGCTTGACTTCGGGGGCCACCACGCTGACATCGGCGGCCTTGATCTCAGCCTGCGGGAGGCTGACATCTGCCTCCACTTTGGGAGCCTTGACGGTGGGCTTGGAGAAGACCACGCTGGGCACCTTGACTTTGGGCATGTGTATTTTCATGCCGCCGCCCTCAGCTTTGCCGGCGGCCACCTCCAGGCTGGCTTCGGCCTCGGGGCCCTGCAGGGCGACTTCGCCCTCCTGGCCTTTGGGCAGCGAGACCTCGGCCTTGGGCAGGCTGACCTGCGCCTGGGGAGCTTTGACTTTGGGCAGCTTGACGCTGGGCATCTTGACGTCGGGCATCTTGAATCGGCCTTTCTCGCCGTCCGCTGCTACGGCGGCCGTCTCCACACTCACCTCCAGGCCGGGCGCTTGGATATCGGCCGCGGGCAGGGTCACGTCCGCTTCGGCGGCTCCCGAGGGCACCGTCACTTGAGGCTCCTTCAGGCTGACATCCACCTCGGCGGCCACGGTGCCCTTGGCCTCTCTGCTGCTGGACCAGCCAAAGGAAGGCATGCCGAACTTGGGCATCTTGAACTTGCCGTCCTTGGTCTTGGCGGCCTCCTTCTCTGGCACTTTGGCTTCTGCTTCAAGGCTAAGGCTGGCCTCGGGCGCCTGAAGGTCCACGCTGGCCTGTGGAAGGCTGACATCGACAGAGGGCAGGCTGATGTCCACCTTTGGAGCCTTGATGTCAGCTTTGGGCATCTTGAGGGAGGGCTTCTCCAGCTTCCAGCCGGCACCTTCCGTCTTGGCGCCAGCGACGTCAGCTTTGAGTTCCAGCGCGGGGCCCTCCCCTGCGGCTGTCACGGTGGCTGAGGGGAGGTCGACCTCTGCGCTGGGCAGGCTGACCTCGGCTGCGGGCGCCTCGGCCTTGGGGGAGGACACTGAGAATTTAGGCTTGTCGAACTTGGGCATCTTGAGCTTTCCTTTCAGGCCCGTGCCTTCCAGCTCCAGCTTGCCTTCGGCGGAGGGCGCTTTGATGTCGATGTCAGGCGCCTGGAGCTCGAGGGAACCTTCCACCGAGGGCAGCTTGACTTCGGGGGCCACCACGCTGACATCGGCGGCCTTGATCTCAGCCTGCGGGAGGCTGACATCTGCCTCCACTTTGGGAGCCTTGACGGTGGGCTTGGAGAAGACCACGCTGGGCACCTTGACTTTGGGCATGTGTATTTTCATGCCGCCGCCCTCAGCTTTGCCGGCGGCCACCTCCAGGCTGGCTTCGGCCTCGGGGCCCTGCAGGGCGACTTCGCCCTCCTGGCCTTTGGGCAGCGAGACCTCGGCCTTGGGCAGGCTGACCTGCGCCTGGGGAGCTTTGACTTTGGGCAGCTTGACGCTGGGCATCTTGACGTCGGGCATCTTGAATCGGCCTTTCTCGCCGTCCGCTGCTACGGCGGCCGTCTCCACACTCACCTCCAGGCCGGGCGCTTGGATATCGGCCGCGGGCAGGGTCACGTCCGCTTCGGCGGCTCCCGAGGGCACCGTCACTTGAGGCTCCTTCAGGCTGACATCCACCTCGGCGGCCACGGTGCCCTTGGCCTCTCTGCTGCTGGACCAGCCAAAGGAAGGCATGCCGAACTTGGGCATCTTGAACTTGCCGTCCTTGGTCTTGGCGGCCTCCTTCTCTGGCACTTTGGCTTCTGCTTCAAGGCTAAGGCTGGCCTCGGGCGCCTGAAGGTCCACGCTGGCCTGTGGAAGGCTGACATCGACGGAGGGCAGGCTGATGTCCACCTTTGGAGCCTTGATGTCAGACAGCGTAATTTCTGACATTTCATATTTTGATTTTATATTGAAGTCTATGTTCTCTATTTCTGTATTAAGTTTTGAAATCCCTATTTTTTCTTTTGGTTCTTCAGTGTTAATTTCTATGGAGGAAGATTTTATATTTTGTTTTTTTGGACTTGGAAACTGGCCTGCTGTCTTTTGTTTTATATCTTTTTCATCCATTTTTCCTATGGATATTCCTGTTTCCTTTTTTGTACTTGGTATGGTTATTTCTGCTGTTGTTCCACTTATCTGAAGCCCTCCTGCATTTTCTAGGCTTTGCAATTTTACTTCACTTTCACTTACCTGTGTTTCAGCTTGGACAATTTCTTCCTTGGTCGTTGACCAGGTAAATGTAGGGAATTTTAACTTTGGCAGCCTGAATTTGCTTTCTTTCCCATCTATATCTTTTTCTCCTGTTTTCATTCCAATTTCTATGTTTAAAGCTTTGTCATTTGTGGGCATGCCATCTTCCTCTCTCCTTTCTTTTTTTTCCCTACCTTCTATGTCCTCTCTGCTTTCATCTCCTGATATTTTTATGTCAGTTTTTGGTGCTTTGGCCACTTTGAATAATGGCATTTGTATTTTCCACGTAGACACTTCCAATTCTGCATCTGGCATAAGAGTTTTCACATTGAAATTCCTGGTGTCCTGTGAAGTCATATCAGCTGTTTTTTCTGTTTCTGACTGTGGAACATCACTTCCCTGTTTGGTGGTGTCAGTCTCTATCTCTTTTCTTTTGGGTATTGAAATTCCATAATTTATTTTCTGTGTATTTAGCATTTGTTTGTCTTCTTCTGTTTGTTTCTCTCCTGTTTCCAGTGTGTCAGATGTCTGTAATTCAGCTTTAGCAGTGCCTATTTCTAGGCCTTTTACCTGCACAGATCCTTTAGCTGTGAGACCCATCAAGTCTACACTAATTCCACTTTCTCCATCTTTTTTATCTGTTGTTCCTTTCTGTTTCTTTTTTCGGGATTTTGATGAGGCTTGTGGTGATTTTTTAGTTGAGCTTACTTTCAGATCAGCTGTTTCTAAACTGGGCTTTGGTATCTCTATTGTTATGTCTGGTAGTTCAGGTACACTAAATTCTGATGCTGATTCCTTGTATTTTTCTTTTTTAATGCTTATTTCAACTTCAGGGCATTGTTTTACAGGGGATGGAATGCCATTTTTAATCTCTTTTAAGTCTTTTGTTAAAGTTTTATGTTCCTCACCTGTTTTCATTTCATAAGCAGGAGATGTGGTATATTCAACAGTTAAGATTTCAGGATTTTCCAGGCTTATATCATCTTTATCTATTTTTTCTCTTTCAGAGATCAGTGTAGTTTTTATTTCTTTTTTTTGCTTCTCTTGTGGTTCTGGTTTGAACCTGTGCATTCTGAATCCAATGCTAGGGAACTTCAGCTTCCTTTGGCTTCCTTTTTTCTCTTTGGTATGGACCTCTTGTGGAAATTGAGACTCTGTGTCCGTGCTTGTAGGGGAAATATCCTGTATAGCAGGCTCATATGCATCTGATGTACTATGAGATCTTCTGTGCCTCAATATCTTTTTATTTTTTATTGATTGAAATTTTGGCCATGATAATCTGTCTTTTTTAGGTCTCTTACTTCTTCCTATTCTTTGGCTTGCAATTAATGTTTCCCTGTCTTCTTCTGAAGTGGCTTTTCCTGAAACATGCAGTGTTTCTTCAGGAATGCTCTCACTGAGTTCTTTTTCCTAAAAGAACAAATAGTAGTCAGAAGATTAGAAGTAACCTGAATATAGGTGTAACAGAAAATAAAAAACATACTATAAAATATTTAAAAAAATGTTCTTTTTACTACCAGTATCTACTTGTTATTTGAAAAAATTCCTGAAGACTATAAAAATATACAATGTCAGGCAGAAATTACATAAAACAAATGTACTGTAATGTATGGATTTCTGAAGATTTTCATTCCTTGAAAACATTACAGTAAACAGAGGTTCCTATATGTATCTATCTATATATGTGTCTGTACAAATATATGTTATATATAGTATTTATATATATGTATATGAAGAAAACATAATCTTTAAATTAATGGAAACTTATGAAAAGATCATAGGTCTATCAAAATATCAGTGGTTAGATATAGATTTTTTAATAGAAAATCTAACAGAGGAGCTTTGGATAAAAAAGTTTTCTGATATTTTACATTTTTGAACGTACCAAATATAAGTATTACAGAGATTACCCAAGTCTGTTTCATCAGTGGACAATTAACAATTAAAAAATGCTGACTCACTGAAGAATATTTTTACACCCTAAAACAAGACTGTGGACTTATGTAAAACCTGTTGTCTCATTCAAAGTATTTAAAAAGCTGCAAATATTGTGGGGGATTTTTTAAAAATCGTGAATATTCATGCTAGTAACTTTAAACACATGCAAACGTCTTAAGAAGACACAAAGTGTGTTTTCTGATCTATTTCCACACAGCACATTATTATAGTATGTTTCCCCAACTTTGTAAACTAATCAGATATCTACCTGGCCTATCCTTTCCTTTTTGTGCTGGGCTGCAGAATGTTCTGGATCTTCTTGCACAGCAATTTTTCTTTTGAGGCTGAATTGGACTCTGTATGGCTCGGAATACTGGAGAATCTTCAGTGCATCTTCATACTTGATATTATCAAAAAATATTGTAGCACTTAGAAGCTGATCACCTGCAAGTGGAATAATACATAATTTTACTTTGTGTTTTCTTGTAGTTTTTCTTTTTTTTTTTTTCATTTTAGTTTTATATATACTACTTTCTATGTGGCTTTTTCACTGTTCCAGTGAAATCTGATTTTTTTATGGTATACAAAAAAAATCACATTTCATTATTGTTCAAGCAAGTGGTCTTAGAAATTATAAATATGGACAGGTTAAACTCACAGATAACATTAGTTGCTTTGAAATTTACTATTTCTGATACCTAAATAGATGGCAGATCACACAGCTACAAACCTCAATATTTAAATATATAGAATAAAATATATGAAAAAATCAGACTGTACCTTCTCTTAGACTAAATATTTTTGAAGCAGGAGATTCCTTAAGTACTCTTTTAATAAATATTCCTTCATTTCCTCCACCTTTCACACTAAAACCACTAGCACCAGCTTCCACTTCTGTTTTCAGGGTCACTTCCATTGTCTCCTAGAGACAGAAAAATATGTGAATTTATCATTTTTATTCATTTGTATTAAAGGGTTCTAAGTTGTTCTACAAGAAAATCTTTAGTCTCCTCAGGTATATTTTCAATAGCTCAAGAAAAATTATCCAAAATAGAGAATATATTAGTGTGGGTTTGATTCTGTTCTAGATTAGAAATCAAGCATTTGTGTTAGAGTTATGTTGGATCAAGGTCATAGGGAAAAGAGGTTATAATTTGAAAATGTGAAGCATATGGAAACTTTTAGGGCTAAAAGATTGTATTTTCTGTGAAGATGTCAACCACTTGAATTAAAGTCAATGGGCTAGAAAAGTCAGATTAAGGGCTAATGCTGTACTGCACTTAGATCAGAGAAGGCTAAAGAAAGGATTTGAAAAAGAACTATGTAAGAATCACAAATAGGACAAATAAATGTTTATTCCTGTGCCACAACTTGGCCATTCATGAAGCCCCTGGTCAAAACAAGTGCAAAGTGATTCTTTGCCCATTTGTCCTTCCTTTTATCCACACATTCATGTCTGTGTATTATAACAAACTTTACTATTTACAATAGTACAATTTACAATTTAGGCTCCTACCTAAAACTACAGAGTACTTTTAGACTGACCTGTGGATGACTCTGTTTTGATTTGTCTGTAGAATGTCTTTTGTTTTCTTCTTGAAGCTGAAAAATAATTTTTGATTATTTCATGTTCAGAAGCCACGGTGTTTTTAAGTACAACAAAAATCAGTTAATATTCCAGGTTTAGAGTAAGAAATGAGGCTGACTTTAATGGCAACAGAGCAAAATCAGTGTCAAATGCAATATACAACATGAATGATTTAACTATACTAATCCCAGTAGTAAATTAGATGCCAAGGCCTCCCTTCATTGTACCAAAACTTGCATTAAATCAGAGACCATTGCACCAAAATTTGCATTTGGTCAGAGATCAAATGTCTCAAGATATTGGGAGCTCTTTTGTGTCCTAATGTAGTATACTGTTCATCTTTCAATTTTGTAAACATACTATTTTTTTTTTACTTACTCAACTCCAGCATGAATTTTAAACTGTTGCCTACTTAACATGGCTGTACTAAATAAATCTCTAACTTTGAATAATCAAGAGGTACAGGTAATTTTGAAATACTTATTAGTTAGATTCAAGCCAGTTATATATTCTAACAGGAAAATTACTACTATTTCTTTATGCTTTCTGCCTTGTGTCCTTTACAGAATTAAGTCAAATGCATTTTCTTGCCAAGAAACAAGAACATGGTCAGCAAGTCCAGCACAAAATAAATCCATCAATGAACACAGATGCAATTTTGGTGGGGACAGGAAGACAATATGGCTGCAAAAATGTCCCATTCTATGACTTGTGGCTCTCTGCTACTTGTGGGAGCTAAAGCCTCTTGAATCAACCTGATAAAGCCATGCCTGCATGAAAATTCAGTATCTTGCCTTTAAATAGTCTTCTTCTGCAGGATACTCATAAACTGGAGAGGATCCTTGTGGCCTTGGACGAATGTCTTCTACTGCCACTTCATTAACCTGTGGAAAAGACATGAGCAATGGTAAAGGAACACCCACCATTAAACAGGGACTCATTTTAGGAGTGTTTCTCTAGTTATCCATAGTGTTCTTCTGAGTAAAAATATTTCATTAGTGATGGTGGATAAAAAATAACCAGTAACTCTTTTTTTAGGCAAAGAACAAATACAGTTCTCATGCTAAAGCATTCAAAACCATGAAAGACAGAGTTCTGAGAGACAAAAACCAGTGGTAAGCTTATTTTGATTTTCTTTATGTATTGTATGTATCTACAGACTGAACAGACTGAAACAGATCAATTAGTATTAATTGAAAAAGTAAAAAAAAAAAAAAAAATCCCTTCCCTGCTCTATTTGAACACCTAAACTTTGCATCCAATGGCTTCAAACTTTATTGCCCTCTATAGGCAAGCAAACCATGGAAAAGTCCCAGAAGGAATTTCTGCTGACAAGCACTTGGCATTCTTCCTTCTCCAGTCAGACAATAGGGAACCTAAACTGTGTAAATCCTTAAAGAAAAGTAGTTAACAGCCATGTAGTTTTGGTAGTAAACTTATGCCAATGAACTCATGGCAAAGAGCAGATGCCTTTACACTGAAACATCTTTCTGGTTTTTGAGCTGGCAGGACAATCTCAATCTAAAATACAACATTTTTAATGGGGAGGAAAATCACCAGCAAGACTGAGCTATGAACAAAATATTTAAGATCCCATTTTGCCAAACTGTCATCACAGAAAAATCCAACTCTAAAAACTCACAGAATCTTCATCCTCTGCATCTGCAGCAGCATCAGCATCTCCTGGTGGCTCAGCCGGTCCCAGCTGTCGTCCAGAACCTGAAAGCAGCACACAGGCTGTTGGTGCCTGCACAATCCACACAGACACAGAGCAGCCAGCTGGCAAGCTGAAACCCTCTGGAGCAGCATGGCAAGGGATGTGCACAGGCCACTGGAAAGGCCTGCCTTAATTTAGACTCCTAGCATCACAGAATGGTTTGGGTTGGAAGGGACCTTAAAGATTATCTAGTTCACCCTACTAGCCATGGGCAGAGGTTATAATCTGGTTTTCTTCTAGATCTACATTTTCTCCATTCTGGGGATTCTTCTTCTTCACAAAAGCCTTTGAGTTTCTGGATATTTCTATATCTTTGGAAAAAGAAAACAGTGGCCATCTGCTGACCTCTGTCTCCTGCACCAGCCTCCACCTTTCCAAAGGGACTGAATGTGGCCCACAATGAAGGCTTGGAGGGACTGCAGACCAGAAAAAGGGAAGGAGAGATGTACAGAGGGAATCTGAAGTGTTTTTCCCTGAGCTGTTTTATTCTTTAAAATATCAGAATCAGTAATTGACAGTTTGCTAATTCACAATAAATTAAATTGATTGAAATTCCCCATATTGAAGCTCTTCCTCACTTCTGACAAAGATCTTAAGAACAGGAGAGTAAACATCATGAACCTTGATAGTCACAACGACTCTGTTTTCTTAGTTTTTAAAAGTATTGAGCGTGGACAGAGATGTGGTGAAGGAGATGGGCTGTCTGAAAGTATGATTCTCTTGAAATGCTTTAAATTTGGCACCAAGGAATGAAAACAGCATGAATTGGAACATGTTTTCAGAGATCCAGGCTCAGCCAGTAGAGGACAGTGTGGCTGAACAACATATTCCCTAATGCACCAACTATTCACACACGTGCCCAAGTCCTTGTCCCAATAACTGTGTCTCTTTCCTGTCTCCATGGTTGTTTTTTCCAAGCCATCAGGCTGTCTAGCTCCACAACACTCAGTTCTGCAACTGCCATTACTATACATAGTTTTGGCTCTCCTAAACAGATCCTCTGGCTTAAAAATATGCTCAAAAACTCAAGAAAACAACTGACAAGAAGAACTGTGCAACTCATTGTCTGTTTTAAATGGAGAATCCTTGGGCTGGAACACAAGGTTTCTGGACATTACACACTGTGTGTGCAGACAAGATGGCACGACTTAGTCATGTCTGCAATTCCTGACTTTCACAGGTTGCCAAACTCTTGTTAAAGCAGCTGGGATTTTGTTGGTCACTCCTCATGGTTTTCTGATCTCACACGTTTACTTTTTCCTTGATTTTTTGAAGATGAAATTATATAATACAGGCAAAGTTTTGAAAAAGTTATGCCCCAGTGATCAGTGATGGACCACTTTGTTAAGATGAATGGAGATAATGTGCTTCCAGTAGGAATATCCTGTAACAGTCTGTGGGTCAAGCTTCCAAACTTGATAAAATAGAAGGCAATCCACATTAGCCATATGTACAGCATCATAATCAGCTCTCCTGCAGTATTCCACCCCCAGGGAATGAGGATCAACCCAGAAGACATCAGAGCTGCCAGACTGACACCTAAAATGGACAATTCTAGCAACTTCTAGAAAATGTTCTCAATGTACATTTTAACTCAGATTAAAGACCTGCTTGAAATTTAGCTTTTTTTTTTTTTTTTCCAAAAGCTCTAGAATTTGCAGCTTTCAGAAGCTCAAGAAAAATCAGCATAACCTTGCTAAAAAATTTAGACGTGGATTTATGATTTTAAGCATTTCTGCTTAAAAATTCTGGAATCCACTCATGAAGCACTTCACCAAATGTATTTTAATAAGCATCATATGAGGAGAAGAGCTGCAGGATTGATGCTTGATTGTTTAATTTGCCTAGTGCTTCTAGAGATTCAGGTGCCAACAATAAATTTTATGGCTGTTACTGAAATTCCAAGAAATAGTAAGGACTTAGTCTTGTGGTATTGCCATATTTTTCACTTGGGAGAATCCCACCCACAAGCCCTGCAGTCCAGTAGAATGACTTAACAGAAAACTGCTTGGATTGCTGGAGTGTTTGCTCTTCAGTGCAGCACTTCAACATTAACTGCAGCATTGATCCCTGGTGGCTGCCAATAATTTTGCTACTGGAAAAGAAACAGGAAAGAACCATCTGTAAGACTTCTTAGGCTGGTTCACTGCAGTTTCTCTTGTTTTACTCTGATGTAAAACACTTTAGTTGTCTGGAACTGGAGCAATGCAAGTACTAAATGCTCTCCTAAACTGTGATAGTAGCACCTTTTCCTAAAAAAATCAACCAATATATTGCCCCAGGGCTAACAGAGACATGGGTGAGATTTCATGGAGGGGCATCAGACACACAGATGACCTTTCCTCCCAGAACTTCACACTGAGGCTTTTCCATCCACCCTGATTTCCCCAAACTCCGCCTAGGCTGCCCCTCTACGATAGTTAACCCATGTCATAAAAGACTTGCTGTGCCCTTGATTCGTACTGTAGACTAAGATTTACTTCTGAATATTTCCTGATTCAGAATACTTTCAAAAGAAATATACAAAAGTGGGGCATTACAGTACATTTTCAGCAAAGCCTTCTTTCTGAGTAGAAAAGCCTGTGCCAATAAACTGTGATTTATATGCATGTCATTCTCATGCCCTGAGTAGTAGCGATGCCAACATTTTATAGATTTTAGCTTTTTTTTTATGGACCCTGGACAACCAATGCTTTGTTCAAAATGTTTTCATAAACAAGATGGAATTTACATCAGTGACTACTTCTAATAGCCACTGGACTGACTTCAGAACAAGGGAATTTTTTGAAAGTAAGCAGTAGGAGTTATATAGGCTGGATCATTTTCATATCACATGACTGAAATGTGTATCTGCTTTTTGAAATGCAATTATTCAAAAATTATTTTATCTTTAGCCTAGCAACCCAGATGGACTGTTTGGGGAAAACCAGAAGGAAAAAATAAAAACAGGCTACTTTTTGGTATTCACATTCAGTGGGCAATAGTCTCCAAAATCACATTTGATACAATATAATGAATTCCAAGTATGACAGTGTCATTGAATTTAAATCAAATGTGCTTTAATGTATTGCATAAAGAGAAAACCTAGTTTTAATTGGAACAGTGGCACATAAAATTTCTGTGATCTGTATACTTTAAAATAAAATAAAACAGTACATGAAAATACCAGAGATATTAATAAAAGAAACAATACCATATTTTGCTGATCACCCTAACTTCTCTGCTTCCAGACTACAGCTCTTTCCCTGCAATTCTTAGATTTGGGCTTTTCGTTTTTTAAGATTTTGTACTGAAGTTATATTTGCATATGAATAGTGAATTTAAGTAACGTGCTCTTAACTTTAGGTGTATTACTTTTCCTTGAATTAACTTCAATGTTACTTCAACAAATAGTTTCTCTTAACAGACGGAAACCTGATCCATGATAAATATCTGTCCACAGGTGAAAAGTTTTATGCTTTGCTCAGTCACTTATTCTTTTTTAAAGTCACAACCTGTGCCTTTCCTTTATGAGGATTTTGGCATTTGCTAGTTACCATTTCTAAGCCGTGACAAAAAACTAACAGTGCAGTTTGTGCAGTGTTGTGAAAATAACTCTGGGTCCATAGCCAGTCAGAAAACTTGTGCCTTAACATGTGGGCAAGGCTGGGACATCTTTAGATCAGGTCTTTTCTGACAGTGCAAAGCACACTCTGGACACATAGTCTCATTTAAATTATTAATCAGGAGAAGGAGGAATGAATAATTGCAAGACAAACAGCAGCACTAATAATCTAATGTGGTTGTCGTTGTTGGCACTGTGTTTGACCTACTAAATTCATACCTGTAGGTCAGCAGTTTTCATGGTGCTCTCTCATGGGCTTATGTCTTGTTGTAAAAAAGATGTGCACGGCTGCTGTCTTGGACAGCTTCAGCTGGCTGCTGTATCAGACCTCTCCTCCTGCAGCCATCAGTGCCTGTACCTGCAGGTCTGTCTGTCTGTCCCTCTGCCCTCAGCACCCTGTCATGGGGCTGTTATTCCTCATGCACAAATGGCTGGTAACTGCTAATCCATTTCTCCAGAATGTCTTTTGTTTTTAAAACCATATCCCTCTCTCTGGAAGGATGGTGTGCCTGACCTTTCTCCCCACAGCTTGTTCTCCCTCTCTCGCAGGTATCGCAATTACTGGGATTCCTTTTCCTCCCTCAGAGC
Organism: Oenanthe melanoleuca; assembly: GCF_029582105.1. NCBI lineage: Eukaryota > Metazoa > Chordata > Aves > Passeriformes > Muscicapidae > Oenanthe > Oenanthe melanoleuca. The sequence goes on from NC_079339.1 coordinate 52,800,768, forward strand.
TCTCACTGCCGCCTGAACAGCGCTGCTGTGAAGTTCCCCAGCCCCTTCTGATTCACTTCTTAGAGTTGAAATAGGGAATACTTTGAATAGTTAGGATGTTTTAAATCGTGGGTCCCAGTTCAGGAAAGCACTTGATAACAGGAACACTATGCACATGCCTGACATTCATCCTGGCCTCTCAAGAGCACTTCTTCAGATAGGTAAGTTCACCTGACTTCCTAGCAAGCAGTGCTGGAGGGAAATGATCCTGCAAGCATCAGCTGCAAAGATAAGAATCTGAAAGTGTCTGCAAATAAATCGTGTTATGTATGTGCTGTGCTCCTGAAGGAAGCTGCCATGAGGTTTACACCATGGTTTAGAGCAAAGTCTTGAGATTCGAGAAGGTTCACGGCATTTCCAGTAAACAGCTCTGTCGTTGGGAACTACTGGGAACCAAGAAAGCAGCCTTTCTCAGACTGCTCAAGGACAAGAAATTGTAACAATGATTAAACACCTGTGAGAGATGTGATGTTTTGCAGAAGGCATGTTTTCAAAGAGGTGTTGCTTTCTCGGACCAATGAGCCTTTTCTATTCTGTTTTGCACGAACTACCCTATATATATATATATATATAACTGTAGTGTTTCTTTAAATAAAGCTCTTTTTGTCTTCTCCACAAAGAACTATGTTGCATTATCCTTTTCACCACTCTCCTACAGCACAAATGCAACATTTGGCGGTTCCCCCGAGATCGCCACTCGAGTGAACTGAGATCGCCTTAGCGATGGGACAGCACCGGGATAAACTCGGAGCTGACAGTCTGCTGGAACCGGGACAGACCCACCGAGGCTGTCAACAACCGAGGCTGCGCTCTGAGCTAGGTTACCCTGTATAAGTGTAGTGTTTCTTTAAATAAAGCTCTCTCTTTTGCTTCTCCATTACACGAAGAACTATGTTGCCCACACAGCTCCAGTGATGCTGGGGAAAACTACCAGCCAAAAAAAAAAAAAAAAAAAAAAAAAAAAAGAAAAAAAAAAATCAAGCGGTTCATCCTCTACAGACATTTCCTAGTGCATTCCAGAGACCTGGATTCATTCCATTGTCCTGCAAGATCCCGGGGACTGAGTTACAACAACTGCGGGGCAGGGCTCTGGGGCACGGCCGGAATGCTGCGGCTGTCGCTCCATGCGGGCAGGAGGGATGTGCGCGGCCCTGGGGACATGCGGGCGCTCTGTCACGGACACGCTGCCTCTCCCACCCTCCACGGCAGGAATGTCATGTTCCTGCCCGTGGAGCGCAGCCAGCCGGACAGCGGGGACACGCAGCAGCTCCACCTAGGAGAACCAGCTCTGAGTGCTCACAGTGGAACAAGCAGCCGTCCTGCCTCAGAAATCGCGTTAAAGTGAGCAGCAGCATCGTCCCTTTGGTGCCTCCCCTCTGCTCTGTGCTGGGAGAGGGGACCCTCCCCACCAAGCCCTGACATTCTGTGGGATGAAGACAAAGCACTGCTCTGTGGAATGAAGATAAAGATTTTGCTGCTGAAGGAGTTTAACAGGCCTTGTTATCAGCGGGATGCTATCAGAACCAGCTGGGCCGGTGCTCAAGCTACACTCCTGCCTTTGTTTTGCGCTGGTTTGGCAATGCCCCTTGGCTGCACTCTGTCCCTGGGCTGCATACTTGGGCTGTGATGAATGTGGCTCAGAGCTGGGAGCCGAGAGCAGGGGCTTGGAGCACAGTCGTGCTAAAGGAGCAGCTACTCCCAAATAACCAACGTTATTCCTTCCATTCAAGGCATGAACAAGATGTTTTGATTCATTGCCTTGGTATGTTAAGCTGCCCTTGTTGGCTGTTAGAGCACTTCATTAAAAGCCTTCAAATCATTTCATCTCAAAACCTTTTGAAGACATTATACATATGTGAGTTACAATCATGAGTCTCCTTGCCCAGCCAGAGGATTGCCTATGAAGTTAACACTTATTTTTATCAAAAGGAACAGTACTCTGCTCTGCAAAGTACATCCAAGCAAGAAAATGTCTCAGGAATTAAGGTTCCTTGCAGACCATACTGAGCTCTGTAGGATTTTATAGACCATTTTCTACATGTTGACTAATATCAGGAAAGATGTGTAAGAGCACTGGTAACTAAGAACTGATAAAAACACTACCATAAAAACAGAAACTAACAGCTCCCAGATGAAAAGAAGAGTGAATGGCTTCCCCATGAGTGTGTGTTTATTGATAAGCTCTGCCCACAGATTTAAAAGTATTAAAAGCATTCCTGCTCACACTTCACAATAGGAGCAAAACCTTTAGGAAGGCTGATCAGAAAGAAGTTCTTGATTCTTACAGTGGTCCACCTTTCCTCTGATGGTAAGGATAAATTTAATAGAAACCACAGAACAATTCAGAGCATGAAAATAAATCACTCTGGTGGGGCTCTGCACAGACCTTCTCAGCTTGAGTCATATTTTACCATGAAAAGCACAGGGGACTTTTTTTTTTTCCAGTTGTCAAACTGAAATTTCCCAGATCCAGAGTTAATGACTTTCATCTAGCTATCATCATTTATTGGTTACTTGGCTATAAAGGAAATGTAGTTTGGCCAGATCCACATAGCTCTTCTGCTACAAGGATAAAATATTAACTAGAGTATTTCATTAGTCTAACATTTCACCTCTTACTGAAACAGAATAATGTTTCCTATGAGTAACAGAGAGTTTGAAAATAAGCTCTTAACCAAAGTTTATTGCAAGGATATGAACAGAGTGATAGTGACAGCAAAAGCAGACAGCAGTGGTTGATAGCTGTATTTGGCCCTCCTGGTCCATCCCTCCTCTTCCTAGGCTAAAACATAGCTACAAGTGGCAGAGTGAAAAAGGTAGCTGGAGAAATGCTCATGCAGACAAACAGACAAGCAGAGATTTGGTGCTGTTTCCCCTAGGCCACTGCTCTGTCTCAGAAGATAAGTTCTGTGTCATCTCTAGTTTTAGTCTGTTTGCATGGAGGGCAGGTGTAACTTCCTGCCCTGTGTCTCTGTCCTGCATTTTCCTCTCTCTCAGGTTTTATGTAACAGAATGGGTTTCCAGTCCGTGCTTTACTTCCTGCATGAATTTGTACAGTGTCTTCTTGCATAATATTGTGATAATGTAGTGAATCAGGACCCTCTCTGATAATTATCAATTACCATTTTTCCAGGATTGCAGGGCCTGTTGTCACAAAGAAGGTAAGAGAAGGGAATTACTTTTTAGCAACTATTGCTACGTGTTCCCAAGCTCCTGGACTGAACCAAAATTGCTTACCACCCTTTTGGACAGAAAGTGAGTTAGCAATTCATAGCCAAATAAAGCAATAAAGACTGGTCTAATCCACTCAAGAGTTTTATCTCCTGTGACTCTCAACAGTTTTATCTCTTTGGATATACCGGTTTTACTTGCAATTCATTTGGTACCATGCTGTAAACAGTTGTATGGATACCCAAATAAAATTTCCTGGAGTGTCACTGCTCATCTGGATGATCTGAGTTTAAAGAAGGGCTTCAGGAACACGTTGCAAATGAAGAGCTCTCACTTGCTTACCAGCTTCCAGAAACCCTAGTGGGAACTACTCTGCAGCTATTTTGTTATCCAGTATATTGATTAGGCATCTTGCAGTTTTCTCCCCTCTGAAAGAAACCCCTTCACCTACACAACAAACTAAAGTTGGGAAGAGAATGCAGAGCACATCTGCCTTGCACTCAGAGCAAGGACTAGATTCCTGCTGCCTTCTCTGTTGGATAGCTGTGAACTCAGCTCTTACCATCACTCACCTAGAAGCACGGGCAGGTGGGTTTCTATTGCAGATAAGACCCATAAAGATCACAAAAATTAACTTTGCCACATTCTTTCTCCTCTCTGATTCACCCTTCCAAGAATTCAGGCTTCTACCAGAGCAGATTGCCTGTTCCATTGCCAAAGCACAGCCCTGCTCAGATTTATAAATTAATCAAATGAATGCATTTATGGAAAAATGATCTCTCTGCCTGCGTAGGCTTGATTGGCAGCCCTGGAGACTCAATTTCTCTGGCCACAGAGACAGTATTTCTTAAAAAGAAGTGGCTGTAACCCCAAGCTGTCTCTTAAGGTAGCCCAGCACTGACACACTGAAGGAAGATGCTAATTCTTGGTAGTTTTGGTAGAAAGCACATTTGTTTTGTAAGAATAGGTCTTTAGATAAGAACAGAGGAACTGCTAACATTTTGCAAAAAGTCCAAGAAACTGATGCAGGCTTTGTATAAATGGCACTTGCCACTCCAAATTAGAAACAGATTTTTTAGCCCAAACTGCTAAAAATGCTCTTCAAACACTTTGCTTAAAAAAATCCTCATCAGAATCAATGCTCAGTAAAATGTTTTCTATGTGGAGATAAATGTAAATACATACATACATACATATATAAAGAGAAAGAGTTTGTATTATGATCCTTATGGTCTTAAGGTCCTTATGGTCTAGAAGACTTTTATTTCTCCTTACCCCACTGATGAAATTCAGTGCACAATTAAGTGCCCAGATACAACAGTATTAATGGAGTGATGTTACTTTGGCTGTCTCTCTGGTATGCTGGGCACAGCCCCTCTCAAAACAGGAATGCAGAAAAAAACCTTGTAGTGTTCCCACAACCTTTTATGGGGGCATTTATATAAATATCTGCCTTTGGAAACAGGTTTTCAGTTAGAGAGAAAATTCCCTGGGTAACTTGTTTAGATGTAAATCACCACAGAAGAAAGTATTTTTTAAGCTTTTAAATTCCTTAATGTATATGTAATACAAGAGATATGGGATAAAGGTGACAGAAAATTATTATGGGAAAATATTTTACATCAAAGATAAAGTTAACAGTTCCCTTATTTTCTTAAGATAAAAATCTTTTCTGTCAATAAACACTGATAGTAGCAAAACAGCATTTATCACAGCTCACTTTTCCTTGTTTTTGTGTGGTAGAAGATTCTGTTTAAAATTAGAGAGAATTTCTGGATGCAGACTGGGTTTACAAAAGCGTAAAATCTCATTTACAGATAAATTAATCCATTGAGTCATATAAATAAATAAATTAGCTTAGTTCTGCCCACATCAGTGTAATTCAAATCTGAATAAATGGACTATAAACTTGGCTTTCAGTCACAAAAAGGTCAGATTTCAAAATAATTGAATTGGTCACACACCAAATTCTTTTTGAAAATGTTGTCTCTTGATTTCAGCCCATTGGTTTTTACCTCTTTTTTGAACTTCTTTCCCTAACAGATGTATACCTTGCCCCAGTGTTTTCTAAAGTGTCATTTGATGCATGTCTTCTTTTGCAAATTAAATCTGTTAACTTAATCTTCATTGTTTGAAATTAGAAATAATTATGTTAAGACTGAAAAGCATTGGAATTTAAAGTGCATATTAATTTACAGAAGAAAAAACTGACGCTGACAAACTTCTGTTGCATTATATTTTTTAAAAAATAAAATTGAATCTTTGCATGTAGTTTTTAAATGGTTCAGTACTGATTTTCCATTTCTGTACCTCCTAGCACCCAAAAATAATAAATCAAAATTCTTGCTTAATGGATTAGAGAAAAACACAGTTTAGTTAAGGAAACAGATTTCAGTTTTAGGTTTCACAGACACTAGTATAAATGATAGGGAGAAACCATTTCTTTAAAGACTCATCACTGCAGCTCTGGATTTCTTTCTGGTTAAAGACTAAAATAGTGAAAAAGTAACTACACTGTGGCTCATCCATGTAGTAACTGGTGAATGAATTGAGATGGGTGGAGTTGTTTGAAAGCACTAAGAGGACTATTTCTTGGATCTGATTATCAACCCTAATGCTGATTCATAACATTTCCAAACATCCAGAGCTTCTCTGTAAAACGAAAATAATGATATCTAATGGAAATGAGTAACTTTATCATAATGGTTTGTTCACACTCTAACTCAGTTTCTAACTCAGTTAAAGCAGGATGCATTCTTTTTGAAGGGACATGGTAGGTTTTTCTGGATGAAAAGCTGTGCTAGATTCAGACTAATGCATAAGGGAGAGTAAATTGCATTTTGCTCTTCAGCCAGATCAAGGACTCCACTGAAATAAAACAGCTTTGTACCAATACAAAGTATTAGGAAAATGAAGATCCTGTGGCTTCAGTTACAGTTTTTGAGATCTGCTGCAAGGTGACTTCTTCAGAGTCATTTAAATCTGTGCAACAGGAGGACAATCCAGTGGCTTGTCCCCACTCTGAAGAATAGCAATGACCACCTTGATTTGTGGAACTGTGAAGAGTTTGAGGAAAAGGAAAGAATGGTAGGCACCTGGAGATGCCCTTCAGTCCATCTATAGGGTTTCTGCACATCTTTGCAAAGAGTATTTTTAAACCATGGTGTATTAGTGCCTGCGCTCTCCTGCATCTGCCTGATCCAGTGGTCCCAGTGAGGACTCTGCTGTCTGAGCAGAGGTTCAGCTCTCTGTGAGCAGCACAGAGACCACTGCTCTCTCCTAAGGAAGATGCATTTGCATTCCTTGCACTATGCACAGTTTACAGTCAATAATGCCAGAAAAGGAGAACAATTGCTACCATGAAATTATCCCATCTAAAACGAAAGGCTCCACCATCATCTCACTGTGACATTCTTAAATACTGCGGTCCCAAAGTCCTCCATGGACTGAAATGTTAACAGGGTTTCAGCAGAGACTGAAATATTTGCTTTATATAGTGGTGCTGGGGCAGTGTTGACAGAATTCTGCAACTACACTGAGACCAGAATTTGTTTCTTTCTTGATTGCAAATACTTTGAACACTACTTAATCCCACTTTGAACTCTTATGAAGAAGATCTGCCCCATTTGACCAAAACAGAGTAAAGAAAAGCACTCTGCTGATCTTAGAAGACAAATGCTCAGAACTATTCTTTTCAGAGAAATCAAGTGCAGGGCCTGTGATGCAAAAGGAGACAGATGGAAAGGGCAAAGACAAACCACATGTAAGCGCAGAGTAAGTCACAAAATCATAGAATCATTAAATGGTTTAGAAAGGACCTTAAAGATCATCTCATTCCAACCCCCCTGCCATGGACAGAGCCACCTTTCACTAGACCAGGTTGCTCAAAGCCTCCTGAAGTCCTGCTAACTGAAAAACAGGTCCTTCTACACTCCTACATCAGGGAAATCTACCTGGAAAAATTATCTCAAAAGGTTTTGAAAATACACCTGGGCCAGGGTCTCAAGTGTGTAGGACCCAGATTCAACAACACTAAGCAAAGCACAGAGTGAGGGTTAAAATGTAGGATCTCCTGGGCCATGTCCTTCTGCTATGGATTTAGTTCAGGAAAAGAGCTCTTTGTTTTTGGAACACAGCTTGGCCAATGCTAGGTCTTGTTCCTGATCCCTGAACTTCCAAAGCCAATTCTCAAGCACACATGTGCAAAGTACATGTTGCTGCAGGTTTATCCTCTGCAGCTGGAACCACTGCCCCTGTGAACAACTTCCAGACTGGTTGGTACGAGCAGGTTCTGATGGATTTGTTACTCTTATCACTTGGGCAGGTGTTGATATTACAGCTGTGTTCCTCTGCACACCGCTGCAGCAGGGAAGGTCATGGCCACTTCACACATATATCCCTCAAAGAGAGGGATCTGAAAAGGTATCTGAACAATTTCTAGGGAAGTTTAAGTTCTCCTTGCACAGCAGTGCCAGCTCAGGGATACTGGAAAACACATTTTTCATGCATATGTTTTTTATTAAATGCAGCTGTCAAAACAGAGCAGGGCTCACGTTCCTGAAAAGGTGCAGGGAAGAGAAGACAAATGGTTGGAATAAAGCAGGAATGTGCCTACTCTGCCTAGGAAAAAATCACCACTTCTGTACAGCCTTCAGGGCAACCTTTAGACTAGCTGGCTCAGGGACTGGTAGCTGTGTAGCTGTGGGATTTCAGCCTTACAAACCCAACCAGCTCCCCAGGGAAGCCAGTACTTGCTGCACAAGCCACTCCTGCAGTGCCCAGAGTGGCTGGATAGACACCAGCTCTGCACAAGCTGCACAAACCCTCCCAGCACTGTGGAGGCACAGCCAGAGACTGTCCTTACCAATGCTCACATCCCTGCCATGCTGCAGATGATGTGTTCCAAGTGTGCTGGCAGTGAACTCACACCATCTACCACAATCTGGTAACACCTACCGCTGATCATTTTGCTGCAGTACAATTATGGAGGTGAAAACAGCAAAGGCAAAGCAAGTTTTTTTTAATTATAATTTTTCCTCTTATTCTACAGATATAGATTCAAATTTTAGCCTCTGATCTAAATGTGTGTCCTGAAGGTGTTCAGCTGAATTTTTAACAGTGCAATAGCAGAATTTGGCCATGATATTCAGACGACAACATCAGTTAACAGACTTGCTTACTTTGCTATAATGTATTATTTGGGTTTTCTACAAGATTCCTATTCTACCAGGATTATAGTCTAAATACAATGCAGTTGTGTGGCAACAGTGTACCAGATAAATTCAGCTAACTCTGGGTAATATCACAAAAAAATATGTGTTTATAGCTTCATGCCAGTTTCTGACTAATGCTTTTGTTTGTTGCTATAGCAAACCACACATGAATCTGATAGCCAAAAGCATGTTTATGACTAACCTTAGCTCTCTGGGGATTGAAAATATGGAATAAAAAAATCCCTAAACCACAACACACAATGTGAGGAGAACATGATAGGAAACACCTTTTTTGGCATGAGTTACTATGAACATTAAAAGAGAAGAACATCATAAGTGGAAAACATTAGGAAATGGGAACTGTGGGAATAACCGCCTTTAACCCACGGCAGTTGAAACTGAGCTTTCACTTCACATCACAAAGTTGTCTGTGCAGGACTAGAGAACTTTGCAGGAAGTCCTGGCTGTGTGCTAAGAGATGGATTTAAGCCCCTGAAGTCTGGAGAAGCTTTGTATCACACTTTAAAACACTCAGACCACTTTACTGGAGATAATTTTTACACCGTGCCTTGACACCTAGAACATGACATGGGTATTCACTTAATTAATTTCTATTGCCATTTATGCTTTAGTAGTTTCCAAGAGCCTGTCCCAAGACTGACACCTCATTATGCTGTACAAATAAACAATGGAGAACAATGCTGGCTCCAAAGGGGTTTCTGTTAAACTGACAGAGAGCCAAAGGGGGAGGCAGAGACAGAGGTGATGTGACTGCATTACCCACCCAGACACACAGGTGTCTTGCACCCCAGTTCAAATGACTGATTCTAGTTGCCAAATATGTTACAGTGAGAAGAAGAATACATTATGTGCCCTGTGAGGAGAGAAAATCAATGCAGCTGAAGTGACACCAAAACTAGGACAGCTTACAACAAAGCTACAGTATGATTTATACTCATGCTACCCTGTTATTCTTAATAACCTTTCTTCCTTCATAGGTTAAAAAAAAAAAAATAAAGGGGAATATTGCAGTAGAGTACATAGATCAGATCAGTCTCCATCAATGTTTTCTATTGATTTTAAGCACTCTGTCTCTAGACTTGAATATTGCATCTTTATTCTCAGATTTGTACAGTGCATAAAGGCACATGATTATCACTATTCCTGACAAGTTCTTCCATCATCTGTGCAATACTCAACAGAGTCTTGAGTTCATGTACAGCTTTGAGGAGAGGTAAGTCTGCCCAATCTCTCATGTTCCAGGTATTCCCAAAAGGTTTCATCAAAGACATCTTCACTCACCAGTAGGGTCATCAGGACACAGCCATAAATGGAAGCTTACAAAAATCAGTAGGACTTACATGATACCTGCTGATCATCCAATGCCACAGGATCAAATCCTAAAATGTTCATACTTCATTCTGTGCCTGCTCAAGCAAGACACCACTTGGCCTCACTGAAACTGATACATGGCATGTTACACTGCATGCATATTGCAATTCAGACTGTGATATGGGCTGAGGTCAGCTTTGATTTCATCTTGCAAAATCCAGCAGAGCACACATCACTGCCCACAGCTATCACACCTGCAACTTTGTACGAATAAATGCTTTGAGAAAAAAATTGCAAGCATTTTGTAGATGAGCTATGAGCTCCACTGGTGGGTACAGCAAGTAGCACTAAGGCATCAGTTTTGTATAAAGTGAGAAGCAAAGGCAAATAAGAGATAGGCAGAAATTTTCCAGCAATAGCCCAAGTATCACTGCTGGACTACAGATGTGGTGGCATCCAGAGGGCCATATATGACTCTCTCTTGGCTTTCACATGCTTTTCAGTTCTTCACATTTGGCAGAAAATGCATCTTACGATAAAGAGAAAAAAAAAAGAAGCTGCCAGGCTTCTTTCTTCCACACTGAGAACCTGAAAACAGTTTGGATCCAGAAAGCACAAATAGAGACCATTTAAAAATAGCCACCTCATTCTCTATGATTTAGCCCCAAAGCAATTACTCTTCCTTGGGAGTGCTGTAGAAAATCAAAAAGGTTATCATAGGTAGAGGTTGCCAACCCAACTTCAGCTCTAAATTACTTTGTGGTGGGTAGTTACTGGTTACTGGTACTTGTGGACACATGTTTATGCAGGCATGGTGCTGCTTCATGAACATCTTTCCCTCTGGCTCTCAAAAGGCACAGCTACCCCTTGTCCCCTCTATCACACAGACAGCACTGCCTGGCACGTGTGAATCTGCCAGCTTGGCAACTGCATCCTGGTCATGGTCACCAAGGAAATCCCTCCTCCTGCCCAAAGCACCTTTTGAAACTAGGTGAGCTCTCCCCATCTTGCAGAAAATAAGATAGCAGAGTAAAAAAAAAAAAAAAAAAAAAAAAAAAAACCCACAAAAAAAAATTACTTGCTCAAAGTCACAAACTAAGTTGGCAGCAGAGCCAGCAATAAATAGAACCCAGATGTCCTGGATTCCACCTCCTCCCTGCACCATGCTGCCTCCCTTAGCTCAATGCTGGAAGGAAATGTTTTACATTTACTCATCCCTCCTTTTCCTTTGTCAAGAGAAATTAAAGCAGGCATCTGACTGCCTAAGCCTTGAATACTCCAATGGTTTCCAAGGCTTGCAGTGAAGCCAGCCAACATTTTTATTGAATCCAGCCCTAATGGACAACTAAAAGTGATTTCTTTGCCAAGTAGCCTATCAGTGCAAAATTCATTTAAGCACATATTGCTTTTATATAGATATGCTTTGTGTATACATATGTACATTTCATGACTTTGCAAAGAACCACTAATTACAAAACCACAATTTTTGTAACTGTGATGGTTTTGGCTGAAGTAGAGTTAATTTTTTTCATAGTAGCTGGTATGGGGCTGTGTTTTGGATTTGTGCTGGAAACAGTGTTGATAATTCAGGGATGTTTTTGTTATTGCTGAGCAGTGCTTCCACAGAGTCAAGGCTTTTTCTGCTGCTCACAGCAACCCCACCATTGAGCAGAATGGGGGTGCAAAAGGAGCTGAGAGGGGACACAGCTGGGACAGCTGACCCCAACTGACCCAAAGGATATTCCAGACCATATGGCATCTGCTCAGCATATAAAGCTGGGGGAAGAAGAAGGAGGGGGAGGACACATTCAGAGTCATGGCATTTGTCTTCCCCAGTACCTGAGGTGGAGTCCTGATTTCCTGGGGATGGCTGAACACCTGCCTGCCAATGGGAAGCAATGAATTAATTCCTTGCTTTGCTTTGCTTTTGTGTGTGGATTTTGTTTTACCTATTAAATTCTTCTTATCTCAGCCCATGAGTTTTTTCACTTTTACTCTTCCTATTCTCTCCCCATCCCACTGAGGGAGGGAGGGAGGGAGGGAGGGAGGGAGGGAGTGAATAGCTCTTTGGGGCTCAGATGACATCTGAGCAGATGACAGCAACTTAATCAAGCAGTGAATAAACTGATCTGCTACTATTAAAAAACAAACATAAAAAAGCTACAGCATACTTTTTGTAAGTGTAAATTTAAGATAAGCCTCTTATTTTTTTGAAAGATAGGAAACTTTGTCAACCATTGAACTCGGGTCTGCCATAAGACTGATAGCTAATTAACATTAATTTCCCATCAATTTATTTAGTGATCAGAGAGTCCAAATATTTGAAATTTGCTCATTAAGCTATCTATGGTGTCTGTGTGGTAGGCCATGTTCATATATTTTCCAAAAGCAATGTAAATCTCATTTCCATCTAATACCTCATGTTCTGTCAGCAAAATATCCTTACTGCTGCCAGCCCAAGGTAAGTCCATGTCTCAGAGCAGTTAAACACACTCTTACTTGCCTATTTTCTCACCCTCAAAGTGAATGCCACTCCATTTTTCCTAGCTGCCATCATACAAACCCAGCTGGGGTTGCAGGTATTGTGCTACAGTTGCTGTAACTCCACTTCCAACATGCTGCTCTGCATATTGAAGGTACTTCAGGGGAGCTGGACAGAAGTTAAAAAGAAATGCAGCATTTCATGTTGCATCCTCCTCTCACCCAAATGCTCAGGGGGCATGACAATGGGAACAAAAACCTCAGCAGGTGCAGGCTGCCTAAAACACTTCACTTGTTCATTTCTCTTGCCTGGAAAACAAACACCCTCCAGATTTTGCATTCAGGTCTCCTGCAGCCTCCTGCTCCTCTGCAGAAGAGCAGCTGGGGATCCCACTCATGGCAGGGTCAAAGAGCTCATGGTCTCCTTAGATGCTGTTGCATTAGGTGCCTCCACCATGAGCACTCTGCATGAGCCCACAAGCTGGGTAACTGCATCCACAGCTTTGCTCCTGCCAACAGGGCTTTATTATGACTGACATTTCTGAGATCTTCTAGACAACAAAACACACAAAAATCCAGCCCAAAAAAGCCTTCCTTCTTTCTCAGCTCTGCAGAGAACTATTTTCTCATTACTGTCACCTCCATTTTGCTCAACTTGCTTGACACAAAGCTCCTAAATCCTCTGAGGCACACCTGGGCAGGAGACAGTGCATCACTGAACACGGTGAGGACCTTAACCTGCCCTCAGACTGCAGCAGCGATAAATGACAAGAATAGGTCTTGACAAACATGGCTGGGTTGCGCCATTTTTGTGCAACAACAGTCAGTTTTACAGATTTGAGCCTGTGCTCCTGCCAGAGACACTGCTGTCTGCAAAGTCCCTGCGAAGCAGGAAACTCTCACTCCTGCTCCTCAGGGCTATTGCAGCCAGGTCAAGGACATTGCTCCTTGCTGCAATCTGTCAGGGCTGATTTAGCAAGTCCCAGCTCCCTTCCCTGAGTGCACAGGCTCTGCCTGGCCTTCCCCATGGTTCCAAGTGTGTCTGAGAGCCAAACCCTTATCGCTGTCCATCTCTGTCTCCTTGCAAGAGCTGAGCTAGTGGAGGAGTTGGCGTGGTCTGTTTGTGCTGGTATGACAGCCAGCTCCTGTTTTGGATTAGAGGATGATGCTTTTCCCTCCCTCTACATCCCTTACTGGGCATTTGAAAGAGGAGGATTTGTGAGGAGGGGAAACATTCATAATGGTTTTTCATGGCTCTTTTGCCCTCCCTTGACTCTGGTGCAAACGAAAGCCCCAGGCCCATGGGCTGTATCTGTGTGTGCTGTCCTGGAGCCTTTGTCAGCCAAGGCTATGAAATAACAGTGTGATAGTGGAGGGGTGTTCCTGCAGCACCTGAGCTCAGCTGCAGCTCCCTGCACAGAGGACTGCTGGCAGAGGAGCAGTTTTCAGTGCATGTCACAACTTGGGGGATCATTGCGAAAGCTTCCCTATCAAACACCAGGGTGGAGATCTGCTGATTCCAATCCCCATCTTCAGAGCAGGGCAGGGACTGGATGAGAACCAGCAACAAGCTCCAGACACACAGGAGGGCAAATAAATTAATGAAGCTGAGAATGATGGGGGCAGTGGTCAGCAGCAACACCCCAAACACATGGCAGTGTGTGACTTGCTGCACAGCTCTGTGGCACCAGCCAAAACTCCTACAAGGTGTTTCCCCTAGGCTGGAAACTGCTGTGGCTGTCCACATGGGCAAGGAGGGGATTTTGCTGCATGAGGTTGTCTCACCCACACTGGTTTTCACTGGCCTGTGGCTGGATGTGTCTGTGTGTGGCCCTGCTGGCTGCTTTGTCAGTGCCCTTGAAAAATAATCCAAAATCACTGGTTTTCTTTCCATGCCATTTGCTTCCATCCCTGCTCTGGGGCTGTTTCTGACTCCATCACTGCATCCCAAAGGTATTCAGGCACCTTTGGGCAGCCTTGCTGAGGCAGCAGGCTGTGGTAGGGGGGTGTCCCTGCTCCCATACCTGTCTTTTTGCCAAGGTATCTTCCCTCAGCACTGCCTCTGCCAAGCAGACTGATCCCAGAGGTACCATCTGTAATGGACTTCAAGGTGGCCCTGTCACAATCCTCCTTCATGGGTGCTGTATGAATTTAAACTTTTATTCAGAAAAAAAGCTCCAAAAACTGAAAATAAGAAATCAGATGTTTTTCCCACAGGTTTTCCTACCCAAGCCATGCCATCAACTATGATCCACATCCAACAAGATGATCCGACTCAGGTGCTTCACCCAGAGCACCTGCAGTGCTGACTGCCCTGAATGCCCTGCTAGCATTGTGCTGGGCACCCTCTGTCTGCCTGCAAACACCCAACCTGCAGAACCAGCCCCCATCTGCTCTGCCATCTGCCTGCCACTGCACCAGGCACTGCTCTCCTGGAAACACCACGGCTCCATGACAGAGAGGGACTGCAGCATTTTCCTAATCAAGAGAGGCAGAGCTCTGGATTTGTGTGACAATGTGCTCTGGAGCCCATAGGTTGACCAGGACATCATCTTACTGATGTCCAGTAAATGCTGCTGACACATGTACCTGTTCATGCTGGCCCCAAAATGACAAAACACTGCTGCCCTCCAAATAACATTTCTTCTGCCAGGTTCTCCCTGCCTACTGCTGCTGATCCTGCCAGTCTGGGATGCTGTATTTTCCAATATCCTCTGAGCAGCCTGACTTCTGCACAGGGATACCTCAGGCACCCACACACCCTCCCCACTCCTAGTCCTGCTGTGCTCAGCAGCAGCAGAAGGGAAATGATGATCCAGGTTTCTGGGAGGGTCCCATGGCCTGGGGCTGTCCAGGCAGGGATGTGAGTGGTTCTGCAGGACTGGGGCTGTTTATCCACAGCAGAAAAGCAGACAAAGTGAGAAAGGGAGTGAAGGAAGGGGAAGCACTGGGCAGAGCTCCCAGGAAAATGTTGCTGTGGACAGTTTGCTTGGGCTCCCTGGGGACTCCTGATGGCTGCTCTGATCTCCTCACCATGAGACCCAGGGATGATTTGTTGTCACATGCACTGAGCACACTGTTTTCTTTCTAAGAAAAAAGCTGGTATATTAAGGAGAGATTACATTCATGCTTGAGCTTATCTTAGTGCTAGGCTTATTCTCTGGGCTTTAAGGTTTATTTAGACTAAATAAGGTTTATATATTTGGTTGGTGAAGCATGCAATGTATACATTATAATTATGTAGTTAATGCACTAATCTCTGTGATGAGCTTTCCTGGCATAACCTGGTACAGTTATCCAAAAGCTTCTTTTTAATCTCTGAGGAGGGATAATTTTAAGAAGAAAAACATGATTTCTCCTGCTATCTCTATCCAAACCCTTTCATTCACAGATTGCTTTTGATTGAAGATTGAAGATTGACTGAAGCAGTGGTTAAATCCACTGTGAACATATAATCCACAGATATAAGATCACAGTGCCATTACTAAATTTATTCCTTTCATAGCAGATCTGTGGGGGCCCTGCCTCCATCCAGCTCTGTTTATCACTGGAATGTCCCCTCATAAATACCTGTGTGTGACAATTCTGTTTTACACTTACACAGTCAATCATTTTCTAGTCTGAGACCTGCTCCCTAAAAGGATACTGATAGCAAAGCCTAAAACACCCATCACTGTTCATGGGAAACCTGAGTAGCAAGATGGCATCACCATGAACCCAAGTGCTGCTTGTAGTCATTCTCATAAGAAAATGCCCAGTTTGCCTCCAAAATGGGCTCTTACTCGCTCTTTAGGCACTGAGTTGGCTGAGCTATTCATTCTGCAAACTATCTTTTTCCTCATAATCAAGCCCATTATGTGAAAAAGTCAGCCTTAAGGAGTGTGAGGACACAGTTCATATAAAAATCAATGCAACCTTTCACTGAAACATAAATCAGATCAGCTCTGACATATATGAAAATATTTGGGGAATGTTTAATGACATTTTTGTGTTCTTGTAAATTATTTGCTTTCGGCTGATTTTAGAAGGAGAATAAGGGAAGCTCAGCTCATATCAGGAAATATCAGCAACTGAAACCACCAGCTTTCTCATGATAGTTTCACAGATCTTCATCTTATAGACCTTCCAATAAACTCACACACTCACAAACAGAGAATCTTTAAATGTGGAAAAGACCTCCAAGATCATAAAGTCCGACCTTTGACCTGAAACTGCCATGCCCAGTTTTCAAGCAAATTAAAAAAAAACAACCAACCAAACAAACAAACCCCCCCAAAAAAACCGCATCTTTTGGATGCTTATCTGATCTTCTGATCTCAGAGAGAGCTGCTAACTTCTTTGAGGTTCACCAAAAGCTGGGCTCTAATTAATTTTCAAGATAACGATGCCTAGTCCCACTGAGCCATTCTTCCCTTTCAGAATACAATGCAAACATCAGTTAAAACATTCCTGCTGTGTGGAAAAATTACTATCCCATGTGCTAACTTAAATAATTTTTTGCTCCTGCATGCATATCCTTTGAGCTTCTTCTACTCAGGCTAAAATTCTCATCAAGTAATAGTGCTAAGGCAAATTCTTTGGATTCAAAAGAGTGACGTAAGGCAAGGGAAAGAAAAGTTCCTGCATGTGTTTACTTGAGAGAAAAGTAGAGGACTGGACAGTCTAAGGTACAAGAGCTGGAGCAAACCACACAGCAAGTAAATGAGGAGAGGACCTGTGGAAATCTGATGATATTTACTTCCTATGACTGGTATGGAGTATGGGAATCCTAGGAAAAGTGAGGATTCTTGGACTAATAAAATGAGTGAGCTTTTAGGATGCACTTCAAGGTGGGATATTTTATATCTGTAACAATTTATTAGACTATTTAGCCAGGACTTGTGGAAATGGGAGGAAGTATGTGCAGCTTAAACCTTTGCTTTTCAGTGCTGGCTGGCTGAGGCTGCAAACACACCACTGTTCAAGGGGAGGGAACTGGGGGGTGAGTGGGCAGGTAAAAGGTATTTAAAATCAGAGGGCTGCATGGATAAGAGCTTCTCTTCTGACTCTATGAAAGTCAGGTACAGACCACTGCTATCAGAATCAAGTAGTGTTTGTTCTCTTAACTACAGAGAAGAAACAACATTTGCCCAGCAGTGAAGAGCAGTTCCTGTGGCTTTGGAGTCTCGAGCGTTTATCAGCAAGCTTGGAAATCATATAAACCTTATCTCTTTGTTTGTGTTTCTGAAAAACAGATAATTCTGCCCCCTGAAGACACTGCTATCTTTATTAGGCAGATGAAGTGGACTTGGTGCCTGCTCTTCTTCAGGCACTTGCATTCCTGCTCCATGGAATTTTGCAGGGATTTGGGCGGTTACTGTGGCCTGGGACTCTCTCCCTTGCACAGCTGCCATCCCTTACTGATGGGTCCTCTAGCAATTATCTTGGCCTATTCATTACTTACATGCCACAGCACCCTTGGCATATTTTGACTTGTTTCAGTCACTCTGGACTACACATTTGGTCATCCCCTTCTTTGACAGAAAAGTCATTCTCTGCAATAAGTCAGCAGCAGTTCCTTTCAGATATTTGGCTACGTATAGTCCTCTTTTCAGGAAGTAAACATGTTGATAGGAAGTATTTAGTACGTGAAAGGTCATCTCCTAGCCTGAGGTTTTGTTTTCCAATATGAAATGTGACTCTGAAATCTTGACTCCGAAATCCAGAGTGAAATGAGCAAACATGTGGATTTAGCAAATTTTCCTTGGAGCAGGTATAACCCTCCCACACTGGGGCTAGGCACAGCTTTGGGTCATCCAAAGGACCTTCCTTGCCACAGGGATGGTGTTCTGATTCCTGCAGCATTTGGAGAGATGGCAAACTAGTTTTGGTCACGTTGAATCTTAGCTCCACTGGGAGCTGAATCCCCTACGTGGCTCAGCACTGCTCCACCACTTGGCTGTGGAGGGAAAAGTCTGCTGGGCAGACTGGAAGTTACACCTCAGGGAAGCAGACAAGGCAGCAGTTGTTTGCTGGTGTTGTCAGGAAAACAGTTTGTTGGTGCACTGGGGGTCAGGGACATGGCAAAGTGCCTGAGAGCAAGTGTTTGCCCTTGCTGGGTCTGCCTGTGCTGGTCCCCTCCTCACTCCAAACAAGGCTAATGGTGAGGCTTTTCTCAGCCTTACTGGTTCAGATTGTACCTGCAATACATAGCCCACTAACACAGTGAGATGTTTCTCCAGAGGAGGAAACCCTGGGGTTTTTCAGAGTGTATTTTGCTGTTTCCAAATGTAAGCAACATTATGGAATGCAAAAATAGCTAGATGTAAAAAAAAAAAAATAGATTGACTCTATTTACTCAAATATTTACCTAGATTATAAGCTTTCACACCTTTCAAATACACTGCCTTATATTCTAATTACTTAGATCTCTAAATTGAGGAATCCTGGGAAAAATCTTGCTCTAATCCCTCAATGTTTTACACTTGCATAGGATAAGCTTACTTAGAAGTAGAAAAGTAGAAAATGTGAGGAATAAAAACAACCCAAAGCTCCAAGTATATTTTAAGGTTCAAACCTTCAAATACACATTCCTGTGGCTTCATATAAGGCATGACATCTCAGCAAGACCCTGATGCTCCCTCCACTCACAGTGACAACCTTAAGTGAAGCGCCTGTGAGGTTCATTGTGTGGCTCCCTGGAGAAAGGTGTGTCTGAGCACAAGGCACTGAACCCCCTGAAGCCAACAGGAGGTTAACTCAGATTGCAGCTATTCCCAATAACCATGCATTACAGACTGCTGGATTTCGTTTCAGTGATGAGCTTCGAGTACAGCCAAAAGCGAATAGAGGCACGTTGACCTCATAGTTTTGTGAATCCAGACAGAGCGTCCAAGACAATGAAAAGCAGGGAATACATGCCATCTCCAAACCCCTGGCAAGCCACTGCCAGGAGTCACCGCTGCCCCATCCCACTGAAAGACATTAACACCCGCTGCAGAGCAGGTTGGAAGGCAGCCATCCCCCATGGATTGCTTATGAGCACTGACTAGAGTCAAACTGACTTCAGTCAGAGATTTACACAAGCCTCATAATCTAATAGTAGAGTTTACTTTACGAGAGTGCCACACCAAAGATAGTAAAATGCAGTTTTAGCTGACAAATCTACAAATCTATCTGGGTGTACAGAAAAGCTACAGCCATCACGGAGCGTGTCAGCACCGCAGAGCGCCTGGCACAGAGTCACAGTTTTCAGTTTATTCCTGAAGAGTTATTGTTAACTCCATTGTCATAGACTTTCTACAATTCAAAGTTCCAGTCCCACTTACCATCTTTAAGCATAGCTAATAAAACTCAATGCATCCTGAGATGTTACAGGTTTTCCTGTGCAGTTACACATCTGAAACTTTTTTTATGCTGGATTTTTGACCTATGTTAGGATGGATTTTGGAAGTAAATTGGCTGTTGTAAGCTGCTTTGCTTCTGATTTGCTTAGGTCTTCAAAATTTCTTGTAATTTTTCTTTATTATAGTAAAAAAAGAGTGAGGCAACACTTAGACCTTTTCCCTCATGCATGCAACAGGTGATCATAAGCTAAGTACTGTGTCTCTTAAAGTAATCTTCTAACCTTCTGTGGTTTTTTGTGTCATAAATTATAAATAATAATGGTTATTTTTGTCTTAGCAATGACTTTCAGTCTTTTCTCTCACATGAGTAATGTTTTCTCTCTTTTCTATCAAAGTTTTGAGAGAACAGATTTCATTTTCTCTACAGGTTGTTACAGTTATAGATCCTACTTCTAGCCATCCATATTCACATGTTCAGAGAGATATCAAGGTACCTAGATGAACCTAGACAGGTGGACAGAATAATTTTACCCTGTGTATTTCCCAGCAATTTATGAACTAGCCTCAGCAGCCTTGCAGTGAGCACTTCCAGGATCCAACTTCTACTGACACAGTTATGGATCTGCTTTTTGAAGGCTTCAAGGTTAATCTTAGTCTCACAATTCCACAAACATTCAGAGATCCTAATGCCAAGTCAGTATATTACATCTAATATATTTATATATATATATATATAGCAAATAGTATCTGTTGAGATACAATATCCACACAAATAGTATTCCTCCTATAGGAGCAGAGATACTATAAAATCCAGACATATCTAGAGGAAGGACAACTAACAGAAAACTCATAAGAAATCACTGTAAGAAAATTGCTCTTTGCACCCTGCAATTCATTGCAACAATTGGGATTGGCTCTAAGCACTACAAAAGAATCTCACTATCTCTGAGATCGTCCCGATGGGTTAAGTATACAGACAGAGGAAGTAAGGAAAACAACATGCATGATCTGGAATAGAGATTACTGAATGGAGGGGTGTGTATACACTGAGAACCAACATCCCTCTGAAAGCATTGGGAGGCTTAGAGGCTTGAAACTCCCTCTGTAAAAAAGTGGATCAGAAACTTTATCAGGGCGAACACATTTGTTCATCCCTGATCTCACCTCTTCCCATACACAAGAAAGAGGCAAAGCTTTACACCAGGTGAGATGCACCTTGGCTGAATCTCTGGGCAACCTTTTCCACAGCAGTGTCATTTAACACACAACATCTTCAGGTTTCGCTTATCAAGTACAGCAGCTGGGAACTTTATGTCTTTGCAATTGTAAAGTCCGGTTTCTGTATCAAAGGACGAAAAACGCTCACGCCCACATCTCTCTGCATTTTTAAAAGCCCATCATCTACTGCAAACTTTTTGCAATCTGCATCAGAGATTTCATAGAAAGAAAGAAAGAGAGAGAGAGACGTTCGGGTTTTAAGAAAAAAAAAACTTACCAAAAATAACTGAAGTTCTCTAAAGTTGCCCTGAAGTTGAAATAGCCCAGAACACCAGTGCAGAGCCTGCCTTAAACTCTCTCTCTTTCTCACTCCCCCTCTCTCTGCAGCAATTGGAAGGAGGGCTGTGCAGAAATTCAGCAAACAATTTTCCTTCTATGTCGGCCGGGGCGTTCCTGACGGGCAGAAAGGGGATGGCTGAGCCGGGGCGAGGCTCGCAGCGATCCCGAGGCAAAGAGTGCTGCCGCAGATCACACAGCCCGTGAAATCCAATCCCTTTCCCTGCCCAGGCAACAGCTGTACGGCTTCAGCCGAGGCGGGAGCAGGGGACAGAGCCGGGGCTCGCTGCTGCTCGGGCTCTCCATGCTGGGGAGCGGAGGATGGGGCGCGGGGTGTCGGGGGGTCCTGCCCGCACTGCGCTCGGGCGCTCGCAGGGCGGAGATGCGGGGCGATTTCCGCGGCACAGAAACTCTGTGGGATGTGGGCGCCCGCGCAAAACAAACATCTCCTTTCCTGAGATTCATTCCCAGCCTCGCTTCAGGACGTAACTGGGTAATTAACGTTGTACGTATCAGTAAATTCTCATGCACACACACAGGATGCAGCCTGTCAGGCTGTCACAACAGCGCGGTTCAAACGGGCTTCAAGGCTGTCCCGGTGTCCTCCCCAAGTCTGTTTTTCCTTGTCCCTTCTAGTCAGCTGTTCCAGCCTTTCCCAAAGCCCCCTGAAGGCTGAGCTGACAGTGCTTCACCAAGTGAACGCTGCGGTGGTGGCAGTGCCAGTGCTTAGTGCCGCGTTCACCGTGTCCTGATATTCTGCACTCGAGAGGAGCTGCTTAATGCCAGCAAAAACTGATTGATGAAAATTCCCAGCCCCTCCTCTCACCTGGTTCTATTTCACCCCATGAAAAGGAAAGAAATTTCTAATACAGCTGATTCCTCCCTCTCCCAGGAATTCCACTGATCCTTCGACTCCTCCTCCCTGGAGCTTTAAGAAGTCACAGCAAGAGATTTCAGCCTGGGTTTCCGTGTTTCACAGAAGCATCTGGCTGCTGGTTTGCGTTCTGTTAAATAAGGGTGAGGTGAGAGAGGGTGCAAAATACAAACAACACATGAGCAGCCCTGGGAGTGTCCTGCAATTGCTCCCGCTGCTTTGCCAACACCCCAGAGCAGGTAAAAAACACTCCAGCCAAAGGAGGAGGAAAACAGAGCAGCCTCGTTTTGTGTGGAGCAGATGCTGTGCTGGGGATTTTTATGCTGCTGGCTCTGAATAGGTTTCACTATCTGAAACTCTGCAGATTTTGGGTTTCTGGACCCAAGTTTGGAATGGGCACACGTGGTTTCCACAGAGGATATCTGAAAATCTGAGAGGGAAAACTGAGCGTGTATCTGATCCCATCCTATGTGGGTACTTAACAGGCATTTTATGAAATCTGGGTCACAGAACTACAGTATTTATATTTAAGCCAATTCTTAAACTTGTGCAATTAATGTATATTATTACATCTAATTATGCATTGCATATTAATTACAGATCACATATATAATTTAATTTAGAAATACTATATGTAATTTTATCTAATTAATATACAGTTTTTCAGCACATGAACACTTCAGCAGTTGTCTATTTATCATGTGATTCTACTGTATATCTATACACAATAAGTAATATATAATCACATATAATGTGTGATTATATACTATATCTATAATCATATATAACTAATATAGATATGTTGTGAGGCAGTATGCAGTTCACATGCAACCTCTGTCTTCTTGAGAGTGTGGCAGCCACATAAAGAGCTAAAAGCAGAAGTTGGCTGAAGCCACTGCAGGGTGGTAAGGCTGTGAAGGAGGAACATGAGGCAATGGGGCAGTGTCAGCACAGGGGAAGTGAGAAGGTGGCACCTGGAAGTGTTGAAGGCCAGGCTGGTGGGGTTTGGAGTGACCTGATGTAGTGGAAAGTGTCCTTGCCCATGGACAGGAACTGGATGGTCTTTAATGTCCCTTCCAACCCAAACCATTCCATGATTCCGTGTTTCAAGCAAGATGTCCTGCAGCTGCCTCAAGGATGGAGGTGGCCAGAAGCAATAAAGGCTTCCTGAGGTGCAGTTGACAGCAGCAGAGTAAACTGAGATTGCTGAGAATGGGAACAAGACTTGCTAAGAGCTGTTTCAGGCTTGCTCTGCTGCCATTCCCGTTTCTGTGCAGTCTTTAGGACTATACCAAGGTCCAGCCTTTCTGAGCCATCTTACATCCTGACAAACAACATCCTGACAAACAACATATATTTTCAGAAACAGACATGCAAAACAAGGAGGCCAGCCTAGATCACAGACCGATGTGGGGACAGTTCCTTTGGATGCAGAACTCCTTAGTGAGTGGTGCCAGCAGCAGCATCCAGCAGGGCACAGGCTGTGAGGTGGCAGCAGCTGCAGTGTGCTCATCCCCAGCCAGTGCTGCACCTCAGCTGTCTCTGCTGGATATATGGATGGGCGTTGTTTCCATCTTTTAAGAGTTTTTAAAGCCCATAAGAGACAAACTCCTGGCTAAGTTGAGAGAAGCCAACTGTTTTTCCATAAACCTGGAAGAAATGACTCCGATTGTTTTCATGGTATTGGGAAATCTGTGTTCACTGTCAGTGGCTTTTTTCCAGGTTCATTCAGAACTGAAGGTGTGAGCTCGGGTGTCTGAGCACTGCCCTGCAGCTGTGACTCCAGTGAAGACGACTGCTGTGTCAGAGATTTATCCCCACCCAACTTCCAGCCTAAAATCTCCCCTCTTTTCAGCCAATATGGTGCTGTTCCAGTACTGTCAAACTATTTCAACATTATTTGACTGACAGGAATTCATAATGCTTACTTGGTTTATTTTTAAATATTTATCAAATCCACTGTTTGTCTACTGAGCTATTGAAAAAATGCTATGAGACTGATAATTTCCCAATTCACCAAGTGATTCCAGCACAAGTTATTTAGTGAGAACACTCCAAACAACCCTTGTGTTTACTCTTCTTGACAGACATCTAAATATTAAAAGATAAAGCTCTTTGAGTTACGCTGCAGCAATATTTAAAAACATTCCTTTCTGCTCAGCTGCCTTACCAGGGAGCATCACTGTATCTCACATTTCTCTGTCCCATATCTAACCCCATTTCCCAACTTCCCTGGGTTACAACGTTGTTTTCTCTACTCTGTTCACAGGTAAGGCTGCAAACACATAATTGAGTGACACAGCTTTCTTTTATTAGTGCTATTCACACCCTGACCTGTGCATGGACTCCTGTTAGACTGACACATAAGGGTGTGCTGCTTTAATAGTAATTGAGAAATGAGATGAAAAACAACGGGAATGTTCCTATGTTTTCTTTGACCCAAAGAGAGAGAGACAATATGTTCCATGAGATTATAGTAAAGCATGCTCTGGAACACAAATTCCTGTAGTTTAGTGTGGAGGGTACAAGTTTCTATTAATTTTCCTTTTCAGCAGTTAGGAATCTTCAGATATTTGGGGGAAAAATATGAAACCATGAATTTCCACAAGTAGATAAGACTGGGTTGCAGAGACCAGCTAAAGAAAACAAATTGTCTGCACAATTCAGAAAGGAGTTAAAAAATTGAGGACCTCCAGCTGAAAGAGAATAGTCTGCTAAAAGAATGAACCACAGGAAAAAGAAAAAGGGAGAGACAAGATCAGTGTGAACTCAAGATGTAGAAGAGTGGATGGAACTGAACATGAAGACAGGCAATGAGAGGAATGAATAGGTAGAAGCACCTGGCCACCAACTCTCAGTTCTAGTTCAGAGGAAGACAAATGTAACATTAATTTACAGACATCTCCCATGCTTTGTCTCCATGACCGCATTTGTTACGACATGAGAATTTATATAAACTTCCTCTGTATTTCTTCTCTTTTGCAATACATAAGCCATTAATTTGCTTTTTTTTTTTTTTTTTTTTTTTTTTTATAACACTCTTCCATTTGCAGGTAGACATGCAACCTCACAAACAGAGAGAGAGCCTGGTATGGAAATGAGGTTCCATCACTGCCTCTTTTAAGAAACCTCAGGGCTGAACTCAAAGACCTCTTTCTGAAGTTAGTCAATTCAGGTGAGTTCTGCCCCCAAAAAGTGAATGGGTGTCATTCATGTATCTTGTAACTTAACTGCAGTCTGTCCTCCAAAGAGATTGGTCATTTCATTTGAGAATTTACTCAAAAGAGACTCCAGTGTCTACCTGCCTGTGGCAAGTTCTACCAGTACTACCTGCTTCCTGCACTAATACCAAGATGCAGCTGATAATATTTTGTACAGAAAGAGGTTTCTCCTTTGTGAAGATAAACAAATGTCAACTCCAGGTATCCAGGGCTGGAGTAGTAAAATCCAAACTCATGGCAAAATAACCCAAACAAACCCAGGGAAGAGTTGTATACTTTCAGACATTCAAATATTCTCTTCCAGAATCCTAAATACATTTTTTTTCTACTTTAGTGGTTAATATTGCTGCTGATGGGAAAAAAAAAAAAAAAAAAAAAAAAAAAAAAACAAAAGAGCCTAAAAATGCAGATCTACTACCAGCATAAACAAAAAATCCCAACAACAACAGAGAAAGTATTATTTAGAAATTAAATAAAATGAGACATTTCCAAGAGCAATCCTTTCACTAACAGCAGGAGAAGGAAAAGGAAACTAATTCTCCCTGCACAGTTTCTTTTATTTTGTCCTCGGGCATGTGCTCCATCTCCCTTTGTCCCCCAGATGCATTTCCACTGACCTGACAGTGCTGGCATTGACCTTCTGCAGCCGAAATAGCTTGGACAGAACGAAACAGAAGAACAGGAGCCAGCCAGAGCAAGGGGCAAGGCAGCCATGGTTGTGGACCTGGGGGAAAACTGCTATAATTGGCAAGGTTTGCACAAAACCCACGGTACTGAGGGAGAGCTGCCTTCCTGCCCTGCCAGCTGCATTTCAGATTATTCAGAGCCGAGGGGAACAAAGCCACAGAGCTCTTCACACCCCCTGAGGAGTCACCTCGCCATCAGCATCCTCCTCCATCTCCAGACTGTGCTGTGCAGGGCTGTAATTAAAAGCTGGTATTTATTCCATGTTCCCCACAACCGTCTCGTTCTCTGCTCTCTGCTGTTTTCAGCTCCCCGCTCAACTGGAATTCAGAGCTGGCTGACCGAGGACCTTTATTATTTTACTGTTTCAAAACCTGTGACATTGTATGAAGAGCAGCCCCGGGCTGCTCCCTGAAAATTGAATATTAGTGACAAATAGCCGACAGGAGCGAAACAAAAGCAGCTCCTCAAGCTGGAAAGATAGGTGTTAATTACCTGTGCATAACCTGTTTGTACTAGATCTAATGCTCTAGCACCTGGAAAAAAAACCTATTTGAAACAAACTCTTTCTCTTCCTGCAATGTCATTATGCTGCCTTAAGCACTTTTCTTTCCAGTTTTGGTACTTCTGGATATCACAAAGTCAGTAAGTTTTCTCGTTTCGAAATCCAGGGGAAAAACGCCCTTAAGGACTGTCAAACTATGAATACAACATTCACAAACTCTCCATTTTCAATCATTTACTAAGTTAGATATTTCTGAAGTACTTTTAAGCAACTGTGTGAGATTTGTTATATTTGATCAAGACACTCTTTTCCTATCAAATTGAAAGTTGAAGGGTATTGCCACCGATGTGGTATCATAAAATCATATAAAAATATCTCATATAAAAAGCAGGCATCAGTAAAAGCCAAGTATAATTATTAAATGCAGTTGCTCAGACACCATTGAAAAAAGCAGAAGTTTTCATCTGCTAAAACAAAACTCATTTCAGATGCTTCACTACAGTTTGGGTTTTTTCCCTTTTCCTTTTCCCTAGTTCCTGTATGGAATGGCACAAACTCTTGTCTTTTGTGGGTGCTCGTGTGGCTTGTGACATTCCAGCTGTGGAAATGCTTTAGTGAACCCTCCCTTGTTGTTTTTCTCTCCAAAGCCTTAGAACAGTTCTTAAACAAAGATCTGAAAATAAAAAAGTCCTGGCAGATGATCTCACGATGTGCCCTGGGGTTTCCATGGCATTCGGCGGTGGTTACCAGTAATTAGCAGGTTTGGTGAAGGAGTAACTGGGAACTGCACTGAAATAATCCCTTTCTTGTGCTTCCAAGGCCCGATGAAACCTGCTCTGGGTGATGGAAAGGTGTCAGTGCTCACCTGGGGCCCTGGCTGTGCCCAGTCAGGAAAGGGTGTTTGCTGGCAGTGTCTCTGGGCACAAGGGACATTTCTTACAGTTACTTCTTTTTTGACAGTGTTTTAACCCAAGCTTTCACACACATCTGAAATATCACCTGTTGCTGGATTATTTGCACCTGTATCTGTGTCCTGCTTGGTGGGCAGGAGCTGGCAGGTGCTGCCTTTGACAACCAGCAAGAAGCCCAGGTGAATGGGAAAAACAGGAGAAACTCCCTCAAACTGGGAACAAGCAAGCACCAGCTCCTGCCTTGCTAATAAAACAAACTGTTTTCCTGCAGATGATGAATGCTCTCCCTGTTTTGCCCCTCTGTGTCAGGGCACAGAGGGAGTCTGGGGATTAAGGGAGGGTATTCCACACACACAGGGGTTGCTGTGTGTCTGTGGCTGGCACACAGCACCATGGAAAAACAGGGTCAGTGCTGCTGCTGTGCCTGAGACTCGGTGTGCATCTTCAGGGCGTGGGCTGGGACAGAGAAAGGGCTCAGCAGATGACAATGGGGCTCAGTGTTTGCTGTAGGATGTCAGCAGCACAGCAGGGTTTATTTCTTAATGAAGTGACTCACTCGATTGGTATCAAGTATCTGTTAAGTTGAGTGATGGGGTGGATCCAAATGTTAGAGGATCTCGTTTTAAATATACCATTCACCACTCTGGACTGGCTTGCACTGTGTAAACAACATCAGTGAGAGATGGAAATACATTAGGTTAATTCCATCTGGGATTTCTAACTCTCCTGCTTCCTCACAGAGCTGAGACTTTCCAGCAATACGAAATTCACCTCAAAGCCCTACACCCCATCACAAAAAAAACCCTTCCCTTGGAAAGGGGAAAGCCAGAAGTACAGGGCAAGTAAAATCAGATAATCAGCACAGTTATCTGACTTGTGCACTTCAGCTTACTCAGCTGAACTGGCTCACCAGTGCCCCAGAAAGGAAAACTCTAGGAAATAGCTGCCAAGATGGAATAGGAAATGCATTTGTGATGCCATTGGCTCTGTCCTGTGCAGTTCTATAGCTGGAATTAAACTTTTGGCTTTAAGGGTCTTGGCACTTGTATATTTTGGTTTCAGGCCTTTTCATCCTGTTACTGTCACTGAAGTCAGCTGTAGTATTGCCTGTGACTTTTAATGGCAGCAATGCTGAGCCCTCTAATGCTTCATTCCTGACTTTCTCCCAACAACAGCAACCAACCTCAGTCAGGGGTGAGAAATAAATCATCTCATCTTTTTCACTGGTCAGTGCCAGAGAAAGGTAAAATATTACTGAAACTGCTGGACTCCTCAACACACACCCAGAAACTGAATTTAAACATTGATTGATGATCCTGGCAGAGAAAATCGGCTGGATAAGTATGAACAGGATTCCCTTGGGTTCTGCTGAAGCACTCAGCTGTGAGGCAGCATTTCTGTGTGGAGGAAGGGGCCCTGAAAGAGACCTTTCCTCACCACTGCACTGGTGCCTTTGAGTTCAGCTGCCAGCCACTTGGTTGGATGAAAAAACCCAGTGTGTGATAATTAATTCCTCCTAATTTTCAGTGGTGCTAATGGTAAACCAGGTCACTGTTCAGTCTTGCACAGCACACAGTGCTATGTTGGTTCTGGCAGCAGTTGTCAATAGATAGGAATCAATGAAGTGAGAGAGAATAGCTCATATTTTTTTTAAGGGAGGCATTATATATATTGTGGAGATTTGACAGCAGAAGTGCTCTCAGTTGCTGATGCAAACCCTGCAAATGTAGGCTGAGAAGAAAGAGCCCAAAATGGGTCAGGAGCAGAGAAGAGCATTTATTCTGAGATCACAGCAAACTGAACACTGCCAGCAGTGAGTCCTGTTCTTCCACAATCTGTTATCTCACACAAGTGCTTGTGTTCTCAGTCCTTGTTTGCTTATAAGTAAAAGTATTTTAGTTTTATTTTCCTTTTAAAAAAAGGTATTGAATGTATTTGGGGAGTAGGAGGAGAACTGAATCTTAAAGATTTTTATACAATGTTCATGAAAGGATTTGAAAAGCTAAATAAAGAATAGTTTAGCTTTTTCTTTGTCTTGTTTCAAATAAGAAGTTATGTTATTAATTAAAACAATCCCAAGAAATACCTAGATTGACCAGTGAAAGGAGAGGAGATGTAGCTCTTCTCTTTTCTACCTCATGCTTGGTCAGCTTAATTATGTTAGCTTAGTTTGAACATCTTTGTTTTTAAAAAATGGGACAAAAGTTTCCTTATAAGTTCCTTTATTTGAAATGGGTGTTCCTGTGGATGAATGGCTAAGACAGAAGGTAGTGGGGAATTTTTAGTGGGGAATTTTTAAAACGTATTCTTTAAGCGCCTGTTCAGTTCTTGCTCAAGGAACTCAAATGAAGGCTGTAGTGCTCCTCATGGTATCACTTGGGTGAATCCTTCCTGCTCACACGGCCCTGAGCTCCCTCCAAGCCCCTCTGGCAGCTGCAGGATCCTGCCTGCACTGGGCTCTTGCCCAGGCATACCCATGTGCCACATCCCAGCCCATGATTCTGAGTAATGCGAGTGACTAAGGAAATAAACACATGTGACACCTCACAAGCAGCTCTGTGAAGGCTTCCAATTTCCCACTACAGACACATGATTCATGACCTTCTTCTGCTGATGGCTTCCTATGAAGAGAGTGGTTCAGTTAAGCAGCACTGGCCCTACATATTTCCAAACTCAAAATCCTGGTTTCAGGAAACTATTCCTTTTCCAAATATTCAACAAACACATGACAAGGTGTGACACGGAAGCAGAAAAGCAGAACTGCAAGCATCACCTGCTCAAGTGGGATTTGGTAGTCCTTAATGAAGATTTTTGGATGCAAGAAGAGAAGCAAGTTCTCCTTTAAGCAGCATCCATGGATGAGAAGGATGCTGAGTGTGGCTGCACAGCGCTATGGGAAAACAGCACGGGGCCAGTCCTGGGGCTGCCTTTTTCTTTTACTTAGGGCAATGAGAGGGCTCAGAGTGTATTGTGATGAGCTGCCTGGAGCCCATTTCCATCTGTAATTGTTAGCACAGCTGAGTATTGTCCCTGAGTGGAAGGAATCACCCATTACCGCGGGCTCCCTGCATGACTCAGCTCCTGAGCCTATTTCGGGTGGCAGAGGCAGAGCTGCCAGGCTGGCACCCCCTCCCACCTCCTTTGTGGGAGCAGGACGTGGCTGTGCACGACAGGAGTGCTCTGTCTGAAGGGATTACCCCGAGCACAGCCCCAGCCCTGCGCTCTGATATTGCTGGTGCCTTGTAAATGATCATTACTCACCCGCGTGAGGAAAGCCAGAGGGATGGAAAACTCAAACGTGAAACTGGTGAGCACAAAAACCGAGCTAGTGATTCATGCTGTGTGGAAAACAGCCCTCTCTGGGTATAGCCTGTAGTTCTGTAGAACTAAGCACAGCTACAGGGATGAGATAGTAATTTATCTCATTTACAACAACATTTCTTTCTCTCAGTCCTGAAAAATGCCTGAGCATGGCACATGCACCATGGGTGAGCCTTCACCACGTCTGCTTCCCCAGGTGCTTTTCAGCTGCCACAGATGGCAGAGGCAGGTGGAATTCTGTTCTTCCCTTGTGAGCAGGGGGATAAGGGGGCAGAGCAGATTTTGCTTAGCACACAAACCCAATCTAACAGCAATTAAAGCAGGTTTGGTTTGGTTTGTATCTCCTCTCATGTGCAGTTATGCTGGGTTCAGAGGGTTTGTCAATCACTCTCTTTTTTGAGCCCTTCTCACTGAGGACTTCAGTAAGAAACATGAACACCACCCCCTGCTTCCTGCAGAGGTGCAGGAAGAGCTGGAAGAGCTGGGCACATTGCAGAAGGGTGCTCAGCTTTCTTCCCATGACCCCCCTCGCCTTGCTTCCATCATTTTCAGCTCCAAGACCAATTCTGGAACCACATTCATACAGCTGTGGACTAGTACTATTCTTTCCCTGCATTAGAATATTTTTCTAGTGCATTTTGCCAAGGAATCAAAACAGAAAAGCTGCAGATTGGCTTTTCTGATTATTCTCTCACTCCTTGCTGAAGTTTCTCTCATCATTCTGCTGAAGAGGGAAGTTTCAATAGGGAAAAGTAAATGAAACACAGTTTATATTCAGATATAAAATTCTCACTCAAAGAGAAATGGATTCTTTTTTCTCTTGAGAAAAGAATTAATTTCCTCTCCTGGATTTTGAACTTTATTCTTTTCTTACAGATCCTTTGGTGAGGAATGAAGGACCCATTAACCATCTCCAAACTAATCATGCACCATAAAAAATTAGAAACCCTTGGAGGCGACATGAAGTCCCCAAGCAACAAACTGAAACTTTAAAACTGGTAAAGGAATGAAGGAGTGAAACATCCCAAATGCCCAATTAGTCAGTTTTATTATCATATTGTGTGTGGTCTCAGTGAAAATCTGGCCACATCTCACAAACTCTGAGACCATCAAAAAGATGTTGCATGTGCATACCCCATAATAAAGCCATTAGAAACCCAAGAGGAGTTTTTTATGTGAGTCATGATACTCAGGAAGAGATGAGGCAGAGCAGCCAATTCACTTTTAAACAGCAGTGTGAGCCCTGTGCAAAATCAGCAAATCCAGACGACCTGGATATCACACACGGTGTTTTATTTACAGCCTCAAAAATGCCTAAATCTCAACCAAGCTGCAAATCTAACTGCCTGCACTGATTTGGAGGCAGAAGGGAGAGTGCAAGCAACAGCTTCAAAGATTTATCTGTAGTCTGGAGCACCCACCTAATCCTCCAAAAACTTGGAGAGACCAAGGGTTGTGAGACAAAGGAGTGAGAGCATGGAGGAATTGGTTCCTGGTAACTGCACAGAGGAGAAGCCTTGGTGAGAACTTAAAAGACATCTTGGGGAAGAGATTAGTTTCAGGTACAGCATTAATCTTCTATTTTCTTAGTTTACACTTTTTTAATCTTGAGGAGCTTTTGGCTTTTTTAGAAGGGAACAAGTTCTAACAGAGCAGCACTGCAGAACACCCTTGGGGTGCTTACAAACCAGAACAGGTTTGGGAGTCTGCAGCTCAAGGCCCACAGTCGTCATCCAGGGAGCTGCAAAAAGGAAAGTCACCTGCCAGATGTTACCTATAGCCTTCCAGCAAGACCACCCATTATTATTAAGAAACAGCCACTTTATGAAGAACCAACTGAGCAGGAATTCAGCACAGCAGAACAGTGCCAGGGCCAAGATGCAGAGAATATTGGGAATGTGCTTCAGATAGAGCCAGCATGAGACAGACAGGTGCCTTCCATCCCAACCATGGCAGCATTTTCTTAGTTCAGTGACCCTGCCCCTTAAAACTTCACTGGTTCTGGACAGAACATGTCCTTACCAGGAACACTCATCCCTTGGGGTAGGAGAGGATGGCAGCACATCAGCCTCCTGCAGATAGTAGAGGTGGGGAGAGGACACAGCAGGCAAGAACTGTGGCAGGCTGGAAGAATTAGGCTCAGGTACAAGCTGGACCTAGTCAAGGCTCAGCCAAGGAGAGCACATCTTCACCTGGACTGAACAAGAAGCGTGGTGGAAACCTCCAGGGCTCCTGGAGACAGATGCCAGCAATACAGAAGAAATTGGAATTTAGTGTGTGGAACAAGGAGGAAGGGAGTGTTGGAGAGATGAGTGGGAAACAGTCCTCTCAGGAGTGTAGCTAGGATTTGCCCTTCATGCATTTTCTGCTCACCACAACTGCATTTCACAAAGCCTCTAGCACTTAAGTTCATGGGGAAGAGCCTAGAGGAAGATTTTGAGCATCTCTTAATAGTAGACAAAGTAATTGGGTGGTAAGATTTTTAGCCAATGTGTATCCAGTGATGGTCACACACCACAATTCCCAGTTTAGATGCCAAATGTTCAAAGAAAAGGTTAGGACCGAGTGACCAAATCACCACCGACAGATGATGGTTTCAAAACTATTGTTATTTCCCTGGAAATCCTGGAAATCTCTGACTGCTGAGCAAGTAATTTTCACTCATGAAAGATTTAAGCTTTGTTTAAGGTGGCACTTTGCCAGCAGAAAGAAAGATGGTGCACATCAAAAATGCTGGTTTTAATTTTGGCTGTACCTGCTGACCCTGACCTGGTGACAGATGGAACACACTGAATTTTTTATAATGCATAAATACTTTGTCCTTCTGCACAGGATGCACTCAGGACCTCCCACAGCAAAGCAGACTCAATGGCCACCCTTTCTCCTGTACCTACTGACATCTCACAAGGCAATTAAAAGCTGATTTCAAAGCCACTGCTCCTGCCTGGGGGTCCCATAGCCCTTTTGTCCTTAATTTCAAAAAGCATCTTTGTCTACTCTTTCTGAAAACAAGGATATCCCTCAAGTTTAGGCACATCCATGAGTTTGCCCATCTCATCATCAATCACAAGCAATGAAGGACAAGCACAGTTGGTAGAAATAAGGGTGTAGTTACAGGTTTTTGCATCAAGTCACACCTTCCCCCTAACCTCTAGGCTGAGAAATCTGTGCATGCTCCAAGTCTGGAGAGGTGTCAGTCAGACTGAGTGTACTGGAAGCCAGAATGGGGAGATGCCTGGTTTAGGACCTTTCCACGATCCTTTGAAGTATCCATACAAGACAGAACAGCAAGAATTACGAGAAAATTGACACCCTCAAGCAAAGACAGACTTTTATTCTGAAAAAACTACTTAAATGCAATCTGCTGCTGTGTAATATATATGCCAGAGGGACAAAATATGGTGTAAAGTAAGATCTCAGCAAGTTGAGATCCAGCTTACATATTTGGCCTGTTTAATCCAAGGATGAAAATAATTACGCAAAGTCAGTCTAAGCAGTCCCAGAAGGATTTGAACATATGAAATACAGTCACTGCGAGAAGCGGAAGGAAGGGAGAGCTTCACCAGTCTCAGTTCCCCTTGGCTTTCCTGTGCTTGTGTGTGAATTTGGCCCAGAAAACTGTCTGGCACAGGGGATGGTGATCATTCATCCTTTCTATTTGCACAAGAATGTGGGAAGGGCTTAGAAAAAGCTCCTCTTCTCCCATCTGGGGGTCTGGGTGGGTGCCAGTTAAGTTCAATGATGCATAACCATTTCAAGAAGCTCCTTGCCACTCTCTGTTCTGCAGGCATTTGTAAAGAAAGCAAATGCACATGCCTCAGCAGCATGTTGGTTGCTCTGTCAGGATGGGGGGTATCCTACTTTTCTCTGCTTGTCATGACAGCAATACCAGGCAGAAAGGAAATAAAACCAGTTTTTCACCTTAGCATACATCCAACAAGATTTTCAAACCCCAGCAGCTGGGGGAAAGAGAGGGAAGAAACTTAACACGCAGGTAGAAAGTCTTGATGTGGTGTGTGCTCAGAGAAGCAAAACTGCATCTTCTGGAGGCACCAGGTGCCTTCTCACACACATGAGCAGCCTGGCAGTGCAGGCAAGGCAAGGGGATGTGCTGCACGGAGCGAGCTCCTACCTGGACGCCGTGGGCAGGCTTGGTGCGGTGTCCTGGTGGCAGTGTCCCTGCTGGGCTGGATGAGAGCTTTGGGTCATTCGTGCGCCCAGGTCCCAGGGTGGGGCCAGCGGGGGCGGCTTTGGCTCCAAACCCCGCCTCGCAGCATGTGAGCCCTTCTGTCCCAGCCCTTCCCAAAGGGTGCTCCCCTCTCCCATGGCTCTGGGAGCCCTCCTGAGGAGCCTCTCTGCCAAATTGCAGCCAGCCTGCCTCGCCTTTGAGTCCCCGCCAAGGCTTTGTTTGTTTTCTCTTCTGTTTCAAACATCCTTTGTGCCTTTCTGGCTCAGCTAATTAGCTACAATGCTCAGCTTCTTTAAGTGCTGCCCGAATAATAGCTGGTCAGACCTGGAGAGACTTTAAAGCCTGTGCTGAGGTAGGAAGGTGGTCTCTGCCTGTGGCAGGTTCATCCAGCTGATGCACAGAACATCAGCAGAGACACTGTGGCTCGGGGTCAGTATCACAATAGGGGTTGTACCTTGGTTTGTGCAGCCAAAACTGCCACATCCTTGTTCCTGGTCCTGGTACAGATCACTGGGTTCAGGTAACAGAGAGGGAGCCATCAGCACCTGCAGTTGCAGGAGGGGCTGGGACATTGAAGGGATGACACCACGAACTCCTTGGTGCAAAGGAACATCTCCAGGGCATCCTCTGCAGCCGTAAAGAGTGGGAAGCCTGAGAAAGAGGCACCTGGGGAATGGGAGGGACTGCTCTCACTGCTCAGAAGGAGAGATAGGAGAAAGACAGAAAGGCTGTAAATAGACAAGAAAATCAGGAAGAAAAGCAGCCTTGAATATTTGGAGTTGTTCTATCAGATGGACCATCAAATTGTATTTTAAAGGTTTGTCTGAGCTTGACTGTTCTTACAGCTCCATGATGTCACTTATCTTTACCTACCACAAGGCAGTTTGTCCAGGGGTTAAAACTGCAGTTTCCAGCCATGTGGCAGCCTGTTGTAATCCGCCTCTATTACATAACCCAGCAAATATTTTGCTAAAGTTCAGTTTAATTGCAGGATTGATGGTGGCGAGAAGCGTATTCTCCTTTATGAATTTTTCCCCTTTGGAAATCAGGATAGAGACATGCAAGGGGCAGCTTTTTCTCTGCTTGCCTTATTCAGTGGCCAAGAAAAGGCACTGTGTTCCCCCTCACACCAGTCATGTTTTGCTTCTCAAGGAAAAGGTTAACATCTCTCCTTTCCCTGCTTCTCCTGCTGTGGCACATACCAGAGATCAGAGTGCAAGAGACAAACATGACACAAGTCAAGCAAAGAACTAGAAATAGGGTAGGGAGGAGGTGAGTTATCCTTAGTCCAAGTTAGGTGGAGCCCAGCTATTCTTGTGCTGTTTTGCTAAGGTCACTCTGGATTAAGAAAGGACACAAAAGGGAAGGGAGGGAGACAAAAAACTGTTTTGCTATTTAGCTTTTTCCTGAGACTGTTTATAGGTTGCTTGACATCATTTCATGATAGCTCATGGCAAAGCTTTCCTAGGCTGTTTTCTTCCTTCTCTCTTTAATGCCAGTGTTGCCTTTCTGTTGATATGGGATATGTGTGGCTCTTTCCAGATCTCATTTTCTCCTGCTCCTCCTCATGTGCTTCTCTCTTCTCATCGTCCTGTTGGCCCTTCTGTGTAATACAGAGAGCAGCTGTTGGAGGCTCAGAAATGCTGACTGTTGGGCTAGATCACAGATTTCTCTGTTCTTTTCAACAACTTCAGATCCAGCTCTTTCAGATCCATGCTGACCCACCTTTTCCATCTTTTTCCGTACCTTCTTTTAATCCTTTCTGTTTTTCCAGTCGTAGATGTAATCCCCATTTACTAAAGCTTTTTGTGGTCCAGCTCCCTTTTCCAGTTACACTAGTGTGAATCCAGAGTAAATCTGCTGGTGTAATTGGGATCATAAGATATGAGGTGACTGTACCTTCCAGGAGCCAGAGCCAAAACCAATGTCACCATCGTCAGCATCTTTCTCACCGTTGTTTCCAATATCAAAGAGAGATTGTAGTCTGGGAACAGTGATACCAATCATCAGACTGGGAGTGAAGTTGCATCATTCACCTACTTCAACCTTCTCCAGATGCTTTTCAGCCATTAATTAAGAATAGGAGCCCAACAAAGACAAGGGTTATCATTTTCAGGGTGAGGCACTAAGAAGGCAGCAATGTTCTCAAAGGCACATACGAGGAGTCCCCCCCGGCTCTGTGGCAAAACCTCACATTGATTTTATTGGCTCAAATTCAGCAATAGGGGTCAAAATAAGAGAAAAGTCCCTGTCTTTTGTCTGTGTCTTACCAGAATGTTGATCCCACTGTGAAAATGGGTGCCACAGAATGGGTGCAGAGTCTTTCCCATGCCACAATGGTGTCAAATTTGGCATCAGTGTTTTGTTGAATAGGGTCAGATGAAATATAAATGTTTGTGACAAGCCACTCTATGTATCACTGGCTTCACTGGGACTATCACATTTCTTCTGCCAGCCCATGGCAGCAAGCTTCCAAGTCCCTCTGGATTTGGGATAGATTTTCCCCTTTCATGCTACTGCTGAGTCCCAAAGGGATTTACTGATGTTGGCCATCAGTCCAAGCTAAGCACAGTTTTGGTGCTGCCAGACCTTGAAAACAAAAGTGTGGAGAACCTGATCTGTTCTGCATTCATCCACGTTCCCAGCACCTCTCCTGAAACACATCTGATGCCACAGTAGCTTAAAGGATTCTGTTTCATGCTGTGTGTCATGAACTTTAAAAAAAAAATAGAAGCCTGGAAAACTTCCCAGATTGTGCAGTGCATCTGCCTTTTGTACCCTAAGAAAAGGGTAAAGGTGGTAGGACTGTTTCCTTTAATTTTCTTGGCCCATAAGCATCTATCATGTTCTCAGACTGGACTAGTCTGCTGGTCCATCCCAGCTGTGTGTTGCATTAAAAAAAGTTTGTGTTGAGGTGAGATGGCAGTGAAAGAAACGTATTCTATGAACACAACAGTAAATGCAAGAGAAATGTGCATGTGTATTGCACCTGTGTAATTTACAATTAATTTGCTAGCATTAATTTACTAATATTTCTCCCACTGTAATTCTAACAACTAGGTAGATTTTTATTTTTTTTGTACTACCTGTTCTGACAGAGGAAGACACACTGATAGAAATCTAATGGTAATATAGCACTAAAGAAAACTGGAAGCCCAGCCAGGACTAATTACTGCAACCTCAGACCTGGCTGCTGTCTGCATGGTGAGGCTCTGTGCAGGCACACGGGCTGGCAGGGTTAGTAGGGGAGCAAACTAATGCAAAACAGGAATGAAAGTTACACTTGTGCATCCCTTATGG
The DNA here is from genome assembly GCF_029582105.1 of Oenanthe melanoleuca. Classification (NCBI taxonomy): domain Eukaryota; kingdom Metazoa; phylum Chordata; class Aves; order Passeriformes; family Muscicapidae; genus Oenanthe; species Oenanthe melanoleuca. The sequence continues at coordinate 52,838,888 of NC_079339.1, forward strand.
CCCTGAAGATACTTCAACACAAAATTATGCCAGCAAGGTTTGGTACACAGACATTACTGTTCAGCTGTAATATCTACTACTAGTAAATGCAAAGGCTTAAGGCTAGAAAAATCAGGACCTTTTTGGAACTTTCAAACTCATCTGTGTCTCATGACAATACAGTCAGGAAATTCTCTTTGTTGCTATAAAGGCAGGAGTGTGTCCTTGAGGGACAGTTATTCCTTTGGTGTTTGAGGATTTGGTGGCCTGGATTTCCTACAGTGAACAGGCTCTAGCATGGGCTGGCCAAGATGGAGAAAGCTCCCTCATGCAGAATACCAGCTCCATGTGCCTTTTCTTTCACATCAACACTGGCTATAGGAGCTCCTTGTTATCCCTCTCTGCACTGCCACATCACCCCCAAAGGTGTGCTCTAAGTTAGACCAGGGAGAAAATAACCCTCCAGCAACCCCACTGCCAACCAAAACCCCATGGGGATATCCCAGTGCTCAGCAATGCAGCTCTGAGCACCCCACACATCAGGTTACCCATGGTGGCTGCAGACACCACAGGACAGATGTGCTGGGATGGGATTGTGGTTTGTGCAGCCCTGTGCCACAGGAAACACAGGAACAAGGAAAGCACAAGGTCCATCTGCACAGGACACTGGCACTGGGTGATCATGCATGCTGCAAGCTTGGATCCAGAAGTGTTTTGCAGCCACTCCTCTGTGTGACAAGCCCAGCCTGGCTGATTGTTTGAGTGTTTGCCTTGGCAGTGAGTCCCCACGTTGAACCAAGGGTGTCATTTATCTCCAGTGACGGCAGCACTCGCCCCAGCGAGGAGCTGTAGCACAGCCCTGGAGGCCCTGGCTTGTGGGGGCTTTCCCTGGCCTTTGCTCTGCATTCTTCCACCTCTCACACAGTAACAAGGGCCCTGGAAAAGAGGCTGCTGCAGCCAGAGTGCCTTGGACAGAAACAGATGGTGCACAAACTGCTGGGGGAAGTACATCACACTTTGGTGCCCAGAGAGGAGCACACTACCCAATCTGTCTTGAGATGTCTGTTGATTCTCCTTCCTTCTTGAATTTTTGAAACACAGCAGTAAAGAAAAATCAACATTTTTCAGCTGGTTTTGGTTTGCTGCTGGGGTATGTCTGTTCCTCACATGAATCAGAAGCTATGGCAAACACAATGTGCTGTGCCTCTGGTGGGTACATACCATCCCCATTTCTTGCAGCTTGATGGAGAACAGCAAACCCTTCGTTGGACAGGGGATGGACAAAGAAAGCCTTGTTGGCTGTGGGGCTCTGTCATGCTGATGTTTCTTTTTCACTTGTGCTCATAAGTCACCAAAGGGCCCTTGCGTACCCATTGGAAATAGAAGTGTGAAACTAATAACTAAAAATATAAACTCTGGAGGGAAGAAAATGAGTCAGGAGGGAGGGAAGACCAAGAGAAGCCAGAGGGATGCAATTTAGTGAGCCTGATTCATGATGCTGGCAGGGAGCTCTCTGCCAGAGCCAGATGAATCAGATTCCCTTTCAGTCTCTGCTGGCACCACAGTTATTTTGGTGTTACCACGGGCAGAACAAGAGTTGGTATTGGGAAGCATTACTGGGCAGAGAGTGAGTGTCTGCTGAAACTGAAACAGCTTGTCATCTTAACAATATTCTCACTGGAGGAAGTAAAAGGAGGGAAAATGAAATATGCTGGTGTGCCAGGTCAGAGTTTCTCCTGAGAGCCAAGGAGGGTGTTCCTCACCCAAGCTGGGAGTCTGCCTCCTACAGGTTTTGTTTATCTCTGTCTCTTGATGGGGCTGGAAAAGATGCTGTTGCAGGTCACAGTCAAACATTTTGAGAAAATATCTCTAAGAAAAAGTGCAACTGAGCTGGCATTTTGGTTTAGATCCTCAAAATTTGCAGACCATGTTCAGCAGCTCGTATGGTGCAATGGACACTCAGCCTTTGGCATGGCAGACAAGAACAGAGGAGAAGGGATGTCACTGTACTTGTAGTGCTTTTCTGGATGTCACAGCTTGCACTGGAGCCCTGACCAGGGACTTCCACAGCTCCAGCTGATCTCAGGGTCTCAGGTGTGTTATTCCCACACAATGCCAAGATCAACATTGCACCTGAGAAGCAGCAATCTTGTGGTCCAGGTGTCCATTCAGCAAAGGACTAAGGTACATGTTTTATTTTGACCCTTGCTCCAATCTGGTGGCAATTAGGAGGCCATACACACTTGCTCCAATGTCTTAGTGAACAGAGTGTTTTACAGCCATTAGTTTTGGGGATTTAGATCATGCCCCAAAACAAGGTGAAGAAAAGGTTTAGAAAACATTTGTGCTAGAAAGACCTCTATATTTTAGGATTTGGCCAATTGCCACAGTTTGCTGATGGAGATGTTCTCCTACTTATTTGTTGTTCTGACTCAAAAATTATCTGTTGAAAACATGTTCATCAACAACTGCCTCCTCCAGATGTCAGATCCAAGTGCATGCCTGTGCTTGCCTGGCTAATAAAGAAAACTGGCAAATTTTTGTTTATCAGTTTCTCACCTGTGTCATCATGACAGTCAGCTAAAGCAGGAACAGATGAATATAGCCAGCAGAGACAGGAGCTTACAAAACCAGCCTATTTTTAGCCAGCCTTCCTTCCATGCTGTGGAGGAAACGAGGCATTTAATATGCTCTGCTTGATGTGGGATTCATGGTGTGGTTTTCCCCACCCATGCTCAGATGATCCTGCCTCATCACCACGTTGATATTCCTTTCTCAAACCCATATCACATGCCTGGGCAGCCAGCCAGCCTACCTGTCTGAGAAAAACAGAGCTGCTTCTCCCCGCCACACCCTGAGCTCTGAGGATGATAACCCACTGTCAGGAAACATCAGCAATAACTGTTTGGAAAGCAGATGCCTGTCAAATTTCACATGCAGCTGTCTTTCCCTGCTGCATCCCTTCCCAGCACTGATCCTGTTGTAGGTGCCATGGCCCTGATTCTGCTTGGCACCTCCCAGGCACCAGGATCTGGATGGTGCCGTGGCACGAGGGCAGGAGATGCTCCTCTCACCTGTCACCCACCAACAGCATCCTGCCACACCACCAGAAAACTGCTACCATGGAAGTAACAACCCAGGTAATGGCATGGGGGAAATGGAATTTTATTTCCTCAGCCAAAAAAGCCTGAAAAAACAACCCAAACATTTTACTAACCAGTGAGGAAAGCCTGGTTTGCTAGAGTGCTCTGTTAGTGTTCTGGTTGTATTTGTTTCTATTAGGTAGCACCTAGAAGTCCCAAGAATGTCTCTAATGTGGTAAATAGAAAGAGTAGTAAGAGCCACAAAACTAGTTTGTTTGCTAAACAAGTAAATCTCTGCAGGCAGACAAACATTAGGAAAATGCTACTACTGGAAAAGTCACATTTATAAAAGAAAATATTTTCACCAAAACTATGTTAAATATATTTTAAATAAATCGTATTTAAATACTGTCAGAGTGTAGTCCTAAAATATTTGCTATAACCTTATAGCCATTCAATTGTTTTATCTAATCACCAGGTAACCAGAAGAGAGCCAGACTGTTTCTTTTGTTGGGTGGAGAGATGAGTTATTCCTTGTGTTGTCTCCTTGATTTCAACAAGTCAACTTAGGCAATAATAGGACTCAGAGTCTGACAAGCAATTTCTGACTTTCCATTGTTATGGAAAATATAATCCTAAACTATTTACAGAAGAAAACAGAAATAATCAGGCATTTAAAGAAAAAAATAAAAGTGCTCCACTTTTAGACTATCAAAATCTTACAGACTGTGTTTTGTAGATTACAACTTCTAGCAGAATAAATAGCGAGGAAATTTATTGCAGAATGTAGATAAACATAGTTTTTTGTATATTTTAGGGGGGAAAAGATACTGTAGAAATTTCAGATTCCTGCCATTTTTGTAGACACAACTTTAAGACTACAAGTTGCTTGTTTTAAAACAGGTCAATCTCTGCATAAACTAAAGAGCAGATTTGTAATTTATTGATACTCTTCTGCCAGCTAAGCACTGTTTTGCATTACTCTTTAGACTCATTCCTCCAGTCATCCCTGCTCTGCTTCAGCAATATTTTATATTAAAATGTGTATCTTTTCCCCTTAAAAAAAAAAAAAATTAAATTGCTAATTTCCTTCTGCTCTGCAGGGAAACCCAGGGAATTAATCCCTGCTTCCAGAGTGCCGTGTTGTCCAGCCAACAGAGCGAATACAGAGCACAGGACACGTTGAATTTGCAAACATACAGTGCACGGCACAGCTTTAGCTATTGTAAATGCTGGGTGGATTGGATCATGCAGGAATCCTGCTACTCTGAGAAATGAAGGGCAAGCTCGTGAATTAAGGCATGCAACCCGAAAGAGGTCATTTAGACACAGCTTGAATTTAATTTGTTTACAAAGTCAAAGGCTTCTTTAAGCACAGCTTCGACATAGGCAGCAAAGTTTAGAGGAGGTAAGGACAGGCTTTTCTTAACTCTATTTTTCCTTATCTGATTCATGCAGCATCAGAGAAAGCCACACCCAGCAGCTGCAGGGTTTGCCGGGGAGGCTGAGTCGCAGCGAGCGGAGCACAGGAAAGCAGAAGCAGAATACAGAAAAGTATAGAAAACGTGAGCCCACCACTGGCTGGAGATCCTTGCCAGTTAGGAAGAACTAGATGAAAGCAGTCACACATCTTGGTAGATTATGGTGGTACAGCAATAACAAGAGAGGAAAACTTTGTCTTTTCAGAGGATCCCGGTGCAGAATCACTCCCAATCCAGAGGAGGAGACGGAGACTTTGTGATTCTGTGCTGCAGGAAAAGTGCAGCTAGCCTGAAACTAAATGCTGACACACTCCTCAGCCTCTCAGTGACTATACATCCTTGGATGCAAACCAGATTATTCCGGGCTGCCCTGCATTGCATTATGCCTCACTGATCACTGCTTGCAGAGCTGGAGTTCAGGTCATTGCAGAGAGAGGAGTGGTGAGGATGTTCCTCGCAGAGTCTGAGCACACTTAGGGAGATTGATGAAGGCTGCCCGATTGGCTGCACTGCCCGAGCTCCAGGGAGAGGCCAGGCTGACAGAGCACAGCAGCCTCCTGGAGATGGAGAGAGCCAGGAGCGCTGGGGCTGGCACTGTTCTGCATGCAGGAAGGGTGAGCACACCCTGGGATTTTCCCTCCCCTCTGAGCAAGGTCTGCTGCAACCCTCCTCACCGAAATCAGCAGAAGGGAATCCCACCCATCTGCTTAAAATTGCATTCTGGACACTCATCAGAAGAAGGGGTTTGGGACACTTCTTGGAAATGAACTCGTATCCATGGCCAGTACTTACCACCACCAAGAACGAAAAAGAGCAAGATATAAATTATATGTAGATTTTCTGTGTTGAACTTATTATGATGCTCAGACATTTCATTAGTAATCTTTAAAAAAACAGGAAAATCATTCTGCCCATTCCATATGTAACCACCCTGCAGCCAAAACCAGCTGCTGTGCAAGAATGTGCACTGGTTCTGATGCAGTGCCCACTGAAATCAACAGGACAAGTTTCCCTGATCCTAGTGGAAGCTGAGGAGAGGATGAGAGCAGCCAGTGTGAGCCAGGAGGGCAGTGCTGCTAAAGGCAGGGAGTGTGCCCAAAGCATCACCCCTGTTCTCTGGCTGTGAGTGGTATTGGTGAAGAGCACAGGGTGGGAAGGGACTTCAAGGCTTTGTGCTAGAGATGGCTTCCTTGCAACAAGTGTGGCTGTACTGCTGGCATCCACCTTAGAGTATACCTAGCCCTTAGTTTGTCTTGAGGAGCATAATCCCCATGACACCAGTTAGCCTGGCCCCACCAGCTCTGTGGGGATTTGGTGCCTCAAAGATCACAGGAGAGGTGACTCCCACCAGAAGTCAGCTCTGTGGTTCAACTTTCACACTTTAGATGTGTAGAGAATAAAAGCTTCATGCTGTGTCCCATTGTAGTCAAAGGACTGTAGTCATCCAGCCAGATTTTGTTAATTGCATCTCTAACTTTGTATTCTGCTAACTGTGCCTGATGGCATAAATCCTTGAGCAGTAGGGTCAGTCCAAGGCCCCAGCTTGGCTCAAACGTGGAGAAGATGGATCAGAAGACAGAGTGGTGACTCAGGGATTCTCTGTGTGCATAGGATGTGGTTCCTCTCTATTTGCAGAACCAGCTGATCAAGAGAGTGGTGTGGTATCTGACAAGTGAATTATTCTTAGTGCAGTAGAGGAATAAAAATCCATGTGCTCTTTCCTACTGTTGAAAGCCCTTTAAAGACATGCTTTTGAGCATAGTAAAATATTTAGTGAAGATGACAACAGCTCAAGTGAAAATGCAGATGCAAGCACATGTGCATGCACACACAGAACAACTCAGCTGGAAGATCTCCCTGTTTACTCATTTCAGCAATATGTTTGCACCTACAAAGCCAAAATACTTACTGGGCAGATATTTTTGGTTAACTTTATTTTTGCTTCTGGTATCAGTACAATGCAGAAAGTGAGCAGGATAAGGAATGCACCAATATGTCACTATCCAGCACAGGAAGCAGAAGGGGAGAATCTGGAAGAGCTCCATAACTGGGGACTAGATTTAAATGAGGTTTCAGAGCTTGAAGCATGACATGTGCAGAAATTAGTCCAGCACTGTGCTGCCAGGCACCCCAGCTCTCTGCTCGGGCTGCTGCCTCGTGCTAAACACAAATATCCTCAGGGGGACCTGGTTTCTGTTGGCCAGGAGATTGGATCTCTCCCAGACAAGCACAGAGGGGGCTGCTCTGCAGGAAAAGTTCAGTCCATCTGGATTCCTGAGCCTGCTGAGCTGCTGGGTCTCCCTGCTGTTTTGTTAGGTATCCTTGGAGCTTAATTTATCCACAGGAGCAGGTCTGGGTTTCTCCACCTGCAGTGGTTTAGGGGTGGTACCCACTTTTGTCATAACACACCAGTCCATGGAGCTCCCTCCTGGCATGCAGGTGGTCTGGGCTCAGGTCTCAGTTTGCTCTGTGAGGGTGAGAGCTTGGATTCACATTTTCCTTATCTCAGAAGAACCAGAGACATAAATATGGAGCTTCTTTGGATCTGGAAAACATCCTTTCGTGACACCATTAAGAATGCTCTGTATCTCTTGCTTGCTGCATGCATTCCATCAGAGTCCTCACAAACGCAGATGAAGGGAAAGTGACAGCCCCTTCCTGAAGGAAATGGCCATAAACCAGTCGCTGCTTGCCCATGGACCAGATGTCACCAGAGTCTCTGCTGAAACAAGGTCTGAGGTGCTGATAGAAGGGACCCAAGATTTAGAACTGCACAACCACACAGACCTGCTCAGCCCGTCCTCCCCAGGCTCTCCTCAGCCTTCCTGCTGCTCTCTGCAAGCATTCTCAACCTGCAAATAGGGCTAATCCTACCGTTTTCTGATCACGCCCTTTCTCTGTAAAATCCGAGCATCTTGTCCTCTGAAAATGTCCTCCCTCCTTTGCTCATTAGTTCAGCCAGGTGGAGATGCCCTCAGGGCTGGCAGCTGAGTCTGATGGCCTCAGGGCAAGCGTGTCATGGAAATATCCACAGATGACAGAAGAACGGCGAAAAGCAATTGCAAAGTGCTAACGCTCCCTACGGGGCTGTGAACAAAAATAAGATGAAAAGTGATATTTGGCACCCCAGAAAATTTGTGGTGGGGGAGGAGCAGTCCCTGGTGCAAGTGGGCTGTGGTTTGGGAACGCTGCCTATCCAGGAGCCTTTTTCCATGTGATGTGCAGCCTTGCTGCTCTGTGTCCCTTCACTGCTTGTCACGTCCCCTGGACCAGGCCACCAATGTCCCAGAGCAAGGCAGTCACTGGCTGTCAGAGTTTGGTGGTGTGGGATTTCTGGGATCTTTGAGCCTACAAAGACCCAAAATGAGATACTGGGGGGAGTATGTTTGCATGACTAAGGAAGAGAGTAACTGAAGAGTCTTTTGTTTCTAAAGCAGAACATGTACATTGCAAGTTAATTTTCAAGGATTTTTTAAAAGTGTCTGGGGAAAGAAATGTACCTCTGAGAGGAGATCCCTCTAGAGATGGGTGCTGCAGACATACACACCTCTCCACCACAGCTCAAGGAGCCTGCAGGAGGGATTCAGTCCAGTTTCTCCATTTTCTTCTGTACACAAAGGTGCCTGATGCCCATCCTAGGTACCTTAGGGCCCCTAGACATCTACATGTGGCTGGCAGATCTGACACAGGATAAACCTGTTCCCTTCCAGAGAGGCCAGCAGAGGCAAGGCAGCATATCCTGGTTGTCTCAGGGAGCACAACTTGCTTACATTTGGACAGCTGAACCTGGCCAGGGAGGCTGCACTTTGTCATTGTTAAAGCTGAGTCAACACATCTGTTCTGGATCTTGACAGTTCGAATAATGGGGAGATCAAAATGGTTCAGAGACACATATTTATTTTTATACATTCATTCCTACTTGTTTTGTTTGAATTACTCTTTCCCTTGCAGTTCAACTCATCCAAACAGTGAAGAAATCTCTTCAAATGAGCTTGTATTTCTGTCCTGTGTGTACTTCCTGGATAGCAGCACTTCATTTGGCTTCTTGTTAGAAACCTCCTCCTCTGATGTGTGACCCAGTTCATTTCTCAGGTAGCACTGCTCCAGTGGGATTTATGGCTCTGGCCTGGCACACCTCATTCCCTGTGTGCTGTGGGAGGAGGGCAGCCTGTGCAGGAGCACAGTGCAGGGTGAGGTCAGGGCACAGACCTCATCCCCTCTCCCATCTGTCGATTCTCACAGTAACACCACAGTCTTGCCAAAAATATAAACAGTACCAGAAATTAGGGGCTAGCAATATACTTCCTAGAGGTATCACAGAATCCCAGCACAGTTTGGGTTGGGAGGGATCTTTAAAGGTCATATAGTGCAACCCCCTGGAATAGCAGAGACCTCTTCAATAGATCAGGTTGTTCAAAGCCCCACCCAACCTGACCTTCCAGGGGTGGGGCATCTGCTGCCTCTCTGGGCAGCCTGTGTTTCACCAGTTTCATTTCACAAAACCCTTCTTTATATCTAATCTTTCAGTTTAAAACCTTTCCCCTCTATGCCCTTGTAAAAAGTCCCTCTCCAGCTCTCTTGGAGCCCTTTCATGCACTGGAAGATCCTCCTGGAGCCTTCCCTTCTCCAGGCTGAGCTGCTCCTGCTCTCTCAGCCTGTGTTTGTAGGACAGGTGCTCCAGCCCTCTGATTTTTTCTGTGCCCTTCTCTGGACTTGCTCCAGCAGGTCCCTGTTATATCCTGAGCAATTCCTCCAAATGCCAGCACTCCATGTCTGCACACACCAGTGTGTTCAGATGACTCTGCCCTAGGTCAGTGTGTACAGGAGGAAGAGTTCCAGCTGTCCTTTTGCTCTGCAGTGTTCATACCACTGAGAGGTTAATGAGGCTGAATGCCTCCCTGATCCTCAAATGCTTGGGTGAAACGAGGAGCACACCCCGAGCTGGGGGAAGGCTGCTCAGCACCAGCATCTGTTCTCAGGGGCTGTGTGAGTCCTGCAGGGCCTTCTGCAGCCCCTCAGCTGCTCTGCAGCAGCACATGGCTGAGCTGGGAGCAGCTCCTTTGCTCCCCTGGGCATGGATGTCACTGTCACTCTGCACTGTGTTTTTCCAGGCTGCACAGCTATCTCCCAGTCTCCATTCCTGCGTGCATCCCAGCACTGTGCTCAAGTTCCAAATTCATATACTTGCTCTTTTGAGGGCTCAGATTCCTCTGTCTTCATTTCTTTCTTTCTTTCTTTCTTTCTTTCTTTCTTTCTTTCTTTCTTTCTTTCTTTCTTTCTTTCTTTCTTTCTTTCTTTCTTTCTTTCTTTCTTTCTTTCTTTCTTTCTTTCTTTCTTTCTTTCTTTCTTTCTTTCTTTCTTTCTTTCTTTCTTTCTTTCTTTCTTTCTTTCTTTCTTTCTTTCTTTCTTTCTTTCTTTCTTTCTTTCTTTCTTTCTTTCTTTCTTTCTTTCTTTCTTTCTTTCAATGTCCTTCTGTTCTTGACCCTCAGTTGTTGGTTACTGGTCAGATGGTGCTGCCACTGTTTGGGCAACTGTGGAAAATGGGTGGCAGGAGATTTTTCCACTGAGGTGTCTTGGGATCACAGGGGACATGCATTGCCCTGGGAAACATGTTCACATTTCCATGTCCAACAGAAGGCTCAGCTAGTCCCTCCTCAGCCTTCCCTCTCCCCTTCAATGGCTTCCTGAAGCGTGCCCATTCTTATTTGTTGGATGTCTTCTGCTTGGATTTATACTCTGGCTAGTTCAGCTGTTTGAGATCTGCAGGGTCCTGCAACATCTCCTGAATTACCAATTTTCTTGCTTTGTTTATGTGACTCTGCTTTTTTCCTAGAGTGTTTTACATAACTTTCTAGGTGATTGGAGGTTTTAGTCTACGTGACATGGACCAGTTCCAGTGACTTTTCCCACCTCACTTTTGTGATCTGGTATCTGCTGAGTTACACAATCCCCTCTGACAGTAACATTCAGCTCATCACTCCCCCAAGGTAAAAATCTGCTTAGGGAGCTGCTCTCATCTCAGATGCACAAACCTTTTCTGGCACAAATGAAATGGGAAAGTCAGACAACAAAGTCCCTGGAGCCAAATGGGTGTCATTCATTCCTGCCATGTCTTGCTCTTTTAAGCAGTACAGCAAGAACAGAACAGAGAACTTAGGAGCAAGTTTAGAAGTTGTCTGAAACTGTTCCTACAGGCAAGCAAAGCTAATAATTGTACATGGAAAAATTAGATAAAAAACATTAAAATATTTTGCCTGAAATATATAAACAAAAAACCCTTCTCAACTTCAGCCTTCTAGCCCCATCCCTCCCTTTTAAATATGTGATTTTCTCCACTGTTGGAACTGTGCACATGGAGTATCCAAAACAAACACATGCAAGGCCCCCTCAGTTTCTGCTGCAGCTTCCCTGATGCAGAAGGAGCCCAGTTGCACTGGCCTTTTGTGTGCAGAGTTCAGATGCATCAGAAAAGGGATCTTTTCTAAGAAAAATTGGTGCAGCTCTTTACATTGGCACCAAGCTCTTGGTGTTTTCCTTCTAGCCTGAGATCTTTTCCTGTAGTAACTTGGGACACACCATTTTACTGGACTAAGTGAAGACCCCAGAATATGTTTTCTGTCTGTAAAGGATCTTGTCATGGCAGTTTGTTCTCTTTTTTAATGTATTTGGTGCATTGCATGCAAGTGAGCATGTGCTGGTACATCCATGGGGCAGGGAGGAAAGAAAATATGCCCAGTGAATCTCTGTAGGGTCATGTTCTGATGTCCTGACTCAGCTGCTCTTTTGGCCAAGCTCTATTGACCAGCTGTTCAAAGGTATTTAGACACTGGATGTCTCAGTATAGTTCAGCATCTGTCTCAGGCTGACTGAGGACTGGTAGGGACCTCTAGAGACTGATCCATTCATGATTATTACTTGTAAAGACATTGACTTTTGCTGCTGATCTAACTGGACTCTCTATGCCTAAATTATTATTTTTTTTTTTTCTGGAGAATTTCTACTGTTGCTCTTTGTGCCTTTTAGAAGAGTGCCCTCTCTGCTGTCTGATTTTAGCCTCCTCCTGGTAAGTCTTTAGGCAGAGATCAAAGCTTGGGCAGAAGAGATTTCACTGCTTTAAACAGTGAGAAAATTAGTCCAGGTTAAGTCTCCTGCACTCTCATCACACTATAGTAATGCTAAAGTACAGTACAGATGTTCCCAGTAAAATACACTTGCTTTCAGGCTTCCTTTTTGAGACAATCAGGTGTAATATCTCAGTGTTTTACCCAAAAATACTTTTAGTTAGGATTCTAGTAAAATAACTTTGAAAGTTTCATTAAAATGTCTCTGTAAATTTCTGAGTGAGATATATCCACCTCAACTATATAAAAGCTTTCATTTTTACAAGAAACTATCTGCATAACCTGATTTGTCCAGTTATGGGGATAATTCATTTATCTCTTTCTGTTTCAGCCATTTGAGTCCCAGAAAATCAATTACAGAAGTTTCTTCCCTTTTACAAGGACACATTTTTCAATGTTATATTCCTTAGGCTATGAAGAGGTATTGGTTGCCTAAAATCTGCTAGTTTTCCATAGTTCTGTTTCCCAATCTCCTCTTCCCAGCTGAAGAGAAAATATCAGTGCAGGAAGACCTTCCACAGATCAGTGCTCCTCCATTAACCAGTCAAAAGGTAATGATCTTTTAGCTATCCAGTGGCATGCATTGCCCAGATAAAAAGGATTTTAGAGGCTGCAGGGCTGAGTATTTCAGCACATTACCTCTTATATTTCTCTAGCCAGTTCTGATTGGAGTCCTGTGCAGATTCTGGGAGAACTCAGCATGTAAAAGTGGGATTCACCAAGGCTAACAAGGAGCAATCCCCTAAGTCAGCCTGAAGAAGGAGAGTAGCAGGGACCTGCAAAGAGATATAGACACTTAGCTCTGAGCTGCAGAAGTACCTACTCTCACCTGGGATCTGTAACCATAGACTTTTCCCTGGAGACCATGTCCAAGCCACCCTTTTGTCACAAAACACAGCTGGGGAGAGGCACACCTGCCTTTGCATGGAGTATCTCAGTGTTTGCAGCACAGTCCTGGAAGGTGAGAAGCTGGAGAGCAATTCCTTCCATTTTCTGGAGAAGGATGCTGAAGGTGCCTCGCTGGGTGAGAGCCTTGTGAGCAGTGGCTGCACCATGGACTAGGAGAGAGGCACAGTGCCCTGCTTGAAAACATCCCTCAACCAGCAGCAAAAGTGTTTGAACTGGGCTCTGGCAGGTCTGGGAAAATGCTGTGACTGGTGGGCATCTCTTCTTTCTGTATTCCAGAGCTTGCTGCCTTGGAGGATGCCTGATAAGAGTCTTCATGACTCATCCCTGCAAAATAATCTCCCACATGAAAAAGGCCTTTTAACTACAGGGTTCCATGTGTTGTCCCAGTGCTGAAATCTGTCCAGCCCATCTTTGCTGTAGGTCTCCTCTATCTGCTGCAGACTTGTGTGTCCCCTGTGCAGTGCCTCCCACTCCATGAGCCTGTGTTGTATCTGCTCTCTCGTTCTCTCAGCTTCCCCCATGCCAGGATCATTCCCCTGATTCCTCAATGCTGTTTTGTGAAAAAGAAAATTCTTTTTCAGAGATGAGCTCATAACAAGGGGATCACCATCCTTTTGCCAATCCCAAAGGGCCCACCACTCAGAAGTGACAATGCATTAAGATTCTTTCTAGTATTGGCTGACTTGCACAGCTCACCCAGTGACACCCAGTGCCTGGCATGGGGCTAGGAGCTGCTTGTGATTTCCACACTTTGCCTTTGCCTCTGGAAGGGGGGTCTCATGGAGCTCCAAATGATGCTGTTTCACAAACAAAAGCATTTGCTCAGTTCTTTTATCATTTCCTGAGAGGGTGGAGGGTTCATCTCCGTCCTACTTGTGGCTGCCATCCAGCGCCTGGATCTGTGCAGGAAATCTGCCTTGAACAACACATGAGGGCTGCCAAGACATGCATTGCTGGTCCCCACAGGCACCAGCAAACAGCATTATAATTACTTATCCTTGGGAGATCAAGTGGTACACGGTGTTCTTCTCCAAAGACCAGAGCACTTTCTTATTGCACAGTAGCTCTGCTTGGGGACAGAGGAGGGGCAGCACCTGGGGCTGCTGTCACACAGGACATTTTGGTGCTGCAGCCTCCATCACATCTGACTGAGCTGCTTGCTGTCAGCTCACCAGCACTGTCACAGCAGGGAGGGCTGTGACTCAAACGGGATCAGATATTTGAGCACACCAAAGGCTCGACTTCCCGGAGAGCAGGGACTGAGCCAGCGCTGAGGCTGCTCTCTGTGAGCCAGGGGCTTCACCTTCTGCTTGCTCGTGCTGCAGACAGCCTCAGGCCAGTCAAGGGTGGCAGGGAGAGTTTTCTTCCTGCTCTGAAGCCCTGAAGGAGGTTTCATGCAGACCTTGCTCTACTCTCCCTGGCAGTGAGAGCTGTGCCCCTCCAAGCCCAGGCATCCCCTCTCCCACCAGGAAGGGCTGTGGCTGTGGGATTTTTGCCCTTTTTTCTCACAGAGGAGGACAGGGAGAGCAAGTTCTGAGGAGGGAGACAGTTCTGAGTTGCTTGCTGGGGTTTCAACCTGGTCCTCAATAAGGCAGGAACCTTTTGGCAGGGCTGCTGCCATTTATTTCATGTGTGGTACCTCTGTGGAGGGAGAGCATGGGAGTGACTCAGCTGCTGCCACAGGGATTTACATTTTCAGCCAGGCACAGGGGTGGGACAGCTATGCCACCAGAACACCAGGACACACCATCAGCTGCAGCCACTGCTCTTCACCTGCCATAAAATTTGGGATCAGTTATCATTCTTATGTTAACTGAGGCCATGATCTGTGCAGCATCACCTCTGAAAACAAGCCAGCTGTGAGGGCTCACAGGGAGAGCTGCTCTCCCTGGATAGCCTGACACTTCCAGGCAGGCTGCGCTGTTTTCTAGAAAATAGGGACAAAAATCAAACGTGTGATGCTCTTGAACTGGTCTCCCTAGGAAAGTACTCTGTGTGTGAACAAAAATCCCTAAAAGCAAATGGTCACATAGCTGAAATGTGGATGGCTGGAGGAGTGATAGGAGCTGGTGAGAGGGAGGGTAACTGCAGTACCACCAGAGATAATGCACTCCCTAAGAAATAACCCCCTGCTGCTCTGTGGGAGCTGAGGCTCAGCACAGCACTGTGCCTTGCAGAGACTGTGAATATCCAGCCAGGGACTCTGCTGGAGCAGAGCCCTCTCAGCAGCCAGTGAGGCTCTGCTGGCCACTGCCCTCTGCCCTTCTCCTGGTGTCACCTGCCGTGGCTGACATTGCCACAGGAGTGCCACCACCCAGCACAGGGTATTTATTACCTGGACACTTGTGCCTCTGTGGGACCAGTGTCCTTCCCAGGACTGCAAGGAGACACCTACAGCCAGCTGGGAGCCACCACCCAGGACCTTTTCCTTCCAAAGACCTCACCAGAGCTGAATCTTTTCTATCTGAATTAATCCTTTACTTCTCAGTGATTACACAGAATCTGGAGCTTTGGTCCAAGAATTGGGGGAGCCAGATTTGCAGAGTAATGGGATTCAAATCCATGCTTGCTCATCAGGTAGTCTAATGGGAGCTGTGGGAATTCCCATTGCATTTCCTGAAAATGTATGTGCTGTGCAGCAAGGAGCTCAGACTCTGATCAGATAGAGAGGCACCACTGCAAATAGCACTGTGATTTAGTGGTTGAGGTAAGCAGGTGGCTGCCAAACCTTGTTGTACATTTTGCATTAAATATTTAGCACATAAAAAAAGAGAAAGTGATTTTCTGGAGCAGAGTGCCCCTTCTTCTAGGTGAGTGGCTTGACTGCTAAACCATCAAAGTCATAATTTCTTCCTTGTTGCATGTGCTTTGCTTACTGAAATCTGAAGGAAAAAGAGTGACCTGTGAGAGGTAACTTGCAAAATATTTCACCAGGGAATACCAGAATACCATTATCCAAACATTGCTTTTTGGTGAGCTTATGGGATTTTTGACCTGGCTTCAGCTTGCAGGTTTTTGAGTTATTTCATGCTGCAAGACTACCCTAAAACTAATGGAATGAAATGCTCTTTCTTCTAAACTGCTGCACCCCTATGAAAAGTAAAGGTGTTAATATGTCTGTTTTCCACTCTGCTTGTCTCAGTGGTTTTGGTGTGAACTCTGAGCAGCCAAAGGTACAAAGGGATCCCACAGCTTGATGGGAGAGCTGGGTACCTCCACCTGCAGCACAGGGCAGCATTTAACAGCAACTCTAATTATCCAAAGGGAGAGGCTGAGAGAGGCTGCTGTAGCTTCCCTACTGCATTAAGCCCTTAAATGAAGGCTGTTTTCTTTAGGAAGTCTAAAGGTTGCTGAGCATTTATCAGTGGTAAGTGCCAGTGGGTGAGAAGATGAGGAGGGTGCAAGGCTGGGGCCACTGCAGGAGAAGAAGGAGGAGGCACAGGGAGGCAGCCATGGCTCTGGGGGAGAAGTGTACAGCCAACAGGCGGGTCAGGGATGGGCTGTTAGAGGGAACAGTGTGCTGGAAAATAAAATGATTTGGCTTTTCTGTTTTAAAGAAAAATAGGATCCTCTGTGTAAGTCTGTGCTGGGACTTGTCCGACCTCGCTCTGAACCTGGGTGTGTGACCAGACCTTATCTGGTGGGGGCCTTCCAGAGGTCTCTTGTAAATGCTGTTTAAAGAGGAGGAGGAGGAAGAGTTGTGCCAGGAGCACAAATGAGGGACAGAGAGCCCCACTCTTGGTGACAATGGGGTAAAGGCAGGGTGGTGGTGCCCAGCTCCCACACCTCAGGGCCACCCTGTGCACACCCCAGATCTCTGCTCTAGCTGTAATTCATTTTGCATGATGAGATTGACATGATGTAACCCCTGTCCTTGTGACTCAGCATGCCAAATATAAGCATCAAATGACTACAGAGTCATCTGATTTACAGGAGTCTCACTTATAACAGCTCATTACCGAGCCAGCAAAGGATCTGTGAGCCAGCAGAGAGCGGCTTGGAGAGCTTGTGAAAGCAGATTTTGGGAAGACTTTCCTAGTCAGGCCTGCAAAACCATCTACTTAGAGCAAATAAGCAAAAATCATCTTCCCTTACCTTTTACGTTTTCATTTCTCACTTCACTCTGTTTCAGGAAGTGAAATTTCACCAGCCAAAGCCAGCTCAGGAATGGTCTAATGAGTCTGTTAAAACCAAGTCAGAATGAAATCTGGCTGACAGCTGGGTGATATTTTCCACCAGCATAGGGTGACCAAAGGAAACTCTCAGACCTGCAGCTCTGTCGATGGCAGAATTTTCATGCAGTGTGTCTGCATGTCTGATAGTCCTTTCCTGAGTCAGTCAGTGGTCAGAAACTCCAGCTGGCTGTGAAGTATATTGCTCACTCACAGACCCTCTGCATTAATTTTATTACTTAAAGAAAGCCAGATCACCAAAAGTTTTCTGAAATCCCCCTACTGTGCTTTAAAGCTACATCGGGTCAGTGACTTGGGTGGCCATGCAGAATTACTGCAGCTAAAACTACTCCCATGGAATATCCCAGGCACTAAATGTGCTGTTTGACTGCAAAGCACCCATTTGGCATCCCCTGTCTTTAAGCTAAGTTAGGAAAGGAAATGGACACATTCAAAAGTGCAATGCCACTTGCATTCAAGTCTTGCCTAATATGATTCCTGCTTATTTCTCTTTCTGTAATTTCTCTTTCTGGGCTAGTGCAAGTTTGCCTGTGCCCTGAAAACATGAACTTGGAGGGATGAGGCTCCAGCTGATCTCAGAGATCTTGTACTAATGGATAAGAAGACACATGCCTAAGCCCTTCTCAACATGGTACAATGCAAACATCTCTCTAACAGGGAATTTCCCTGAACTCCAGGCCGTAGGATACTTGGGATAAAGGGTTTCCAGGAGCTGAGATGGGTACCTAGGTCTTCCCACAGCTAGAGGGTGTAACTCCAATCCCTTGCAGCCACTGAAGAAATAAAATATTTTTATTCTAGATCTCTGGGCTGTGCCCAGCCCCACTTAGAGGGACCATACTCCCTACCTGTATATATCCTCAGCTGCAGATTGTCATGATGTAGGAAACACAAGTAAGAGATCCAGTTTTTAAAGAAAATACAGAATGTTTAGGTGTATGCTTATCCATGGGTATTTTTCATTCTCTCTCACTATTTTTATGTAAAGCTGTCACGGGAGACATCTGACAGAACCTCTTGGGCTTTGTCCATGTATGACCAGTGTTTGTATTTTAAAAAAATAATCTCAGAAATGTTTTGCCTAGTTCACATGATTTATTGCTTCAGGATAAGATTTTCTGGAAATCTGTGAGATCCTCCAGGATCAAAGCAGCCTAGCAAAGGCAAGATGCTGTTATCATTATGTCTTAGTTTCCCCATAGGGAGAAGTAATTGTGCATGCAGTTTGTGTCTGGAGGCAGTATATTCTACAGAAATGCCACTTATTACTGCACTGCTTTTCATCTGCAGAGGGGAAAAGGGATGTGAAATGCCTGGAGGAGCAGGAATGTGCTAATATGAATCTCATTTTACCATGACTAAAAGAACTTCATGCGGGCAAGGAGTTGATAAAAGAGAGTCAACGCTGAATAAAAACCCCCAATTAGTGCCCTATTAAAAACAGCACTTCCATGGTGAGGTGGGTTAGCTCTCCCTGCTTTTACAGAAACCTGTGCTAGTGTGTGCTTGCTTGCCTTTTTTATAACCTCTCCCATCTTGAAGCCATGGCTTTCTTTCCAGGTACCTGCATGGCCACTTCCAGCAGCTGGGTGGCCAAAAGCTCTGGTGTGGTGCTGGGTAACTGGGCAGGGATGCTGCAAGGTCATTGCTCCAAAGCAGGGCACTGGAACTCCCCAGTCCCAAAATACAAGTTTTCTGTCATCAAGTGAAGGCAACTCACAGTGGTTTGCCATCACTTTAAATGGAAACATCAGCCCTGAACCTGAGAGAAAACTCAGATGGTGCTCAGAGCTCAGCCCTGGCTTGTGGCAGTCTGGAGACAGAAGTCTCATTTTGGAAAGCATCATATGGGTGGAGGGATGGCTTGTAGCTGCTGCTGTGAGGCCCAGGGTTTTGGGGAGGGCTGGAAGGCTCCAGTTTGTGAGGGCTGTCTGCTGCTTGCACCAACCATCACACCCCTTGTGCAGAGGGAGGTGTTTAAGAGCCAGGGGCTCATGCTGGGCAGCACTCCTTTTGTCCCAGTGCCATCAGCTCTGCTGCTTTTCTCATTCCTTGCTCCACTGAAACCCATGGGGCAGCTCCTCAGGCAGGGACCTGAAGCTGCAGATTCACTTTCACACTTTCTGCCCTGGAGTCTGTCCTTGCAGTGCACTGTGGGGGCTTCGGATTTGCTTTTCCCATCCCATTGCATTTTAGGGGGGTAAAGCATAAACAGCTTTTGCAAAACCATGCTCTGTGCAGCTATCCCCTCAGATGAGGTGAATCTTTTCCCCACACAGGGCTCCTTGCTCTCAGCACAGAGCCTTATCAGCAGAGGTGCCTGATAAGCCAGGGCAGTGCACTGGGGCTGTGTTCTGTGGGCACACATTCCTGCCAAGCAAAAGGCAGCACTGAAGCTCCCACTGACCTGGAAGGGACCTGCAGGGCTCTCAGAGAAGAACTGAGCTTTTAAGAACTCCTTTGCATTCAGCCTCTTCCTCCTGGTAACAGTTTATTTGTGACATCTGATTTTCCCCTCAGCACATTCATGCCACCTGCTCTGACAATTGTTTCTGATTTTGCCCAGCGTGAATTTCTGCTGGGTCATTTATAGCTGGCTGTCACAGGGTGCCATAGATCCTGCTGTCACAGTGAGCACACACCTGATTTATTTGCTATGCCTGTGGTAGGAAATCACTAGTTTACTTTTAGGGGGAAAAAGTTCTATTTTTTCTTCATCCTCTCAAATTTTATCACAGCATCATCAAAAATAAGGGCTGAAAGGGGTTTCTGGAAGTCATCCAGCCCTGGGCAGAGCCAGGACAGACTGAGCATCTGAACCCCTTTGGACTCTGCTTGTCCCCAGTGTAAAGGCACAGTTACACAGTCCCAGCATCACAGTAACCACTGCTCTGTAGTGGCAATTTGCTTCACCTCGTGCTTCAGGAGCTCCAGGGCAGGTCTCTCTTTGTACTAGCAAAGTTTTCATTTTACTGTGTGTCTGAAGTAAACATGCCTCCCTCAAATATGCTCCTGAAGGGGAGGTTTCACTGGAAGTGTTTGTTGTTGAGATAAGACAAAAGCAGCTGCACATCTGCAGGTGCAGAGTGCTGGTGGTCACAGGGGAGCAGCAGGCACAGAGGTGGTTTTGGTGCTGCTGGATGAGCAGATGTGGCAGAAGGGAGATCTCACTGCTGGAAGGGTGAGCTCCCATCCCTTCCTCTCAATCAGCCCAGCAGCACCACTCTCTTCTCAGTGACAGACACACTGCCCCATGGTTACAGCATCAGAGAGACATCCTCAGCATCCAGCAAACTGTGAGCAGCCAGGGAGTGGTACCCATGTGAGAGAGAGCCTGCATGGAGAGATTGGTGCCCATAGCACCACTGCCTCCGTGCCAAAACACAAATCTGCTCCTTCCCACGAGAGGATGAAGCTGTTTTAAAACAGCCACGGTGCTCCTGATAAAGAGTGCATCTTCTTTACAGACACAGGTTTCCAGGCAGGTGCATTTTGTAGTTTCTGCAACAGCTGGGTGGGAAGCTGCATGCAGCCAGCATTACTGCTGTGTGAATTCCTTTTTCAGATGTTTATTTGTATTGCCAATGTCCTCAATGCTACGGGTGTAGCTCTAATGCCAATAAAAATTTCAGCAAGGGCATCTGATCCTATATTAGGTTGCAGGAATAATGAGTGTTTTTCAACTGGTACTTGAACTTAAAACCTAATCCTGATCTACAGCCCCACAGACCTCCTTTTCAAGCCCTGTGTGTTTCCTCCTTCCCTGGGAGTGGTGGCATGGCTGTGCTGTGGCATCAGGATGTCAGGGGAGCACATCTAGATGACACATGTGTTGGGGATCCCAGGAATCTTTCCCTGGAGTTTGTCCAGGGCAGAGTTTCACTCTTTTCCAAAGTAATATCTTACAAAAAGGGGAGTCTGGGGAAGGTTATGACATGTGGACAGGGGGCAGAGTTAAGGGGGGACAGTTGTTGGAGTGTGCTGCCTCTTCCTGTAGTTCATGGAAATGAAGAGTTTGGGCTCAAGTGTGAGGTGTTGCTGCTTTCCCTCTCTTCTGCAGTTTCAGGATCAAGAGCATTTATTTATCTGCAATTTAATGTCTACAGAGTGCTTGGATCACCCAGGTTGTTGTATTTAGTAATGCACTGCTGAGGGAGGAGGCTTTGCAGTCTGAACTGCATTTAGCAAAGTACATAAATGTGGGGAGGGGAGGAAAATCCCTGCAGGCATCACTTGTATAACCATGCAACATATAAAGTACACACAAATAGTTTACAGTCTGTCTTCAGCCATAGCTGCTCTACTGTGATTTCTAAATAGAATATGATTAATGTTAAAAATAATCCAATATATGAATTCTGTCTTTTGGATTGTTTTTAGCAGGTCAAAGGCCATTATTGCAGTAATTGAATAATCCCACAGCCCTTTGCTCCAGACATTCACTATGGAAACTAAGCAGTGAGGACTGGCTATTCTATTTTCCAGTCATCCAGACAGCATTTTAATGGGAAAGAAAAATCTGATGCAGTTAAAAGCTCCTCTAAAAGCAGATTATGGGGAAAAAATAGATGCTCAGATGAGATGTAGGCTGATGATTCATTTCAGAATACTGTAATTGTTAAAGACACTGATAATCACTTTGGCAGGAATGCAAAGACATACAAATGCTTTTTTACCCTGTATTCTCTAGATTGAGAGACAAGGGGGAAGGCTGTTTTCTTTCCATGAGACCAGTGAAAAGCACATATTTCTAGAGTAGAAATCAGGGTTTGTTCTGAGAATGTTTTAAGACTCTCAGATGAAAAATACTCTGCTATTAGAAATGTTGCATGTCATATTTAAACAACAGTGTTTATTAATAATAGGATAGAATCATCTAATGACTCCAGCTGAGATTGTGACATAGTGTACTAAATATTATATACACATTATACAGTGAGGTATAAAAAGAGTCAGGGACACCTCAAATCTAAGTAGACTTGTAATTGAACACTGCTTATTTTCACCTGTTTTTACATCCTTGCAAATCCATTTACCCCAGTTGCAATGCTCTTGACTTACCTCAACTTTGGAGGGAGACAAATCATTGGCAAATTTAGTTATTCTCATTTTTTTTTCTGAGGAAAGGGCAGGGAAAAGGTAACTTATTTGTCTGTAGTCACAGGAGGAATCTATGGAAAAGGTGGCATTGACTCTGGATAGTGCCCTAGATGCATAAGACTGTTTTCCTCCCATAAGAAATGTCCTGATCTCATTTAAAGATGAGTGAGAGTTAGCCAGAAGCACCCAGGCACTGCTGGGTGGTGAGTCTCCATCCCTTCTCCTCCATCCCCCTGGAGTTTTCACTTGTGTCCTGGTGGGCTCACACCCCCTGTGGTCCTTTCACAACCACCACAAAGGACTCTGTAGATCTTGAGAGATCCAGGGAAAGCAAGTGTGAACTGAAATGCAGACATGAGACACATTCCAAACCTTTGACCACCCAGGGCTGCCAGTGTGGTGCTCACCAGGCTGGCTACTGAGCCAGCCAGGCTTGGCTGCTAAAAGCATTACAGGATTTGGATGCAGAACTTAACCTTTAGAAGCCCAGCAGCTGCTGCCCAGGCCCTCTGAGAGGCAGTCAGCATTTAAGATCCAAGATTTGAAGCATTGCAGATTTTTTTTTTAATGCATCTTCAATAACCTAAAAAAAGCTGAAGGTCTGTTAAAGGTGCAGCTGCATTACCAGGACAGAACCATTTAAGATCTGGCAAAGGGAAAAGCACATATTTAAAAGACAAGCCTATCAGTCTTTAATGAGGTTATATGGGGACTGAGTGGTCATCTCATCACTGAGTAATCCTTAATGCAACGTGCTCTGAATCTGTAATTAAAGCAGCTTCTACCTTTATCTCACATGCTAAATCTTGATTTCTCCCAGTTCTTGCAAAACCTCTTTCCATCTTAAAGGCACACCTGGTGTGTCCATGAGCTCTGAAAGGACTCATCTTGAGTAGCCTAGTGGCACTGTGAAGGGCTCACTTGGAGCTGAGAAAGGGAAAATCCAAGGTGGTGTTCCTACTGAATGAGTTTCAGCAAAATAAACCAGGTTTTAACAGAACAAAGCACCTGTATAAATTATTACCCTCTGTCTCCTGCTGCAGTATGGCTCCTGCCTGCTCACATTCTACATCTGTGGAGAAAATCTTCTCTGCTGCTTCTTCAAACAAATATCTCCCAGCCTAGAGGCTCTTCAGGTCTCCCAGGAGGCTCCTTGCCTTCTCCCCCATCAAAGTTGCTCCCACCTGAGCCAAAACTCTCCAACAGCACCTGTTGCTGGAAAAAAGCAACTCAAGGCAAAAATAATTACCTGTATTTCTAGAAATTATATCTTGGAAGTGCTCACTCAGACTTAATGGCTGCCAAGATACCCTCAGGGGTAAGAGAAAGAAAGAACCTCTAGGTCCCAAATTCTCACAGAGCAAGGTTGCCAGACCAAGCCCTCTGCCTCTTCCTTGGGTGACTGTGAAATTGTTCTAAAAGCACAATAAAAAACATTGTCAGAAATTGCCCTGTGGCAGGTCCAGGCACTGACCAACAGTTTGGCATTTTCTATCAGTTCCTAACTTTATCCCAGGTTTGCTGTGTGATTTTCAGCAAGTTGCTCAGACTGAAGTTCCTCTTGCCTGTGCAGGTTCCTAATTCCCCCTGAGTTAGGTCAGTATCTGCAGCAGTCCAGCTCAGCCTCAAGGCCCAGCCTGGGCAGTCCTGCCTTTCTCCTGATGACTTTCCTGCTTATTTAGATTTGCTTGTTTATGGGTGGCACACACTGTCTTCTCTGCAGCATCCAGTTTAGAATTCCAGCTTTGATTTGGGGCTCTAACACACCTTCAACACAGTAGAAATAAACTACAGGTGGTGGCAAAGCTTTCATGTCAACACAGAAGTGCAGGGACTTCTCCATCTCCTTGCAGCAGATAACCTAAACCAGCCCCAGTTTTCCCCCAGCTGCTGAGCAGGGAATGTGCACCAGGCACAGTTTCCACAGAACAGTAATTTATTTAATCACATAGCACAGAGCAGTGAGGACTGCTGTCTCAGCACAAAGAGACAAACATGTCAAGAGCTTCTCCTGAAGGAGCAGCAACCTTCAGGCTGTGACTGGGAACTGTGAGGTCTGTGTTGAATTCAGAACTGTTGTGATTTCACAGCACCTCTTGGACACTAAATGAGAGGCATTTGAAGGCAGGTGAACTGAGGGAATCTCTCTAAACATGGCAAGTATTTTCCAAATAACTCTCTGAGCTCTCTCTGCCTGCTCTTGGAGAAGGCTTGTTGTGCACTGCTGCTGCCCAGCTCCTTTGGGTGACATCCAGCAGGTGGGAAGGGCTCACACCTGGGGTCTGGGTGCTCCAAGTGCAGACCTTTCATTTCAGAGTGAGACACAGCATGTGTTCACTGTGCCCCATTTCTGCACAAATCCCAGGCTTGCAGAGCTGGGGGAGCATTGTGGTGTGGTCTAGGCTTAGAAAACCCACTGCTAAGGGGACATTTAGGTGGTGGCTGCAAAAAGGGAGTCCCACAGTCTGTTAGTACTGATTGTGGCCCTTCACAGGCTTGCTGGTTTGGGTCAGAAGGGAAGGTGCCCACTGGAGGGTGGGATTTGGTGAACTTGCAACAAAAATAAAAAAGAGCAACAAAAATAAAAAATTATTTTAAAAATTTTAAAACAAGAGAGCTGCATTTTGACTGATACTAATGGAAATTAAACACTAAGCAGATAAATGCATTTCTGGTTCTAACCCTAAATTTTGTAACACGTGCAGTGCCCTGTTAAGAAGAAAACCTCATTCAATGTCACAGTGCCTCTGAAACAGAGGTGACTGATGTGTTGGTAAATTGGAAATGCAATTCACTCCATCTTCAGCCAGAGAACTGTGCCCTGCATCTGACATTGCTTCATTATATTAATGTTTTTCTTTTTCTTTTTTGGAGATCGTATTTGCAGACAGTTTGAGTCACAAATAAATCAACATGTCTTACATGTCAGTTCAGCTTTTTCTTATTAAATTGAACAACTACTGGAAGTTAGAGTTTTAGGAAAGAGCTTTCAACATAATGCAAAGCTTGAGCTAGTCTTATACTACAAACCAGTGGGAAAGAGTAAAGTTCTCTCTGACTGGCAGCCAACAGCCACTTAAATTAAGGAAAAATCAAAACTTTTGCCAGTTTCACAAAATGTCAACACATCTGTCTGAATTATAAATTAGTGATGCTGAGCTTAATTAGAAAAAACAGACAAAAAATGGACAAAACCAGATCTAGATCTCCAGTTCAGGTGCAGAGGACTGAATTTTGTTATTTTTACTTTTATGTGATTGTCAAAACAATATTGAAAAGCACCTCTGCCTAAATAACTTAAATGCTCAGTAAAGTACTCACAACCCTGGCATCCCTTGATACTTTTTCTTTAATTTAGACTTTTCTTTGTTGGTTTGCTTACACTAGAGCTCCATCTTGAAATTAATTGCATTTTTGCTCTATGCTGAATGAACCTGCAATATCCTGGCATACTGGGAACTGTTGTGTATGTTATCTCAAGTCATGAAAAAAAAATAATACCAGTTTTAATTATTTAATTATGATGTATATGCAAATTATATATATATATATATATAATTTGATTTTAATTTCATTATTGTAGCCATTACCAGCCCTGTAGGTAACACATACTATGAGTAGGCTTCAAAGCATTTCACAAAGGGAGTGAACATATAATTAGCACTGCTTTACAAATGGGAAAACTGAGTCAGGAGCTGTCTTGGCCAGAAGAAGGCAAAAAATGAGCACCAGGTACTGCACCTCAGCCCAGGGCTGGTCAGATACTCTGTTATCTTTCTGACAGCAGGGGCTAAGCTGAGTATTTAGGAGCTTCAATTCCTTTTTCCAAACCCTGCTTCTTCCCTGCAAAATCCTAGACAACATCCACCTCCAAAATAAAAATGACATTAGGCAATACACACTAATTATTATTATGGCAAAACTTTCTGTCTCTGGCAATCAGTGAGACAAGGCGTTGCCATGGAGGGCTGCAACACCTTTAGTCACTTCTCCAGCTGTTACAAAATCCCTCTGAAGTGACTGGTGAGACCTCTGGAGGTTTCCCCCAAACCAGTATCTGTGATCTGGGACCTGAGTGAGACCCTTCCTGCCCCTGTGCTGCAGCTGCTGCCCAGCCCTGCAGACAGACCCAGCCAGGGCTCAGAGTGTTTTGCCCTCATCACACCAAAGAGATAAACAGATCTGCATTGCTGCAAGAATGCTGTGGGTGAGGAATTAATCCTTGCTTAATTTGCTGCTAGTAACTCCCCAGCTGTAACACACTCCACCACCAGCACTGGTCTGTGCAGTTTCAGACCCTAAGAAAACAGAAGTACATGCCTAAAGCACAGTGTGATCCAAAAGGTATAAAAAAGAGATGTGTTTATTAGGAAAAGGAAGCTATAAAAGAAGGGATTGTAATGAACGACTATATATAACATATGTATGTAAGAGGTAAAGAGCTTGGCTGTGGCAGTCTTTTTCAACCTAATTGGTTGAAATATGATCCCTGACTTGAAGATTATTGTTGATGATTTCTGTCATCATAATACTCACCAAAAATAAAAGACTGAAATATTATTTTTTCCCTTTACTCTTAAAAAAAAAAAAATCACATTTTTTCCCTGTGTACTGGTGAGATGACAGGGCATCCTCTGGAAGAAAGTAGAGTGAGGCATAGTTCAAATAAATTAAAAAGGAATGAGAAAAGTATGGAGTAAAGATATGTCTGAGTGAGTCATACATACACTGTCAGGAGGGATGAAGTTACAAAGAAAAGTTGGCATGTTTGTGAAATTTCCTGCCCAGATTGTGCCAGCAGAACTCACATATGGGCTTTTGAAACTGCAATAACCCTCATGTGTCCATGCCAAGGCTCTTGTCCATGCAGCAGTCTCTGTGCTGTTCTGAACAATCCTCCTGGTCCCAGGCAAGAGGGGAGGGTGGCTGCAGACACTCAGCAGGCAAATGTGAAATGGGGCCTGGGACTTCAAAACAATTTGTGTTATTCTAGGAAGGTGAGAATTGAGGAAAAGGTGTTTCATACCACTTTGTTTAAAGACCTACAATGAAGAGAGTGCACTGTAGTGTAGGATCCCTGGACTGGAATCCTGGCTTGCTGAGTGACTTTGGACAAGACCCTCAACAGTCTCAGCTTCCCCTTCACAGGAGGGATACTGTGCTGGCATCTTTCATGGAACACTCCCAGATCCCCTGATGAAAAAGACATTTGTGTTGTTATGACCTTCCTTTAGCATTTCTGAGTGTGTGCCATGGGTGGGTCATGCCTAGCAGACAGCAGGCTCTGACCTAAGTGGAGTAGAAATAAGTTATAAGTGTGGCAGCATGAATAAAATAGAATAGGAAATTATCACAACTACCTCACAGCCAAAGTGCCTGGAAATGGGAGGATGAGTGGAGCACACTTTGCAGCAAAACCCTGTGCAGAAAGCCTCTCTCACAGCCCCACCCTGCCCAGGAACAGCTCTGCAGCTCCCTCAGCTTTTCCTGTGCTCCTGCCCACAGACACCTTGGTTCTCACCAAGCTTCCTTCTCCTGAGCTCTGCTGTTGCCTAATTGTGATGAAAAGTTCCAAGAGGTTGGCTTGTGCACTCACCTCATCCAAGGGCACAGGAATAATAGAATCATGGAATTGTTTCAGTTGGAAAAGACCTCTAGGATGGAGGTAAGGGGAGTAAAATATGGGAGAAGCACAGCACAAACCAGCAGGAGTGAGGAATGGCACATGGGTCTGGATTAATGGGAGAGCTACCACACCTTGGAGATGATGCTCCTGGGAAAGGGCTGCTGTGGAAGGTGGCACAAAGCAAGGTCAGGGTGAAAGACATGGACAGCACACCTGGGCACACATGAGGGAGTGAGGAACTGAAGGAAAATTATGGCCTAGAGGCAAGAGAAGAATCCAGAGAGAGGGTGAAGAACAGTGACAGGATAAGAGCAAGAGTGTTCAGGGGCAATCAGAAGAGAAAATCTCCCTGGGATAGTATTACATAATTTAATTTGTCTGAACATTACATCACATCATTTCTGACTTGCTTTCACTGTAGCAATTGCTGACAAATTCCCCAACTCAACACACAGAAATGCACAATGAGCATCCTAAAAGAACCTGTAGGATGCAGCCCAGGCAATTCTCTCTTGCAGCAGCCCTGGGTGGATGAGCTCTGGGGAGCCTTTTGTCCTCACCCCTGGGACAAGTGAGCTGCTGGCTGTGCTGTCCCACTCTCATCCTTGCTGCTTGCTGGATGCTGCTTCCAGCCCAGGCTCTGCATCTGAGCATCACTCCCAAATCCAGAAGGTGGGCTGTGCCTTTAGGGAAGGTCTGAGACTCATGGATGAGGGAAGCTACAGACACCCCAGGAAAGTGAAACCTTTGTTTCTTGATGCTGGGAAAAAGGAAGGGAAAAAAGCTCAGAGATAAACAAAATTAATACTAATGTTTTTCTCAGACTACAACTTTCAGGGTCAGGACAGCAGGTCAGAAACTCTTTCCTCCTGCACAGCCCTTTCTCAGCTCTCTGCCCTCCCCAAGATCATTCCATAAATCTCTTGAGAAAGACTCCACAGGTGTAAATACCTTAACTCCCTTGGCTTTGGGTGGAGATGGGGATATTGCTGATTTGAACCAGCTGAGGCTCTAGTCTCTGAGCCCAGAATAATTTGACCTGACAATAAAATGCCATCCCAAACGTGAATGCACCTCAGGAACAGCCTAACAGGTGAATGATGTATTGAAAAATCTGATTTTCAGCAGTAGTTACATCAGCTGCATGTTATTCTTCATCCATTTCTGCAGTCTGGATTCCAGGATGTCTCTGTTCCACTGCTGGCTAATGGGAAGCCTGTGTATCTCAGTGAGATGTTATAAATTCCAAGTGAATACACTTGTTAGCTTTTCTAATTACTCTCCTCATGTTCTCACATAAAAATGACTCAAAAAAAATTGTATTTCCTGGAACAGTCATTGACAGCATGTTTACCATCTTTAATTGATCACCCATCACGGGCTCCTTCTCTGCCATAACCACTCAATATCTCAGGGCCAGGCCAAGAACTCGCATTAAGTGGAGAATATTTGCACAGTGTGTCTCCAAGACAAGAGGAGCCCTTTGGAAGGTTAAATGCTGGGGTCTGCAGCACTCCCAGTCTTGGCTGGAGGCTGAGATGCTGCAGGCAGGGGTGTGGGGCACTGCAGCAGCCTCAGCAGGGATGGGGACTGCCAGCTCAGCAAGGCTTTGCATCTTGAAGCTGGAGGAGATGGGAGCAGACCTAGTTAGAAGGTGATTATAACAACTTATGCTTGCCTTCCCACCCAGTACTCCCCTAGGAATTTTTTTAACTCCAATTTTGTTTCAACAAAAGAAGAGAATGGTTCTCTTTATTTATTTTCTTCCTCTCCAAGTCCCATCATTGCCAGATTGGAGATGGAAAAGCAGAGAAGGAGGAACAGCCACACAAAATCTAAACAAGTGAAAAATGCAAATGGTCTCAAAACACCAGGAAATGTTTCATTCTGTGTGAAAACTGAATAAAGTTTTTGTTTGTAAATTGAAAATGCTGAGCAAGTTAATAAACAACCACAGCTGTTGTGGTATTTGAAAAGCAATCTCTCATTTCAAAAGCACTGCTCACTGACAATACTTCAGGTTCTTACCACAATTTGCCATCATGACTCCTGTAGCACACAATGTTCCTGGGTGTGGCTGGGTGACTCAGGGAGGTGGGATATGGGATATTTGGAAGCACAGGACATTCCCTGCCCTGCATGGCTGCAGCATCACCAGCTCCAGCCCCAGCCTGGACGTGGTGCAGTGGCTGAGCAGCAGGATGGCCTGGCCCAGGGTCCACAAACCAAGGGAGGTGATCTGGGCCCCCATGCAGAGCCAGGGTCTGTGCCTGCTGGGGATGGTGCTGCCTCAGCCATGCAGGGCACAAGGAGCTGGGGAGCTGTGATGGATCAGTCCAGAGCCAGCATGAGATTGTTCACAGCACAGTGTTTCATTAGAGTCATTTACTGTCACTACAACACCTTGGTGAGCAGCAGGACTTCCCAATCCACCCATTTCTGGGTAGGCTTGTAAAGTCCTCTGTGTCCACTGACAATAATTATCCATGGCTAGCTGTGTGGGGGTGTTGTAAAAGCAAACCTTTGGAGGTGGGGACCTGCACTGAGCTGCTTTGGAAGAGGAGATTCAGAGCATTTGTGTGCAGTGAGCTGTGAGGGAGCCAGGCAGGCTGGCAGGGGCTACAGCACAGCACACACAGCCCTGAGAGAGGAGCTGGGAGCCCCAGGACAGGCACTTGCTTTGCTGGGGCTGCCCAGCCCAGCTTCCCTGGGAGATGCTGCTGCAGGAACAGCACAGCTACAGCCCAGCTGTACAGTTTCCAGTCCTACAGCCTGCACAGCCTGTGCTCATTCTGGGTCCCTGCACTGTGTCTGTCACACTCAGATATTCACTTTTTATCACCAGCATCACACAGGTCTCGCAAAGCTGAGCTCCTCGTGTCCCAGTAATATACTGGGAGCTGTGGGATGTATGCTTTGCACAGGAGTTTTGAGATTAAATCCATCAAAACTCAGGGTACTGGTCAAAGGAGGCCATGTAAGCCCCATCAATATTTTCTGAATTGTGTTTGATTTTATTCAGTTCTTATCTAACCATGATATTGTGTTCAGAGAGAAGCTGGTTTAGTGTAAGAGATTTCCCAGCAAGGACAAGCTCCAGCTTGATCCTGTGTACCCTGGTGCTGAGGAGTGGTGTGTTCCAGCTGTACAAGCAATATGAACATTTCCACTGTGTATTTAGCAGATCCCACCTGAAATCCCTATGAATTCATTGTAAAAGTGGAAGGGGATATCCTGTGATCCATGACTGAAGTTCCCTGCCATATTCCTGCTTCTTTGGCTGCCTCACCTGGCAGTCAAATGGCCCCTTTGCCAGAGATCCCAGGTGAATCCACCAACAATTTAAATCCCCCTTACACTCTGAATCAAGCACACAGCTGTCTGATCCAGCTCCTACTGGGCTTGGTTTTGCCCATGGTTTATCCTGAAGCAGAGTCAGGCCACTCTGGGGATCAAACCAGTCACCCCAGCACTGCCCCTTAGTCACCACCCCACAAAGAGCTGAATGCCTGCCTCCCTCCCTCGTCCCTCCTCTGCCTCCCCACATCAATAGCTCCTGAGCAGCTGACTTTAGCATAATGCAGTGATCCAAACACAAGCAGACACAGCAGGATTTACTGGAAGACGTCTCTCACAATCCATTATTTATAGCAGTGCTTTATGATTAAACCTGAAGCCATTAGAATGGCAAAAGCTCAGGCTGGAACTGTGTCAGCTTATTCAGATGCACACAGGCATGGCCATACCAGAAAAAGCATGTTTCCCTGAGCTGCCTGTGGGATATATAGGGAAAGGGTAAGCAACAAGCAAGATGACAGTCTAAGGCTGCAGGGATGGAATCTGATCTTGTGGGAACTCACCATAATTTGTGTGGGTAGCACTGGGGCTGTTTGTGGGGCCACCTTGTCTGCACAGACCTGGCTGGAGGTCCAGCACCCTCCTTCCCCCTGGCCTGGACTCTCTCTGGGGAGGTGCACCAAATCCCTCTGGCACATCCACACTCTGGTGTCCTCCCTCAGCCCCAGCAGTGAGCTCTGCAACCCTCCCTGGGCACAGCCAGTTGTGTGTGGATGTGTGCAAAATTCCAATCCTGCTGCTGCTTCATCAAACATCCAGGCAGCAATACTGATAACATCCAGAGCACCAGGATGCACCTGAGTCCTGGCCAGTGCAGTCCTGTGGTGGTTTGGTGTAGCTGCCTCCAAGAGGGAGCATGAGGGGAGCCCATGGTCCATCCCTTGGGAGATGCTGCCCAAGGGTGATGGCAAAGCAGAACTTCCCTCCTGAAGGGCATTTGCTTGGTCCTGCCACCCCTCCCTGCCACTGTAGGATTTGTGGGGGGTCAAAAACCCTGTGGAGCTGCTCTTCAGCTGAACATCAGCCTGTTTGCTGACTCTTTGTCAAAGTTTCCTCCTGGAGGGCTGTTCTTCCCATACCACCAGCGATAAAACTGCACAGGTCAGTTACTTTTCAAAAGCAAAGAAAATACTCTTAGTGTAGTCTGATGAAAGATCTCCCATCCCATTTAGCACAAGATCTCAGCTCCCATGTGCAGCAGGGCTCTCAGCCAGCACTTGCCTTATTTAGGGGAGAGCAGTGGAAGTCCCAGAGAAAGCTTAAAAATGAGCCTCTCCAAGCCTTCTCCATGCATGGCTGCTCTCAATCCCAGTAAACTGGAGGTGTGGGATGCTTTATCCCACCCCTCAACAGGAGCATCATCCAGCAGTGGGATGGAGATGTCAGAACCTCCAAGAGGGTCTGGAAGGGGTGTGGGACAGGCAAGAGGAGCTGCAGGTTTTCCCTTCCTCATGTCTCAGCCCTGGCAGGCAAGCAAGGTTGAAGACAAGCAGAACAAGATACTACAGAGAAAATTAACTCTACCCCCACCAAATGAAGTTTGCCCTTCAGCATGGTGAATTAGGAGAGACAGACAAGGAGAAGGGAAAGAAGGAATTAAGGGGAAGGCCCCTTTTCCTCTCTGAAAGAGCAAGGGCTGGCAGCTGTAGAGCAGGTTATCTGACAGCTCCCTGCCATCCTTGGCTCTAGCAGGAGAGCTCTTCTGCATTGGCTGCCAGGATTCCACAGCAGACACAGCAGCAACAATCTTCAGGGGCCTTCAAAAATGTCTGCAGTGATGCTCTCCAGAGCCATCCTTCTGCTATCCCTTGCTTTGACCCCTTCCTCACCCAGGAGCTGACCCTGAGCTGCTCCATGTGCAGATGGGGGTCAAAGGCCATGAAGTTCCAAACTCAGAAAGAAGAAAAATTACTTTGTCCACCAAAGAAGGTAGAGGGAGAAAAATATACAACCAAACCCCTGATGGCAGCAGTTTTCCAGGGCAGTGAATTAAGGGATCTCTCTGTGGCAGAAAGAACATCAACATCTTTTTCTATTGCTAAAGAGTTAGAGTTGTAGGTTCATCACAGACTTTTTTTTTATACCCATAGATCATTCTGTGACACTTCAATATTGCAGCCCATGTTGTCTGGAGCACAGGACCTGTTTGGGTATCATTGTTCCCTTCCAGCCCTGTATCAAATGTTCCCCCATGGAGAATCCCCACACTGGCATAAGTGTTGGCACAGTTGGTGAAACACATGACAATTCTTCACAGAACCACTCATGCAGCAGTGAACTCCTTCAGCTCAGCTCTGCACTGGTGTAAATTTGGAGTAACAACTCTGTGTCCCAGTGAGATAAACCCATG
This sequence comes from Oenanthe melanoleuca, assembly GCF_029582105.1. Taxonomy (NCBI): domain Eukaryota; kingdom Metazoa; phylum Chordata; class Aves; order Passeriformes; family Muscicapidae; genus Oenanthe; species Oenanthe melanoleuca. The sequence goes on from NC_079339.1 coordinate 52,872,087, forward strand.
ATGAGTAACAGATTCCCTTGGATTTCCTTATCTCACTGCTGTGACCTGGCTGCTGAAATGGAGCCTCAATCCATCACTTATGGAGAATGAATTCCCTTACCAAACTCCAAACCTGGAGTCTGTCAGTCCCTGGCCATCAGGTTAGGAGATTACACTGCCTGACCTCTGACACTATTTATAACAATTCCATATTTTCCTATTTCACACATGTGGTTTCATCTGCCTGGCTGTAATATTAATCAGTGTGCAAAAACATAGTTTTGTTGGAATAGCTGTCTCATAGGGGGCATGGTGGGCAGACAGTTTTTCTGCACATTATCACATTCCTTTGGAATAACCTTATTTTACATCAGTCCTACAGGTTCAGTCCTGTGTCTCACACTCATTGTGAAACTGTTTTCAAAGAAGAGTGTCCCAGCTTATTTAGTGGTCACAAGATAGCAATAAATAAGCATTTGCTTGTTCTTATAGAAAAATCCTTGCCCTATGTTGGACAATTAGATAATTTTGTACAGCCCAAAAGCATTTCAGGTGTTGCATGAGGTTCATTCATTATTTCAGCAGACCCTTGAGCCAAAGGAGGCTCCAGTTGCCACCCAAAGGTGTGCCTGGTTTCAGTAGCATTTCCACACCTCAAACATCCAACATCTTGTATTTGTGTGACTTCAATACAAGCAGTCATGTTGGAGAGAACTGGGCATCAATGATCTTCTTTGAATGCTGTTGACCTGTACTTTGGACTAACATGTCCAAGGATAACTTATTGTAAAAAACAATATCAAGGTGTTTTGTTTTTTTTAGCCAAGAAACACAGTTCTGCCTTCAGTATTGAAATAATTCACCCTGCTGAGCTCAGTTTTGCTGTGGTTAAACTATGATAACAAAATTGATTTGGTACAAGAGCTGGTGCATTTTGAAGTAGGTGAAGGGTATCTTCCTGCAGCTTTCACCATCCTAAAATTATACACCTGGGGATTTTTTTAAACTTTTCACAGTTACTTTTGTCCTTTGAGTCATAAAGTGATTGATCCACTTCATAAGGGTCATTATTAATTCAGGCAGAAAATATTGGATGGAATTTGAGGACACTGGCCTGGTTGGATTCCTGGTATTGGGGAAGTGAATAGCAGTAAATGGAAAGAACATGAGGAATGATTAAAGAGAGGGAAATTGAGAGGGTTTTACAGTCACAAAGAGAAGGTGGTTGAGGAACAGGGGGGCATTATTTGTCATACATGAGAACTGAAGGGTGTCCAGTGAAAAGAGCAAGTAGCAGATTTATTTTTAAATAAACAAGGGGAAGTACTTGTTCACACAATGCATAACTGAATCATGACTCATTGCTGCAGGATGTTGTGGAGGACAAGAGCCTGCACAGGTTTCAGCAAACTCAGGGAGAAGAAGTCCATTGAGAGCTACTGAATAAGATAATTCAGATGTTCCCTGTAATTCACAGTCCCTAAAGCACTGGTTGCAGGGATCTAGGCTGGAGAGGCATAAGCAGGGAACAGGTAGCTCAGTACATGCTGTATTTCCTACCTCTTCCCCCAGGAATCTGCTTCTTGTCTCTGTCAGAGAGAGCTGTCAGGACTTTCTGACCTAGCAGGCATTTATATATACAACACAAGCTTATTTGTGAAAGAAAATGTGATTGTATTGATGACTTGCCTGTGGGGAAGATTGCTGAGGGGTCTGCTGTAGGTGAGAGAGGTGTGTGTGCCTCCTGTATGGAATAAATCCACTGCTCATCTGCTTTGTTTCCAGGCTGTGATGGGCTGTAGGGAGTACAGTCACAGTGAGCAGTGCTTGTTTTGTCACATACTGGGGTTTTACTGTGAAGGGGAAAGAGAACTCAACCAAGGGCCTGAGTCCAGTTGGTTTTGCTGCTTTGTGCTCTTCTAAGAAGTCAGTGAAGGAAGAAAACTGTTTTGGAACTTAAGTGATTTATAATAGGCTACTTAAGTACAGGTATATATAGGTTGCCTAAATACATTCTCAGTGTTGGAGAGCACTCACAGGACCCTCACAACAATTTTGGATAACTTGGTTTTCCTCCAGCATCTCTGGCTGCTGGCTGGGCCTCTAAAACACAGAGGGGGCCAAGTGATGAAATTAGTGAGGAAGTGCTTGTTCCCATCAGGAAAATCACTGCAAATTTCATCTTTGTGTCTATTTAACCTACTTCATCAAATCTACAAGGTCTTGTAAGGCTTTTATATCTGAAGTTTTCTCTGACTGCATGGGGAATGGGGGGATTTGTGCCTGGGCTTGAGAAACAGTGAGAATTACAAAACTGCTGCTTTTATCCTGCTAGAGGAACTTCACCTAAGTGTATCCAAGGTCTCATTGCAAAGTATGAGTAACACTGGAGAATGGTGGCCAGGCAAGTGCAGGGTTAATAAAATTATAACCACCAAATAGAGAAAGCTAATATTGTACCAAACCAAACATCCTTGAAGAGCAGGGATGACAAAAATATTTTCTTTCTGAGTTTCACTTAGAGAGTGTGAGGTGGATAGACTGTAATGGCAAGGAAAGTGTGAACAGGTAAAACTCAACTTGAGAACCAAGCAAACACATCCAGTAAGATGTCTCTTCTTTCAAGAAATCTGTGCCATTGCAGTGATGATCTGGAGTAAAACATGTTCTCTTCTCTTTTCCTTGGCTCCTTGGATGGAGATTACCTGATCCATCCAGCTCTGAAAGCATTGAAAATTCATGGTTTTTCCTGTGATTTGTGTTTATGTGAAGAAAAAGGATGTGCCCATGTTTTATCGGGCTTGTCTCTTCTGTCAGTTCTCTGAAAATATTATAGAAATTGGATCTGGCCATGTTTCACCTTAAACTCTGGAAAATATATTGGATCAGTCAGATAAAAGAAGCTGTACAAATTAGCTATCAGCTGTTAAATACTTGGCAGCCTGGACAATGCCAGTATCAATCAAGTTAACAGTTCAGTGTTTTCCTCATCCTGCTGGATTAAAAATCTGAACTGCCCTGCTCATGTAAGAAACCACCAGAATTCATCTGCCCTGTGCTTGGGTTGCTCTTTACCCAGGGAGTCCTCAGTAACATTTTATTTCCAATTGCTGTGTTGTGGAATTATGGCTATCTTGCTGTGCTGTCTGAAAAGGTGATTTGTTACTCACTGTTTTGGTGGGATGAAACAAATTGCAGGAAATTGAGTTTGGATGGATGGATGGGAACTCTGGCTGACACTGGGTGGCACTGAGTCTGTGCTGAATCCCTCAGGTTTTAATTAAGGGCCCTTTTTGCTTCTTGTTCAATTTCCCTGCTTTAAACCATATGGAATTAACTGTCCTTGGATGAGGGAGGAATGAGGTGAGAAACTCCACCAGCTTTGTGCTTTTCTTGTCCTGCCAGAGCTGACTTCTGGAAGGGATCAGTTTTTCTTTCAGGGGTCCCCTTCTCTTTGCATTATGAAGTGCTGCACTGTCCTGACCCTTGTCTTGAAGTTCCTAAGACAAGGAAATCGTTGAAGGTACACCCATTGTCAACAATACACAGCAGTATTATATCTGCTTGGGCAATTACTACCTGAAAAAAGAATCCCAATCTGTTAGTCCTGAACTGAAGACCATGGCAGAAAATCTGGTCCTGGCAGAACCAGCAGGAGACTGATCCTGTCCTGCTGCTTCCAGTGTCTCAGTGCAGCTCCTGACAGCCCAGCACCTGCAAGGACCTGCCCCTACCAGCCACAGCAGGGAGAGCATGTGGGTGGACTGATTTTTTGGAAAGTATCATCTCTTTTAGCTTTATGTCCTTTTTTACATAAGAAGTACTCCTTAAAACAGTTCTACAACTTCCTTTTCATGCTGTTCATACCAGCAGCCCCACAGAAAGCCCCTAACACAACATCCACACTCACAGCTCCCAGCAGCTTGGTGTGAAGAGATCTTGTTGAAAGTTAAAGCTCTTACTCAACAAACAAAAAGAAGTTTGAGTTAAAGACAAGAGACTTAAGCCATTTGGGAAGCACATATGTGCCTTACCATCTTGCTGATCTGATGGATGAATTGCTTGAAAAGACAGGATGGGGAGGCACAGACTGCTCCTATCTCCCCTTTGCTGCCTCCAGATCCTGCTCATTCCAGCAGAGTTTATGTGCACTGTGGGCACATAAACCCCACAGACAGCACCCTCAGTGGCTGGAATGTTGTACACTGGGTGCTAAGCCTCCCAAGACCCCCTCTCCAGCCTGCAGTTCCTCTCATCCAGCTATGCTGGGGCAGCTCTGTGCTGTCAGCTGTGCATGGTGCATCATCCCATGAGCTCTTCAGCTTTGTTTCCTCAAGCTGCAGCTTGAGTGTGTGTGGCTGTCCTTTCTTAATGGGAAAAAAAACTCCACCACATTTCTTGTATTGCTTTTTTCTCCAGGATCAAATGTAATTTTTCCTGCCCTGTAATGCAGAATTTCACAAATTTGAACTGACTTGATTGCTTATCCAATTGCATAATTGTTTTGACTACAGAAAAGTAAAGAAAGAGTTTTGAGAGATTTTTATTTTACCATGTTTAAGTAGGTTTGAAGTGCTAGAATTCAACTGAGCTTTAAAAAACCCAAAAACCCCTTATGCTTTGGAAGATGTTAACTTTGGCTCCTATTATGGACTAGCCATAATACTAAACACATGCTGTCAAAACTCAGGAAAACAGAGACACACAGACTCTTTTTTTTCAGTAATTTTGGACATTGTCTCCATGTGTAATTTTATACATAAATAAGAATTCTTTTTCTCTCACTCCACCCATGCATTTTTAATATTCTCTCTGGAAAGGGTTTCCTTAAACACTCTAAGGAAGCTGCTTTTTCTTCAAAGACTTTTTCCTGCCTCCTCACTTAAAACAAGAACTTGGGTGGCCTCTTTTCTGATAAAGGGCGTCAGCTCTGTGAGCTTTGGGGTTTCAGCTCTTTCTCTCCCTGAGCATCTGTCCTGGCTGATGCCTGCACACACAGTGAATGAAGCAGGTGCTCTAGAAAGGCTCCAGGAGAAAATGTTATGCCAGCAATGTTCCTGTAGCAATAACTGCAAAGAGCAGAAATTTAGAAGTACTTTGGCAGCCACACTCATGAGCACTTTGGATCCAGAGACTGCTGCATTTCAGAAATTGCTGTTTGTGGAGGAGTGTTTTGGAGCTCAGGGAGCTCTGACAATGCCCCAGTAACCTCAGTGCAGTTGTTCTTCTCTCTAGTTGGGCACAGTGGGTCACTGTCCAACTGGATTTGTCAATCCTTGGTTCAAAAAGGCCTGAAAATGAGGGAGTTCAGTGGATAGGATGGGTGGGCATCTGGAGAACATGATGTACAGGGAGAGTGTTGGGAACTGGGCTTGTTCAGCCTTAAAAAGCAAAGTTGAAGGTGATTTTCCTGCTCTCTTCAGCTCCCTTGTGGCAGGGTATTGAAAGATGCAGTCAGACTTTTCCTGAAGGTGCACAGCAATAGCATAAACACAATGGACTAAAGTAGGAGAGTGAGAAGCTCACCTACTGAGGAAGATTTCTAGGAGGATTGACAAGCACTGGGCAAGGCAGAGGATGGGAAATCTTCATCCTGGTGTAAAAACCTAGAGAAGGTCCAGAGAAACCTGTAGTTGGCCCTGCTTTGAGGAAAGACCTGAACTAGATGACAGCTAGGGGTCCAACCTGAATTTTTCAATGTTTCTGTGATTTCTCACCTATTATCCTTTCAATTTTCTTCTGTGTTTGTAGTTTTGTGTGCTCTGCCCAGTCATTTTATCTGAAACATGCATGAGAAGCAATTTTGTGTGGCCCAGATTTTAGGATCGACTGGATGATGAATTTGGGATTCAGCAGAAGTGGCCAATATTTCACCTTCTCTTATACATCATGGCTTGCTTGTTTCATTGATATTCCAATCTCTGAGAACTCCTGTTGTGATACTAGAGTGGTAAAATAAAAGAATCTGTTACACAGGTAAAAGGAAAGGAGACAGAGTCACACACTAGTAGAAGATTCTGGAGCAGTTTCATTAATTCTGCCTTTGTACACAGACTTCTCTCTACAGTAGTACAGTTCTTCCTTTTGGTTGCTCCAGCACACTGCCAAATGTGGAGATAGGGATCTTGAGCCACCTCCCTCAACTGAGTGAAATCTGTGTTCTCATCCAGCGGAGGATCAAAAGCACTGAAATATAGACCCAGGAGGAGCCTTGTCTCACAGAAGTTAGAGCAAGAGAATAAAATGGACTGCCAATATTGCATCCAGTCAAGCCAGGAATGCCAGGCCTTTTCTGAAAAGAAGCCACACAAGATTCACTCATCTTTTCTATTACCATTGGTAGGAAATAAGCAAATGTTCCTATTCCTTCTTCTACAGAAATATTTCCAATAAGTTTATATGAGGATACAGGAGCATGAATTATTCCTATTCTTGCCAAGTACTTTGATATCTCTGGGAAAAAAAGTCTGTGAAGGTTTTAGCCATTATTAATTAACATGATTATTGATTTTTGCAAAATACTGCCTGCTTGGAATAGTGAATTCACTGTAAGCAGTACAATAGTGCAGCATAAACCAGAGCATGGTCTGTGTTTCTCGGGCACACACAAACATACAGGGCAAGAGCTCTGTGATCCACCATCTGTCCTTCCCACCCTGGCTTCAGGGCAACAAAGGCACTATTCAGGAATCTCAGCTGTTCCAATGGGCATTTAACATCTCAATAACCAGCAGAGGAGCTGAAGGGCCAAAGAGATGAGTCAGCAGTAGTGTGTTTGCTCAATCAGTGCCTAACAACTCCTCCATGTGCTCAAACACTGCTTTATGAGTAAATTGTGTAATTTCCTACTAAGCTTGCACAACACACTTTGGTTTGGGATGTAGAGCTGTGGTTTGTGTTGGCTGCATCCAGCCAGCCATTTCAGCATCCCTGCAGTGCTGCAAGCTCAGGAGTGATGGAAGTGTGTCATTATCACAGCAGTAACCCCACAGCTCACTGAGAAATCCATCATCAGTGCTAGGCACTTGTGCTCCTCAAACAAGGAGCAGGTCTCTGTGTGCAGTACAGGGTCACCAGAGTGCTGGGGGATGAGCAGAAAGAACTATATAAACTTCACCCACATGCAGTGATGAAGCACCTTCCTAGAGCTGTTAGCCTGGGCCTTTGTCCTTTTGGGATCCATATTCTGCATCCTGTCAAGCCAGGGGATTCAGCCCCCCAAGGGTTTTTCCTTAGCAATAAAATACAATCTTTTCTTTTGAAATATGTGAGAGCATCATACTGAGGAAGGAAGTGTATGTACTATTCCATGGGGAATATTCAGAGCATTGAAGACAGGGGGCATCCAGCACCAGTCCCTGGAACAGTCTGACTGATTTTTCAACCTCTTTCTGGGACTATTCATGCACTACATCTGAAAATCATCTGCACAAGCAGAGGAACAGGAACAAGGTTTATACTACAGGTTTCCTGACTCTGAAGGCATTGCCTTAATATTAACATTTTTACTTGCTCTCTTCCTGACAAAATGTATCTTGAATACCTCTCAGGTGGAAGCTGGGAGAGAGATTCTCTCTGAGGCCATGGTGACTTAGACCAAGGGGTCTAGGGAGAAATGGCCCTGGTACCTCTGAGCATGGACAGAAAACTGTGCCATGGTGTCCATCAGCAGCTTGATGAAGAGGATGACCAGGTGCAGTGCTCAGATCCAGGCCTTGCCCTATTTACTCACAGAGAATGATCATTTAGCTCAGATGCAGACTCATACATCTATTTAAGGGTGTGCTGTGTTTACCTCACAGTGTACCAAGTCCCTTGGGCCATGTTCTGTTTCTGCTACACTTCCTCCCAGATAATGATTGACGTATTTTCTTTCTTTCTCCTCAGTGTTTACACCTGATGAAGGATAACAGGTATAGCAGTGCTGGCACAGCTATGGGCACAGACTGTCCCAGGCAAATGTGATCAGCATTTCAGGCTATAAAGTCTTTGGAGACAGAGAGTTTTGGATGGAAAGGTACTTTCCAGCCAAACCAGTCTGAGCCCTCACCAGCTAAGTACAATCCTGATCTCTGTCCCTGTTAAGTTAGAAACCTGGGCATGTTTCACCTCTGAAATTCCTGGAGCAAACCCTTCAGCCCTGGTCTGCTGTGACAGGTGAGGGGAGGGTCTGCATCTCCAGAGAGCTCACCTGGGCAAGACTCTGCCCAGGTGGAACCCAGAGCCAGCAGAGTGATGGTGAATGGAGCACAGATGTCAGCATGGAAAGGCCAAATCTGAAAATCACCAGAACTGTTTCATAAACAACATGGAGGATAATTAATGACCCCGTTATAAAGACACAGCTATGGAAACAATTGCAAATTGACTTTTGGCAGACATTTTTGGCATATGGAATACTAGAGAGGCCTCACAAGATTGGGATCTGTTTGCTGCACTCAGCATTTGCCTGTTGATTCCTGGGGAAGCCGAGGGACAGGATCACAGAATGGGAAAGGCTGAACTATCCCATAGAGATGGACAATATTCCTCACATGTCTGCCAAGCACTCACTTGCTCTTCCTTGAACTCACTCCTGCAATTCCTTGAGCCCCACACTCTGTTCCCACGTTTCACAAGTTAAGTTTCATGATTTGTTTGATAGGCTCTCTGACTGCTTTACCCCCCTGTAATCCAAGGACAAGAATTTTAAGTGCCTTGACATTTCAGGTGCTTTTTGGTATTTTTAGGATTTCAGATGAAGGCCCGTTAAAAAATTCAGTCTCTTCAGCCTTTTAATGCTCAGAAGCCTCAGCCTTCTAATGCAGTTTGTGTTGGAGCAAGTGATTTGCTGTCTCATTAAAAAACAAAACAAAACAAAGCAAACAACAAAACAGCAAAAAAAAAGAGAGAAAGGAAAACGATGCTTATGTGTCCAGGCAAGGAAATGACACACATCCACCTCCTTTCTCAAGCAAACAAACAGCTTCAGAGCAGTTGTTTGAGTCACAGCTGCTGAAGAGAGCTGAGTGCTGAGCCCCAGCCTTGCTCACTCAGAGGGATGCTGGCCCTTGTTATAACCAGCAAGCAGAGCTGAACCAGTCTGACCACACAAAGATACAAATGTCTGTCACTTCATTCTGCACAAGCCCATATTTTAAGTAACTGTACACAAAAGCCACTGCAGCCATAGCAACACTTTTTAAACAAACTGCTTCTCAATGTAATTTTTTATACATTTACGTAACCTCTTCTTAGGCACATGTGTGGGGGGTGTGTCTCTATGGTTATGCATATATAGACATTGATAAATATATAAATATACAGATAGATAGAGGTACACACATGAAATGCAGAATTATGGTGATGCTCTGTAAGTCAGAGTTCTGTGAAGATGCTCAGGGACTCACAGCACTGCTCACCACCCTGTGAGGCCAGGTCACCCCAGTGCCAGCCCAGCCACCAGCCTGGCAGCAAACTAACCCAGCAGAAAAACTGGGAATTGTTTTCTTCAGTGTTAGAAAGCTGATCTGGCTGTGGGACAGCCTGGTGAGTGTAGGAACGAGCTGGAGGCAGCAGACAGACTGCAGGAAGAGACATTGCTCTTTCAGCACCTTTTCATGAGATCAATTCAGCATCCACATCTCCAACTGTTCTCCTGGAAAAGGCTTTGGACTGTGGAAGGAGCCCAGGGAAACAAGTCTTCCTTGTCTCAGCCTTCCTAAACACCCCTCACATTGCTTACAGCAGGATTTACAACAGCTTAGCCAAACAGATCGTGGGACCGATTAAAGCAAATCCACGGAACTCAGGACACGTGAATTCCCACAGTTCAGCCACATCCTTTGGCTTTCATTTCTTCTCTGTTCTTGTCCTCTTCTGCAACTTGTCCAAAGGAGCACTGCATGGCCCTGCAGCTTGAGGGTTCTTCTGTTTCTGTTATTTGAAGACAACTTGTAACAGGAGGGTTTCAGAGGAACAGCTCAGAGAGAATATTAACACACTTCAGAGAGGAATTATGTGACAGGGAGAACAGCTTGGGCATTTCACCCCAGGCCTCTCAAGTCAGAAGATAAGAACACAATCCCCCAAGGCAAAATACCATAGTATTTCTTACTTGACACCCTGTACCCATGAAAAATGCCTTTCAAATTTGCTCAAATAATAGGAAAATAAAGATTAAATGTTCTTCCAACATGTGTTTCCTTTAAGATTAATATTTTGCAAGTTTATACATACCCTGTGAATAATTCAGTCTGATTATTTAAACTGCCACATGCACACCTACTCTTTAGCACTATAAATCCACCTCAGAAATGTAAAAACCTGGATTAATTAATTCAGAAGTTCACCTTGCAAATCTATAAAATTACTTGATTCATTTTTATATTATAGAAAGATTAATTGAGGAAAACTGTTGGATCAATTGGAACAACCAGTGTTTGAAGTGAATTTATCATATGCAATTATTTCATATGTTGTATTAGAGTAAATTGCTGCCTAAGAGAAGGAAAGAATGTTATAGGATGGACTTTGCAAATATTTTTTGTGATTTTAACTATTCCAAACTTGTCATTATGCTGGTAGAAATCTGAGCAAGTAAAGGAATGGTTTTTACTGAAACACACGAGGAAGAGCTCTATAGCCAGAGAACAGACACAGAAATCTCAAGTCTCTTGCTGAGTCTTGTTTCTTAGAGTGTAAGGGGCTTCAGGACTCATCTCTAGAAAGCAGAGCTGTAAAATCATGGATTCTGTGTCTTGTTGAGAAGTTTCTTTGGTTCCTGGGAAAAGCATAGAGATAGAAAGGGGTGTAGTGCTAGAACCAGGCTTTACTTATACACACACACAATTTCTGCTGGTTGTAATTGATTCAAGACTCTATCCATGCTATTCACCAGACATTTAAAGTCAGTAATTTGGTCTGGCTCACTGAATGTTGAAATCCTTGCAGTAAATGAAGCCAAATTAGCTAAGACTCACAGAATTTTTTGAGATTTAGTAGAAGAAAAGGGTAAAAATAACAGCAAAAGCAGGGCAGAAGAGACAACTGCCTTACAGAGTTCTCTGAATGGCAGATTGCTGGCGTGGCTGTCTGAGGAGTGAGGTAAAAAGCATCTATTTATGCCCATGGCTGAACCACCATCTCATGGACAGATAAGTTAGAGAAGAGGAGAAAGGGATGGGTAATCAGGTTTTTGCCCTCATGCCAGTGGGTGAGAAGGGAAAGGGCCTCAGGGTGGATGGCACTGGGGGACACAGGGCGTGGCTGGGCTCAGAGAGCAGAGCTGGGTGAAACCTGGGCAGCAGAACACAGCATTCTGCACAAGGGGTGATCCACAGCTGCCACATGCTCCTGCTGAGCAGATGGAGCACAGATCCTCCCCAGAATTACAGCTTGTGCTCTGCTGGGTTAGCAAAATCCCCAGTGTGGGGGACAAACAGACACGCTCCAGCTGAGCTAACCAGTCTGCCCAGTAGCCACCAAGGGATGTTCAGTGTATCACAGGATGGAGGGATGCAGGGATGGCTGGATCCAGCTCTTTGAGTGCCTGTGACCTAAGAGCAGCAGATTTTGGCATGTGGCTGCCAGGACAAGAGGGTCAGAGAGCTCCCATCACCATGGCTCCACAGGTAAGCATTTTCCTTGCACCACTGACATTTCCCTTGTATCACTGACATTTCCCTTGCAGTACCAACATTTCCCTTGCAGAAAAGTGTCTGATGATTGTTTTCAGTCTGTGGAACCACTTGGGATGCTTTTTCCTATATTACAGGCTCTACTTTGCTGCTTTTCTCTCCCCACAGCATATTGGCCCTTCCAATACTCAGCAGCCCTGCAATGAGATTTTCTCACCATAATTCACCCCACTGGGGTAGTACAGAAAAGAGGATGCTGTAACACACACACAAAATACACCATCAGTCTCAACTGAAGGCTGAGAAAAATTGCACTGCTGTGCCTGGAGAACAGCAGCTTGAAGCTGGCTGTGGCTGCAGCAGAGCTGTTGGGATATGCTGATCCAGATGCAGTGACTGCATGCATTTCCCATCTAATGCCACTGACTTCCAAGCCTCTCCTTGGGGCTCTCTGGAAGTTGCTTTATGCTGCCACAGCCCCTCATGCAGATGTTGTCAAATGAATTCACAGCTCTTACTTACTTAGTAAGGAACTCCCATTAACTGGAACTAAATTTAGTTCAGTTCTTACATGTTGAAAGATGCTGTATAGAAATGCAAAATGAATACATTAAAAATTAAACAAGGCAAAGATCTAAAATACTAACCTTCAGCCCAGTCTTCTCTGTATTCTCAGTGTTTTTGCCAACCAGCTCTTCCATATAAATTTATTTAAGTATGGAAACCTTGGTGTCATTATTTCAAAAGAGAGGACCCAATGTTTTTTCCAGTTATAGGTAATGAACTGATCCCACTGACTGTGGGGAGATCAATATCCAGGTGTAAGCAATAAACCCAAAAATCTGAGGTGGTCTAAATCACCTTATTCTGTGAGGTTCCACTCCTAAACAGCACATCTAAATGGATTGTGAGAAAAGAGCAACTAGTGAATAGAGTGACAGGCTGGTCTATGGTTAAGAATTTCATTAAATTTAATGGCTCACTAGATTTACTTTGAAAGAGGGTTTTATTTAACAAAATGCCTTTTCTTGACATGTTCCTATCCATATATAGCTTATATTTTTCCCTGACATACTCATACCCTTGCAAATCATGTACTCAAGCTAATGATAAATGTATGTGTTTTTATACAATATTTAAAAATAGAAAATTAGTATAAAGTGTGATTGAACTTCTCAACAAATGCTTTTTCTTTAAAAAATGAACTATTGGTGTGTCTGTGCATCTCAAGTTTCTATTTGGCTGTATTATTAATTGACACGAGCTGTGTGCTTTGATGTCTGTATTGAACAGCCTTTTACTGCAACTGTTTCCTTTAATGTAAAATGTGTGTGGCATAAGTCTCATTGCTAATTGCAACCTTATGATGATATTCTGCAGAGTCCTGCTGACCTCATTTACAAAAGCATAAGAAGCCGAGGCCAGCTGCTAATAGATGCATGCTAAGCCTTTTCTCTTTGCTGGGGTTTTTTAGCATAAATGGAAATGAAAAAATTTTAAATCTTAAAATGCAAGCCCTTGGGCACCTGGGGAGAGTTTGGATCTAGACCAAACTTGAATTTCCAGGCCAGACCCAGGTGCTGCAGCACAGGTTCCCTGCTTTTGCAGCTGATTGGTTTTGCTCTCAGAAATGTGACCTCAGCGTGGAGCAATATAAACCATTAAATAAAACACATGCTGCCCTCTTCCAGCTGGAGCTGTGATAGCGTTGCTAGCACAGGAGGGATTGGCTGTGTTCCCTCCTTTGCCCTCTTTTGATTTTGCTGTAAATTCTCCAGCTTTGTATTTATGGTGTTACCGACACGGAGCTGGGAGCAGCTGCCTTTCCCCAGCCAGCTCCTGGCTGTCAGCTCCAGCCTCAGAGCTTTAAACAGTTCTCTCTTTGCAAGAACAACTACCTTGTGACCCATTCCATTATATTTAGTTTTACCACTTGCAATACACATAAAATGAGGCTAAAGCATGATTTCTTCTGAGCTCCATGCTGCAAAAAGCATCTGGAAACATGACTCAAGGAGGTGCTTGGATAAGTTTTTAATCCAGTCCATATTATGCAGGGACAGTTCTAAAATTGTGGTGTGGCACACACTGTGTTTTTAGCTGTGAGGGGAAGGGATAGACAAGGTGAGAGTACGTGAAGGATGTTTGTGGCAAAGGTGGCAGAGAAGGACTTGTTCCCACAGACCCTTCCCAACATTCCCAGGCACATGGGGTCTCATTCCTGGGGTTGTCAGGACAGGAGCTGGACTCGATGATCCTTGTGGTTCCCTTTTATCTCAGGATATTGTATGACTCAGTGGTTCTGTGGCAGCCTGCCTGGCTGCTTTGGGCTCACCTGCATCCCAACGTGATGGACTTACTGCAGCTTCACCAGCTGCCATCTGTCACCTGTCCTAGCCCTGGGACACACATTCTAGCTCACCCAGCTATGTTTGAAATAGCACATTCCCACTTCCCAGGGACAAAGGCAGGCAGAGCAGGGAAGTACAAGAGGCTTCAGCTTCAGAAACTGTCACCTGTTTTATTTGACAGCCAAGCTCTTGCCTGTTGTCTGTACTGCAGCCACACTGCTTTACTGGAGAGGTGTCACTCTCTGGTAAGATAGACAGGTGACTCTCTTACACAGATATGCTAAATTCAAACAAATTCTGTCTTTTTTCCTGTTTAATTCCATGGCTTTTTTTTTTTTTTTTTTCTTCCAAAGATCACAGAATCACAAAATATGTAAGATTGGAAGAGACCACCTTGGGTATTTTGGTCCAACCTCCCTGCTCAAGCAAGACTATCCTGGAGCACATGGCACAGGTTTGCATCCAGATGGTGCTTGAATATCTGCATTGAGAGAGAGACCCCACACCTTCTCTGAGCATCTGTTCCAGTGTGTGGTCACTGCACTTCCTCATATTCAGGTGGAGATTCCTGTGCATCAGTTTCTGCCCGTTGCCTCTTGATCTGTTGCTCAGCACCACCGAGAAGAGCCTGGCTCCATCCTCTTGCCACCCTCCCTCCCTTCAGATATTTATGCACACTGATGAGGTCCCCTCTCAGTCATCTCCTTTCCAGGCTGGACAGGCCCAGCTCCCTCAGCCTTTCCTCATAGGAGAGGTGCTCCAGTCATTCTCTGTTGTCCTCCACTGAACCTGCTCCAGGAGCTCCATGTCCCTCTTGGACTGAGGAGCACAGAACTGGACACAGCACTCCAGATGTGACTCATCAGGGCTGAGGAGAGTGGCAGGATCACCTCCTAAGGCACCCCAGGATCCCATTGGCTTGGCCACAAGGGCTCACTGCTGGCTCATGGGCCAGCTGACCATCTCTTGTCCACTGTGACACCCACAGGACCCTCTGCACAGAGCACCTTCCAGCAGGTCACCCCAGCCTGTGCTGGGGCCCAGGGCTGTTCCTCCCCAGGTGCAGGACCTGCATTTGCATTTGCTGAATTTCAGCAGGTTCTTCTCTGCCCATCTCTCCAGGCTTTCTGAAGGACTGAGAGGTTGAGGTCTTTCTGGAGGCTGCACAGCCCTCTGAGGTATTGGCCACTCCTGTGGGGAGGATGGCATGTGTTTTTCATTCATACTGCAGTGCTACATTTTAAGCAATAAAATGACACCTTTACTGACAATTTAATTTCACAGGGTTGGGGATATGGAGACATCCATCTGGGACTTTATGTCTTCTTTTTGGGGCAAATAACTCAAACCATGTTTAATGTTTTTTCCCATTGTGCAAGGCAGAGTGATGATGTTTCCCCCCATGCAAAGTGCAGTGAGGACCACCAGTGCACCAAGCTTACAGCCTCTGCAGAGCTCACTTGCAGAATGAAGAAGCAAGATCCTTGTAATTAAGGAGCTACAAAGATGCTAATTATGATTTTGTGGTCTTTTGTGTGCTGCTTGAAGTGGAGACTTGAGTTTTTAAAATATTTTTATGCTAATGCTTTATTTGATTTTTTTTTTCCTAGAGATTTGCTAAGTGTCAAATGTAATGACTTCAAGTTGAAGCACAGCACTTCTAATGGAGTGTGTAACCTTTCCACAACCTCACTGAGCAGCGACGAAATTTCCAGGCAAGCTAATTAATACTGGTACAGCACCAGGCGGGTGTAACTCCAGCAGCTTAACTCTCAGCCGAGAGGATGAAACCCTCCTGCCCTCCCCACACCCACATCTCACTAACAATGATGGATTTGGGACTAATCAGGCATTAAAACAGAGGATTAGTGAGCTGCAGACTGCAGTGATCACGGCTCGGTTTGCAGGGCATGCAGGGGACTGGCAAAAATTGCCAAGCATGCTCCCACTAAATTAATGTCTATGCACCTGAAAAACCTCTGTGGGCAGCAGAGACTGTTGGGCTAAATATATAAATGTGATGATTTTGAAAGATCAGCAGAAAAAGCAGCACAGAACAAGAACTTAATGGGAAATGTTAATAGAGGAGCAGATATAGGTAGGTGAGTGTGAAGATCGAGTACAGTCCAAGTGTGGTACCACACCCCACTGTCTTACATTTAAACAAACCCCTTTTTGAAAATGTGGCTTATGCAGCAAGTACAGGGAGTGTAGGGCTCACTTTCACCTGTGTCCAGAAAAGGTGCCACAAAAAGAATATACTCTCCTAGTTTTTTCTGTTTTGACTCCACTCAAGGCAAGGAGAAATTGAAGTAGGGAAAGAACACAGCATTAAGGGAAGCAGGGGTTGGAGGTTTCAGAGCTAAAAGAAATGTATAATTGTCTTCTTTAGGATTCTTCTCTTGGCTGAGTTGATCATAAGAAGCAAGATATTTAAGTGCCCATTGCTATGCATGCAATAATAAGTAATGTGGTGCAATAAAAACTGTGCTTGCACATCAGTCATGGAAGGTGCTGAGCTCCCTCCACCTCTGGCTCCTGCCACAGGCCTTCCTGTGGGATGTGTGTGCAACAGCTTGGTGGCTCTGGAGGAAGATGCTGTTGTCAGGCTGTGTCACCTCTCCAGAGCCTCTAGAAGCCACCTTGGATAGGTGCCAGCCCTGCTGAATGAGGGAAGAAGCCATCCCACCATTGCTTTACACAAACATGGCAATGTTTGCTGCATGGCTTTGAGGCAAAGCCATCCATCCTGGGTCAGGGCTGGGCAGGCAGATCTGATTATTGTTGGTATATTCACGTAGCTGCTGTGTGAATTATTTCTCCTGCAGCTTGTGGATTTGCTTTTAGAGGTGTGCCAGCACTCCTGGGCAGTCTGGTGATATTTATCACTTCCCTGCAGATCTGAGCCTAGAGCTGTAATTCCTTCAGAAGTTTTGCTCCCCTGCCAAGCAACCTGTATAGAAAAGCAGCACTCACTGTGTTGGAAGCAGGAGTGTGGATACAGGGTGCTGATTCCAGCTGATGAGGTGCTGAGGTGAAAAAGGCATCTTACAGTATGGCCTTGAAGAGATCTTCTGTGGGACCCACAAATAGCACCCTGGAGCCACATCAAAGCACTGACACTTCTCCAGGTGCTCCAGCATGGTGACAGAGCCCATGTGAGCAGCTGCTGCTGTGCTGTGCTCTCATACAGGTGTGTGCCTGCTGTGCTCTCAGTGCAGTGTCATAGAACTTCAAGAGGATCACCTTTATTCTCTGAAATCTGCTGCTGGCCACTGTTCTCATACAGTCATAACATTAGCAATCTCCTGCTTCTACTAGCAAATTATTCTGCTGCCCAGGAAACCTTTGTCCCTCTCATGTCCTGCTCACTGAATAAAGAGCACCACACCTTCCACCAGGGGCCCAAGTCTCAGCTCTCTGAGTTTTCAGGAGGCTGAAGGCAGAAGAGAGAACAGTTGGCAAATGGGCAGTAAGAAAAAGATCTGATAAAATAATTGAGTGGTTCAGTAAGTGGGACTGACAACAGAAAGGAAAGCAGCTGAAGAGAGGAAAGGGTTTAAAACTAGAAGTGTCACTGGATGATGAAGTGGTGGCAGAGTGGAAGGAGGGCAAATGCTGGTAAAACTTACTTTGGGATCTTGTGGGAGCTCTCAATGGTCTGAAAGTCTTATTTTAGCACATGTGCTCTGTGAATTGCTGGAAGATCCTAAAGTAGTGCTGCCCACTGGATTTGGAAGATGCTTCCATGAAGTGCCAGAGTTGAATAGTGTTTCACTGCCTTTCCCCAGTTTGTGCTCCCCAGAATCACTCTGAGAATCAGACTGACTGTCCAAACAAATGTGAGCTTTGCTTTGGAGCTGCAGTGGTGGGCAAACAAAAGCACCAAAGGCAGCCACTGAACACAGGGCACTGATGCCTCTTGCACATCTTGCTTTATTCAGAGGTGGGTTACAGCTCCTGTGTCTTTCACACCTGAGACAAGAAGAGAAGGACATAAAGCACATCTCCCACCGACTGCACAGGATGTCACTTTCTCTGCAGGTAGATCCTTCTGCACTGACAGCCCATCAATGAGGGGTCCCATGGGATGGACTTTCTGTGGTCAGCACATAGAGCAGGTGTTCCAATACCTTTATAAAGTGGAGTATAGAGGGGATTAATTACTTCTCCTGCTCAGGAGAACTGGCAGATGTGTTGTGTGCACAAAAGAGAGACAAGGGAGAGCTGCCATCTGCTGTTGGAAAAATCCTGGTTCGTTCTTTAGCCCAAGCACAGCTGAGAGCTGCAGGTGGCTCCTTCATTCCCATCCCACACAGAGCAATATTCCACATGGGAAACAGGAAACCCACCTGCACTGGGGAGGAGAAAAGTTTGCCCTGAAGATCTGCTGTTCCCACATGTAAATCAGGAAGGAGGAGATGGATTTACTGACCTTTTGTACCACCCACACCAGCAGCAAACAAAGAGGGGAGAAGGTATGGCAAACCCACTGTGCCTCCAGGAGGGACTTCAGTGGAAAAATCAACCCCATCTTAAAATGTAAGCCACAGATAGTCAATTGATCAGTATTTAGATCTGATCTCTGCAGTGGGTTTCCAAAAACCTGAGCATTCTGTATTATCACAGAAATGAAAGAATTGGTGATGTGCTACACTTCTAAACTCTGGGTACTTAGGGTGAAAAAGAACATTAATCACTAACTGAAAAGGCAGCTTATTTATTGGAATGCCATTTTGAGTCATTCAAAATTATTTATTTGCTTCTGAAAACATGTTTACTTCTATTTTCTAAAAGACATTTTACATCAGCTCAGCTAAATGTCACTGTATTATTTTTTTACATGAAAAGACATCCAAGTATTTAGTACAAATTAAAGAAAATACTTCAGTCCTTTAAACAGCAAGTTAATCTTCAATTAAGAAAACCCAAACAAACAAATTTAAAAATTCTGCATATAAAAGTATCTCTTGCTTATATTTTTTCCAAAAGAAAAAATGAATGAAGAAAAAAGCAATCCATTAAAAAACATTCCTGATCACTTACAAGGGAACCACACAATTCAATAATCCAGGACCAGATCTGTCATAAGCAAACACAAATTCATAATATAGTGGCACTGATTTGACCTGAAAGTAAAGACTTTTCAATTATTATGTTGAATTTTTTCACTGCAAATTGGTATTTTTTAAAGGATAAAAAGAAAAAGATAATAATTCTAGAGTGTGTAAACTCAAGTGATTTTCCAGTAGGAATGCTGGGACTAGCAGTAATAATAGTTAAAAACGAGTGTTCAGTCAATTCAGTTGTTTGCATTGGTGAATTTTTGAGTAATGATATTCTGCTCTGGTAGATGCATGTGTGTGTCTAAATATATGCTTATAGTCCATGTCTGAAGCTTTTGACCTTTTTACCTTTTAAATAATGACTGAGTTATAAAAGAAAAAAAAAAACAACCCAAAACCCTATGATGATAATTCAAAAATAAAATATTGATTTAATGCAGTAATTATGCACAAGGCATAGCCTGATAAAACTGAAAAATTCTTATTTTCCCCCCAAACAGATAACAGGAATTTTATCCCACTCTACTTCAGAGGGGAAAATTCCCAATCCAACTGCTTCTAACTTAAAGCAGTGTCACTTAAAGCAGGAGCTGGTGATGCCAGCAGCAGCTGTCACACACTCAGCTGAGTCCAGAGGACTGATTTCAGATGAGGGCAGGTGAAATCCCCTTTGCAGGGCATCTGTGCTTCACACTGAGCCCTTTTGAAGTGAAAACCTTCCAGAACCACACCAGTGCAGGGTTTTCTTGTGTTTGTGTGGGTTTTTAGCAGCGTTTGCCTGAGAGCAGAAGGCAGCAGTGGTTACACCCAGCAATGCTGCAGCCAATTGTTCCACTGCAGGGACCAAGGGCTGGCAACTGGTTTTCCCAAGGTGGGTTACAAGGTGTGCTGGAGAGACAAACAACAGCATGATGTGGCCAGCCCTTCACAGAGTTCCTGATGTCACTCTGAGAAGAAGGTGCTAGAGCTCCCACACTTTGGTGTCTAAGGGCTGTGGCAGCTTCTGAAGATCCCCAGCTCTCCCACAGCTCCCTGCTCAGCTGCAGAGACACCTTGAACTCGGCAGGGTTTGCAAAACCCACGCAGCCCTTCCCCTCCGGATGCACAGCGTGGAGGAGAGGAGCACCTCAGCTTTGTGCCTTTTCCTTCCAGAAGACAAAGGTGAAAGTGTAAAGTGTAAATCTCAGCCACTGCAAGCAAACGTTGATCTCCCTTCAAGGCTGAAGAGAGAGCTGGAAGCCCCGAGGTCCCCAGGGCACAGAGTGACAGAGCCCAGGCAGTGCCAGGCGCTCTGGGGCTGAATCACAGTCTGGCCGAGCCGGTCGGATATCCTGAGAGCTGCAGGCTGCCACGGGATGGCCGTGCAGGGCAGGAAACTGCTCCAAAGCAGAGAGAAAACAAATTAAACAAACCTTTCAGACAGTTGCCAATAAAGTTTCTTTGGCTCTGCGTCTGGGCATGGCTCCCAAATGCAGCCTCTCGCCCTGGGATAAAGCACTACAGCCTGGAATGAGAGTCAGCTGCGTGGGAGGAGTGCGTGTGTCTGTGTCTGGGCTGGGAAACACATGTACTCCAGTGCCTAGAAAAAGCTTTTTACTTTGGGCCTTGCTCCAGAAAACCTCTTTCCTTGCTTTTACAACTGTCCCCTGTTCTTTGGGACTACCCAGATGTTTAACCCAGCCTGAGGACAGGGAGCTGAGGAGTTTTCTCTGCACCATTCCCTCTGACCCCCAGGCCTGGGAGCAGCCAGCCTGGAGCACAGCACCTCTGTTCCCCTGTGGGGTGGGATGGGATGGGATGGGATGGGATGGGATGGGATGGGATGGGATGGGATGGGATGGGATGGGATGGGATGGGATGGGATGGGATGGGATGGGATGGGATGGGATGGGATGGTCACCAGGCCGTGGGGGTGACCTGTGTGCAGCTCTGCACCCACAGCTTCTGGCTTTACCTGTTGGGAGGGAATCAAGCCTCAGCCTCAGCCTCAGCCTCAGCCTCAGCAGAGAGGGGACAGCCAAATACCTTGGGGGTTGAAAGAAGGGAAGGAGGAAGAGGGTTGCTGTTGGTCTGTTCCTACTGGTTTATCCTGAGGTTCTGTTAGGGTATGGACTGATTGTCACTTTTAAAAAATCTATATCCTGCAAAACTTTGCAATTATGTGAGAGGTTTAGTCTCAAATGAAAGGCAAACAGGAACCACCATCAACCCGTGCGTCCTTAGCCTGCCAGACTGCAGCAGGAAGCTGGAGGAGGAAAAAAAAAAAAAAAAAGAGCGAATAGTTTTGTTTTTCACATCCCAATTTGAACCCAGTTTGAAGCGGGGCAGGGCGGAACCCGAGGGACGCGGGTGCGAACGGGACCCGCGGGGCGAGGATGCAGAGGCGCCGGCGGCAGCAGAGGGAGGGGGCTGGGGATGAGCTGAGGCTCCTGCCCTCCGTGGGGCGGAGGGATGGAGGGCTCGGCTGTCCCCGGGCGGTGCCGCCCGCCCCGGCCCGCCCCGCACACCTCGGCCCGCCCCTGGCGACCTGCGGCACCGGCGGGGCGGCTGCGACCGGGAGACCGGGAGACCGGGAGACGGGGAGACAGCTCCGGTGAGGCTGCTCCGGTGAGGCTGCTCCGGTGACACTGTGCGGTGACACTGCCGGTGACACTGCCAGTGACACTGTGCGGTGGCGCTGCTGGTGGCACTGCCGGTGACACTGTCCGGTGACGCTGCTGGTGGCACTGCCGGTGACACTGTGCGGTGACACTGTCCGGTGACACTGTGCGGTGGCGCTGCTGGTGGCACTGCCGGTGGCACTGCCGGTGACACTGCCGGTGACACTGCCAGTGACACTGCCAGTGACACTGTCCGGTGACACTGTGCGGTGGCGCTGCTGGTGGCACTGCCGGTGGCACTGTCCGGAGACACTGCCCGGTGGCACTGCCGGTGACACTGCCGGTGACACTGTCCGGAGACACTGCCGGTGACACTGCCGGAGACACTGCCGGTGGCACTGCCGGTGACACTGCCCGGTGGCACTGCCGGTGGCACTGTCCGGAGACACTGCCGGTGACACTGCCGGTGGCACTGTGCGGAGACACTGCCGGTGGCACTGCCGGTGACACTGCCCGGTGACACTGCCGGTGACACTGCCGGCGGCACTGCCGGTGGCACCGCTCCCTGCCCGCCCGGCCAGGTGACATCGCGCGCTGCCCCGGACGCGCATCCCCCGCCCGGTCCCTCCCGCGGGATCCGCCGTGTCCCCGGGGACAGGACAGGGACCCGCCGCACCCCTGCTCTGTGCCCAACCCACCTGCGAAGGAAACCCGAGGGAAAAAACCGCACCGCGGCTGAGAAGAGCGTTCAGTGAGTTTTTTAACCCGCCCCCCAAAACAGCTTGGGAAATGCTTGAGGAGATGGGGTTAATCTAACATGATCGGTGCAGATACCAAACTTAATTTATTAGATCTGCCTCAATTGCCTAAATAGCTGGAAATGCTGTATTTTTACAGGATTCTAGTCGTTGGGATGGGGCAGCCCGTGTAGGCAGAAATGGCATTATTTGAGTGTGCATGAGGTGGATGAAGTAGTTGCAGAAAGGATTTTTGAAGTGTTGGATGTTGACTATAACTATTTTGGTTTGTCTCCAGTATACTCAGTATTGAGTTAACAATCCAGCAACTTCTGTTATGTATTTGCTGAGTATTGTTCACTAATTTAATGGCTTTTTTGTGGTGTGGGCAGATAGTTCAGTGTAAATTTCAAATAATTTTGCCTACAGCAATTTTCAGTGGATAATGCAGGAATGTGTTTATTTTAACTCAAGCATTCTTTCTCCTACCTTATCAGCTATCTTTATTCCCACACAGGCCTTATCACAGAGGTATTTATTCATAATCCTTTCTTTGCAGGCTTAATGCTCTACACAGAAAGTGAGGCCGAATAACGTGCACATGCTGAGTACTGGAGGAGAGGCTGAAGGACATCCTGTTTTGTTTCAGCAGTGTTGTTATTCTTTGGGGTGAAATGAAGAATTTGATTTTGTTTTGGAAACACTCATATTTCTGATGCAACCGAACTTCAGTAACCTTTTTTGCAGTACAGATTTCAACAAATTATTTTTTTCTCTCGAACAAAGATGCAGAACTTGTCAGTGGTAGAAAGTGTTGCTGATACAGACATTTCACACTGTGAGTCTCCCAAAGAGCTGGCAGGTGCTGTGTCCCTCAGTGAAAGTGGCTGTAACTGCAATGAAAGAACAAGTAATGGAGAAATTGCTAATCTTGAAGCAATGCAGCAAAGCATCCCTGTATGGAAGAGCAAAGGGAGAAGTTATGAGGGGTTTTCTGAGAGCAGCTTTAGTACCTCAGAACCCAGCGGCTCCTGGGGTGATTTTGAAGGCTTCCAGGAGCCCTTAGACAAATCAGAGAGATTTGGTTGCAACCTTGAAGTTCTGGTGAAGTCAGCAGAAGCTTCTGGAGCTGACCCTGGCCGGAGCAGCAGAGGCTGCAGCGTTTCTGCTGCCCAGGAGGGTGCTGAGCCATCTCTGTGCCGTGGGATGCAGGAGGATTCAGGCTCCCTGAGTGAGGTACGTGCTCACAGCAAACCAAGGACCACAAATATTCATGTCACTGCTTCCTGCACCTCTGGATTTGTACCTGTCTTCTGTGTAGAGGGTAATGCTGCACATGCCGAGAAACTGTCCTGCTACTTCAAGTGGAACAAAAGCTACTTCTTTACAGTGTTTGACAAATACTTGAGCTGTGCTGCTGGAGAGCTTTGAAGAATGTAATGCACTATTTTGCTTCTAGGCACTAGGAATAAGTAGGCACACAGGCAAGTAAGCACATATGCACCATGAACCTTGCCCTGAAGGACATGCAATTTAAAATTTAGACAAGAAGGAGCATAAGGAACAGCAAATTGGGAAAGTGGGTGACAAAAGCAGGGCAGACAGAAATTCTATGAGTTGCCTGCAAACTTACTGAAGTAAACTGACATACCATTGAGTTAGAAATTGGCAAAAACAATATCTTTTGTTTATTTAATATATTCCCTGAATAATATCGACAGTTTTTTCTGGAATTTTAGGCTGATGGTAGCACAAAAGAAATTAATAAAAATAATATAATTCATTTTTTAGCATAAGGTATAACATTCGCTCTTACAATGTTAGAATTAAAACTCTGAGTAAATAATGCAATGAATTCTTATCAGCACAAAAAAAAAAGAAAGGTTCAGGTAAAGAGTTATACCTTGTTGGGATAAATGTGTTTCCATGTGGACCAAACATGCATCAGCAAAGGGAAGGAAAGTAACAAAAGGGAAGAAAGAGCATACAAATACAGAACAAAAGCCCCTTGTTCTTACTACTTTCATCCTAAATGACAACACTTGAAAAAAGAGAACAATCAGCTAAGACTTCCATGGGGTTAATTTCTAGCAGTAATAATTTATTGCTTGCAGTCTGTTGGGTGAGTTTTAGTATGTGTAGGGAACTGAGACTTTTCTGGAATTTTTGCCCTTTGCCTAGGAATTTTACTTGTTGCAGAAGTATTACTAAAAACAAACAAAGATGCAGGTGGGAAAAGCTGCCCACGCTGATTGAGTATAGACATACAAAATACCTGGTTATTGGTGTGCACAAACAGAGAATTCAAATTTTTTGTAATGCTGGAAATGGGGGACAAGAAGCCTTCTGTTGGAGAAAAAGAATGTTGTAATGACTGAAGCTGAAAGGGAATATAGCAGGTTGCTTGGTTTCTTTCCAGAAGCAATAGATCTTAATCTTACTGAGGCCTTTATTTTGCATTTGTTAAAGGCAGGAGAAAATGTCCAGCACGAGCTAAATAAGTTAAACATACTTAGAGTTTCAAGTTGTCTTTTCTCCTCTCAAGGGGGAGAGAGAGCCACAGAGCTGCTGGAGATTCCTTGGAGTGCAGAATATATGTGTAATTCATCCTTTATCCCTGTGCTTTTTGTGTTGTTAGTTTGAGATCATAAAATCTTTGGACTGGGACTGTGGCTTCTGTATGATCAATAGAAAAAAGGCCAGGTGGGTTGGAAGGGACCTCTGGAAATCATCTGAGGTCAGAGGTCTGACCTTCAGTATTTATTGCTTCAGTTAATTAAATGACATCAGTTGGGATCAGAATCGTGTTTTAAGATGGAAACAATCATTAATTTCCTTGCAATAGCTGGGTGTTTTGCCTACACAACTGAACACTTTAAGGTCTTCTCATGTGCTCTTTAAACATTGGCCACTGAGATGGTGCATGTGTTTAAGCCATGGGGTATTTTGATATAATAGGATATAGAGGATTTATTCACAAAGTACTGATGTGAACTTTGTACATTGGTCTTTTTATAATTAGTGCAAAGCCACAAGACAAATGGAAATATATCCAAACTTTGTTTCAAAAACACTCACTGAGATAGACAGTAATAAAAGTAATAAAAAATCGCTTTTTCTGTCTTGGCTAAACTCTAAGTCAGTGGCCTGTATGTGTGTTGAGCAGCACCAAGGCTCCACAGAGATGCTGCAATTGAGGCAGAGCTGTGCTTCCCTCAGTGCAGTCCCTGGGGCTGTAACTTCCCCCATCCCAAATCCAAGAGCAGCTCCCTGGCTTTTCCTTGGCTCCCATCCCACTCCAGCTTTGGTGCCCACCTGGAAGTTATTTTTTTTCCTGGACCATATATGCTTTAGCAAGTGTTACTTTATAGAATTTGCTTCTCCAGCATCCATCAGGATCCTCCATATTGTGTGTCTGTTGAAATAATTTACAAATTATTGAAAGTATTGTGACACTTTGGGCAAGATTCAGAGCGATTTACCCAGGAGTCTTTGAAAGTCCCAGCAGTGAATCATCAGGACAGGATTTTAGCAAGGTCTTATTCAGGAGGGAGCAGCATGGGGCACCAATTCTGGTCCTTGAAGCATGGTCAGGAGTGCAGAAGCCTTCTACCAGCTCTGTTGGTTTTGTCCACTTATCCTTAGATTAAATCTGTGCTCTCTCAATATTCACCCCACTTGTCTGAGTTCAGAGACTGTGGAAATGTTTGAATTAAAAATTTATGAAACTATAAAAATATGGAGTATCCATGGTTAGGGTTTTCAGACTACACTATTGTTTGCTGGGCTAAAACCCCAAACTGACTGATTAATTTCTGAGTTTTCACACAGTGTTGCTGCTCCAGCACTGCAGTCCCTGGGCAGGGGGGCCAAGTCAATTAATTTGCTGGTATTTGGGAAATCACAGTAATTCCTTCCTTGAAGGAATAAAAGCTTCCAAACCAGACGGCATGCCTCTAGGATAGGATGTAAATTATGCACATTTTCCCTTGTATTTGTATTTTTTAGTTGTCAGATAACCCTGCTTGCAGTGGTTGCTTCCCCTGGGCCTGTCTAGATCACTCCTGTGCTGTGGTCAGTCCTCCAAACCTCCTCCTCATCGCTGCTGGAGGAGGAACAAGGATTTAAACCTGGCTCTGATTTTTAACATAGGCTGGAAAAAGTTTGGTGCAAACACAAACGTATACAAACATCCTCACCCCCAGCTTTTTGCAGACTTGCTCAGTGCAAGTATTTCTTGGTAACTGTAGCATTTGGCAGGTGTGTTACACTTGAATTAGGAGTGTTTGAATACTGAGTTAGCAAAACAAGCTGTTGAATTGATGTGAACATCAGATTTGACCTGGACTGAATTAGCTGAGCAGAAGGAGGAATCACAAGTGTTAAATATGCAAGCCTATGACAGAGAAGGTGGGAAGTTAAAGAAAACTCTGGGACTCTTGTTTCCTCTAATTCTAGGTATTCAAAATACTCAAAACATTGAAATATTAATTCAGTCCCTCTGCTGTTAATATTAATATAAATATAAATTCTAAAAAACAATAAGACAATCTCTAGAAGTATTATAATCTTTGGACTAGGTCATTCATAGATTATGGGGGTGGCCTGTGTGTTGTATGTAATAAAAATCTCTTTTTTTCTAGGAAGACCACAGCTATGAGGAGATATTTAAGTTGAGCTTTCCAGAAATCTTTGTACCACAATCTGGAGAGTGCATAAGAAGCTTAGAGCAAGTTCTTGATGCAAAAAATGAAGATGTTTGGACTCCTGAACTTTTGAAGAATCAGTTTTGGTAATGAGTTTAGATTACCAGTTAAAAAAAAAAGAAAAAAAAGAAAGAAAAAGTTCCTCATCAGTTACACTGTTTCATAATTTAAAAATCAGTGGTACACCTAACCTTTTTAGTACTATGCTTTTCAGTGTATAGCTCTTACAAATTTTTTAGCACGTTGTTAAAGGAAATGGATGGTGTTTCAGCCATTGGAAAACAATGAAGGGAATATATCAAAATTACAAATTCCTGCTTAGAGCTTTTCCTGCTGTTGGTGTGCCTCCTTATGACTAAGCCTCTGGAATGCCAGAACCCAACAGGCAGCCTGTTCTTCCTGTTTGCTTGTCCTTTCTTTACAGCACATCCCACTTATTTCTTCATCATTGGAGGCTGCTGCTTCTACTAACAACTTACTTGCTTTTTTTTCCCTCCCACCTCAGTTTTCCCCATTGGTAACTTCTTCTCATTTAACCAGATGTGCTTCAGAATCTGTGGTGCATCTGGCTTTTTTCCTGGGCTATGTTAATAGCAATTAGTATTATTATCTAAGCTTTCTCTTGCAACAGCTGGAACACTTCTGGTTTTGTTACATGTTTTTTAAAGACCAGCAGCTTCAGAGAAGTATTGTAGTTACTGAACAGAGTTGCAGTTATTTTTCATAACTTGGAGGCTTTGTGTCTAGAAAGCAATGTCAGACCATACTTGAGAAATGTCCTAAGACTCAGATGAAACTTGGGTAAAACTTTTAATATGGGCACCCTTTCAGCCAAGTTCCCTGCATATGTGTTATATTTTAATCAGCATCAAACTTGTGGAGAAATATAATTGTAAAGGGGACTGCACTATTACAGCAGAGTGCCAGGTAAAAACAAAAATTTTCTGATTTACTGTGACAGTAACTAAGGTCAATGATAAGTGCAAACTAAGTAAATCCCAGCTGAATTTTATATGTGGTGAATGCAGTGTAAGAATCCAGAGCACCACACTGAGGGAACTCTCTCCTTGCTTTTCAGCAGTGAGTGCCTTGGGCTTGTTTTGTAGGACAGGTGAAGCTGCAGAGGTGAAGTGTGACCTATGGGATGGAGAAAGACTTGAGAGACAGAAGAGGCAAAGTGCAGAACTGACAGGGCTGAACTCTGCCCACATTTCACAGAAGCAACAGAGTACTGTGAGCTGCTGGCATGCAGCAGTCTCTGAAATGTGCTTCTAATGCCCTTCTTATCTGAGGAGCACAAACACACTTATGCTGACTGACTTACTGCTTCCACTAATTGTCATGCCAGCTCGTCACTACATTGGGTTGGTAGTTTGGACAAGTGTAGAAAGAGTTTTAAAACAAGTTGAATGTTAGATCCAAGCTGATATACAGCTGTGTGTAGTGAGAATAACTGTTGCACATGGAAACCTCAGCTCAAAACCTCAAACTGTGTTTTGTTCCCTAGCATGGATTCTGGAGCTGTGTGGAGAGCACTCAGAGACTTTGATAATACCCCCAGCTTAAGACATCCCTGGAGTAAATCTCATTGCCAAGAAAACCTCTTGAGTGTTCTCGGAATAGATGCAAATCAAAAGGTAATTGAACAATGGTTTTCCATTCTGCCAGCATAAACACTGGGTTGGGAATCTGATCTTCTGTAAGCTGTACATGCAGATGCATGAGGGACTAGATCTGGGTGAGTCACAAGGTTGTGTTTTTTTTTTTTTTTTTTTTTTTTTAAGACAATAACTTAGTGTTTTCTCATCTTCATGTGTAAGTAATTATGAAATTGTGCAGGATCACACTTTGTCTTTACACTGAAATCTGCCCAATGCAGTTCCCTGTTGTTAGGTGGTACACTCAGCTTTGTAGAGATGTAGAGGCAGCTTTCAGGTGCTAGAGATGGAAATCAGCTCCCTGGTGTGTGTACAGGAGGATTGTTTACTTGTTTTGCTCAGAGAGAAAACTCTTAGACTAATATCTTTCTGTTAAGTGAAAATCAGAACTGAATCAGAGAGGCTGTTACAGTAATTATATGATGATTTTACTGTGGAGAAACTGAAAGTGTGTTCAACTTCCCCTTTCCTCACATTATTCCTCTGTTTTTGTGAGGCTTGAGGGAGAGTTTGTTTTAAATTGGACTGAAACCAAACCTGCAATGTTGAAAGATCTCAAATAGAAATGTCTAACAATCTCTTGTTTTGAGAAGGTACAGGTGTCAGGGGTGGTTTAGAATTCAGTCATTTAGCTGGGATTAATTAGTCACATGTAATTTGCAGAAGTAACTATTTCAATTGATTATTTGAATGCTGAAGCATGGGATTGGTGAGGTAATGATTTTATGGGCATATTTGACTTTTCTTGCAAGTTACATGCTAACAGGACAGTGCTGAAAGTGGAAACCTATTTTGCACTTGAAAAGGTCACTTTGTAGAATTCTGTAATTTAACAGAGAGAATCAGAGACATTTCCCTAACATAGCTAAACTCCCATTCTGTTCCTTTCTTGCCCCCCAGAATTAAATCAATGCCCAGGCAGCTTAAACTTACATCATTATTTCTTATCTGTTACTGGAAAACTGTATTGCTTTTAACAATAGTGATCAAGACTCATTTCTCACCAATGCTTTGGTGCTAATTAAGGCTAATTCTAATAGGAAATGGCTTTTTTATTGATTGAAGATTCCTGTGTGTAGGTGATGCCTTGAGGAGCTACCTGGAACAGAGGCTGGACAGAGTTAGAGAATAAAGTAGGTTTTTATTAAAAGGCTTTCAAAGGATACACCTTGGGCAGTGCAAAACCCCACAGAGGCTGCACCCAAGATGGACAACAGTCACCAGACAGATAAAAGTTTGGTCTATTTGCATATGAGAGGTTAATTGTCCAATTACAGCTTCTGGTAATGAAGACAAATCCCCCAGTTTGCTTCTCTCCCCAATTCACTTTTGTTTATACTTATTGGGCCTGAGGCTGTTTTGGTGACCTTGATTCTCAGGACTAGAAGGATTGTTTAGTCTGACCAAAATGTGGAAAAAGCCAGCTAGCATTCTATACAGAGTTCAGAGTTATACACTAATGCAGTACAGAATCTGAAAAATATAAATCTAAAACTTAAGGCATCATTCATAGAACTGGTTCTGGCGTAAAATTGTTTTAATGCAGAGGGGGACACATGATAAAATACAGCTTCAGAACGTGAAATTTGGTGCTTGTTATTTGAGGGAAACTTCTCTTTTGGTTGTATGCACTGAAATCAGATAGAAGTGTATAAAATAAATTCATAAATAAAATGTAAATTGTTTTTATAGGGTGTTTCAGAGAACCAGGCTGATATTCTTGAGGAATCAAATGGCAAAGATAATGAGGATTTTAGACTTGATGGATTCAGTGTTAATGACTGCAAAGCATTGATCCAGACCAAGGTAAGGATTGTTCTGGAGGTGAGCACTTCAGAGAACCACAGACTGTATTTAAGATGTTCCTCTCTGCTGTCCCACACCTGTTCCCATGTAATGGTCCAGTCCTGGTATAACTTTTGATGTGGAGTTGGTTTTTGCTCTTTGATACCTCTCTGATCATTCAGCAAAGCTACCTTGGCACTTGTTTGTTTCTTGTTACAGCAATGAAAGTTGGAAGGAAAATTGTGTAATTCTCCATTGCTGTAAAACACCTCAGTCTGTTTTTTAGGAAGGTATTCTGGAGAAATAGTCTTAACCCAAAGTCCCTTCCTTAGTGGAGAATAAAACTGAGCAGCTGTTGTCACTGTGGAGGCACAATTTGAGACACACTTTCATTGCTCTGTTTTATCCTCTTTACTGCCTTGGACAGTGAAGGTGTGCAACAGTTCTGGAAACCTTGTATATAAGAGATGATAAAAATAAATAAAGAAATAAAACTTGAAAGGATTGTTCAGCTTATTCCTTCATCATTCAGTTCTGCTTTCTTCAGTGAGTACAGTGGCTGAATCACATTGGAAATGTGTAAAACACAGGAACAGGATTTAGACAAAGAAGAAGTGGTTTGAGGTTGACAAAGAAAGAATAAAACAAAAAAGAATTGTAGTGCTAAGTTAAGGTAAAAGGACAGTATTTTTTCTGGGATAACCTCATAAGGGAAAGAACAAACCCTGCAGCTTGATGTCTCAAAGAAAATATCATTAAAAACATATGTTGCTACTTCTAATTTAAAGTAAGTCAAATCATACAATGTGTTGTTTTC
The DNA here is from genome assembly GCF_029582105.1 of Oenanthe melanoleuca. Classification (NCBI taxonomy): domain Eukaryota; kingdom Metazoa; phylum Chordata; class Aves; order Passeriformes; family Muscicapidae; genus Oenanthe; species Oenanthe melanoleuca. The sequence goes on from NC_079339.1 coordinate 52,903,404, forward strand.
CATTTATCTTCATATTTATGTCTTTTTCTTTCCTCTAAAAAAATTAAAATACATTTTAAAAAATTATTTTAATGAAAACATAAAAATCAGGCTGGCATATGCAAAGTGATTAACCTCCTGTAGGATGGAAAAAATTAACTAAGTTTTTCTTTTTCACTCAGCTTTCTGTGTCACCAGACTCCAGACATGGTCACCTTTTCACCTGTAACCTCTTTTTGAAGACCACATCATCAAATGAAAGCACACAGTGTATAACAATCCCAAGGAAGAAGCAGATTTTTGCTGCACACAACCTAAAAATGAAATTTTTCAGTAGTGATGTTTGTTGAACTAAATGCAATTTTTAGGGTTTTTTTTTTTTTGTTTGTTTGTTTGTTTGTTTGTTTTTAACTGAATACAGTTTACCTTCATTTTGTTACTGACTTGGTACTATAGATTACAGACATCCTTTAGGAAATTGCTGTATGTGAGGGACCTAAGGCCATGTAATTAGAAGATCTTTCTCCTGTTTAGTTGTGAAGTCAGATTTTGTAATTTTGCCCTGCTAAGTTTTGCTGCAGTCGTGTCTTACAGTAAATGCTGCAGCTGCAGCCATGCTCCAAGATATCTCTGGTGGGCTCCCCTGAGCTACTGACCTTTCAGGCCTTAATGCCTCTGCAATCAAATCCCTTCTTTCCCTGCCAAAATCTGCACAAGTCTCAGGTGTGTTGTAAGTGCCTTGTCTCCATCTCTCCTCATTCTTGCTCCAGTTTGGATCAGCTCAGATCTGTTGCTTTGCCACTGCTGGGTGAAACGAGAGGAGCCTTCTTCATCTGGGGACTTTCAGTGGGGTTAAACAGAATGAAAGTGTTTTGATTTCTGTCTGGTGAAGCCTGCTGTGGTGACAGGGGTGGAGGCAGCAAAATGCTTCGTTCTGGTGTTGGTTTCTGGCTGAAATAAATCACCTTGTTGAAGCTGATTGGCACAGGACACGTTGGGTTCATTCAGCCACACTTGCACCATGCACACCCTGCTTGTGACAGCTCAGCAGTGTTGCAGTTCAGGACCTGCACAATGGTGTAAATTCCTGCCCTTTTAAAATTTTATTGGAACTATCAACTCTTGCCCATCTTCCTGCATGCTTGAGTGCCACAGGGGATGTCATTCAGAAGAATCTGTGTTGGCTCCCTGCCAACTGCAACAGCTTTATTTATTCATTGGCAGTAACTTTTACACAAGTTACTGATCTATTTGCTGCCCTGGCCATTCTGAATATGAAAATTTTATATGGCTTTTTGTTTTAAAGAGTTGCTAAGCATGGCAACTGGTATTTTATGTATTGAAAGCAGGGAACAAAGTTGGGTGTTCCAAAACTAAGCTAGCTAATTATTTAATGATGAGCATATTCTGTTCTTAGAATTAGGAATATTATAAAGCACTGGTAGACTTCAACCCTTAATCTAGTAAACTGTTCAGCAGTGACATTACAATTGCTGTAATAACCTCAGTGCTATTAGCATGGCATGATCTCTGTCCTGCTTACTCAGTAGATGGAGCAGGGCATTTAGAAAAATGTTCTTTTAAAATAGCCCTGCAGGGAGTCCTGCAATGCCAAACTGGAAACTCCATCTGGATACAAGAGCAGGGTTAATTTTCAGTTAACCCTAGATTTGAATTAATTTTCAGTTTCCCTTATATTCCTTCAGAGCTCTTAAACATGTATTAAATGTGTAGTCATAAGCTCACAAAAATGTTAAATAGCCAGTAAATGGTGATTGAATAGTTGAGGTTGGTAATAAACATTATTAAAATCAATTGTAAGGTTAAAATCCCATTTTTATGCTTTCAGACAAGCAGGGGCCTGCAGAGGGGCTTGAGGGGCAACTCATAGTGTGTGTAACATTCACTGATGCATTAGAGCCCTCTTTTCCTCTGGGCTTTCAATTTTGCCTTTGCTTTTGTGAACACTGGATGAATGTATCAAAAAATGTTTTGCACTGTTACTCTGGGAGAAGGATGAATATGTCATCTTCCCCTGATCTAGCTGATTTTACAGCCCTGTCCAAGGTACAGGATGGAAAGAAAGAAGGGTTCAGCCCTTGTGATTCAGCAGGGAAACAAACTGCTGGGGTTCCAAAGGTGATGGGCTCCACCTTCCAGGTCTTTCTTGGACAGACACTTTGACTCCTCACTACCTGCAAGCACTGGCTTAGGACAACTGAGGGACCTTGTAACTCCCATTTCCAGTCTGAGATGAATCAATTCACCACTCCAGGGGAAAAGAACAGCAAAATTTGAATGGCTAAGTAATTAAATTCAGCTTCAAGGTTGGGGAGTTCTGGCAACCCTGCAGCCCCCATCAGAATTTGGGGGCGCCCACGAAGACAAAACTGGGCTCTATTAGTGACCGCAGATCAGGGAGGCAAAGCAAAGGGTATTTCCAGCCATTTCCGGGCACATTTCACAGTGGAAACGTGGCCTCACCTGCTGTGGTTATCTGAGGAACGAGGGGTGCCTGTGACGTGCTGGGCACAAGCAGCAACACCGGTTTCCTGGAGTCATTTCCTCGTTCCTGTGTGCTGGCAGCCAGCCCGGGTGCTGCCCGCAGCACAGAGCGCTCTGCCTTTTAAACTTCGCCCTTCTCGTCTCAGCTGGAGCTCTCAGCTGTGGAATCCCGAGTTCTGCTGAACTAAACGTGTTACTGTGCTCCGTGTTTGCAGAAAGCAAATACCACCGACGGCTGACATTTGCTCAGGGTTTTGAAAAGGTGGGAACGAGAGCAAGGCAGGAGCTGGACAGGAATGCCTCTTTCTTCTGCTGGGATTAGAGGGAAAATATGCCCACAGAACAAAGTTTTTAAAAGTTCCAATCAGCAGTGTAATTACTGAAGTGCTTCCTTTGTGGAAGGAATGCTGTAAACATTCCTTTGCAAAAAAACCCCTCAAACCAACCTCATTGTGAAAGACTGAAAATTTTTCAATGCATGTTCTAAAATGTGGAATTTAATTAATTATAATAATTTTTAAAAGAGTCAAGAAAAAGAGTGGGGGGGGGCAGTCAGACTCCAGGATGATTTCTAACCACACTGTAAGCCCACCATTGGTTGCATAAGCAAAGATGGAATGAAAAACAAATAAAAGAAATCTTGTAAAGGCATAAGCTTTTTCAAAATGCAAGGTCATTGCAGGACTTAAAAGCAGTCTGGTATTTTTTAATGATGAAGATCAGCCTTAATAGTTTTAAAAATGGGACTTCCTGGAGTAGTCCTACTCCAGTTAAGACAGCAAAGGGAATATGGCTAAAACTGAGCTACCTTCAAATTAACTCCCAAATGTCCCTGTGGATTCAAGTTTAACTTTCCAGATTCACTGTGGAAGATTCAAAAGAGAAAAAGTTTCTGCTCCTTCTACTGAAATATGTCTGAGAACCTCCTAAATTGCCTCCCAGAGCAGAGCCTGGATACCAGAGCACAGCCAGCCTGGCTTAGTGCTCTGCTGGGTGGGGATAAGCAAGCCCTGATGAGGGAAAAATGTATGGAATGAAGTTGCAACATTTTTTGCTTTTTTAAATCAAGGCAAGATGCGTGTGAATGCTGGGCAAATCCTGAAATGCCAAAAATCCTCCAGCTTCCCCAAACATCTGCTTTATTAACACACACTTCTACAGACATCCTTCTGCACCTTCAGAGCTTATTGCCTCACTTCCAGCATTGATTTTGAACAGCATAAAATTAGTTTTGCCACTAATTTATAACTCATCTTCCTCACAGAACTAGCGGACAGGTTATTTAATTTTGTGTATTTTACTGTTGCTTGTGCTGAAAAATTAGTCTTTTAAAGTGTCACTTCCAGCACACAGATTACAGAGCTGGACAGAGCACTGTGGGTAGCACCCAGACCTCCCCAGCCAGCTGTTGGAAGCAGCACTGCACTCAGCTGTGCTGCTCTGACTGCTTTCAAATTCAGATCTTTCAGCATGGCTAAAAGTGTATGAAAACCTACACCACCTTTAAACAGTCTCAGCTTGCTCTGAAAGCTTCAAAAATATTTTCTTAGAACACTGAACTGCAGCACACCCTCGAAAGGCAGCGTTTGCTGCTGCTCTGTGCTGCAGCATCTGCAGCAGCTTCCTCAGGAATGAGTCAGTCCAAGAGCTGATGGCACGGTGGTCACACCACTGGATTGCTGTGTAGCTCCTTCTAGAACTGTGCTTTTTTTTCACACTGTGGTCAGCAGGCTCCAGACAGGGAGGAGGAAGTCTGTAAGCAGCAGCCAGTGCAGTCCCATCAGTGAAAGTTGCTGGAGAGCCCTCTCTTATGCCTCAGTTTATTTGATATGGAAGTTTTCTCCCTTAAAATGGAGGGAACTTAATGTAGTTCTTAAAATGGCACATAAAGAGATTTGTCTCTGTTTAAACACTTAAAAATGAGGGGAAATGATGATTCTGTCTCAATTTAAACCTGGAAAGATCATTGCAGAAAGATCTCATTTTAGAGGTCTACAACAGAAGAGGATGGAAACCTCTAAACCTGAAGCTCCGGTTTGATTTGTACAAGCAGCTTTTCACTAGCCCACAGTGGCAGGGCTTTTGTCCAGCCTGACAAGCACACAGGTCTGAAAAGTCATCACTATGTGTGTCAAGGACACTTGAATGTGACTCTTGCTTCCAGGCACAGCAACCCTTGAAGGGACTGGGAGCACCTCACAGGGCACTGGAGACAAAGGCCAGAGGACAGCTCAGTGCTAAAAACAGGTCACCTGTTCCCAACAGAAATCCTCCTGTCCCACCTCCTGGAAAAATGCTCTGTGGGCCATCCCTTCATGGTTGTGAGGGTGTAGTGCTTTTTAGTGAAAGCTCAGAGCCAGAGCAAAGCTGCAGCTTAGATACTAATAGCTGAAGTAGAGAAAACTTGTGGATTGCATTAAACGAGTGTAACATTATTAGAAGATTGCAAATTCTGACCTGCAGACTCAGACTCCAAGCTGGGAGCATGAGATACTGTGTAAGACAATGACCACTGAGCAGTGGAGGAGAAAACACCATGAAGACCGCAGATCTTATTATTATTAATGGTCCAAATTATTGTTATGGACATAACTGCCCAGGAATTTCACAGTTCACAGTCCCTCTTTGGAGGCACCAGCTCAGGCTGTGGTGCTTCCCTAAAGGAATCCATCCCTCAGGAAGCTCCATGTGGAACCCCATGGGGCCTGGCCTCTGTAATTTCTGTACAGGTTTGTAAGGTGTTTAGTATTTCTAGGGACAAAGCATGGAGGAGATGGGGTATGCAGAGAAGGAAAAAAAGGTACAAATGCTGAGGGAAAATGTTTTGTCTTCTTGGTCTTTCACTCACAGAAAAGGTGGCAAGGTGCCATCGATTTTTTTTTTTATGCATTGTTTTTAAAACAGTCACATACTGAAGGCTCCAAAATATAACTGGTTTAAATGCAAAACTGTGGCTTTTATTTCCAAACATACAATAAATAGGTCCACCACAACTAGCCTCTAACTTCATTTTACATGGAAGGATTTTAAAATTAGTTTGTGCATATTTAAAAATTAAACTTCCCTTTGCACATAATTCCAAACATAACCAAACTGCATTACACACCAGCTCATGGTCTTGGCACTGTGACACAAGCAACCAATTAGAAACAGAGCTCTGTAGCCAGGACTTGTACAAAAATTGCATTTTGAATTGTTGATAAAAGATCTACCAACAATTAAATCTTTTGCTGCAGCATACAAAAAACTTTAGTACATAAATGTTGAAAAGTTGTCTTCTGTTTCTGTAGAGACTGCAAGGTAAGTGGATTTATTAAGTTCACTATTTGCTATATGGTACGATTTTCATATCAAAATATCTTTACTGCATAGTAACATTCCGTATTTTCAAATGCAAGAAGAGATTAGATGCAGTCTTTTTATTTTATCCCTCATCACTGAATTTAAAGACATTTTTAACCGCATCTCTGTTTCATCACAGTGCAGAAGGCCCTTAATATTTCAAGGATTTATTCAGTCATTTTTAATACAAAAGTAGAGGCTGAGGAAAAGCCAGAGTAGTCTATACACAATGCACAATCTGTGTACATTCTGAAGCTGTACCTCTTCAAGAACTAGTTATACACTCTTCAAACAAATCCCTTTATCCAGCAATTCAAAATGCTTTAGATCAGAAGTTTTATATTAGAATCAATACAATATATGCATATAAATACATTTATACCCTTGGGTTGCTAAACAACCCAGATGGCTGCGAGGATGTGACCTGAAATGGTTCTCCATTGGCCTGGGATACCAAATTATGTCGGCAGCTAACTGTTAACCAAGAGAGTCACAGTAAAAAATGGAGATCTCTGCACAAGGCAGGTGTGCCACAGCATCAGTTAAGACTAGAAATACCAGGTGACACCCTGGCCCCTTCAACAGGGCCAGGATTTCAACTTCTGTGAGATGCAACACACAGGCAACATTTTTCCCCTCTGCCGACGCTCCCTTCATAAAAAAGTCTCAGCAGAACAACAAAAAACCAAAAAATACAACAAACCAAAGCAAAGGTTTTACAACTGCAAGTTTCCAAGACAGGCGCTGCAGCTTTCAAGAACAAAGTAAAAGTTTTATAATTAAAAAAAGAGGAAAAAAATAACAAAACCCAAACCAAAAAGCAATGTGCAAGTGTGAAACTCAGAAGACGATAGCAGGGATCGATCTAGACCTCGGTTCAGGCTGAAACACAGAACCCGAACTGCCTGATGGAAAACCAGTTCTCACTGCAAATCATCTCCAGCTGAGCAGGGTGTTCGTGTATCTGTATAAAAAGAGCCCTGCCCCACCCAGGACAGGCTGGGGCAGCAGCTCCAGGTGGCCCCGGCCCCCGGGAGGGACAGGGCCAGCAGCAGTGAGTGGGCACAGCCCCAGGGAGCTCCAGGGCCGGCACAGCAGTGGGTGATGTGGTCTCAGCGTTCTCAGCTCAGTTTCTGGAAGGATGCAGAAATGTCGACCGAGTATCCTCCAAAGGTGCTAGAGGTTTTAAGCTTGAAGCGTTTCTTCCCACAATGCCAGGTATACAAATGTGTATCTTTTTAAATAATATTGCACATAAAAATCATCTTAAAATTTGTAGTGAAAGCAGGGTTGCAGGACAGTGTTTTCCAAAAGAGAATAAAAAGCTACCTGTACATAGTAAGTTTTAATTTAAAGAACGCCAAGATTATTCAAAATCTAAGCACATAATACTGACAGAAAAATGTTAAATTGCACAATCTACATATAAATTAATTTGTAAATACTTAAACGTTTTTAAACATTGAATACCCTTGATTTCACAAATCAGCTAGGTCACTGTCAAAGGATCAACTTAATGAGTTAGAAGTACTTTCCCCCAGAAAGAAACAGAAATAAAAAGATTTGCAGTCTCAGATGAAGCACTGGAAAGAGTTAAAGCATTTCAGCTCAGAGGTAGTGCTAAACACATCCAACTAGAAGTCCATTATATTTGAACTATGATGAAATAACGTAGTAAAATGTAGAAAGACTATAAAATTTACAAAAATAAATAGTTCTGAATGCTTTAGAAAATGCAAGAGACTTTGTTGGTACGTGTCTTGATCTGCTTTTCTGACCAAAAGAAAGCAAAGCGTGTCTCATTTTTAAAATATACCCATCTCTAGTAACATGTCTGCAATCCACACAATCTAACTCTTGCAACTTGACAGATGCCAGCTTGGCATAAACTCTGATATTAAAAATAAAGTGGAGGCATTGTAAAAGATCACCTCATATGAAATTTGCTTTGCATGTAAATTCTTCTGTCAAATTAAAAATTGCACATAAAAAAGTTTATTGAAAGAGGCATGAGGGGTGATGAGGGTATGTGCCCATTGTTCCACATACACCCTGGAAGGAAAATGATGATTGCACAGTTCTGATAAATAATTATTTTTTTTTAAAAAATCTGCCACTTTTTTGGTTTGTAAGTTTTGGAATTATTTAGAAAATCCTACTACGGACAAATTATTATTTAGTTTGCTTTTTAAAGAATTCTTTACAACTATTCCAGTGGCTTTTATCCTGAAACCAAATGGAAGTGGCAGTTTAAAAGTATCTTTGGGTAAAACAAGTATCAGGATCCAACCAGAATTTCCATTATGTGGTCCAACTCACTCAGATCTGTTCTACATATCTGAATGTTGTTTGCTGAAGAAGAATTACAAGATGGGAAGGTTTTCAATGGTTCTTCTGTAGCGAGAGATGGTGATCTGGGCGGCATCAGGGGAGGGCAACAGAAGTCTGAATCATACATTGAAGTGTCAATATCTTCAAAAATGTCATCTATTGCCAAATCCTTCAAGTAACTGGTTGAATTTGAAATCTCAAAGGAGCCAAACACACATTCAGCTCCCTTCAAATCCTGTCTATCATCTTCTAGTTTCAGACCAGTATTTTCTGGAAACTTTGCCTGGTCATCTCCAGTAGGAACAAGACAAGTAGGTGGGCTTATATCTTCTACAAAGTCTAAATCCTTCAGAATAGATGAAATAGCAGATGACATGTCGTCGTCCGAAACGATCAGCAGGCTGTTTTCAATTGGGTCTTCTGCAGACCGCAGGTCACAGCAGTGAGACTCTTGCTGACCAACACCTGAAGGCAACTGAAGGGGAATCCCAGGTGACTCCATCCCTGTGTAGCTGTGAGCAGCAGGAGCAATGCCAGGGCAGATGCTCACTGGCTGCTGGCTGCTCTCCTGTCTCATCTCCTCCTGAATCTGCCGCACGGTGTTGGCGATGAGGACGGAGCGGTGCAGGTTGGGCTCCACCAGCATTTTGTACGTCTGTAACTTGGTGAGGCACATGTTGAGCACCAGCTGCCTCTTGAGTGGGTAGGGCAGACTTCGACTGGAATCAAAGGCACTCGAGAGACCAGCCATGTTCTCCTCATAGTCACTCAGCTTGCGCTTTAGGCCTCTCCCCAACATGAAACTGGAAGACAAAAATTGTGAATTAACCTTAGGCAGGCCCAACAGACAATTCTGAAAACCCCCCAGTGTACGAGGCATTGCTTAGCTTAGACTTTTGGTGTCACAGAACATCAAGAGACAGAAAGAAATCCTACACAACAGTACTGCCATTGAAAAGATGCACTTTCCAGCTAAATTGTTTCATGACAACTTATTTTTTAAACAGAAACATTGAAGAAATACACTCTCTTTAAAAACAGCAACATACTTAAGTATATCTGACTGACCACATGAAATAAAATAGATGCTTATATTAAGGATCGAACAACTCTACAGAATATTTTACCATCTCCATTTTAATATTCATTCTTGGGTACAGCAGGTAAGACTTCAAGCTAGTTTTCAACACCCATTTTGATCTCATTAAGGCATTCCAATGCCTTGCTCAGTGTCTCTGAGAACTCTGTGTAGAACTGATTCTTCTTTTTTTCTTTGGTGACCCAAAATTGTTTTACAGCAAGACCAACAGCAGGGCCTCCCATGGGAAACCCATTCCACAGCTTGGTAGCTTGGTTAAAAGGGAGGAAATCTGGCTGAGCTCACAGAGATATAATGGGTGCTCATGGCTGCTAGTTCCCAACCTGCTACTGACTTCACACTGAGAACACCAGGCAGGAAGCTATCAAAGAGCATTTTAAAAAGGACCAATTTTGGTAAAATAGTTAGGAACAAAAATAGAATTTAGTCAGTTTCGATCTGCTTTATGTGCTCTTGCATTGAAATACACTAAGTCTAGAACAGTATGGTACAAAAACCATTACACACACAAACATCTAAAATATAAGTGATCCAAACAAATACCTGCTTGGGTACTTTGCAAGTTTTATTAGGAACAACAAGCCTTATGCAATCACTCATATAAACACAGAGAAAGAGTATACTCTGCACAGACAACACTGGTAAAATCCTAGTTACACACATCCTAAAGTGTCCGTGAATACACCTTGTTCCCAAACTATTAAAAAAAATTTAGCAATCATAAATTAGACACCAGTGGCAGATTAAGGGCAGATCCTTCACGCACAATGATCCAGACCCTGCATGCTGCCGAGGGCCTCCCAACTTCCTTTTCATGTGAGCACTGGATGCTGCCAGCAATAGCTCAGCTGATGGCCGCAGCTGCCAGCTGCTAGCCTGTTGCTAGACTTTTGGGGACAAGGAAAAGGCAGCAGGATAAAGCCTCTTTTACTTTCAGGATTTCTCCAGATTTGCAGGGAGCATGGCAGGGCTCCATGGCTACATCCATCTGCCCAGACAAGGCTGTTAGAGAACTCAGCTCCTCTGAAGGAACTGAAAGCAAGCAAGCAGCGCATCCTCCTCAGCAAGACACACGAGAGAAAACAGCTGTTACAGGAGTTTAGGTGTCAGACTTCTCAATAGTACACACTTTTTTTTAAGGACATATCTGGATGAAATTCAACTTGTCCTAGGACTGCATTTTTACTTAGCAGGGAGCAGTCTGGTCTATCTTCAGTTCATTAGCATAGTCACTCTTGAAACAGAAACAGACTTTAATTACTTGTTATTTTACCACTGCTGCAATTTTTTAACTTTGGAACTCTTTTTCTCTAAAGTTTTCTGCTGACGTGCCACAGCACCAGCTGAATCTCTCTAAAATCCAGAAGGTGCCTGGATGTGGTGTGCCTGTTCACCTGGGTCATCTTCCCACACTGATCATGTATCCCTCTCCAGCTCCGGCACCCCATTAAGAGCAAACAGATCCAGCCACTACCGAGCACTCCTCTACAACAACAGAACAAATCTGGATACAAAGTTCAGGCACAAAATATAATAACAAAGTATTCTGGGGAGGCAGTGTGTGTGTCAAGGATCCTCAAACTACTGACAATACAGTCAGTAACTGGTAACTTTTAACACAGTCTATGGAAAATCACATTTATGCAGGACAAGTAGACTGTTGCTAAATATACCAACTCTTGTCGTGAACACAGTAATTTATGCAAATCATAAACTCACAATAAAATTGTGAGCTCTCCATTTTAAGTAGCATTTAAATGTGGTGTACTACCTCAGGCATTACTTCATAACATCACTGTAAAAACAAATATTATGCATCAAAACAGCTGTTTCTTCACTGAGCACCATCATTCCTATACACTGCAAACTAGTGGGGTTTGTTTCTTTTTATTTTTTTTCCCTATACAGACCAAAATTTACAATATTTGCATAAGGAAATGAAGTTAGGACCACTTAGGAAACAGCAATTCTGACATTTCATACATTCAGAATGCTTGGTTCTGATAACTTACTGCTTTTAATTTTTTTTAAAATACATATTTATACTTTGTTATACACACAGGACACACTATTCTTATCTGTTTGAAATATATAAATGACGTTAATTCCTAACGTCTCAAAAATGTGCTAGTATTTACATTCTGTAAGCAAGCTTAAAGAGTAAGTAGACTATGATATGAAGGATGCATAATTTCAGAAAAACAACTTAATATGACATTTTACTTTTCAACTCAAACGGTAGTCTAGTTAGACTAAATTCTTCATGCTCATATAGGCAGACACTCCTCTCTTCATTCCTCAAATTTCCTTTGTAAAATTTGTCCCAGAGCATTTTAGAAATATGTAACAATGCCTGAGCATGACAGCACTTGACTGCAAAAATGAAGTGCAAGAAACACTGTTTGCTCCAACTTCAAAATGTTTCTACTTAACATACTCCCCAGTCCCAAGATGTGTTTTTAAAACAAACATAGTACCACCTTACATTTTAGAAATTCTGTCTAACATTGTTTTATTTCCTAACAGGAAAGATTCCCTACTCTCCCTCCAGGAGCCAGAGGACTTCAGAGGTTACACAAAAATTTGGAAAAGGCTACTAAAAACCACAGTACCATCGGTACAGTGGATTTAAAAATGACTAGTGTCATGGTTGCTACAGGAGACATTAAATTTCAGTTCTTGTCAAACACTCAGCTGCTGACCTACAAAAGACACAAAGCCCCTTTGTTAGCAGCTAATCTACATTTTATCAGGCCTTTTGCTTTACTTTCTAACACAAGAATTTCTGACTGGATCAGATCCTTAACAAACTACTGTGTATTTTCTAAGTAGCTTGTTCTTCCCTAGTGCTGTGTATTGACACCTCATCCCAAGCCCAAAATTCAGACAGATGCTCTCTTTCACAGCATTACTTTGCAGCGGAGGATGCTGATGGCAGTATTTAATTATGCAATGCTTACTCCACTTCAGTTTTTGGTAGTAGGGCAAAGAAGCAGCCGTGCACACACAAACCCCCAGCTGCCTGCTCAGAGTAGGAGCAGTGTCAGCCCTTCCATCAGCTGGCATGAGGGCACAGCCAGCTCAGGGCGGCACAATCTGGGCACACTAAAGCACCAAGAGCCTCCAGAAACTTCACCCTCCTTACTCCAGCCTAATTCCAGGAACCTACTCACATCTCAAAAAAGCTAACAGGATTTTGGGATGTGCCAATCTGATGACCTGTGATTTGTAAGTAAATAAACTGAGTAAGAATTAAAAGTTTATGCCAGTGTTAAATGTGAGGTCTGTACATAGCTGTTCAGTTATAAAAGCAGCAAGCTCTAAGTCACCCTTTTCTTGAACTTGAAAAAGTTCCACAACAAAATTTTTTTTCCCGTTCAGATGATCTATTTTAGAATCTTTTGTCATGAAAAAAACCAGGAACAATGAGGAGCAACACATCTCAACTTCTTTCCTAGCATTTTCTCATCCTTTCTCATTATAGTAATGCAAACTGAGCCACAGGCTGTTTACTGCAGAATGCTTTTTTAATGAAAATAATTTTTCAGATATAGAGAAAAGGAAGCAAAGTGAACTAAGTATTTGAGAGTACCAAACTCTCTATTCACATCACTGAACTACAATGGAGTCTACAAAGAAATTCTGCCCTGACAGCATGCTCCTCAGTTTCTTCCAGTCCTCCATGGAGGACATTTCACAGCAACTCTCTGCTAAGATGGGAAGAAGCATCCAAGCACTGTAATCCTACACCACACCAGGGTTTGAAAAAACCTGGGAGGGAAGAGGCATGTCCCTGGCTGGCAAATCCACACAATACCAAACAAACAGGCCTGGTCAGGGTGCAGCTACTCAGAAGAAACATTCCAGGCTACCAAGAAAAATTCACATTGCGACGTGTTGTGGACAATACAGGGCCCGTGCCACCATTTCAGCTCCATCTGTCACTCGGTCTGACAGTGCAGCTGCCACTGACACATGGCTGGGAAGTACAGCTGGGAACACTCTCAAGGAACAATGCAACATGTGAAAACCCTCAATTACTTCTATCTGGGCAAACTACTACTTAAAAACTTTTTTGGAATATGAGGGAGAAGAACTGAAAAGAAAAGTCAAACAATGCTTAGAACTCAGAACCTCACAGAGCTTTAATTTTCAGTAGAGAGAAGCTTCAAAAAATGAGTGCCATGGTTAGTATTGCCTGAACACAAACTTTTCATGCACAAAACCACACTGTATTAAACTACACAACAATTATTTATTTACCACTAAATATGTTTAAATAGCAAGGCCATCACTATGCAGATAAAGATAGTTGAATTCATAGTGGCTCTTTTCAGCTTTTCTTTTTAGAGTATTATTAAATCCAAACTTGTTTGATCCCTTCTGTACAGCCACACTGCTGCATTTTTCAGTCCAAGACTGTCTCAAAGTGAAATACTACTTTTTCTTACCAGACAAAAATACCAGCTTTGCAGGTGTGTAAGCACCTCATGAGTGAAAGCTGCCTGTCCAGTTTGCAGTAATGCAAGTAAAGTATTAAAATCAAAATTAGAGACTCCTTGCTATTGTAATTTGGGTAATTCCCTTTCAGTCTCCTGTGTCTGGTAACTGTAGAAACCATGTAAAGAGCAAAGACAGACAGAAGTCTCTCTGGGCTGTAGACTTGTGTTAGTGGCTGACCAAGGCTGGCTGATAACCTGGTGTTCTGCTCTCCCCTCTATTCCATGGACACATCTCACAAGCACACATCTATCTGCAGGAAGTGCAAAGGAAGACAAACACCCCGACAGCTATGGCTGTTTCCCAGAATTATTTGATGTTTGCTGCACACTATTTTTAATGATAATCCTCCCCCTACCCGACAGACATTTTTAGGAAACAACTTCATAAGCGCTTTCAGTTAAGTGCTGGACTGGCTATTGGCTTGTATTTCATGTAGAAAATGCACAAGAAAATGGAAAGGCTGAAGGTGTAGTTAACAGACATAGAACAAATCCCTTCCTCCCATCCAGGCTTAGTGCTGATCACTTGGACATGCCTTACATAACAGGGTAAGCTGTCAGAGCACACAGAACATCTCTGATCTGGGGTCCCCAGCAAGTGCTGGAGATCCCCACACTACATCTTGGGTGTTACCCAGAGCAAGTAAACACCAAAGTAAAAAGCAGTTTAGACCTGAAGATACTTCCAAATATACAGCAGTGTGTTTAAGTCCCCATCCCCCTTCAGCCCTGCCCCAGTTTAGCCAAGATGAGTAACTGCTGGAGAAGGCACAAGTGACTAAAAGTGTGCATACAGGGAGGAGTGCTGTCCTACCAGCTTACTCCCATACCTAAACTCCTATGCAACAACTTGTTCACAGGACTCAGAAATTACCAGAAAATAGCTGCTCAGAGAAAGAAGACTTAATGTCAACTTTTCGGTCAACAAATACTGACGTATAACACACCCACGGTCTGGTACAAAGTAACTGGAACACAGAACCAAGATATGCTACTGCTCAGACTCAAGAAACCCCAACAAAAACAACAAACAAACCCAACCCCCACCCCCTCCCTCCCAACCCTGGAAACAAAAACCCCACACCTAAGGATTTCCCTACATTCTAAAACTAAGACTAGCCTGAATAGTACAGGAAAGAAATAAGAGGAAGACTGAGTTTAGAACAGAATTATTCTGGAATTAATAAAGTTCCCACTGCCATTCACTATGCATGGCAATAGAAAATCAAACTGTATCATACACAAATATTTTAGGAGCTGAAATGATGTTTAGGAAGCACTTGGAATTAAGTTTTACCTTGATTTATAAGTTAGTTTGAAAACCCCCACAACAACCTGTTTATATTATGTCTACTGGGATCTGGAAAACTCCTGCACTTAAGGACATCTTTCTAAGTTCCTTACTCCCATTTTATTTCACAAAGCACTGACAAAAGCTTTGCTTTACAAACTATGGCAGCTAAGTTTCAGAGTATGGCATTTCACTCTGGAGAAGGAACTTCTCTGTAAGGATATGTACCTTCCACAGCTAAAATAAATGCGTGCCAGTGCTTACTAGAGAGAAGCTTCCATCCTTAAAAAATCCCAAACTAAACCACTATCACTCTTGTCTACATTTATTAATAAAGGTCACGTGTATATTTTTAATGAGTGTGTGTTTAGCAAGGTTTTTTCAGGGATTTTGGTGGATTTTTTTCTTTTAAGTGGAAGCAGTGCCTGGAATCATTTAAACTAAGAATCAATACTAGCTGGCAAAAGCTAATACATGATCAAGAGTTACTAAACCTAGAAACTCCTGTGCTAGAACTAAACTATAATTAAATGAGAACATAAAACTAATAAAGGAAATAAGAACCAAACCACCATGGTTCCACCAAAGCATCTCATTGGAAAGACAAAGGATCATTAGAGCTGCAAATGCAATGACAGATCTCTTCACAGCTTGTTCCAGTCAACTGAACAGTTCTCAATCCCATATTTACTTCAAATAGAGATACATTCACCTACATAAAACTAACACACGTTGTAGGGTTACAGTGATCTAAAAGATCTACTAATAAAAGAAGTTATAGCTTATTAAATACTAGAAATTGGCATGCCCATACTTTAACAGAAAAAAATGGACAATTAACAGTAAAAGGAAACAAGAAAAAAAGCTCTTTTTCCTCATAGAGGACTCTGCATTTATTCTTTCAGTAACCAAATCAGAAATGATGGAATTTTCTCTCATAGGTCACAACTTTACTTCAATATCCGAAATGCCACCTTCTCACAAGACAAAACTGCAACACTCAGTTCTAGCAGCTGAACAGTGGATCTTACCATAAGGTTGAAGTTTTAGTTAAGCAATTTCTAAGACAAACATCTTAAGGCAATATGCTTTATCACATTGTAATAATTCCCCATTATGAAGTAAAAAATAGTAACTGAAATTCAGAATACTCAAACTAAAGAGTTTTTACCTCACTTTATATTATATATCCCATTTCTGAAAGATAATATTTCAGTTTACCATCCTAATGCACAAAAAACATCTGCAGCCCATTATCAGAACATGTCCTATGCACGTAAGATACAATTTCATAAAAAAAAAATCACAAATAGTTACCCTTAGAAAACAGAAAGGAGTCCAGGCAGGAAGATTCTGGATTTTGCATAAAGCGTGGTCATCCAAGAGTCTTGAACTATCCCAGAGGCCAAGCCATCCACAGAGGTAGGATGATGCGACTTAAGAAGAAAAACAAAACAAAACCAGAGTATTTAATTACAATGCGGTGGGTGGGTTTTATTTTTTTTTTTTAAACCAAAAGCATTAAGCACACAATTAAATACAACTTTTAAAATGATTTGTGTTAAATTCTATTAAAGCAGATAAATATGGGTAAACCCCCCTAAAATTCATGAATACACTGAAATAAGAGGACCTAACAGTTTCACCTGTGAACACAAAAAAATGTGGAAATTATCTTTCATAAATGAGTATTACAGAATGCTGATCCTCTAAGTGTTAGGCTTTAGGACAAGGACTTACACTGCTACTTCGTCAGGTTATCGAATGCCAATTTACAATTGTAATCATCTCCAAAATTACATAATCAGGAGAGAGAATACCATGCATTGTGAAGAACTACATTTCAGAATTATCCCCTAACGCTTATAGGCTGCAAAAGCAGTTAGATTTTTATTTAATTCCCCAACTTTCCTCTTTCTCAGCATACACAAAACGAGAAAACAATTGACCAGGTATCTTATGATTGTGTCTAATGTTCAGTGTGGCACCATTACCATCAAACTCCTGATATAGCAACATCTGCAGTATGGCTAGAGACCACATGGGATTAAATCATGGATTAGCTCAAGGCATTGGAAACTGGGAAATGTGAAAAGGCTGAAGTGACAGTAAACTATGGACTAGGCTAGGAAATGTGGAGGGAATTGCACGATCCATGCTCTTGAGGTCTCACCTCCACCTGGAGAATCAAACAGTTAGGAATCCCAAGAATTAAAGCCCTTGCAGGGGCTAAGAGCCTGCAGCCAGGACTGGATGTGACATGCCTGTTTGTGCACATCACACACACAGACACCTGACCCAGCTACGGCAAGCCGCCTCCCAAATGCACCGCAGGAGCAGGGATCAGTACTGCCTGCATAAACACAGGCCTCTGCGATCACAAATCAAGAGTTCATACAAAATCATTCACAATCTTAAAATAATACATAGTGAAAGGCAGTCTTACATTCAGACAGACGGGCAAGTAAACGCCTACAGTTCATCTTACATAGCAACTCATAGCCTGATGCTACCCAAGGGCTCCTCCGCTTACAGAACCTCGGAACTGTAAAGATGCAGTAAAACAGCAATAAAATGCCCGTGACCTAAGCAAGCCAAATCTAACCCACAGCAACAAATACATCAACATCTCCCTCCTCCTCCTAGAAGCTGACTTCTTTCCCAGCATAATGATATCCATGCTATCTGTAAATAACTAAAAAAGAAAAAAAAAAAAGCCCCAAACAAAGAGACAAATGAAGATTCATAACCTATTTGCTCTGAAACAGCAGACTTCAGATGGTCACTATCGAGGTTCATTAAAGTGTACTTGTTAGGTCACAGGGAGATGTGTGCAGGCACTGCATTTTCTATACACTGAACATAAAAACACATGTTTTAGAGTTTTAGGATTCTTTAATGCTAAAACAACTTTACAAAGCTAACAAGCATGGTAAAATGGTGAGAAGTTTTAGATTTTAGCACCTTAGGTAAAATACCCCGAACCCAACAAAACTAGAACCACTATAAAAAAATAGTACTGTTACTTGTGTTTTAGAAGTCCAACATTTTGCTAGAAGGAGATGAAGTCAAGAAGTTTTCAATTTTAATTTCTTTATTAGATGCAGAAGTAACTGTGGAAGTTTTGACTTTTGCCCTGTATGATTTCAAACTGGGTTGAGTGTCAGGAAGAAGTACAGTAGTAACATTATTAGGCTTAGTTTTTACAATCTGTTAGGGAAAAAGAAACAACTATAGAAGACACAGGGTAGCTGCAAATCACTATGAATTATATCTCTAGATTACTTTTTGTCTTCCCTTCCTAGTACGTGTCTAGGGGTCACTTTAGAATTTTGAGATTACAGCATCATTTCAATGTTAATGGTATTTCCCACAGTGCAGTTAACTGCCTGAACTATGGAATTTTAGCCACATCAAAAATGAAGTGGAAAATTACTGCATAAGGCTCCTACCTACACTTTTAGAAACGAGCATTCCAACACCGTTTGAAAAATTCCAGGCCTAACTAGGGCAGAAATTATTAACTGCACCTATTTGCGAGCTTAATCTGCAATATGCATAAAGACCCATCTTAGGCTCCTCCAGTCCTATCCACCTGCTCGTAGCCCAGACTAACAGACGTTTCCTAAGCCAAACGAAACCTGCTATTAAAAAGCTGATATATTAAGTCGCAGCTACCAAGCAGCAGCGACCAAAAGCGCCAGGATGGAGCCGCTGGGATTCAGGGAAAGCCCTTTCCTGCCGCCCTCCCGCAGCCGCTCCCGCGGCTCCTGCCACCATTTGGCCTTTGTGGAAGGAGCGTCGGTGCTTCCTGCGGGCGTCCCGCCCCCCCCGCGGCCGTGGGCAGCGGTAACCAGAGACAACCTTGGGCTTCCCGAGCTGCGAAAAGTTACACTCCTCCCCCTTCCTCCGCCCGGCTCGCTCAGACCCCGGCCGGGCTAATTATAACTGCGCGAACAACTTCCACCGCCGGCCGCGCTCCGGGCGCTCCCCCCGCTGTGGCCAGCCCGGCTCCCCGGTACCCGCACCCGGCCCTGCTGTGCCCAGCCCGGCTCCCCGGTACCCGCACCCAGCCCTGCTGTGCCCAGCCCGGCTCCCCGGTACCCGCACCCGGCCCCGCTGTGCCCACACCCGGCCCCGCTGTGCCCCAGCCCGGCTCCCCGGTACCCGCACCCAGCCCTGCTGTGCCCAGCCCGGCTCCCCGGTACCCGCACCCAGCCCTGCTGTGGCCAGCCCGGCTCCCCGGTACCCGCACCCGGCCCCGCTGTGCCCCAGCCCGGCTCCCCGGTACCCGCACCCGGCCCCGCTGTGCCCCAGCCCGGCTCCCCGGTACCCGCACCCGGCCCCGCTGTGCCCAGCCCGGCTCCCCGGTACCCGCACCCAGCCCTGCTGTGGCCAGCCCGGCTCCCCGGTACCCGCACCCGGCCCCGCCGTGCCCAGCCCGGCTCCCCGGTACCCGCACCTCGGCCCCGCTGTGCCCCAGCCCGGCTCCCCGGTACCCACACCCGGCCCCGCCGTGCCCCAGCCTGGCTCCCCGGGGCCGCCGTCCCTCCGCACCTCACTGCACCGCACCTCCCCGGGGCCCGCCGCCCGCTCCACCTGTCCCCGCTGTCCCCTCCTCTCCCGCCGCCTCGCCGGGTGCCCCTCCAGCCCTCACCGGCAGAGCCCCCCCCCCCCCCGCCCCGTCAGGGCTCCCGCCGCCCCCGCCTCGGCCTCCCGCGTGCCCGGCCGTCACCCCGCGGCCGCCGCTGCCCTCTCCCTGCCCCCGGCTCCCTCCCGCCGCCTCCCGCCCGGCGCCCCACCTGGGAGCAGAGCAGCCCCCGTGCCTCCGCAGCAGCCGCGCTCCCTCCTGTCGGCGGGGCTGGGACTCGCCGGGAGGAGGCGGAGGCAGCGCCACCCCCGCCGGGCCCCGGCAGCCTCCGCTCCGCCCTTCCCTCCTCCCGCCGCTTCCGCGGGGGGGCGATGCGTGCGCTGCGTGCGCCGCGCGCGCAAGCTGCCCGCCCTCCCATTGGCCGGCGGCGCTTTCAACCTGCCCGGCAACCATTTTCTGACTGGCCGGCGAGCCGGGGGGGCGGGACTACGGCTGGTCCCGCGGCACCGCCCAATGGGAGAGCCGGGAGAGCCGCGGGGGCGGGGCCGCGCGCCAGCCTCGCCCAATGGGGACGCGGGCGCCGCCGAGTCCCGCGTTCCCCGGCGCGGCGCTCCAGGGGCGGCCCCGCCCGCGCTGCCGGGGTCGGCGGAGCGGCCGCGCCGGGCCGGGTCGGGCTCGGCACCGCGCTCGGCACCGCGCTGCACCGCTCCTCCCGCCACCGCTGCTGCTGCACTTCGTGCCTTGAAACCACCGCGGAGCCATCGGCCAGCCCGGGCACAAACCCACAACCGTCCTCGCCCCTCCTCTTATTTTTTTTAAAAGATGAGCTCGCAGTCCGTCTGTGACCAAAAGTACCAAATTTCAATGAAAGGCACGCCCAGGGCCTCTACAGAGTAGCGTTCCTCCAACGCCCGGTGCCAGGGCTGTTGGGAAACGAGGCGCACACGTCTCCCGACCAGCCCTAGCGCTACGTCAAGCATTGCACAATTCTCCCATGAATATTCACTTGATTTTTTTTTTTTTTTTTTTTTTTTTTCTTCAAAGACGAGGTGGTTTTAGCCATGCTCAAACCTCGTATTTGCTTTTCACGGGCATTTGCGTAATCAAGTTACGTTGGCACGAGTGTTTGTATAAGCCAGATTTCAAAATCTGACACAAGTATTTGTAAAGATCGATTTTGATCCTATGTCGAACCCTTCCATGCGTTGGTTACCTGATGCATCCCCAACAATCTGCTTGATCTAAACCCATCTCGGAAAGAGTCAATCTCTTGGACATTAAAACCAAACTCACAGACGAGTTCCTACATTGATGGTGAGCACACACAAGGTGCCATGTCAGTCTCATAAATGCTACAGAAAAATCTGCAATTGTCTGGTGGAGATACACTACAGCTACCATGAATGATCATCTGCTTTTTGTGATTATTCGGCAAAGGAGATTTTTTCTTTGAAACCCTCAGGTCCAACAGATTTTAACCCTTGTGTGTCCTGATGGGCACTCGTGAAGGGGTGGGAGTGTGCAAGGCCTGACCCAAATGCAGGGGCAGAGAGGCAGAAAGCTGGAGCTGACCCCCTGCGAGTCCCTCACTGAGGATGAGGACACCGTCTCTCCAGGCCACCTCTCTCCTGCACCATGGTGTCCCCAGTTCCTCGGCCACAGCTGTGCTCTGACCTCACTGCTGGGGGTCACGGAGCACTGAAGGGGAGCGAGCGCTGCCCTGAGAAGCGCTAATGAATCCTTTTTGACACGCTGCCGGAGCAGTGTCACCTCCCCGAATGGCTGAGGGGTGACACCCCGGCCCCCTGGTCCATCTGCTGCACCAAGTGTAAGTGCAGCACCAGTGTCAACAGCACGGAGGGGGAGGAGTGGACCAAATACCCCAGACCCCTGCCTTCCCACCACACACTGTGGCTTAAGTGGAGGAGTAACTCTGACATGTTCAGGATTCTTCTGTCTGCTAAAGTCAGCCAGGGACAAGCAGGAGTACTGCACCAGGACCGACCCCTGCCGTATGCTGGGGATTATCTCCAAGGAATAGACATGGGATAGGCGTACAAAGGTAGCTGGTGCAGAAGGGATGGATCTGGAATCATGTTTAACATGGAATTAAAAGGGATGGTTTAACTAGCAGTACCACCGAGGTGTCCCCACAGCTTGAGCCAAGATTAGGCTTTGCAGACTTGACCCCTGCTGGCCAAAAGCCTGTGACCTCTGGGCAGCCCTAGAGCACCAGTACGGTCCTGGACGATTCTCCCTCTCTACAGCTCAAGGCACTGCTTGAGCCTCTGGCACAGCCATTCTCCTCCAGTCCAGCACACCTCCCAGAAAGACACCAACACCAGTCACCCTGCTCTCCTCACTCTTTCTTGAGTGATTAACCTAAGGTGATCAGCTTTTCTCTAAGCAATTTTGTTCTGTGCAATAGAAAAGTGTGAATGTCCCTTCTATAGTGCGTGTTTCTAGAAAGGTCAGTTGTTTCAAGCATGCTTTGACAAGAGCTACAGAAAAAAAAAGAACCTGGAGTTGTTTAAATGCATGCATCAGAGTTTTGGATTAATGGCTTAACATTTGAAGAAATTAATAGAAATTACACAAAATAACAGTGATTATTCATAAGGATTTGGTCACTTTTTTGCTTGTTTTAGCAGTGGGATTCACATTAAAGAAATGGAACCTGGAAGAAAAGAACTGTTTAGCTTGGCAATATTTAATGTCTCGTGCTAGGGGAGGCATGCTTGTCTCACACAGTGAAGAATTCAGAGGGCTGAGCTCACATAGAAAGTCTTTCTTGACAAAAAACTTCCTTTAAAATGTTCTCACATTCTCAAATGAGGTCATGTTCTAGGAGTCTAATGTTTTCCCATTTTGACTTGAACTAAGCTTGAGGCAAACAGAGGATTGCATATGATTTTTTAATGATTTAAACATGGACTTTCAGTATGACTATACTCACTGCAGCAGGCTAGGATGCCATTTTCACGAGCAACATATTTGCTTTTGCAACAAATTTCACATACACCAGGAAAAAACACAACCCTCAAACCCTGAATGTCTTTATGTAACTCGTCTGAAAGGAATGCTGAAGGTTTGCTACTTCTTCTTACCTTGATACTCGGCATCTATTCAAAAACATGGTTCCAGGAACACAGGAACTAACAAAGACTGCTTTCCTATGGATTTATGCCTGTGATTAATTACCCTGTCTAAGGTATGAGCTCTAATTGAAGCTGGTCTCATGCCTGGGAACTTATGTCTCTCCCTTATCTGGATTACTGGATATCAGTACAGAATGCTGTTTTCTTCTGGTATCTCCTTACTTGGAAACATTCTAAAAATGTAGTGACTGTGAGATCTGCTGGATTTGATTGAAATGAATTAGCTATTCTAAAGCTGAATGGCAGAATGATCCTTATGCCATCCTTCCATAGGGAAGTGAGAAAGGCAAAGAACACTGCACTAAACCCCACTTAGTTTTACCACCTCTTTTTGGTGGTAAAGCCTCTGTGAACAAACTATTCCTATACTTATTTAAGTTTATTAGAAAAAACCATGGCACAAGATGGTTATTACAAAACCTTACACCTTTACTGAATATTTCTCAGAGTAGGAAATTAGCCATTGTTCTCTTTTGTCAAAAGAATCACAATTTATGAGAAAAAGCACCTTCCCCCTATACATCTTATACCTTTCAAACAAAACAGACACACAAAAGCAACTAACGTTACTGAGCTTCAATTGAAACAATTAACCATTCAACAATTTTGTCTTAAACTTCAGTCAGCTCACTGGATACAAAATAATCCAAACACCTGGTGTCTTCCATATCTAGCCTTTCTGTCAGTAATGATCTCAAATACAGAAAAGTGAATTTGTTACGAGTACTGGGGTTTTCGTCTTTTAAACTTTTTTGGTTTTGGAGTTTGTTTTTTATCAACATACACGTTTTCCCTTTGGAAGTCCTGTTTTGTAAGTTTGTACAACCTCAGGCTGAAGTTGCATTGCTTTTTCTTGATTTCCTCTCCAAATCTTGTCTGTAAATGGAACATGAAAAATAGCATATACAGTTCCTTTACTGCAGCATTTTACTACTGCCATACATACTTGCACTTCCCACAAGCTCCATGAGGACTTCCAAATACAGCATACATGGGGATACAATTTCTGTTTAATTCTGGGTTTGCAAGATGTCTTATAATCACCTGTATCTTCAATTACTCTTCCCTAAAAAGGTGACAGTTGAAATTATTCAAATGCTTCCCTAGCAATGCAAGGCAGCCTCTAGCATTAGGTTTTCCTTTTGACACGTTTGTCATGCATGAACATTTACCACAATAACTCTTCAGGTCATAAACTACTTATTTTAGGGGAATTTTGATTAAGCAAATGAATAATTATTGGGTTTTTTAAGAAAGAGAGAGCTACTATACAAACTTATAAAAATCATGTCAAATAATGAAATTTTCATATTTTTCACTAGCTTTTTTTTTTTATTACTTTAAAGGCATTACAAACATCTAAAATAAGTCTCTTTATGACAAATTATTTGATGGGATTTCACCTCTCAATAAAAATTCCTTCAAATAAAATAGGAAAATTTATCTTAACTGTCAGCTTACAAGAGACACCACAAGTTTAGACAATCCTTGCAAAACCTTGTATTTGATAAGCCAGATTGACAAAAATATGTATGTCTCCAAGATGTTTATTTCATTTCTTTGAAACTTGGTGGCTTTGTACTCTTAGTATTAGTCAGAGCATGAAATAACACTCATTTAAGAACTGATGAGCAAACAAAATTTGTCATCATGAGACATGTTTCTTTTTTTTTTTTTCTTTTTTTTTTTTTTTTTTGCATATGGGACTACATCCTAGGCCTGAGACACAAGCATATTTTCACTTGGAACAGAAGTAATTTTGAATGCATTTTTATTTGTCTTATCATGAATGTCAGAAAACAGATGTGTTGGTATGTTTGTCATTCTAGCTTTTGACAGTTTGTTTACTTATAAGGGAGTATGGAATAAGTTTCAGGACTGTAAAGCAGTCACACAAATCAATATTCTGATACACAAAAAATCCATAATGGTCTGGTAATTACAATATTAAACTATACTCTGAGTCAATTTACAATAATGCCTTTTAAAATGCATACTAAAGCAGCCCAGACATACCCAAGACTTCAAAAACAGTCTAAGGAGTTTGAGAACAGGTAATTCCTGGTGAGTCTGAAGGCTCAGGTCACATGTGAATCCCTAACCTGCTCCAGGCTGAAATCCTTCACTGCTGTGCCTCTAAGGCAGTCTGGTCAGGAAAGGTGCTTTTTTTATTCAAAGACCTAATTCTCTCTCCATTGACCAAATTTGTCCTTTATTCCAGAGCTGTGGCAGAGAGAAGGGGTTAATAGAACCCAACAACCACACAAACAGAGAAGCAATAAGCAGACAAGCCATTGTTACAGCAGCCCAGACCTTGCACTTCTTGCCTTTGCAGAATGCCTGAGCTCTGATTTTCTGACAAGGGAAAAGGAGAAATAAAACCACAGGCACAGAAGAAGGGGACAGATAGTCAGTGTTACCTGCAAAGGAAGCAGATTGGATATTAGCTATGTGCTTGACAGTGCTTTCTTCTGTGTGAGCCTGCAGCCCAGAGCCATCAGCAGACCAGCAGCCTTGTCTGACACACAGCACTGATGCTGTGCAAGCTCAACTCTTCCCTAGGAACACAAGAGAAAAAAGGCTGCTAGGAGTGACAGCAAAATCTGTCAGAAGCCTTTCTGAATTTAAGAAGCTAAGTTTTCTCTTTTTAAATTTCCCATTTACATGGAGAAATTAAGAAAATCCTCACCAACAAGTATCATCTCTCACCATTTGTAGTAACAGCTCACTAAAGAAATGAGAATGGCAGCTAGAAAAGAAAGCCTCTTCTTTTATTATTTTTTTCAGCTTGAGAAGCTGAATTAGACTGAGACACATTACTAAAGCAGTAGGGAGACAAGCTGATTTTACAGACTGGTCTCTGCAATGTCAGACCAGCTGTAGGCACCCACCAGTCCTGCATGGTGACTGTGCAGATTTCAGCAATACCAATTCTTATATCTGCTGAGACATGATATCAGGCTTGTAAGAGCACATAAGATTTGGCATAAGTTTTGAGGATGTAATAAAATAGAATATATATTTCTGTTTAAATGCTTAACTCCACAAATGCCTACTTACCTAACACCTTTCCTGTTATGCCAATTGTCTTAACAGGCTACAGCTTCCTCAGTAAAGGAATGCACCCACCTAGATGCTTTGTAATAGAGTTATAAATACACATATATGCATTTGACATACAAAGTTTAACGGTTATGAACAAGTTATAATGATTTATATCTGGAACATGCAGACTGATGCACACTAAGGAGGGGGGGAAGAGCATTTTTCAAATATCTTAACATGAAATTGCTCATTTGATGAAAACAGAGCGTGTGGGGGCAGAGAGGAACATCCACAATTGCTCAAACCTGTGGGTTTTCAACACAGTTCAGAGCAGTTTTGGGAAAGCTTCCCAGAGAAACAGAAGATATTTAGTTATTCCAATCAATGCTTATGTTCCCATTGTAAAACTGATGTTCCCTGACTCTCTGTTTTACCCTAGGGCATCTGATGTCCAGTTCAATGGTTCACACAAAGAGAAGCACAAAGAAAAATAACCTGCAGATTTATAATTTTTGAAGGAATTTCTGATACAACAAACACTACCAAATAAGCCATTTTTATTTCACAGTGAAATATGACAGTTTTTATCTATATGTAGATCCTCCTGAATCAGCATTTATTAGTGCAGTACCTATGAGTGATCTCTCAATTAAGACATGTAGCATGGGCTTCTCTTTGGTCCAGCTGTATCCTACAAACTGAACTTGCAAGTGCCTATATGCTATTTTGTCCTTCAACATGAAGTTATTAATCAAAGTTTAAGTGAGAAAGCAAAGTTTAATACAAGGAAACATCTTCCAGTTCACTGAAGACTTACACCCAGGTGCATGGTTTCAGAGATGGAGCCAGTAAATATTCAACTGTTGAGTTTGCACAATTTAGCTAAGTGATATGATCTTTCCTCAAAACAGATGATTCTGAAGCACATAAACTCTGAGGTCTCCTTATTCTTGAAGTGATACTCAAATGTTCTTAACACCCCTTTGGCACCCCCACCTCCAATCCCCTCCCAGGTTTGAGAATCTGCATCAGAGGTAAGGTCCCTCATGGGAAAGCAGAGCCTGTCACACACAGCAAGGTTTTCTTTGTGTTCAGCTTGCTTGGCTCAGATCTACAGAAAACAACCACATTACTGACAGATGTCTTCCCCTGGCACAGCCATGGCCAACACATTAGAGAGACCAATCCATATTTTCTCCCTTCCCTCCTCCCTGCCAGCTTGGGGCTTTTCCCCAGTAGCAGCTTCTGATGGTAAATACTTGTTATTTTATAAAATCATAGGCTATACTCAAATTATCCCTACTCCCAAAAAAAGTTTCCTAGGAAGAAGCTTTGTTATATACACTCCAAACCAAATGTGCTGGAAGAAAAAGACCACCATCCCATGTTGTATTGTATTTTTTGTTATTAAAAAAAGGCAAGAAAAAACCCTTGGTAAGAGTGGAGCATATTAATTATGACAAGACATCATGACACACCAACCAGTGAGACTTAAAGGCCACTAATAACACTTTTTGTAGTAATTAGTGCAAGATAGTTATCCCATATAAACAAATATTTGATGGTAGACTTCAATGATAAACAATTCACTTGATGACATTTACATATAAATACACATAAATAAAAACCTACATCATTTAGGCTTGTAGTTAACAAAAAGTATGGTCTGAAATGAATTAGATGTAATTGTGTCTAACTAGATCGAAGTTCTTCCTATAATGATACTCAAGTATGTGGGGTATGAAAAGCATAAATGTACAATCCTCAATTTAGTAAAGTACTACTCTATAAAACAGAATCATGAAAACAGCTCTTACATTTTAATGCAAAGTATAAAATTGTATATTTACATTTACATACACTTTACTGAACTACATTGGGTAGCTCATGGTAAAAAAAACATCCCTTTTTGAAAATCTTGCAAAAAATACATCAACTGCAGATATGATCAAAAGTTACTAAGTTAGCAGCTGACATAACATCTGTAGTAAAAAATATATTTTAGGAAAATACCTGGAAAAATCTAAACACCAATAAACACTTTAAAACTATTTTTGAAGTAAAAATTGTAGCAAAACCCAGAAGCTAGCAAGGATAACAAGATCTATTGCATACTGCTCTTTAAGAGCCATGTAGCGACTTAAAACAGAAGCAGCAGGTATGGTAGGAGTTTTGTGGTGTAACAAAGTGGAAGCTGGAGGAAAATAGGAAACCAGTTATCCATCCTCTCTCTCTGTTTATTACCATTTTTATGGGAGAAGTGTAAGAAGACAGAGAATCCCTCTCCCTGAGGATCTCCTCCATCAAAGGCTAGAACAAATTGGTAAAAGGAACCAAATTTCAAGAGCCTTGGACCCCCATTGTAGAAACATTTACCGTGTTTACTTACAGTTCAGTGGATGATAAATCAGATTATTACACTACAAGTTGCAGGTTAACTTTAGGAGTTAACACTATTTTGCAATATGAAGTGCTTCTTAATACATGTATCTATATAATATATAGATATTTATAAAATACTCGTGCAGATTTGATAGAACAAACTGGATATTGCTTTCTCAAGTTCTTTTCTTCCCATTAACAGATCTTTACCTCCTACACAAAGAGGTTCAGGATTCAACAAGGATTTCTACAATATGATCAAGGTCATTAAGATCAGATTTGCAATTAGAGTTAGAAGCTGTATTTGATGGAGAAGAAAATGTTTCAAGACTATCACAGTGTCCCATTTTTGTGTTGCTCATCATGCCAGTTAACATAGTATCAAGATCATAATAAGAATTGTCAACTTCTGAAAACAGATCTTCCACAGAATTAGGACTTTTATTCTCCAGTGTCTCAAATATTTGATCTAAAGATTTTTGAAAGTTTCCTTTATTTTCTTGTGGATTCTCCATTTCCCATACATTGCTCTGCTGGTTTCTTGGTGCTTGCACTGAAGGGGCTGTTGACATAGTTTCTGAACTATCCTGTGCCTGGTCACTCTCAAAGTCTTTATTGAAAGTACCATAGGCTGGAACATGCTTTCCCTCAGCTTGATCCCTAGATGAACGACAGAGGATATCCGTTGAAACAAGACGATCCAGGGATGCCTGCCCTGTACTCTGTGTATTTATCATCTGCCAAGTCCCATCTTGAGTCATTTCCTCTTGGATCTGCCGTACCGTGTTGGCTATAAGTACTGAGCGACAAAGGTTGGGTTCCACCAGCATGTGACACAGCTGAAGTTTAACCAAGGACATATCTAAAAGTGACTGCCGCTGGAGATTATAGGAAGGAATAGCCTTAATACCAGCCAGAGTCCCTTCAATATCTTCTTCACCATCAAAACATTTCCTCTTTAGTCCTCGCACAAACATTGTGTCCTGTTAAAAAAACCAAACAAATAATAATAATAAAAAAAAATAATGTACAACATAAACAGCTCAAGAGGGAGGAGAAAAAAAAAGGTACTAAAAAAGAGAACAGCGAACGTTAATCTTTTATTAAAAACAAATTCTTTAAAGATAGAAACATCAGAGTTGTCATACCATGTTCTAGAATGGCCAGTGTGGTACAACAGGGGTCAGGAAGATGTGGACCGGGTCCCAAAGGCGACATTCGGGAACCAGGGGTGAGCAGGTCCACAAGGCATCGGAGAGAGGCAGGGGCTCCCAGCTCCTGGCTCCCATTAAGCTCCACCCCTGATGGAAGTCAGGAGCCGCTGCCTCGCACAGAAGCAAACATCTCACCGGCTGTATTTCACCTACTGCAGAGGCAGTTTCTCCTCGCTCCTCACGAGTTTCTACTGGCATGCTTAACCTCTAATTTTGGAAATAAAAATACAACCTGGCACACCATCTTTAAAAGATTTGACCCCTCCAGAACATTAACATGCCTAACAGAGTAACATGAAAAAACCACAAACAAACACGGGCAGCATATGTGAAAAGATTAGCTTATTTTGGCTACAAAGAGAGTAATATCTAGATCTGTTCCATGTAACTTGAGACATTCAGCAGAGGTGCCCAAAGCAGTCCTTCCGGTTCCCTTCCTTGGGTGAGGAAGTGACTGCGTAATTCCAGTAAGAACTGGGTGAGTCCAGTAAGGACAGTCACAGTCATCCTCTGTATGGGCTTCTGTACTCCTTTCCCAGTTGACTGTAAGACAGCAAGAATCCTGTATTCATAGCTTAGATTCACCAGCTAAAAATACACAGGGTGCACGCAGGCTTTTCAGTATCCACACCTAAAATCAAATCACTTGCTGAATTCCCCCAGGGGTGCCTCTCAAGTACCTGCCTCAGCTCCTTTTCTGAATTGCATTAATTTTGACAACAGTGGTCCGTGGGAATACAAAGTAAATTTTTTTAAAATATAGTATGTATCACTTCTTTTAGTCCTACAAAAATTGGGCTGCAAATGAAAGCTGGTACCTGATCTTTACATTTATGCTTCTTCCTTATTTTCCTAAGTCTTTTGTCCTTAGAATTTCTGTCTGCCCACTGTTTGGGGACTTTTTTTCAAGTAATGGCCCAAACAAAACAGTTTTTCAACTAAAAGCTGATAAAACCAAAATACTATTGCACTGTCTTTCTATACAATTTCCCATTTTCCTTGATAAGCCCTAAACTCTGCCTTGCTTTTCTGGTTGCTACGGTATGTTCCACATATTTTCAAGGAATTCTCTCAGCTTTTTCAGAGATACTAAAAGTCCACCAAAGGGCAACAACACTGTTCCTTTCAAAATATATTACATGCTTATCTATTGTGAAAACCTGGGGATAGCACAGCAGCTAGATAAACACTTGGTCTGACTCTGTACAACACTTGTTACATTGCTGTATATATCCATGGAATAACCTTTGTTGGGATTTGCCAGCTCTTAAAAGATTTATTTCCACTGAAGGTACAAAACTCTTTAGAAATCACAATGTGCAGAGACTACAATATAGAACCAATATATATATAGTCATGTAGTCAATTTTCATAACTTCTTAAAAACTATCCTATTTGCATTACTCCTATTAAATACAACACATCTTGTTGCTTGATAGATCCTTTCCCAGATTTTTAGACATTCCTGCAAACTTCCTATCAAAGAATATCCCATTTAATTTTTGCTACACTTGTATGTACAGTAATTTCTGAACACACCCTCTCCTCCCATGTGAAACAACCTCTAGAAACATCATTTGGGACTGTGTACAAATCATGTATGATTGATTTGTCAAACATTAAACACTGTGCAGAGTTTGAAGTTTCTTTTATTTCAACTCACATTCTTGTGAAGAGTAATTAAAACTCCAATTGAATGTTAACCTGGTTTTCATACATCTCTAATTTGGCATTTATATGCCTTCTAAGGCAGACCAACAGAACAGAACACAGGAGAAAACTTTAAAACTCAATACATCACACACACTCGGGCACCTAGAAGCAGAGGAAAAACATTTATTGATGCTTAAAGGAAAACCTTTCACAGCATTCACTGGGTTTTTTCCTAAAACTTGCTTTCACTTGGTATCTTACATTGTAAAGCCAGTTCCTTGTCATCCTGTTCTTGTGACTGCACAGAGTACCAGGTTATGGTTTCATTTAAGAATCAAAAAGTGACATACCAGGAATTGTGTTTGATGCAGTCCTTCCTCTTCTCCCATGCTACTGAGCAAGAGTCCATACAGTAAAAATGACAGCACCACCTGCCAAGCACAGGGAAACAATATGTCAGGCAGGGACAGGAGATGCAGAACAAAATAGTTTTGCTTTGGTATCTCTATCCTGTATGATGTGAGCATCATTCCCACAAACATGAATAGTACTATTAAACCCAATGCACAATTAGAGCACAAATGTGATTTGTCCAACAATACTCCCAAAATCTACAGCAGGAGGAAAATGCTAGTTTAATTCCAAGTCATAGGCTATTGCCCTGACCTTTGGACCAGCCTCTCCCTTATATCTACACCATTGCCATTTAAAGAGCAAACAAAAATTTTTCATATCAGCATTAAAGATTAAGCATGCATAAACAAAAGGTAATGAAAGCAAGTCTTCCTTACGTTTATTACAAACCTATAGTTTTCATCTTTGTTGTACAAACCCATGTATACCTCTGTACCATCTAGAGAAAATGAGGTGGCACAAACACAAAACTGTAACATAGCAAAACATGAGAGAATTTTCCTTTACCAGCATAGAAACTTTATGACTAAGATTTACTTTGCAAGATGACAATAATGAAAGTAATGACAGTAATTAAACTGCTTTAACTATAAAAGCTGAGTTTTAAAAACCCATTTAAAGCATAATAAGATTTGATATCTCAAATACAGCTTCTATCACATTCAACAATTCCCTTAACTACTGAAACTAAAAAGAATGCTGTTCTAACAGGCTATGAAAACTTTTATAATAAACTATGGAAACAATTCAACAATACTTTTCTAGACATGTCTGTGCAGTACAAGACGGTTCTGTGTCTGCAACTGAAGTGCATACCTAGAAAAGAAACAAATAAAGAGGGTGCACATGGACATCTGTTCTTATTTTCTGTTTTGTGTAGTAATAAACAATTTTTCAAGATTGCTTGCTCTCCAATATAGGGGGGAAGAAGAGGGCTGACAAAGGACTTGGGGGTGGGAGTGCAGAAAACATGTTTTTCCTCAAGAAGCTGCACACTCATTAAAATACCACAATGGGAAAAAAACCCCACCTTTAACATTCTCAAGCCAAAATCTTTTGACTTGGTCCCAGATATTCAAACTAAATGATGTTATGTCATGGAAACTGTATTTCAACCAACTCATAGTCTTATTTTCTTTTATGGACTGAGCTCACAGCAACTTTGGAAACAGCGTCTTAAGGCATCTGAGCTACAACTTCAGTCAGACACCATATCAAGTCAATGAACTATTTCTTATTTCTGGCAAATGCTTTATGACACTATAAAAGTTCAGAAGTTTCTGCTCTCCAGGTACACTTTCAAAACATTCTATAAATGAAAAGTGATCTCTTTGACAGCCTGTGTCTGGTAACTGTTTGAATCCCAAAATTTCTACTTTATTGGAGGATAGGTGACAAATGGCATAAAACTAATTTGAAAAATCACAACCATGCAAAACACACCAAACACGCCCCCCCCACCAATAACTACAGGTAAAGGTGATGTAGTCATGAGAAAAACAAACTGAAATATTTTCTATCTGGTATAGCTGAACATTTTAGAGGGAGAGGCTGTGGCCGTTTGCCTCCCAAAATAGTGGATAATACAGGAGGGGATCATTGCTGCTGGTAAAAGAGCCATTACACATCTACATGTGTAAATGACAGGGGATGATGGCAAACCAGTCCAGTCTGTAATCTATTTACATATTACAGAAGGAGGCTTTCCCATGCAATGTCATAATGTGTAAAACCTGCTGCATGTGATTCCAGGTTCTTCCCTAGGGCAATAACCAAACCACATGGACTTCTGGTAGTATGAATTTGAAGAATATGTCCATCACAGCAGTCATTTCTTTGGGTTCTATGAACTGGTATAAATGTGTATTTCAGCAACCAAGTTCTCAGCAAAAGCATATTAATTTCATAGCTATTATCAGATGCAATTGAAACCTTGCACACAAATGACCTCCTGCAGACATCTCTGCATTATCTTCAATAAGCACTCATCTCAAGAGAATGCTAAATTTGAAACTTAATTAAAATCTAAGTACCTTTTCCTATTGATTTATGTATTAACATACTCAAAAAGGCATTAGCCATTGTGTAAAACCTTTTGGTACATCAGAGTGCTGCTGCTTCAGAATCAAGGTGTTCAAAATCCCTGATAATTTCAAGCAGCACTTTTCTGTGTCCAAGAGGCAGCATCTGGACAACCTACATCATCTCCTTTCTTCCTCTGCTACCCCAGTGTCATGAGCCCAAACTTCATGTGTTCAACTGAACTGTTGTTTGAAACAGCTATGCAAAAAAAAATGTTGTCAAGGAGACAATAGCTAGCTGCAGCATAGTGCACTAGGAAAAAGGAGTTTTGTGGGGGATTTCTTTTGTTTTCTTTTTTTGTTAATTTGTTTTTGTTATTTTTTAATAATAGTAACAGTAGTAATGTATCATGTAACTCATTACAAGTTTTGCTTTTAGGATCAACAAATTCCCTGTCTGCTTTACAAATAAGGTGCTTGAAATTTGATATAATTCTTACTAGAGCATCAACTTCAGAACGCCAGGTTCACACTCAATTCAGACTCATACAGTAATATGCTGCCAAAGATACAGTTAGGTATTTAAGGGAAAAAGCTGCTTCCCATTAATTGAGGTAACAGAGAAGATAGGGAATTTCAGCAGTGCTTATCTTTATGAGAAAGCAGACAAGACCTACCTAGGCCAGTGCTGGAGGCTCATGAAGCACAGTGCTGCTTTTTGTACAGCCGTAAGTACAGTGATGATGGTTAGCACGGGAAAGCAAAAAGAGGCCGTACCTCCCCTCTACCACTCTAATCCTCTCCACTCCAACACTAGCTTTTCTAGGAACCGTGGGAAGAAACCAAAGCGCTGTGTAATAGTGGAGAAAAAGACGGAAAGAGAGCTACTTTTCCTCTTTAGACACGCACATGTGCCCATATGGTGTGGAGGTATAAGGTGGGATGCAGACACAGCAGAGGGCTGGTAAGGCCAGAAACATCGCTATTCGGACTGGAACAAAGGCCCCGATAAAGCACTGGGGTCTGCCCACCCCCGGGGCGTAGGGGCTGGCAGCACATCTCCGGCACTCCAGAGATTTGGGAAGCGGTTCCAGCACCCGGGGAAAGGCAGGCTGGGCAGCTGGGCCAGGAGCTCGTGTTAACGCAGGTGGGGGCCGGGAGCGCAGCGCGGGGGGAGCCCGCAGAAGCGGGGGGAGAGGCGGGACAGGGGCGGGGAGCGAGGGGGAGCTCCCCGGTGGTGGGAGGGCAGCGGAGTGCCCGGGGGAGGCGCGGACGATGAGCGAGCGCGGCTGCGGAAAGGAGCGAGCGGAGAAGTGCAGACCGGGCCCCCTGTCCCGCCCGGCCCGGCTCTCTCAGCACTGCCGGCGGTTACTCATCGCCCGCGCTCCCGCCGCCATTTTGAATCGACCCCGTCCCCTCCAAGGGTTCCACCGGCACCGGCTTCCCGCGGATCCGACCCAGCCCAGCCCGACTCAGCCCACCGAACTCACCGCCTTGCCGCTGCTGTCGCCGGCGCACGCCCGCACAGGAGCCCTCGCTCCGCTCCCGCCTCACCGCCCGCTCCGCGCCGGAGGGACGGGCGGGGCCAGCTGGCCCCGCCCCCCCCGCCCGCCATCTTATTGTCAAACCCCACAAAGGGACCCGCGGCCGCTGGGGGCGGCCCTTACCCGGAGACCGCGCCCACCCGGGCGCGGCGACGGCTGCTATTGGCTGCGGCCGGGCCCCGCAGGCGCCATTCGCCGCTGCGATTGGCTACAGCACCCGCCTGTCCCGCCCTCGGGCCCCGCCCCCGAAGGCTGTGGGGTTGCCATGGCAGCCGGACCCTTCCCCTCGGCCGTGAGAGGCTGAGGGAGGCGGGGGCGGGGGCGAGGCGGGGCCGCCCCGATTTCAAATCGCAGCCAAGGCCCCGCGGCGCGTCTGGGCTCCGGGCCACGGGCTCCGGCGGGAACAGGTTCAGACCTGGCCGCGCTGCAGCTCCTGGGGAGCCGTAGCGGGGGAGGGGAGAGGGAGCCTTGGCCGCCCCGGCCCGGACGCTCCCCGCCGTCAGGCGCCACTTCCCTCAGGGCCGGGGAGCCCCGGAGCTGCGCCCCGCGGGGTGACAGGCGGCCTCAGCACTCCATTAGCAAGGCCTGTGGCATTTCCTGTTCGGGCCCGGGCGCCCAGCCCCGGGTCTGGCAGTCAGAGGCAGGAGCCCGCGGGCTGGGGGCGGGGGTGATGTCTCACAACCCGCAGGGAGCCGCTGTCTGAACACGAGTCAGCGCTGAGTGCCCAGGTGGGTGAGAAGGCCAGTGGCACCCTGGCCTCTGTCAGGAGCAGCGTGGCCAGCCCCTGTACTGGGCACTGGTGAGGCCATACCTTGAGTGTTCTGGGCCCCTCAATTCAGGAAGAATATTGAGGTGCTGGAGTGTGCCCAGAGAAGGGAACAGAGCTGGTGAAGGGTCTGGGGCACAATTTTTATGAAAAACAGCTGAGGCAGATTATGGGTTTTTAGCCTGGAGAAGGAGGCTTGAGGAGGGACCTTATGAGTCTCTACAACTCCCCCCAGGAGGGTGCAGCCCGGTGGGGGTCGGGCTCTGGTCCCAGGGAACAGTGCAAGAGAGAACATAGCCTTAAGCTGGGCTGTA
This sequence comes from Oenanthe melanoleuca, assembly GCF_029582105.1. Classification (NCBI taxonomy): domain Eukaryota; kingdom Metazoa; phylum Chordata; class Aves; order Passeriformes; family Muscicapidae; genus Oenanthe; species Oenanthe melanoleuca. The sequence continues at coordinate 52,939,555 of NC_079339.1, forward strand.
GGGAGTTTAGGCTGGACATTAGAATCTCCTCACAGAAAAGGTGATTAGGCACAGCAATGGGCTGCCCATGGAGGTGGTGGAGTCATCGTCCCTGGAGGTGCTGAAGGAAGACTGAACGTGGCACTTAGTGCCCTGGTCTAGTTGACAAGGTCCTGTTTGGTGACAGGTTGGATTCGGTGATCTCAGAAGTCTTTTCCAATCTCACTGATTCTGTCCTAAAGCTGCCGCAGCCCTGCTGAGCAAAACCCCCTCCCCAAACCTCGCCGCTGTGACCCCAGCCCGATGTGGCTGCACATCTGCAAACACTTAGTCCGTCCCAGCGCCTCTCGGTCGCCCTCCCGGCCGAGCAGCTACGTGCCGGCTGCTCCGGAGCCGCCCGGGGAAGGAGGGGGGCGGCTGGCCCGGGCTGCGAGAGCCGCAGAGGCGGCAGCTGCTGCCTCCGGCCCCCGGGGCGCGGCGGGACGGGGAGGGGAAGGAAATGCAGAAAGGGTGGGATAGGCAGCAGGAGCTGGAGGATCGGCGGGGCTTGCAGCTGAGGCTCTGTAGGAAAGGCTGGGAAACAGCAGAGCTGTAGCGTCATACAGTAAAGCAGGACAAAATAATATTTCCTTAGCGAAACAAGATCTGCTTTTGGGACAAGACAGTTCACTCAGTCATCTCTTGTCACTTCATCTGGCTCTTTTTTGTAGAAGTAGCCCCAAATTCATTTGCAGTTTCCTAGTTGCCTTTGGTTTGCTCAGAAATGTCAGCTCTCTCATGAGGCTGTGCATTCAGGTAGTTGTTCATGCCTGAAGCCTCTGCACAGGCTGGCCATCCGTCGACTGGGTGAGCTGTGTGTTCCCTTTTGTTCTGACTGCTGAAGCATCCTTTGTATCAGAGACCATCATTGATCTGACTAGGACCACACTATATCCTTTATTATTGTGGATCACATTATTGATCATGGTTACCTTGGGAATGTCATAATATTAATCTAAGAAGTTGTCTATAAGTATTCCCTCCTTGCAGCAGTACATACCATTGCTCAACAGAGTGCATGCACTACCTGGATATATTTCCACACCAGCATCCTTGGCATCACACAGCTCTGAGTTTTTCATTAATAGCTTGGCTGATGTCTGCACTGTTATGCTTCTGGCTTCACGCTGTAACACACAATTCTCCAGGGTGGTTTTCCCATGATGGATATTTAAAACCTCCTTCACAACTTCATGATGCACTCACTTCAAACTGGAGATTCTTATATTGGATTCTGTACAGTCAAGAAAGATGTCTTGTTTCTTTTGTTTATTTTACCACGATATAAAAGGCATAGCCTTTGAGTTCAACTGAATCAGCACTGCAGAACAGGCCCTCTAGAACACAATGACCAGGACAGATGATTACTGTCTGCTTCATAACAGGCATTTACAGCTGTCAGTGGATTATGATGAAACTGTATTTCTAGGTCTTTACCACAATCAGCTACAAGCCCAGAATCACACCATGTTCTCAGATGTCAGAATGCAACCTCAGTCAAGGCTCAATACATCACACAAAGAAATCCAAGTTATTCTCCTCCTTCTCTCTGTCCCAGTCCTCCAGATGCACTGGTAGAAGAGCCTGACATGCTCTACAGCTTGTGCTGTCTGGTCAAACTCTCCTGATTCATCACACACAACCCACAGCTCCCACATTAGTATCTGGTGTCCCTTAAGCTTCAAGGGTTCAGCTGTCCCATGACTCACACAAGAAAGGCTGAGTTGTACAACTGCTTTCAGAACTGAATACTCCATACCAGCCACCCCAAGAACCTCAAACACATTTGTACATCAGATTTCCTGATGTCCACATGGTGCAAAGACTTTGTCCAGGTACTCAGCTGTGAATTGTGTCACCTCTGAAGTTTTGCAGCGTTAAGGAAGAATTTGGACCTTTGGTTCTGAGCCAGTGTCATTTTCTTTTGGCTTGAGGTGGTGCCTCTGGAGAGGGATCCTAAACAAAGAAACGCCTGGGCCTTTATATTCCCACAGTCTGTGCACCTGCTGCCCAATGGAGGTTTATGGTCTGGAGTGTTCTAACACCTCATGGAATTCTTTCTCCGTGTCCATGTGGGCAAGCTGTTAATTGTTCTTCCATCCTGGGGCCTTCAGGATCTCAACTCTTATCTGAAGATACCCAGTCTTTCTCTGTTTATTCCCCTGCTTAGCTGTCCTTGCTTATGAAGTTCATTTAAAGTTCCCTGACACCAAGCTTTGAGCAGGACCCACTCATGCTAAACTGTCAGCATGTTACAATTAAATTTAACCTTAGACAATTAATTTCTAATATTTTATAAGTAAACAGTGTAATCCCCGACATGCAGGCAACCACAATGTAATCCTGGTAATCTCTAAATTACTCGTGAAACAAAAGATGATCAGTGTGAAAAATATCTGGAAAAAGTACATTCCCGTTGGGCACAGTCTTTCCTAAAGCAGTGCCTGGTTTGTCAAGATGATGCCTGAGTCACTCCAGGAGCCATCACTCCTGACACTCAGCATATTCCTGGAGCAGATCTGGGCTCTGCCGCCTCGGCTGCTCCCGCGGGCCACTGCCTGCCCCAGCTGGCAGCAGCACGGCCTGACCCTCCTCCCACGGCCCCGGCAGCCCCAGCTCAGCAGGAATTCAAATAGGTATTCCCACAACAAATCCTGCAAGAACCTTTGAGCCTCCGTGGAGGCCCCTTTCGAGGCAGTGTGGGGGCTGTTCCCCAAAGGATCACAGCTCAGAGAGTTCATTTGCATTGCTCTTTCTAGTGATAGCATCATCTATATGCAGTAAGGTACTTAAGTCCCCTCTCCTTATCCTTATTTCTCCTTTTTTCTATGTAGCTACAGTGAGAAGATTGCGACATTTTTGTTTGTGTTTTTTCCCCCAAAAACCTTTCCAGTGAAACTGGAGGATGTTTTATGGCTGAAGAACTACATCATCTATGTTTCTGACTAAACCAGTGAAAGAAAAATTGTGATTCTCTATCTTTGTAAAAAATCTGAGAAACTAGTTATGTTTCCTCATTTGATTATTCTCAGCAGAAAGCAACTCTCACTTCTCACGTGTGAGAAACAAAACTTGAAAAGTCAAATGGAAAAAACTGAACAGATCTTTGCAAAACAATGCAGCCTGAAGTATTTACTAGAGAGCTGGAAAGAAATGTCTGCAAAACAACCTGACAGGAAATAGAAATGAAGAAAGTAACTGCATACAAAGAAGTGAAAAAAAGCAAGGGAATCACTGGCCAGGATAATCAGGAGAGCTTTAAATCAAAAGGTAATTCAGATCATACACCCAAAGCTTCTAGACAATTGGGAGGCATTGCACCTGGTAAGACACTGCAGAGCAGCCTGCCTGCTGAGGACATGAATAACATGGGTGACAGGGAAAATGGTGCAAATCAGCTCAGCAGGTCTCTCTTGGGAAGCTGGGTCACCACTGACACACACAGCAACATCTCCAGAGTGGAAGTTCTGAAGGGATTTAAAAGCACTGGCAGCCTGTATAAAATATGAATGGGATGCTCTCGTTGTCTGAAACGGGAGGCACCAGGGCTGGTGTAACAGGAGCAGGCATTGAGGCATTGCCTCGACCTTTCCAAGCAGGTTGAGGCGTAGATCCACCCTTAGCACATGGAGGGAGTGATTTGAGCTGCAGCCCCAGCCTCAGAGGAGGAGGGCCGCTCCCCAGAGCTCCCCGCCCTTGGCTGGGCAGTGGACACCTCGTGCTCGCTGGAAGGACGGGCTTGGCTTCAGTCCGTGAGAGCTGCGTGTGCTCCAGCCGTGCCGCCTCCCCGAGCGGGGCAGCCGCTGGGGCTCTGCCCATGGCACAGCCCGCTCCGGTTCTCCCCATCGCACAGCCCGCCCGCTCCAGCTCTCCCCATGGCACAGCCCACCCCGGCTCTCCCCATCGCACAGCCCGCTCGGGCTCTCCCCATGGCACAGCCCGCTCCAGCTCTCCCCATCACACAGCGCGCTCGGGCTCTCCCCATGGCACAGCACGCTCGGGCTCTCCCCATGGCACAGCCCGCTCCAGCTCTCCCCATCACACAGCGCGCTCGGGCTCTCCCCATGGCACAGCACGCTCGGGCTCTCCCCATGGCACAGCCCGCTCGGGCTCTCCCCATCGCACAGCCCGCTCGGGCTCTCCCCATGGCACAGCGCGCTCCGGCTCTCCCCATGGCACAGCCCGCTCCAGCTCTCCCCATGGCACAGCCCGCTCGGGCTCTCCCCATGGCACAGCCCGCTCGGGCTCTCCCCATGGCACAGCGCGCTCCGGCTCTCCCCATGGCACAGCGCGCTCGGGCTCTCCCCATCGCACAGCGCGCTCGGGCTCTCCCCATCGCACAGCCCGCTCCGGTTCTCCCCATGGCACAGCGCGCTCGGGCTCTCCCCATGGCATAGCCCGCTCGGGCTCTCCCCATGGCACAGCCCGCTCGGGCTCTCCCCATGGCACAGCCCGCTCCAGCTCTCCCCATGGCATAGCCCGCTCGGGCTCTCCCCATGGCACAGCCCACCCCGGTTCTCCCCATGGCACAGCCCGCTCGGGCTCTCCCCATCGCACAGCCCGCTCCGGTTCTCCCCATCGCACAGCGCGCTCGGGCTCTCCCCATGGCACAGCCCGCTCGGGCTCTCCCCATGGCACAGCCCGCTCCGGCTCTCCCCATGGCACAGCCCGCTCGGGCTCTCCCCATCGCACAGCCCGCTCCGGCTCTCCCCATGGCACAGCCCGCTCCAGCTCTCCCCGTGGCACAGCGCGCTCGGGCTCTCCCCATCGCACAGCCCGCTCGGGCTCTCCCCATGGCACAGCCCGCTCCAGCTCTCCCCGTGGCACAGCCCGCTCGCTCTGCCGCCAGCCCTCCCTGCCTCTTCCTCCGGCCGTGGCTGGTACCGGCTGGTGTGACCTGCTTGCCATGGGCGCTGGAAAGCAGCCACTGCTGCCTCCCGCCCAGCCCCCTTCCTTCCCGTCTGGAGCAAGCCTGTGCTGGGCTGTGCTTGATGCCTCGGGAGCTTTGCTGCTCCTTTCTCAAAGCTGCTCAGCCCCTGCTGAGCTGGCCAGACTTTCACACATTGGCTGTGACGGGAAGGCTGTTTGGAGCTGGATAGTGTTTATAAAACCGCAGAAATTAACAGAAACGCAGTGTCGTGGAGCAGGGCTGAAACTACCCTTTAAAAAGACAAAAAAAGACTCCAAACCAACAAAACCAGACATGACTCAGGCTTGAACTGGAAGCTGTGAGCTGTCGCCAGTACAGTGCTGTGCTCTGGCTAGCGAGTTTTTTGAGAGACAAGGTGTGTTAGCTCAAGCTCTGTGCATTACTGTGGTTTGGAAAAGTTTTTTTGGCTGTGATCCCTCTGGTTCGGAACGGGGACAGAGCTTGCTTGCCTCTGCCTGCTAAAGACAACGTGGACTTGTTCTGAGTCTGTATTGTTTCTCTCATAATTACTGTTTGATTAAAGCGTTTAAGATATATTTGTCTTTTAATTTGGCTATAGAGTAAGGCAGGAGACCCACTCCTGATATACATAGTTTCCTTTAAGCCCAACCTGGCAAATTCTGATTACTTCTGAGATAGGCAGCATTATGAATCAGTCCTGAGTGCTTCTGCAGACAGGCACATTCCTGCAGCAGAGCTCCCCTAAAAAATCCAGAGGCAGATGGAGAAACAGCTACTGAGTAATTAAATGTGCCTATTCCTCAAGAAACAAGCCTGTAGTAGCAGCTCAGCTGGGCCCCATAAGCCGGGTACAGGATACAACTTCACTGCGTGCAGCCTGCACTCAGTGCTCTGAATGTAAGAAATGTTCTTGTGTCACTGCAGTGTGTTAATGCGTGGATCACCAAAGGTGGCTGGGAGTTCGGCTCTGCCTTCAGAGACGGTAAACTTCTCCTTCACTGCTTTGAACGTGGATGTTGCTCCTACCTGTAGAAGGGATTAAACTAAGAACAGTGGGTAACTGGTTCCTGTAAAATAAACCAAAAGGTATGTAGTGAGTGAGTGAACATTTGCAGGCTAACTGTAGCTTGATGTTGGATGATAATGATGCTGGCATCAAATGTTAGTGGCTTACAAAATGAGAATAGCACAGTCAGAGCACTCATCACCCCAGCTAATCCACACAGCAGATAATACATGTCTGAATATGGCAGTGTTGGCTCAGCTGGGGGTTTGAAAAACTGAACAGTGTAGTAGGCAGGTGATGGGAGGGGTGTGTGGCTGTCAGCACAACAATGGCAAAGCATTCTGTTCTTAGGCAGAAATCTGCCTCAGGCCACCAGCTTCAGGCCTGAGGTTTTATGGCTGTGGGTATCTGATCTATCTATTAGGAGGCCATGGGGATTAGGAGTGACATGAGCCAAGAAATGAGTTCTTTGTAAGAACTTGTATAGACTAAAATATTCTGTGAGCTAAAAGCAACGCTGCTTTTACCCAAGCCAGCTAGTAGCTTTATGGAACCAATAATAAATAAATTGCGAAGAAGAGGTATTAGTATGTTTTGATTGCAGGATATAGAGTGAAAACAGGACACAGGGAAGCAGTTAGGCTTGCAGTCCATTAACTCTTTTTACCCTGCCTGGCTAAAGTCGTTTGGTTGGAGTTAAAGACCCCTCACAGGCCCTCACTGTCAGTGACCATGAGTGCTCCTTAGAGTGGAAAGGCACTGAAAGAAAGAGTGCCCTCATTACAGTATATGTTTATGCTCTTCAACAGGAGGAGGTGACAAAGTAAAAGTAAAAAGCGGTGTTTTTAGCAAGATCTACATTCGCCAGCCAATTCAGAGAAGGTGTTCTCTGTGGCAGGTGAGAAGTGTGTTGTAGTGGATATTGGCAGGGAGGAACAAAGCCCAGATGATACCAAGTTAATGACAATAGGAAGCTCTAGTGACAAAGCACCATGCACTGGACCAAACAGCAAAACTTGCCAAATGTTGCACCAGCAGTCAGCAAAGATGGATTTTAAACTGCTGAATGTTGTTTGGGGTTTTATTTTAAGGTAGCTCATTGTGATAGTTCAGGTTTACGTTTGTGAGGGACAAGATTGTTTTGTTGTTGCAAAAGTGCTGCCTTAGAAAGGATTTTTAATAACCAGAAGAACACACCTACTTCTTAATAAGAATTTTTTAGACGTACATTTTGGATACTCGAGTGTCATATTATCTGGTGCTGCTTAAAATATGTGTTCTGTATCTAAGCATAAATACCATAGGCTATGACAGTTGCTATGGCAACTAAGCATCTACTATTAAATAGCACCCACAGGCTGAAAAACCATGTGCAGCCTGTCAGTACACAAGGTATTCCTTTCTTTTCAGCCAGCTAAGTACAGTATTTTCATCTCTGGAGCTAGTCTGTTTCTGATGAATGTGTTTGTGCTGGTCATGTGAAGATTTTTTCTCCCCCATCAGATTTACCTTCCTTTGAAACAGCAGATACTGTAAGAACAAAATAGCCTGGAGTGCTTGCAGGCTGAAGAAGTTAATGAATAATTCCTTTTTTGTATATTTTTGAACATACATTAGAGTGCAGCTTTCAAATCTTTTAGTCCAGATTTGAGCTTGCACTTTTGCTGTTCTGCATCTTTTGATATTACAGTGTTTTGCTCTTGAAACCAGCCTTTCAGGAGGCACCGTGCTGTTCCTAGAAGCCATGTCCTTGAAAATTACAATATCAGTGGGAAACTAATTTCTGCAGTCATGGCAGTCTGGAGAGTTATAATTCTAAAGCACAGTTAAAACTAACAAAACTTTTAGGAATATGTGGTCCAGTTATTTATTTTTAAGCTTGCCTTAAAGTTGGTAAGCATTTGGACCATGAAATCTACGGGGGAAAAGTAGAAAAATAAGAACACTGAGTTTCATATGCAATAATAATTCCAGTGATTGAGACTTCAGTAACAAGCTGTTGACAGCATTAGTTGTTTTACATTTTCCAAGCCAGAAATGTGATTTTCTTCAGACCCATCGTAAATAACAAGGAGAATAAAATTAAGCATCAGTAGGACAAATATACTGGTTATAGAAATGAATGCTTTATCTGCAAATTAAAATGACCCTTTGTGAGCCTTGAGGAGTAGAAGGTGGCTGTGATGGCTTATTGGAATGTTTGGATTGTTTCCAAGTTTTGTTTGAAAGTCTGATCAATAAAAGTCTGATCAATAGATTAAAAGGAAAATGTACCATAGCTACAAATTATTGCTGTTGTTGATGTGGCTTAGCAGAATTACATAGTCTGTAAAATATAAATTATAGCAAGAACAAAACAATTACAGTTTAATAAGAGTATCAAAAAGTGAGGATAAGAAGTAGGTAAACTAAGACATGAAAAGGCATATTAAAAATGTGCTTTTTTTTTTTTTTTCCTAAGAGAATGATTTCTAACACCTGTGGGCCTTGTCTGTTTAAAGGGTTAACCCAATTAGAAGCATGACTATGAACAGAGATAACAGGCAGTGAGCTGGTCTTGTTCTCTGCTCTGGTCCTGCACCTCGATGGGAATGACAGCCTGGACTTTTGTAGCAGTAAAGGAATGTTAACTCCTGTCTCCTGGTGGTCTGCCAGTAGCCAGTGGTTTCCCAGCAATCGTTCCAACATGTCTCCTATTAATGGAATAATAAATCTTTAATTGGTGTTACGTACAAATGTAACCAAATGCCAACAGACTTGGGTACAGTCGCAGGAGCTGCCACGAGCAGTGGTGCAGGATGATGTGGAGAGTGGTTTGCCAAGAGAGGCAAAGTGGGGCTCATCAAAAAGTTGTTTAAAATTTGCTGGGTGTTTAGATACTGCGCATGGGGCTCAGCTGAATGCCTTAGATGGTCTGCCTGCCTCTTGCCACTTACATCCTCTCCAGGAAATCATGGACAGATCCTGGCAAGTTCCATCACTCTCCATTTTTTTGTTTTAATGCAAGGGAATTGTCTTTTTCTACCCATGATTTCCCTCTTTGTATTCATTTCTGGTTTTTGGTGGGGTTTTTTTGTTGTTTTTTTTCTTTCCTTCTTGTTTCTCAGCCTGTTTTTAATCGTCCTTTGAAAAAGGTTGTGTGCTTCTGCCATATTTGGATAAATATTACAGCCTGATCTTGTGTCTGGCTCAACAGCTATTTGTATGGCGAGGATAAGCACACAAACACACTCCTCTGTACAGGCTGTTCTACCTAAGAGCAGCACAAAGTCTTAAAACTTATGTTTGCAGGATGGGAACTTTAGGGATATAAGAGGTACTTATATTACTCCCTGGTAATATTTTTTTTTCTTCCACTGTGAAGTCCACCATGCCCAGCAGGAAAAATAGGGTAGAGTCTGGTGCCCTCTTGTGACTACATTAAACTACTGAAAAAACATTATCCTCTGACTTAAAAGTGGTCAGAGCTTGAATTATACTGGAGAACACAAAGAAATTTATTCTAAACAAAAGCTGAAAGTATAGAAAAGGGTGAATAAAACTCTTATTTCTGAAATGCAAATTTCAGAATAGAGGCAGTAGAGTCACAACTCCTACTTGACTAATATGTTGAATATTTCAATGATATGTTGCTTTCATAAAAACCTTTCTTTGTACTATTCAACTAGATGTGATACTGAAGGATGGACAAGTCAAGGTTATGCATTAATATTGCCCTGCATCATGGAAGATTATACCCAAGCTACATTTCTAAATAAAAAACTCCCCAAATTCTCCAAATTCTGAGGTGTTGAAGTCATTATGATCTGAAACTATGGTCTAGCAAAAAAAGTTTGGATTCATATTTAATTTTCCACAGCATTAAGGGAGGAGGATGGCTATTTTCATGGCTTTGGTTTAATTGATTTATTTGGAATGGGTTTTGTACAGTGTTATTTCTTATCTTGGAATTTAACTAAGAACTTGTTCTAGTATCTGAAACTAAGTGCTAGGAAGACAAAAAGAGAAATATTTAGTATGACTTCCAGCTTCTCCCCTCTCATGAGAGGGGAATATTTCTGGTCAGAAAAGACAATGACTCGTCCTTTAACAAAGCAAGAAGGGTCAACTCAGCCTCTCAGGGAAAGCCCAGTGCTGAGTTATAAAATCACACACACTTTGAATTCTGATTTTGGGTAAACTGAAGTGGCTCTTTGACCTTTAGTTTCCTGTCAAACCTATCTGACTTTACAGTCTGCCTGTGTCTGCCTCCCACCACTGTGTACAGAGGAAGATCCTCATTTGTCCTCTTCTTGTTTCTGATGAAATTTCAGATTTGTTCTTGGCCTATATGGAATCTCCTGACTTTTGCTGGTGGGCCATTCCCACAAGTCAAGACAGCAAGAAGGTGGTCATAGCTCTTGGATTCCCTTGCTTTCTTCCCTGTTCCATGTCCCTCCATCCAGTCCTGAGTTTAGTGTGAATCTTGTGCATTTGTCCCCTTTGGGACACAGCTGTACCTGCCAGCAGTGCAGCAATGCACCATTCCACTGAGAGCTTTATTTTAGGAAGGATTTGAACAAAAGAAATAGAGATAGTTAGAAACCATACATGCAGCTAAACAGAAAATTATAGGACTTTTTATACTTTATCAGACGTCCTGTATCAAACACATTGCCTCATAAATGCCAAACATACAAGAATAAAAAACTACGTGTAGTGCGTAGTGTGAGCCTTGTCTTCCTGACTATATTTAAGAAAGGCAAGCCTCCCCTGCCCCCAGTTAATCAAATTGGTAAGTAATAGTGCTGTGGTCTCAAGTGTATCAGACTCACACTGTCAGAGACTCATCTAGAGAGCTGGTGCTAAGAAAGTGCTTCCCAGCTCATGAAAGCAGTGTCAGGAAGGGAAGATCTTGAGAGGCAGAGTCCACATGGACGGATCTTCAGGAACTGGGGATTTTAGAGATAATTGCTGGTGGCCTCCTGTAGTGTGAGCCTTGTGAGTGCTTGGCCCTGAGTGTTTCCAGTCTGGAAATCAGCTCTGCAGATCAGTATCACCCTTATCTTTTCAAAAAACAAGACACCTCCAAGCACCAGAATATCATGGTGAGGAAAATCCCAGCAAAGTCCCCAAGAGTCTAATGCCCATGTTACCAGAAGGAGATACAAAGTTAAAATGAAAGTCTGCATATTTTTTTTCTGATGCCCCAGCATAAATAGAAGCAAATAAAGTACTTTGAATCTGACCCTGAAAGTGCTGACTAATTATAATTTGTGCCTTAATACCTCATATTTGCCTCCACAGTGCTGTTCCCTGCTCCATTGCAATTAGCTCTGAATATGCACAGACACACCTGCTCACGCTTTCTAGTATCTCCTGCAAGGGCTTGTATTTTAAACTGAGGAGCCAGACAATGCTCAAGGGAAGAAATGTCATATTTTACAGATGGGGAGCTGTGATACAGGCTGCTGCATTTCTAAGTAGCTTTCTGAGCATGGATATTTGCATATTTGTTCAGAACATCTGTGACTTAAAGTTTGCAAGGTTTTTCAGGACTTTGTATATCATACAGCAGCACCCATTTCCCACAGTATCTCCCTTATCTTTGATTCTTCATTGCCCTCAAGAAAATATTTCAAGACAGACCTTTGAACATAGAGAGATGCTCTGTGATCATGGTCTGAAATGCACAGGCCCTGTCACTGATGGAGACTACCAAACAGGATGGATCATTTCATGCTGCAGTGAGAGGTTGCTCTTGTAGACAATATTCATGTGATGTTTTGTAAGATTTTACCACATGTCTTATCATATCTCCTGAGCAGACTTTCTGTCTGAAAGGCTGATTTTTGCTTCCTTACCTCTGAGCATTTCTTAGAAGTTATCAGTGATCTGAATTACAGAGTTCAGATAATGAGTTCAGAGCCCTACCCTTTCTTACCAACAACTCATGATGGCAGCTACTAACAACTATTACCAGGGTATTAGTATTGGTCCAATTTGGGATAGCATTTCTCAATTTGTGCTTCACATTCATGTCACTTTGAGTCATGAGGCCATGCTGCATCCCTGCTGCAGACAGAAGCGCCCTCTCCTGTGCAGAAGTTCATTTTGCAGGGAAAGAGGGAGAGTAATGCCATGCAAACCACCCACTTCCAGCAGGTGCTGGAAGAGATTAAATCCCTGGTATCACATCCTCTAGACCCTGTGCAGAAGACATGCTGGTAGGTGCAACTCTGGGGATGCTGGCACCTGTATTCCCTGCATGCCAAAGGGGTTAAAATTTATTGCTTCTCTCTGGCACAGTCCCCCCCACTCTTATTTGCTGCTGTTGATTTGTGCTGGTTTGAAAATAAGACAGGCATTCCAAACTGTCAGGGAACTTTGGCATTGTTTCACTGTACAGGGGAAGTTTCCTAGTACACTTATCCCACAGTGTGTGCTGTAGAACAACAGTATTCTCACTAAGAAAAGCCATTAGGTTGTGGCTGTTTCTAAAAACCTAGTTCTGAGTTAGAATTCATCACTCACTGCCCTGCAGAAATTTGACATTAGGTTGTACAAACCTTCCAGGCATGAACAGCACACACGGTTGGGGATACAAAGTATTGTAACGTCACCCCAGGACAGAGAGCAGTCACAACTGCAGAAGAAACTTGTCACAGGTAGAGAGTCTGAGTTCATTCCTATGGGGTTTTGCCAGCTTTGTAGCAAAATTTTAACAATCCTCTTTTAGCAAAATTTAATACAGAACATGAAAGCATTCCTTAGTCAGGAATAGAGTTTTATAAGTGAGTTACCTAAACATTTACTTAAAAAATTGCAGTCTTCAGATACAACTTAAAATTGATGAATAAGCAAACAAATCACATATATTGTCTGCAAAAACTAGTCTGGCAAGCTCTAGTTCATAGCCAGAAATTATTCACTTTGTGTTTAATAGTCATGCTTAAAATAATCAGCAATAAGCTTCTCTCCCAGGTACATTATAAATGTCTGAGACACATGTAAAAATAAAATAATGTAGCCCACTATTCTTTTAGTCAATTGGTGGAAGTTATACCCAAGTAAATGCTGAGTATAAAAGAGTGACATTTTCCAATCCCAATCCCTTATGCTAGTGAGCAGCTTACCTGCTCTAAGACTTATGTGTGGAGACCTGGTCATCTAAAGACCAAATTGGGAGGCACAGCCTAGGTTTGGTTCTGTTCTCTTTCTAACTCAAAGCTTGGGTTCAGTTGAGGAGCTTGGGAGCCAGATCCATATGGGCACAGATCCCAATGTCTGTGTTGAGAACTGCAGATCTGATGTAGCAAGTGAACCTTTCTTCACAGCACAAAGCAGTCCCTGTGGGCTCACTGGTGGTGTCTCTGTTGGAGAAAAGGGTGGAAAAACCCACACAATCAATCCACCCCTCAGATCTGCTCTGAACTGAGCAGTGCCCTTTGCTGTGTATCTCACACTTGTGCCAGTGCTGAGACCTTTCCTTTGCCTGTGTGGCACAGTCAGATACCAACAAAAAATAGGTAGTGTGCTTGAATTATCAGACAAGAAACAGTCACTTTATCTGATGGGATATTTTAACAATATGGAAAGTGTCTTGATGCCCTCATTCAGCCATAAAGCTGCTTTTCCATTTATCCAAAGAAGTCAGCATTTGCAGTTTTCCCATGTCGATGCATTTCTTGGTACCAGGCCCCTAACCCCTTCAGTAATCTATCACAGAATATTTGAGTTTGGAAAGCACCTCTGGAGATTATCTAGGTAAATTTTGGAGTTAGATCAGACTGCACAAGTCTTTGTCACTTCTAAAGCTTTTGTTTCAGAGTGTGTCTGAACAAAGCAACTCCAAGGATTTGCATTAAGGGAAGATGCATAATGACATAGTAATTTAGAACAGCATGCAACTTCACTGAGGCAGAACTGCAGCTGTTGCATCAGACCCTGATAATCCCTGGACCCTTACATCTATGGCAATGGGTTCCAGGGTTGGTTCACAGAATCATAGAATATCTTGAATTGGAAGGGACCTACAGGGATCATCAAGTCCAACTCTGCACAGGACACCCCAAGACTCACACCCTGTGCTTGAGACCATGGTTCAAACACTTCTTGAACTCTCTCAGGGTTGCTGCTGTGACCACTTCCCTGGGGAGCCTGTTCCAGTGCCCAACCAACCTCTGAGTGAAGAGCTTTTTTCTAACATCTGACCTAATTCTTCTCTGACTCAGCTTCAGGACATCCCTTAGGACATGTCACTGTCACCAGAGAGAAGTGACCAGTGCCTGCTCCCTTGATTCCCACCATGAGGAAGCCATGATGGGGTCTCACCTCAGTCTCCAGGCTTGACAGACCAAGTGACCTCAGACACTCCTCATAGCCTCCCCTCCGGAGCTTCCACTGTCCTCATGGCCCTTCTTTGGTTGTTCTCTAACAGCTTAATGGGTTTTTTTTGTACTGTGGCTCCTAAACTGCACACAGAACTTGAGGTGAGGCATCACCAGCTCAGCACAGAGCAGGGCAATCCTGTCCCTCAACACTCACTTTTTATCAGAGGAAAATCATCAGAGAGGTTTGAATTCATCGAGGTCAATAGCTGACTTACATCCATGTCAATCAGTTCAGAAACCTGTACCACTGGTTTCTTCTACATTCACTGCTATTGCATGAGAGTTTGCTTGCAGACTATGAAAATCCTGAGGTCAGGACAGTTTGTGTGTGCATCTGCAGAGATGAGTCACCGTGCTCTGGCTAGCATGAGCGGTGTTCTGCTGCTGCAGAGTTCTTTAGCAACGGAAACTACAGATATTCAGCACTTTGCAGGTCTCTCCTTGATACCTTAGAAAGTTTGATCTAGGAGATGCATATATAGATAGAAATCCAGAATTTTTTAATTAGCACCACAACAGGATTTCATGTTTTTCCAAGAAACAATCTCCAATTAAGTGTTATGGGGGCTACTTTTGAGGACAAAACCATTTCACAGATAAATACCAGAGGAGTCATTAAATAATTAAAAAATGAAATCTGTAATAAATATAATAAATTGAGGATAAACATTTTGGCATAATAGTTCTTCACAAAAGTGTAAGAATATATAAGAATAAAACATAATATATAGCAATATCTATGGCAATTTAAAGATAATGAAAGTATTGTATTTATATTAAGACTGGTTAATATTAATTCAATGGAGAAATGTCAATGTAAATAACAATTTCAACATGTCACAGAAATCCAACACTACATATTAAATGGAATGATGCTATGAAACACTCTACAAACTCATACACTGATTCATGAGCTGTCTGTTGAATGACATAGAAAGGTGAAGTTATTTAGAAGGCACAATAAGTTTGAAGGCACAATAAGTTATCAACAACAACTTATCAATAAGTAATTCATAACAGAAGTGACTGCAGCAACAGTGAAATTTGCCCCAGCATGTCTGAGGGAGTTCCCAGCTCTGGGGAGGAAGGACTGTGCTCTCCAGACTGCCAACCTTCCATACCATCTGTGAGCCTAGCCATGTCTTCTACAGATTCCTACACAGTTAAAGTGGGATCAATAACAAAAGAGAAGGGTTAGCTTAGTCAGAAATGAAACACAAGTTCAACAAATGCTTGGAGATGGCATAAAAGCAGTCCCTGACTCCACTTGGAAATGTATATATTTTCTGTGCATTCTAGATCCGACTGCAAAACAAGTAAAATTTACTAATTGTAAACTATCAAGCATTAGAATTTTACATTTTAAGAATTTCAGGGCAGTGCAGGATGTTGACTAATGCAGCAGCAGTACTATTTATCTGTGTTATCAGGCCATTTTTTTGCCCTCTAATTCTCCTGAATGTGTCACATACTGGAGTACGAGGAAAATGTTCATGGCACTTGTTGAAAGACTAACTCATTTTTAATATTTTCCACTGGTTAACCACAAACATTAACAGCAGAGCACATGTATGAGAACCTGAACATGTGCCTCCTCAAGAAGCAAAAATTTCAACCATAAAAACAGTACATTGTTCCTCAGCAGTGCTTTATTTTGCTCAGAACATAAAACTGGTTTTATTTCATATGAGAATAAGAGTCAGTCCAAAAAAATAATCTTTTAAGATCCCAATTTGAGTCAAAGTAAATTACTTAGTTTATTCAGCATATCCTTAGCAAAGCAGTATTTTCGCCAATGATGCTGGTGGGCAAAGCTTATTGTAGGAGACAAACAGAAATGTGAATTATTGCTCCCATAGTGTCCTCAAGGAGTTAATGGCCCATGCAGGACAAGATGATGTCAGCATGCAAAAACTTGTGTCCTGCAGCTGGTACTGGGAGCTTCTTATTTGTTCAGCAGCTACCAGCTAGCTGCCACTTTCCACATCTCTGGCACTAGCACAGGCCTGAATGTCAGATGAATCTGCTATTTCTCTGTTTTCTTCTCTTTGGCCCCCTTCCTGTGATTCTTTTGGAGTTTCCAATTTTATGGTGTCAGTATTGTGATCACTGGATGAATTTAGCTTGGTTGAGTTCCATCTCCATCTTCTCAGGCTCCTGTAAGTTTCTTCTCTGATGTTTTCACTGACCAGAACGTAAATGATTGGATCAGCAGCACCGTTTGCAGTGCCTAAACACAGAAACGCTGTAAAAACTGAATATACCTTGTTTTCAAATGGGCATGGGCAGTCCTGATGAAACATAAAGTATATGGCTCTTATCACGAGCATCACATGGTATGGAGCAAAGCAGATCAAGAAAATAAAAATAATGGCAATAGCCACATTCTTCACTTTGTTTTTCTGGTGACAAGTCAAACTGATGCTTCTTTTTGTAGCTTGGAAAATACTGTAGTTTGTAAAAATGAGGATCATGAAGGGTATGGCAAATCCAAATATGAATCTAGCAATGTTTAAAGAAGACAATAATACGCTAAGGGGCACTGCTTCAAAACAGGTTCCCTTTTCTTCCATGAAAAATACTGGAGTGTGGATTGCTGCAACCACAGCACAGAGAACACAGACTATTATGATGGCCTTTTTGTTTTCTCTTCTCCCCTTTGATTCCACAGAATACACCAGTGCCATGTAACGATCCAGAGAGATGCAGCACAAAAGCAGAATGCTGATGTAGATATTGCAGAAGAAGATGAATCCTGTCATTTTGCAAGAAATGTCACCCATGTTCCACTTGTGCCCGTTTTGCACATAGATAATCCAGAAAGGCAAGGTACCTAAATACATCAGATCACACAATGATAAACTGAAAATGTAGATGGCATGTACTTTTTTCCTTTGGATTTGTAGAAATGTAAGCAGAGAAGTTAAGCAATTTGCTGGAATGCCTATAGTAAAAACCATGCTGTAAACAGCAACCAGAAGTATCCGACTCTCTTCATAGGGCATTTCTGGGCAAGTGGAGTTATCACTTTTGTTTAGACAAAGTTCCATTATGATGGGTGGTTCCAATGTTCCAGCTGATATTTCCTGAGAATCAGAAGACAAGGTGGAAAGTTAGCACTGCATCACTTAAAAATGTGTCAGTAAATGTTATGGTCCCAGAGCTGCCAACTTGACATGTCAGTGGAGCAAGTGGGATGGGGGATGTTTGAAAGGTTCCCCTCAGACACAAACTGAGAAAGAGGGTCATATCCCTCCACCTCTGAGAGCTGGACTGGATTCTGGTGGCTATGTGGAAGCTCTCTCAAGGGGGATATGGAGTTTTGTCCTCGGACATAAAATCATCCTTCTCATTTTTGTCAGTTCCCATTCTAAAATCATATCATAAATGCTAAAACTGCCATCATTCTTCATGCCATGTATCACCTGCACCCAAAATCTCACGTGGGAATCAGCCTACAAAAGTAAGGTATGTGAAGCTGTAGAGCAGCTTAGACATATTTAAAAAAAAAAGCTGGGTTCAGTATTGTCCCATTTTCACAGTGAATGGAGAAAAGGATCCTCACTGCTGCATGGAGAAGATGACACAGTACTCACACTAGGGATAGGACCTGAGGAAATGGCCTGAAATGGTGTCAGGGGAGGTTTGGATTGGATATTAGAAAAAGGTTCTTAACCCAGAGGGTGTCTGAGCTGGTGTTAACTTATGAACATGGTGGTTGTAATATGGGTTGGTGGTGGAGAAGGAGGGGTTCTCTTCTGGGCCACCTACCAAACTGCTGTGTAGAGGGGATAAAAAGGGTGTTTGATTTCAGGGGCAGCAGTGGTTCTCTGCCCAGGCCTTATCTGTGATCTGACATACAGAGCTTGTCCTCTACTCAAACATGCCTGGAAGTGTGAGAGCTGCTGTGCACCTGCACACCCCAGAGCTGCTGCACAACTCCAGAGCTGCTGCACACCTGCACACCCCAGAGCTGCTGTGCACCTGTACACCACAGAGCTGCTGTACAGGTGTACACCACAGAGGGTCTTGGACACCTCCCCTTCCAGGTAAAGCACAGGAGGTGAATACAGCTCATGGTCAGGCAGATGGTGACATCCAGGGCAGGGACATGGCACAAGTCACACACCACCTTAGTTAGTCATCAGCTTGTCTCTCCCACACATCCCAATAGAAACACTTTCAGGAGTGGTTGAGTGTGCTGTCTCCTTCCCTGCTCCTGGCTTTGCACACTTCTCTCAAGCCTGTGCTTGTCTGAATATTCTCCTTTCTGTTTGGCTTCCCCCAGGGCAGTCAGTGATGGTGCAGGGCAGGAAACAGTAGAAGAGTTCTGTGGACACATGGCTCCCAATGCTTGTCTTGCCTCCTCCCCTGTCACTTTTGCTCCAAGTCTCCTTCCCATGCTCAGCACCCATGAGGGAGCCTCAGGAAGGAGATGCCTCTGGTTTTCTAAGCTTTGCCTGGAGCAGGAATTTTTCCTTGGTGTTTGGCACAGGACTAAGCCACAGGGCTGGGGCTGAGGTGAAGAGAGCTTGACCTGTAAATGGCTGTCAGCTGCCAAGTGCAGCACCTTAGCTGCCAAGGTGTGGCCACAGGCGTGGATTTACCCTCCACAAGAAAAAGCAGGTGCTGAAAGACTGTCCTGGAGTTTTGGCCTGTCAGCTTGGGAACTTGTATCCCTCCCAGCAGGAATGTTCCAAGTCCCAGCCCAATAAAAAGAAGGAGGAGAGGAGACCACTCTGCTTGGCTCCTCACCTTCTCCAGGCTCTCAGCCCTGTCCAGGGAAGAGACTTCTTCCACTGGCCACTGCATCCACCCCTAGTGCAGGGCTTCACTTGCCTCCACTCAGTTCTCCAGGCCTGCAGAAAGGTTTCCCCCTCAAACTGAAGATCACAAAGCAGAACTCAGCAGACAATTTATGAAATTTCTCCTGGTGACATTTTCACTTGTCTTGACACACCCTTAAGGGGAAGGAAGTAACACCACACTCAACAATCAACCCTGTGACTAAAGTCAACATCTCCCTCTACCTAAACCCCTCTTCAATTGAAAGCACATTTATATCTTCTCAGACCTTCAGGGTTTAATAGTCTGATGCTTGGCTCAGCCCAGAAGATTCCCAGTTATGTCTTCCTCTGGGATGTCGAGGCTAACCTGCATCTCAAATATTAATTCAAGCGAAAAACAGTAATAATTACACAGATGAAAAAAAAAAACCCAAAAAACCTATACTCCATTTTCTATTAATATTTGTGATGATCAGTTTTGGTTTGAATACCAGAACTCAAGAGATTTATCATACCCAGCAATTTTCAAGCATTTATAAAGGATCAAATGTCGTGATGATGACAGGATGAGCAACATCCAAGAACATATTTGTGAGATACAAACTATTCCAGTGAGTTGTCTGTGCTGCCCTGTATTGTTCAGTCGAGCAAAGCCTCTCCAAAGTAGCTGTTTTCACCTTTTTGTGGCCCATCCTGATCTGCTACGTCTCACCAGCTATAATTGGTGTTACAGCAGCTACTGGCTGTGTTTTGCATCAACAGCTCAAATGTATTTTTGTCAGCCCTCTGAGGCTTCTTGCTCTGTGAGAATCTGCACCAGACAAACCGCAGGTTCTCACCTTCAAGATGTTCAAAATGTCTCATCTTCCAGGACAGAGAGGTCACGAAGCACCTGAGCACAAATCACTGGAAGACAGGGTCACCCACTACGATTTGCTGCATGCCTGCTCTGTATCTACACTCTTCCATTTCTAGTGTTCTTGTGTTGTGTCCACACTGTTAGACAATTAGATAATTATGTTTCAAACTCCTAAGATGCAGTGGCTCCTGCTGCTCATTTGGGCCAGCTGCATTAATCTTTTCTCAAGAAAAATCTTTTCAGTAACAGTGAAGTGTAAAAAAAGCGAAGTGAAAACAAGCAGGAAAGCAAAAGGCTTTACTTCGTCTATTTTTTTTTTGTTTTGTTATTTTTGTATGAACTGCTCATGTGAAACTGTTTAAATTTCTAAAGGAGAAGTTGGAGTGATAAGAATAGCTGCTATTAGAAAAAATAAAAAAAGAAAATTACAGATATGGCTACCAGGAAGAAAAGGATAAGTTTAAAAAAGCACAATAGTTGGACAGAGACTTGTTTAAATTCTTTGAAGTAACTCACCTGAGATATACAGAGGGAAAAAACCTGTGTGTCTTAAAGCATAACTCAGCCTTCAGTGAAAGAGGACCTGAGTTTCTCCTGAGGGATTTTGTGTGCTTTCCTTAGCAGAATGTTGTGCTGGGAGGATTTGACTCAAGGGTGCCAGCAGGATGTCAGCTGGATACTCCAATCTGACACTGAAACACATCAGTTCCCAGATATGACATTTATATCACCTACAATGCTTGCCACCAGCAATGTCACTTCTCCCACATGTGAACCTGTAAATTTTCATCTGAAAAACTTTTGGGTCTCTTAATCTGAAAGTAAGAAATTGCTGTAAATAAGAATTTGCTCTGCTGTTCTTGAAAGAAGGAAAAATGTTTATTATGTCTTTGAACAGAAACAGATTGTGGCCCATTTGCCCAGCAAGTCAATGAACTGTTTTATTTTTTTCCCCATTATTAATAAACAAATTAGTAGAGGAAGTCACTCCTATAAGCAAATCTCAGCATAAAAAGGAGAAACAGCCATGGCTTCACTCATCATTCCAATCATTTTTACTGACACATACAACACTGTTGGGATTTGAAGCTATATAATTTGAAATTTGGACATAAACCCATGTATTTTCAACCAACATAATTTAAAATTTGAACATAATATATGAATGTATAATCTTGGCACTATATAGTTTCAAAATGCTTTTTAAAAAAAAATTTTAAAAATTTTTTAAAGCTATCCTGGGAATCCAGCCTGAGCACAACTCCATCCTAAAATATTTTTCTTCCACTGGTGAAGCAGGTAACCCTTCTCTTGCCTAGTGCTGTTTAAAGCAAGTTACAGGACATTTGTAGGCTGAAAGCAGCAAGACCCTGGGATTAGTTATACAGCCTTAATATTTAATTCTATATTGCAGATATGAGATATAATGCTGATAGAAGGAGTCTTATAAAGATATTAAAATAAATATAATAATAAATACAGAAATAAAGAAGATATTTGGTAGAAGAGAGAAGTTATTAATCAATTGCCATTCAGGAGGGGAGGAGCTCAGCAAATACTTGATTTACCTCAAGATAACACTGTTCATAGATGTGAACTCTCAATGACTGCAGATTTTAAATACCTACGTGCAGGTTTTTACATAAAGCCATAGATCCACTTCCCCTTGTCCACAATCTAACAATCCCACAGTAGTACTAAATGTGCTAATTTGCTGAAATGAGCAGCTGTGGTATGACTAAGGGGAACTGTCATAATTCAGGTTGAACAAAGGCCCAGTTTTAAAGAGTGATTCTTCCCTAATCTGGGTGTCCTAGTGCCATGTTACCTGGAGAGGGACTGCCCAGGAGAGAAGAGTGTCTGCTAGGTGGGACAGAAGTATGTTGACATATTGAACATACATGTTGAAATATGGTCCTGATACTGGGTTTAACACCACAATATTCAACATGTATAAAAGCAAGTAAAACTGCTTAAATGCCATTGTAGATAGGGGAAGTTCACAGGTGAAAAACAGACTCCAAAATCCACCCATACCAGGGGACTTTTTTCTTCAGTCTCATGATTCAAAGGGTATGAGTCAGGATTTTGGGACTTTGGACCTAGCAAAGTTTCCCAGTCCTCCCAGAGAGCATCAGACTGCAGCTATTGCAGGGCAGATTTACTCCCTGGTACCTTCCAGCTTGTGTGGAAAAGATCCCAGAGCCAGAGGAATGGCTCCGTGGCCAGAGGAAACATCTGGAAGCCCAGAAAAGCTGTCATAAATTTGAGGCTAAACTATGAAGCCTGTCAAGTCAAAAGGCTGAGGAAAGTGTAGGTGTTGGAGCAGAAGCAGTGAAAGTGAGCAACTGAGAGTGGTTCTGCTTGACACCTGAAATCTGAAACTGGAGCTCAATGACTCCCTAAAGTCATTGCAGCTTAATTAGTGGCCTTGACATTGGGGGCTAATTGCATATAGCTTCTGTTAAAGAAGTGGCTCATTTGGAAACTCATCTGACCAAATTTTCCAAATGGCTTGTGCTGGAACTGCAAAGTTTTAGAAGAGGATGACAGAGGTGATTCCCATTCCTCTCCTGCATCAGGGTGCTGAAGGATGCTGAAGCCCAGCCAAGTGCCAGCAGATTTGGCACTAAGGGCTTACAAGTGGATGGATACTGCTCTGGATTCCCAAAAGAACAGGCTGGGATGTTGGAGAACAGGCTGGGATATCAGGGAACAAGCTGTTTTAACAAGGTGAGGATGTCTGGCTATGCTGGCACACTGTTAGAGGTGAATGTGTCTTATTGCCAGGTTTAAGGAAAATCTGACTTCAAGCAGCTGAACAAAGAAGCACCAAAATCTATGTCCAAACCCACCAGTGTACTCCTTAAAAAGGGGTGCTCTGTTATCCTTTAGATTTTAGGATTTCCCCAGCAGCTACTTATGGGTATCTCCCTCCTTATTCTTGGCCTCCAGGCCTTCAAACAGGAGACCCCTGCCGAACCTTTGGCACCTGCAGTTAGAAACACACCAGGAGCCATAGAAAGGTCCAGTCTAGAGCCAAACCAGGCAGTGACACTTGCAGAGAATATTTATTCATAACCAAACACATATGTTCAAACTCCCAAATTCACAAGCTTCCCTTCTTCCTGTATTGACACCTTCACTGCACTCATTACAGTCACAGGGATCACAGGCTCTTTCTGCATCCCCAAAATGTGTTTGTGTTTTTCATCCCTCTGAAATCCCCCAGTCACAGCAAGGCCTAACTGTGCTGCAAAGAGTGAGCACAGATAGGATGGCTTCTCTTTGCCAGGAGCAGGAAAATGCAAAGATAGTGTTGAGCTTTGACCTTGTGACAGTAGATTATGTCTCCCCAGGAGGGGTCTTGGTCCTGCCCTTGTGGGTCTGTGATGATGCCTGTGGTGGCATCATCAATACTAAAGATGTTGCTGGGAAACAAAGAGCAAAGGGTTGCCCAAAATAATTTCATGACCAGTCAGATTTGGGCTCAATGACATAATGGCTGCTACTGACTAGTCTAGCTAGTTTTGTCTCAAAATTGTTTTACTTTTGTCTGAAGTGGATGTCTCTGAGCCAGTAGGACTTGTAAAACCACAGTGCCTTTTTTACTTGAAACAATTCTATTTTTAACAGAGTGCCTACAAGTGGTATTTAACAGTGCTCTGAACTTAAACACATATATTTCCTCCTTCTCCATTTACCATGAAACACAATTTCTTTGTTCCTCTTTTTCCTCTGATTTGCTCTCAACTAATTGGAGAACTTCCATTTTCCCTTTTAACATCTGGGTCACCTCCTGTAGCTACCTTACCATACCCAGCAGCAGGGCTTTCCCCTTCAGACTTTAATGACACCACCAAAAAAAAAACTAAGATTCCTCTTTGCATGTACACACACCTCTGACATGTCTGGGAGCCCACTCACTTCTGCTAAACCTGTCATGTTTTGTCCCAGTCCTCAGCTCTGATCTCTTCTGGCTATTTATAAGTCTACCACAATGAGCATCTCATTCTTTGTTGGCACACTTAGGATCTACCCTGGAAGTTATCAATGTAAAAATCCCAGTTAGTAGATATTTCCTGACACTTGACAGCAGAATAATTTGTGTGATCACAGCGAGGCTGTGAGATCAGTGTCTCCCAAAAGGATTGGGAAGTGCTGAACCTGAAGAGCTGTCTGCACTTTCAGGCAGAAATCTGTACAGAGGGGGTGTCCAACTCAGACTTTAAATTTCTTTAAATATAGCATCCTGTGTACAGAACTTTGAAAAAATGTCTCAGAAGAACATCAGTCTTGCCCATTCTGTACTAACAAGCAGAATAAGTGGGTTTTTTGTTTTATTTTTCCCTTTAGTTTTGTTACCCCCCTACACCCCTCTTCCTCACAATGAAGTTACTGGGAGTTAAAGAGATGCTGGTTTAGAGGCAGCAGCAGCAGATCTAAATGGGATTATGAGAAGGACAGGTTTAAAATAAACCCAGATGCTCTTTGGTGTTTGGCAAAGTAGTCAACTCTGAAAACATTTGACAAAAAAAAAAAAAAGGTAATTTAAACTCCAGTTAGTCTCCACATTCCTGAGTGCCAGAGAGCAGCAGTGCTGTGTGAATAAAAGGTGGAGAAAAAGAAGGAATGTAGTGTATCCAATTAGTCTTTATAGACCAGCAGGTAAACTTGACAATTAAATGCCTGCCTTGCTTTTCCAGCAGAGTAAGGATGAGAGGAAGGGCTGGATGTGAATTCTCAGCATTCATATTTCTATTATAATTCAGTATTCATGGCTCAGGCACTGCAGTAATAGGTAAAGCTAACCTCACAGCAACTTCTATTCTGCCAAAATCCTTCAACCCTAATAATCATCTATCCCTGACTGGAACGAAAGTTGATTTCTAAGAGAAATACTTTTTTTATAGGAAAGGGAATTCGTAAAGAAGACAGATAGAAAGGACTGCATCAGCTGCAGTTAATTAATACAAACCCAGCAACTACATCAATCACAAGATTTAGACTATAGTGAAGCATCCACTCTATCTGCATTTCTCGAGCACAAACACACAGCATGGAGAAACAGTGACCAAAACAGAACAAAGGAAAATGCTGCTAAATAGAAGCAATGCCTTGACTCAGAGATGGAACACTTACCATTTTTTTTTCTTTTTTAACCCTGGGTTTTGCAGGTGGAGTGCCCCAGCTCGTGCTGTGGTCCGACAGAACTGCAGGAAGTAGCGGGTGATACCACGTGCAGTCCCAAGTGCTGAGAGCTGAAAGAAGTTCTGTGGGCACAGCTTCATCAGACTCCCCAAGTGTGTCACTTGTAGGTGGGCGTGCACAGGAAGCAGAGGGTATCCACCAAAAAATAAAAGTGTTTGCTTTCAAATTCTGTCACTTGTACAGGGGTGAGAGGTTGCTTTTGTGACTGCCAGACTAATTTGGGCTCCTGTTCTGGCTGTGTACCTAAATTACTGCAAACATGCCCCAGAGGGACAAGGGACTGATGAACTGCCCCAAGCCCTGTGGCTCTCCAGGGGCAGGGCACCTGCAGGAGGTGCTGGTTTCTGCTCTGGAGATAATTCCCACTCTGGTGAGACACATGAACTCACCTGAATGTGTGTGAATTGGCTGGGTACTGGAAAATGGGAAATGTAATATATTAGATATTAGAGAATATATTAGAGCCCAATAAAGGGGGTGGTGACTGGAGAGAAAGCCTATACTGGTGCCAGATGGGATAGAAAAGGCTGAGAAGGCTAAAGAAGATTTGATGGTGGTTTGAGCACCTTCTAGACAAGGAAGAATTCAGTTGTAGGAATTCCTTAATAGCAAAGATCATTGATAAGAAGGAGCATATGACCTTTACCAAGTGTCCTAGTTCAGGCTTTATGTGAAGAAGATCCCAGTGTTACATTGCTGGCCTAGACCTTGTTTGTGAGACCTGTTCTATGTGTTTTTGCAAATGCTGTGTCACTCAAAGTCAGTTATGACCAGATTTATTAAGTTTTCAGGTAACTCCTCCAGTCCCACTTGCAGTGAGGTGCTTACAGGACCCCACGAGGGTCTGTCAGTGCTTACAGACTGCTGAGGGCTAAGGTGGGACAGAAGGAACTCTAGGGTGGCAACCTAAGGCAAGCAGAGAACTGAATTTACTTTTGCTATCTGTATTGAAAGTGAAATATTTCTTCTGAAAATTAAAGAAATGCTTGGTATGTACTTTCATTCTGGTGTGAAAAAGTTACTTTGGTTCTGTTCTGGAGAAGGTTTCTGGGGATGGGTCTTTCTGTGGAGAGCAATTTATTCTCAGGAGCCAGAAGGAATTGGGGAAAAAAGAGGCTGAAGCTGGTTTCTATCTGTGGAGAAGAATAGGTGAAATTTCTGTCTGCACCAGCTCAGCTTGACTGGACATATTGCTGGAACCAGTCTGTGCTCTGCCTCAAACATGTGATTTCATATTGCTCCTTCTCTGTGCAGAAATCAAACCCAAAAGAAAACACAATAAGGAATAATGTTTCTGAAATGACTACAGCTGATTTGTCTCTGTATTTGTCTTTCATTCAGACATGTGGGACAGAAAAGAGCAGAGTGCTCTCAGACCTGAAGAGCTGAAGTTTTCATAGAGACCAGTGGGATCCTCTGTATTTGTGATGTACCAGCTCAGGGTTCCCATTTGGCTGCAATCAGCTGTAGGGTCAAATATCTGCCTGATTGTTTTCTCTCTGATGTTTGGTTTAGGATAGTCAGAAACACATTTGCTTTTTCTGACTAGATTTTATGATGAAACTTTGAAAATTGCATGGTCCTCCATGGGAAATGAAAGATTACACATCTCTGTGCCCTTGAATCTTCCAGTCAGACTTGAAAAGTATTGCTATTTATCTTCTTCATGCTTCTCTCAATAACACAGCCTCAACTGACATCACCCACAACCATTCCCCTACAAGATTTCATGTTGGAAGATGCTTTCAAAAACCTTTGACAAGATCTTCTGTGACTGGAGATGAACACCAAGCTAGACCTTCTGTGGGTAGCAAAACCAAACCAAACACTTCAAGTAACTTTCTTCTGTTTTTGGTAGATATAATACAAGCATAACAGCAATATAAATGTTGGTCTGAGCTGTATTGTACTGATATCTTACCTAATCAGTAAAAAAAAGATCAGATGAAGAACCACTTAAAGCAGAGTGCAGAAACTCTCTGGCCAAATCCAGTTGAAGTAGATGGAAATGTTTTTAACCTCAGTGATTTGAGATTGGGCATTTTGAGAATGTTTCTTTCTGCCATTTAATTTCTGGGTGCTATTTAGCTAGTTGCCTTTAAGGTAGCATGTTCAAGCAAGGTAAGCTGCATAAGTGATGTCTTCTATGCACTCTTCATCATTTTCCTACTGAGGTACAGTGATTGTCCAAACAATGAGAGGAAGGGGTCCAGCCTTGTTTTAACTCAGTTCTGCATAACACAGATTTTTTTTTTAATTTTCACAGCACTATGATAGAGAATTGCTTATGCACCACTGATCAGTGAACAGAAATAGCTGTGGAAGACTGATGGGATCCAATGTGTTTGAAAGACTTTTAGACTTGAGTTTTTCACTGCCCTTTTCTTTCATTTAGAAACTACCAAGAGAAAAGCAGGTAGGATATTTCTCTCTTCCACTGTGTATGAAAATGTTCTGTGTTAATGTTATCTTCCCCTGGTTGTGACCAACAAGAACCAATAAATGAAGGAAATGTCAGATCACCTGCCTCTCTTTCATCCACTTGCAACTGAATACCATGTCGTGGTCATATATTGCAAAAGATTACCCAGGAAGACAATTTTGTGTAGTCATGCATCTTTTTTATAGGTAACCAAGGTTCATTTTTCTTGGAAAATGATAGAATATTGCTTTAAATTTGTGGCATGGGAAGTGAGGAAATGGAAACAGTGTCTTGAAGTACAGGTCTTAGTAGGAAACAGCCAAATGTCTGTCTCTTCTGTTACCAGGCAGTGCACTGAATGGGGACAGAGCTGCAGACCTGTCTGAGACTGAAGCATGTACAGGATGGTAAAAAGAACTTTCTTAATCATAATCAAGGCAGGAAAGTGCCCAAGAGTCTCTCTAGGACAGCAGTGTCCAGGGGCTAAGGAGCACTGAGCACTGGCTGAAGCACTGTGTGGGTGTCCCTGCACTGGTATGATCCACAGCTGTGCCCAGCAAAGAATCTCAGTAGCCTGTGGTTCAAAGTTGGTTGTCTGTGATGTCACACTTGGTTGGTGGCTGTGATGCTGTTGGTCTGGGACAGGAAGCTGGCCACAGTGCTTTTTTTCAGTCTGCGTTAGGATCAATGACAGGTTGGATCCTTCTGCTAAAACCAGCCAGAATGTGCTAAACTCTGCTCAGCTTCCTCCCAGCCACTTCCTACCAGCAGAGCCTTTCCCTCACACGAGGTGCATACACGTGCCAGGCCAGCTGAGCGACAAAACCGCTGCGCTGAGCCCAGCACAGAGCTCTCACCATTTTAGTCTGACCATGCACCCCCAGCCCATAGCAGGCAGTCTGCAGGGAATGCAGGAGCCTTCCAGCCCTGCTGCTGGAAATTAAAAACATGGGGTTGTCAGTTGCTAAGATTTTTGATTCAGTGGCTTTCCTACACCTGAAGGGCAGGATGACAGTCAGATTCCTGCTGCTTAGTCAGGCTGCATAAATGCTTGCATCTCACATCTCTGCTGGGAAGCCCTCCTGCTTTAAGTTTGCCTGTTTTTATGAGTGGTGTGTCAAAATTTGGCTGTTCTCCTTTTTTAGTGCTGCAGTGTGCCTCAGGGGTGGAAATCCACTAAGTTGAGTGTGACTGATCATGCTCTCCTCAAGGAAGGGTCTCTTATTCTGAAGAGAGAAACTCTTAATGCTTGACAGTTCTACCCTGTCACATACTGGGATTAATGTGGTCACTTGTCAGGAGCTGGCTGTCACACAGAGCTTCTGAGAGACCACTGACTTCTCTGGAGCAAAACCAGCTTTATCCTCTGTGTGCTAAGAGTGGAGAGGTGCCAGTCTGTACCTCAGTGTCCTTGGGATGAGGTGGGGTTCTATCTAACAGCTGCTTTGACACAGCCTGCTGCCAGTGGTGTGGCCAAAGCTGACAGCAAGTGTGCTGCTGCAGCTCAGGGAATTTGGCTCCAAACTTTGAACTCAGTCTCTGAACACGTGTGTTCCCAAGCATCCCAGCCCATCCACTTTGTCCTTTCATTCAGCTCCAGCTGTTGGGATAGAAGGAAACTGAAAACATAATGAATTATCAGTCACCCATCACTACCTGCCATGCTGCACCACAGGCTCAGCTCTGCTTCTCACACTGCACGTGCAGCCTTGTGACAGATAATGTCTGGCTTTCTTTTCTTATAAAAACCTCTCCTTATACTAAGAAACTCTAACACCCACAGGGGTAGAAAGCTTACAGTTGTTAGTGCATGGGGAGGAAAAGGGTGTGGTTCAAAGAAAACTCACTTAGAAGTTTTTTTACAAACTCAAAGCAGCAGCAATGCTGGGCCAAGACCTGAAATTGGTTCAAACCTCACAAGTCAGAAAGAAGTTCAAGCTGGTTTTGCATCTTGTGCAAACAGCTAATATGATTACCCAGAGAGCTCTGTGCTACTGCAGGGCTCCTGTATTTTTGGATATGAAATCTCAGGTTAACCCAAAAACTGTGTCAACTGTGGAAGCAAAGTCATAAAATTCATCCTCCACATTCCAAATCCCAAGGGAGCAGAGTGGCTGAAGAACAAGGAATCGACACACACAGAAGTGCCTGGGGTTCAGATAAACCAAATCTCACCCAAACACTCTGCTGCAAGGCCAAAAATTTTTTTGCTATTGTTGTTTTCCCCTTAGCCTCCTTCAGTTTGCCCTGCAGCCAGGCTGGACCCTGCAGGGATTCAAAGGGATTTGGTGTTTGCATTGCATCAGCTCCTCCTGCTGCGGTCAGGGACCCTCGCTGCCAGCTCTCCGTGGCAGACACCCCAGCAGTCCACTCGTAGAGCTGCACCAAGCCCTGGAGGGGGTGGCTTTAGGAAGCTGGTACCTGCCAGGGGAGGATGTCACAGAGCTGGCAGGAGCCCGTGGGTGACCCCGGCTGGGGCTCAGCACCGAGGGGCACCTTAGAGAAAAGCCGCAGACAGGAAAGCAGGAAACGTTTTGCAGAACAGAGATAACAGAGAATAATGCTCTGTAGATGGTTTGATTTACTGATTTACACACACAGGGTCTGCCATGTAAGCACACAGGAAAAGGAAATGGAATGGAGGAGGAGGGGGAGGAAAAAGGCAAGAGGACAACAAAACAGGCTGGCAGGTTTCATTGGGAACAGGACTTCATGTGCTGGGTTTTGGCCTGAGCATGGCGTGCTGTGGAGGTCTGCAGTCACACATGGACACCCACCATTGTGAACCCATTGTTTCAAAAGTTTTCTTTATCAAAATGGGCAACTTGCATCATCTTGGGGTCCTTCTGCACCAAGAATTCCCTGATGTAAACAGCTGGAATCACCCTGGGCACGCCAGACCTTATTGAGAGCAAATGAGTTCCTGAGCCACTGATCTGAACTTCAGCTGTGTGATGCAGGAGTAGAGGGTAGAGTTGTGAGCCCTCTGCTCTGTTGCTCAGATTTTCACCAAAAAAAAAAAAAGGAGACTTCAGAGTCTCTGTCACTTCCTTTGGGGTGAACTCTCCCCTGACATGAGCCTCAGCAAGCAGTGGGATGCACACTCCTGCCAGCAGCAGGTCTCTCTGCAGAACCTCTGCACAAAGTCACTTTTGTGAACCTTTGTCAGACTTCTTGTGGTTCACCTGACTGTGGAGGAGCTCACAGACTTGGGCAGGCTCCACTTTACAATTACTTTTTTCTCAATTCAGCCCACTTCCTTTGTGTCACTGAGCTGCAGAAGCTGGGGCTCACACGTGGTTGGTGAACTTCGCAGTGGCCAGGCCATGGAACCACCTCCTGCAGTGGGTGGTCACCTCTGATGTCCTTTTTGGCCACCTCTGAGTCTTGGTGGGTGCTGGTGGGTGTGAAAGACCCCTTCCAGTCTCTGCTGGAATCAAAGAATAGAATCATTTAGGTTGCAAAAGACCTCTGAGGTCATCCAGTCCAACTGTTAACCCAGCACTTCCAAGTTCACCACCAAAGCATGTCCCTACATTCCACAACCACACATCTTTTGAATGCTTTCATGAAGAGTTCAAAAAATGTATTGTTATAAGCAACTTAATGTTTTGAAGAAAGGAAAAAGTTGAAAGCATCATATTAGGCTCCAACTAAAGTGATAGATTTAGTGGGGCACATATTTGGAGATGTTTGCTTCACTTTTTCTCAGATAAATTCCCTGATACAGTCTGAAAAAATAAATATGGTCCTCCATGGGATTTCTATGTACACCCCAAAGAGAAAGAAAATCCAAGCTTTTCTCCCTTCTTTCCCACCAGTTTTTCAGATCCTTTTTCTCCATCATAATAACGGAATAGACAACAGAAAAATCTACTGGAAATCACCCTTGAAAACATTGACTTTTGAGCTCTGTCACTTTTTTTTTTCAGTATAAATGTATCTTGCTATAAATTGGTCTTCCTGTAGACACCTGGGATTTTGTTCTGTGTTCAGCAGTTTGCTTTCACTTAAACAATGAATTTACAGCCTCATTTTCCAAGCATGATTTTCATGCCCTCCTTTCTGTGCTGAGAATTTACTTTTTGCAGTTCATTTGTGAAGCAACCATATAAATTGGAAAGATTCTTCAACATTACAAAACATCCTTTCCATCATCTTTTCTCCTGCCTCTAGCAGCTTCAATAATTTTGTGAATAAAATTACTCATGGAAAGACAGGTGGTGAAGCTTCACCTGGTGCTGGGGTAGCACAGGCACATTTTAACACATGACACCGGGGATGGAAAATCTGTCTGTCTGTCTGTCTGTCTGTCTGTGGTGTGTGACAGTGATACCTGTGGTAGCTTTTCTGGAGTGAGTTTGCAGACCTTGACACCACAACTCTCTGTGCATTTCAGGCTACCCAGCTGTGGGATGTTTTTGCATGGAACCTATGCTCAGACAAACCTGCAGGTTTCAAGATTTTAAGAAATGCAAATATTTTATAATTCTCTGCCAGCTTTGGTAGCATGTGGTGTCAAATAATGGGCAAGAAAACAGATATAGCTCAGTTCTGGACTCATCTTGTGGTCTTTTTTCATTAATCTAATCTCAGTCTGAATTTTAGATTTCTCTGTTTAGAAGATATCTGTGAATTCTTTTAAAGACTTCCTTTGCAGATATTTTGAGATGAAGTTGTAAAAAGATACTGTAAGAGACACAGTTATTATCATATAACTAATTATAGATTCCTACATATAATGAGGCATGGAAATCCCAGATTTTTCCAGAACCAAGTGCCAATGCTCCCACTGACCTGACTGAATGAAGGTGTCATGGTGTGCTGTGCCAGCATCACTGCTCAGGTCCCAGGCAGAAGAAAGGCAGGCTGCAGGCCAGCTGCATTCTGGAGCTGCAGCTTATGGAAAACACACAGCAAACATCTGGGTGAAAATAAAGGGTGTCTTGCTGTGCTGCCAAGCACCAAAATGCAAGCACACCCATAAAGTATGCCTGCCATTCTCTGCAGAGGCACTTGCCTGTCTGATCAGCTTGGTGACATCCTGCCTCTTTCAGGAACAGGAGGAAAGGACAGAAGAAGAAAGAAGATGATCCAGAAAGAATGCAGTGTCTTTTCTCTGCTTGGTTTCAAGATGTTTGAGATACATGCCCAGCTGTCAGTGAGGGCTCTGGGCAATGGTAAACAAGCTCATGTCTTCTGCAGAGAGATGGGTGTCAATGTCTGTGTAGGTGCAGGAGCAGCCCCTGGTATCCTACACCTGGTTTTGGGCGCCCTGAAGAAACCTGACATTGACAGCCAGGCCATCCTTTTGCTCAGGACTTCTTTAAAGACCAGGAAAACTGGTTTCTCCAAGCCCCATCCCACCTGGCCTTGAACACTCCCAGGGATGGGGCAGCCACGACTTCTCTGGGCAACCTGTGCAGGGCCTCACCAACCCCATGGTAAAGAATTTCTTCTCAGTGTCCAAACCTGCCCTCTGACAGTTTGAATCCATTATCCCTTGTCCTGTCACTCCATGCCCTTGTAAAAAGTCTCTCTCCAGCTCTCTTGTAGCCCCTTCAGGCACTGGAAGGTCTCCCTGGAACCTTCTTTATTCCAGGCTGAACATCTACAACTTTCTTGAGTCTGTCTTCATAGCAGAGATGCTCCAGCACCCTGAGCATCTTCATGTCCTCCTCTGGGCCTGCTCCAACAGCTCCACATCCCTCTGATGCTGGGACACCCAGAGTGAGATGTCCAGTGGAGCAGAGGGACAGAATCCTTGACTGCTGCTGAGGACATGGTTGGCTTTCAGCATCCCAAAGTCCTTCTCAGCAGGTCTGCTCTTAATCCATGCTGCTTCTGCCTGCTGGCTGGTGGAATGGCAGCCAGGGATATGTCAGCTAATCTTTTTGCCTTGAAATTTTACTTAAGGAATTATTTTAAAGATGGACACAGTGGATTACCAGGCCTCTTTCTCTAAAAAGCTTCTTAGCAATCTAAAGGCAGAAAAACAGGAGGAGAGAATGAAAGCTTCTGTACTGTATAAAAATGACATCTTCTGGTGTTCTCTGGTTCCCTTATAGTGGTTTGTTGTAAAAAAAATTATTAACCTGTCATGGTAATCTAAGATTTGTGCCCTTTTTCCTAACAACTTTTTCTGTTAGGACACCATCTTGTGTCTCTTGCCAGAGGGGCTCTTAGTAGACACATCAGTGATAGGACAACAAAACAATAAATAATCTGTTATGATATATAAATCCTTTTGAAAAATGGCAGTAACATGCTGGTATTTGCTCTTCAAAGTATTATCCATTATTTGGGAATGAAGGAACAAACTCTTGTAGTTAAAAACCTTATCAAGCTCAATCACAAAATCAAATGAAAAGCTGTATTCAAATGCAACCTAATTTATAAAGTGAATTTTTACTTTATTGAATAAGAAATTTAAATAGTCTGAAATGAAAAAATCAGATTCTATCAGCTCTTGATCTTTCTTTGGTAACCACCAGATTACAAATAGTCCCTAATTCTATGTCTGCTACTGAATTTCAGTTCACTCTATTTTAGCATATTTGAAGGGAGTTTGTTTATGGCATAACTGATGGGAAATTCCAGATGGAAAGGAGGAGTTAGTACACACAGAGATGGACTCTGAGCTTTTCTTCTAAGCCCGAGTTTTTTTATGAGAAGGAAAGAACAAAACAGCAACACCCTTTTACCAGTGCTTTTTCATCTGTCTGTGTGGGTGGTATGTTGAAATAATAGTTTGGTGGAGATTAAAGAAAAGCCTGGCTGCTGTGTAGCTGCTATCAGAAGGGGGAATCCCAGCTCTTCAGAGAGTGTGCACAGCTAGACGTGAGCAATGTTATTACAGGGTTCAAAAGAAAAACCAGCCCAAACCATCCCCTTCTCTCCAACCCTCCCCTGGATCTGCAGCAGCTCTGTGACTGGGAGATCTCTGCTGCTGAGCCTGGGCTCTGTGCTGAGCCTGCAGGGCCCTGCTGGCTTAAAGCAGCTCCTGCAGAGATGGGCAGCCTTGCTCTGGACATGCAAAAGGATGGAGACCCCACCAGTGCCCTGATGTGTTTGGTGTTTTGTCCAGGTTATCAAAGAGCACTGGTGAAATCTCTCCTTTCTTCCAGTCTGCACCCAGCAGAAGACAGTGTGGTGTTGATATAAAAGGAATACACCTGCTTAATACATAAGGAACACACCCATTTCAACTTTCTCACCTAAAGCAAAGCAGTCTTCAGTCCTTGGTGTTTTCTTCTATGTAAACTCAAAAAATATGGCATAACTCCCAGAAGCCATTCTTAGCAGAATGGCAAATGCTTATCATGAACCCCTCCCCTTTTCTAGACCACATTTAACCCACAGTCTGTTTCCTCTCATTAGCAGTCACAATTTTTGTCATCCGTGATCCCTAGATAGCTACAGATGAGTCTTCCTACGTGCCAGTGCTGAGTACTAATGCACCTCAGCAGTCTCACTTTAGTGCCTGGTAAAATTATGGAGAATAATCTGGGAGTTCTTGAAAAACACATGGAAGACAAGGCAGACACTGCTCACAGCACAGGTTCATGAGGGAAAGTCCTGCTTGACAAGCTATTTCCTTTTATGACAAGGTAGCCAGTCATAATAATAATCCTTGATCAAGGGAAGCCATTGATGTAATAATTTTGGATTCCAGTAAAGCTTTTGACACTATATCTCACAGGATCCTTCTGGACAAAATGTGCAGCAAATGGATAAATACATATCTATGATTCCATGACTCCCCAGCCTGGGTCAGGCTCCTGTGGGTTCCCTCAGGGATCTGGGTTGCTCTGGAGAAAGGTCATGATGAAGAGAAGAGGGGTGGAAGAGGATGAGGACTGTACCTCTCCCACTGAAAGCAGGCCAGGTGTGTGGAAAATACCTCTGTGTTTCAGAGGGGAAGCAGTTGGGAACTGACTGTGGCTGGGAGCTTGGCTCTCAGGAGGAAGTCCCAGTCCCTGGTGCTGAGGCTATTTTTGTCTTTTATCAGACAACTGTAATGCATCAAATGGAAAAACAGCCCTGACAGCTGGGTCTGAAACATGCACCCTGCCAAAGGTCATGCTCAAGGCCAGACCTGTGCTGGCACAGTTAGGAGCCTCTGGTGATAGTTAGGAACTCAAGGTGCAAGTGTTTTGTGAAAATATTTGTGCAGTTAACCTATACACAGTCACAGTAGACTGAAAGAGATTGAATGTGATGGATAAAGCAAATAAAAGACCAAAGAGCAGAGTGAGTCCTGAACCTCACACAGGGTGGTGTTTGCTCTGGTCTTTGCAGGTAGTTCATGGTTTCCTCTTTCCAGATTCCTTTGAATACTGCACACATGGGAAGTGTGCTGACAACAGAAGGCAGCAGGGGTGGCTTTCCTGGGGAACCAAAGTTTTGTCTGGTTTGAAATCCATCATCCAGTGGTGGCTCAGAGCAGCTCCTGGGGAGAAGCAGCGCAGTGGGGCAGCTCCCAGGGTCACCCCCAAGCTGCTCCCTCACTCCATGAGTCTGCACATCAGGGACTGTTTCAGCAGTGATCTTTCTGCTGCATGAGCATGGAAATAGTTTCCCCACATCTCTGCCTACATCTAACACTGCATACACACTCATGGGTGCTTTATTCCCTTTTCTCATAGTGCTGTGCTGGGACCCTGTGCTGTGACCATTCATAAGTATTTGCAATCTCTCACTTCTCCAGCTCTCACATCAGTTATGGGATAACTTCTAGTGTTTTACAGGACACAACATTGTTCCCTGATACAGCCTTGGAAAACCCTGAATCTGTCATGTCTGGGCCAAACAAATCAAAACTGTAACTCAAGGATTTCTTGTTCTTTGAAAGATGCCAATTTCTATTTGCTATTCATTCCTATTTGACTGTACTTACCCAGTTCATCCTCTTTACTCATTTGGAGAATTGATACAGGATAAGCACTTCTTCAAATGGAAGTGGGAGAGAGATCATGTAATCTCTTTTGGGAATGCTAATTAGCCATAGTGCTTGTTTTAAATATTTTTTCCTTAATAGATCTTGCTTATGAGACTCTTGATGTAACTGAGCAAAAATGTCCTTCAGCAACCCTGTGTTATACATATACATGGTCTCACTTCTTTCTGAATACAGATAAATATCTATTTAGTACTTTTCTTTTTTACATTACCATTCATTTTACTACCCCCCTCTAGTGACATTCCTGCACTATTTTTAAGCTCCTTATGTTCTTGGTAGAAGAAAAAATACTTTTTTTGCTCTGTTCCAAGATGTTTCTATACAGTTCTAATTTAACTAACTAATTTCTCTCAGTTACTTCTATTTTATGTTAACTGGCAGCTCTTTCTCCCTTCCACAGCTATGACTGCTTTTCAGTTTTACATTGATTCCTTCACTTTGCTGCTGAACCAGGATGAGATTTTTAGTGTGATCTGTTTGCAGTCTTGGCTTGGAAATCCTGACTTTTTGACCATCTGATAAACCCTTCATCAAAGGCCTGAACTCTCATTTGGGTTTTTCTACCCACATTTTGTCTAGCAATGAACCTGGATAGTAATTTTCCTTTGACCTACAGAATGTACCTTTTTAATGCTGAGTGTTTAGGGCAGGCAAATAATCAGGTCACAATCAAGTCACACTGATGCCTGGCATCCAGAAGTCAACAAACTTTCTACCCAGAATTTGGTTCACCACAGTATGTTGCAATGAGCACTCTCACCATGGGTGTGACCCTCATGGGTTACAGAATTCACCTGTACCACCCAAATGCTATTTTTCTATTGGCCCCTTGCATCTCTAGCATGTGTCTCCCACGTGAAACTCTCTGTGCATACAGAACTTTTCTGTCCACAAATTGGATGAGGGTTAAATGAATGATGTGTTTAAAGAAAATCATCCTGCATTTTGACTCAGTGACTTTGTCTGGTGATCTGTAGCAGATTGTTCTGCAGATACTCTCCCTGCTCTGCCAGGCTTCTTGTAAACCTGACCTAGCAGCTCACGAGTCCACAGTGGTGCTGAACAGAACCACCCCCAGCCTGCCCTTCCTAATCAAGTGTTGTTTCAGTATCAGGACAGCCATGTCTCCAGGCATCTGTGACATCAGCTCCATCAAATTCCATCACAAGTAACTTTCTCATTTCCTCTCATTTCTTACCAGCCCTTCTAGCACTGATATAATTGACCACAGGTTCTCTTTTTCCATCATTCAGTGCTTTCATCACTCAGCCAGCAAGCTGCTGTCTGTGTACAGAGTTGCATTACACACACTCTTTTGGCAGTGTTTATTGTAGCTGCTCTAACCAGCCCTCTATGGCCCTCTCTGAAAATTCAGGCAACCCACATGTGACAGTATTTTTTTTTTCTGTTTCTGATGTTGCTCCTCTTCCTGTTTGCCTCATACCCTTTATGCTGGGCATCTACAGCTTATTCACCAGCTGTCCTGCTTTGCTTTGGTACACCAGAATTCAGTCAAATACTTTTTTTTTTTTTTTTTTTTTTTTTATTTATTTATTTATTTATTTATTTTTTGTGTTCAGGCTATTATTTTGTGTCAGCTCTAGAAGGATGAAAACAAAAAAGACTTGAATGCTCATGAGAAGATCTTCAGTTTAGGGATGTTTCAAGAACAGTTTTGCTGATCTGTTGATACATGTGAATATTGACAAGTGAAACTGCTGGTGAGTCACATCGCTGTTACAGTAATGAAAAACGAAACATCATCTGTAGAATCTGGGTTGAGGGAAGGTGGCTGTGAAACAAGCTGTTGTGGTGGGAATGTCTTTCCAGAAGGAGGAAAGGAGCAGATTATGAGACAGTAACAGCGTTTGTGTGGGGGAAAGTGAGAAACACCATGGGGCAGAGAGCCTCCCTCCCACTGTGGGAGAGGCAGAGCAGGGCAGGGCAGTGTCCAGCAGCACAGCCCCAGCTCCTGCAGGGACTCCCATCCCACTGCAGGGCTGAAGGTCCACCCAGGACTCACCCAGGTGATGTCCTTGCTTCTGGCAATGGGCTGGAGGAACATAATGGAAATCTTGAGCCAGGTGAAAGCATCTTCTGTGTCCAGGCAGAGAGCTGCTGAGAGAGACCAGGAACCCAGGGATGCTGCACTAGGGGGTGTGGAGAGGGTCAGAGGGAGCCTGGAGAACAGAAAGGAACGTAAGGATGGAGAAGAGTCATCATTGTGCCATGTCTG
Source organism: Oenanthe melanoleuca (assembly GCF_029582105.1). Taxonomy (NCBI): domain Eukaryota; kingdom Metazoa; phylum Chordata; class Aves; order Passeriformes; family Muscicapidae; genus Oenanthe; species Oenanthe melanoleuca. The sequence continues at coordinate 52,978,319 of NC_079339.1, forward strand.
GAAAGTCAGGACAAAACTTGTAGGTGTTACAGCCAGAGTAGGCACAAAAAGAAAAGGCAGGAAGACTGGGCTGGTGCAGGGAGGTAAAAGGGGTTTCTACAGCCATGGCATTTGGGATAGGAAGTTAGGGGAGGAGAATTTTGTGCTGCTGAAGGTGGGGGTGGTGAAGGAGATATGGGCAGGATGTATTAGTGTGGGCAAGAGGAGAAAAGCCCCAGAGTGGTGATGCTATGGGCAAAGGTAGGAGTTAGTGAATCTGACTGCAAGGGGAAGTTAAGGAGACAGGAGAAGAAAAGGAAAGTGAATTTGTCATGAAAGTGAAAAAAAGCATTAACAGGAATGGGAATGGGTCTAAAAGAAAGGCTTGTGTAGGAAGAAATCTTTGAGCTGCTTTTCCTGCAAGAACATGCGAGGGACATGCAATAACTCACAGTTACAGAGGTCAGAATAACAGTGGAAATGAAAATACCCTTCCCATCAAAGTGGTTACTGTGATGGGAAATAGGGATCAGTCTGCCAGAGGAGGGACTGCAAATGGGGATGGCACCTTCACTGGCAAGGCCTGCAGAGCTGGAGTGAGGGACAGACACCAAGCCCAGCTCCTGGAGCAGACTGGGCTGAAGGTTCATCAGGGAGGATCTGGATGGAGTCACCTCTGGATTTAGTAGCTTCTCAGAGATGAAAATGGTAAGGTGGAGCTTGGAAACAGATACTGAGCAAGTGGACAGGCACTATCAGTTGTCCTGGGAGGTGAAGCATGAAGCCAGTGTTTTTTGGAAGTGAGATGTGGCTACAAGAGAACTGAGAACACCCTCCTCAAACAGGGAAAGGGCTGGGAGAGCTACTCCAGGGTTTTAAGGAAATGAACCTAAGAGGTCCCCCCAGGAGGGAGTTAGGAGAACACCTGGAGTTTTGTGGAGTTTCCCTTCATCCCTGTGACTGGTGGCCCCATGGTGTCTTCCCAATGACTCAGAGAATTTCCCAAGGCCTTGCTCAGAGCTCTCTCTGCACGAATCAAAACTGCTTTGTGGTTGGTTTCTTTAGAACATCAAAACTGCGAAAGAAATTTTCTAGATTTTCTAGCTCCTCTCTGTCTGGGAAATGGAGTAGTCACTGGGAAAGCACAGTCAGATGGGAACTGGGTTGTCTGTCTGTCTGTCTGCCAGCTTGTGTGTCCCCAGGCAGGACCTCCTGGATGGCTGGATCCTAACACCTGCAGCCAGGGCTGTCACCACCCTGCCAGGGTCACAACTCCAGGTCTGAAAGGCTGCATGAGACACGGTGTGAATGCAGCCCTGTATGTGTTTCCACGTGTCCAAAAGATTCCCACAGATAGAGAAGAAAAGCTCTGTCCAGGAAGTCATTGGGGTGGAAACCTGACACTGGGCCAGGAGCAGCTCAACAGAGCTACCTGTTGCTGCTTTCAAGCTGCTGTTAATTTTTCCTTGGCTATCTATTACAGAGTGCTGAGGAGCCCATGCACACTCTTGGTGTGTGAGCACCAAGCTGGTGCTCATTTACATGTTCCCTGTTTGTGCCTCAATAAATACCCTCAAATGCTTGGTGCCCATGCTGGGATTCTCTTGTCCTTTCATGACTGAAGGGATCTCACTCACTTCCATGCAGAGGACTCAAAGCTTATGCAGGCAGGGATATCTTCTTGTTTTTTCTTGATTCTCTAACTGTAAAACTATTCAAGCTACTCAGGGATAGAGAAAGTTATCAAGGAGTTTCAAATAGGCAGATTCAGACATGTCTTGGCTGTTCAGGCTGCACATCCAAAGTATTTGCTTGCAGATGGAATGTAGCTGTTTCCATGTTGAAAAAATAACATGACTAAGATGTAGTATGTTTGAATAATAAAGCAACCCAGTCTGGGCCCCACTGAGTGTGAAAGCAAGACTCAGCTTGTAACATGTTGCTTCGAAGCCTCTGACTGATTAGTGATGTTTTGTCTGAACCTCTCAAACCAAAGGAATTCAGGAATGGCCCAGGCCAGCTCTACAAATGCTGTTCCTGCAGAATGGATGTCATCTTCCAGGTACAGAATCATAGAATGGTTTGGGTTGGAAGGGACCTGAAAGATCATCTTGTTTTAAGCCCCTGCCATGGGCAGGGACACACACCTCCCCCTAGACCAGCTTGCTGAAAGCCCCATCCATGACTCTGTTCTCCAGTCTGGCCCCTTGAGCCACTCCTCACAGCCACAGCTCCTCTTGGCTATGCCTGCCTGGATGGCCTTGGTCTTGGGAAATGTTCCATCTTGGCCAGAAGAAGGTCTGAGGCTGTGGGTACAGTCAGCAAAGTCAGGCTGCAAAAGTGGGATACAGAGAAAGGGTTCATGTGCCTCTGTGGCTGTGGCTTGAGCCAACAATGAGGAAAAAGTGGGGAAGAGCAGTGCCAGCATTGAGACTTTGAGGCCTTTGTTCTGCCCAGGTGCTTTGACAAGGGTGGATAACTCTCCTGGATCATTCACCTTCTTTCATTAGTGTTTTGGAGGGAAAAACCATTAAGGTCACAAATTTAAAATAATACCCCAAAGCCTACAAAGCTGTGAATGACTGTAAGAGGTCACTTTCAAAACATTTCAAAGTTTTTGGACAAAGCATTCTTGGAGAGCAGTAGCTTCATTTGAGTGATTGACACCTGTCATATTAAAAACTGCCTTGGCCCAGAGATGAGCTTAAAAGCACAATTATGCATTACCTTCCCATGCTTTGTCCTAAATTTGTAGAGCTGGTACGTGGTCCCATCCCACCCAAGATTTTACAGAGACTTTGTTTTCCCCAACTCAGTCTATATTTTTCCTAAACCACCACTACCACCACCATCACCAATCAATAAATAAATGATCCTGCATCCCAAAAGCCGATCAATTATTCAGGGTTCTTCCTGGGTATAAAATCTCTGGAGCAGCAACAATGAAGAGGCTGTGGATCAGCTACTTTGCAGTGTCATGAAAATTTCATGCTTTCTTGGCAAGGAAGTTAGTGAGTCAGGCAAATGAGCTCTCATGCTGTCTCCCTGACCTGGATACAGGCACACACAGTTTCAGATTACAGCTCTGTGTGTGTGGCTCAGAGAGGAGGGACCCAAGAGCATTTAGGCCTTTGACATCCAAGCAGTGCAAGTGTCAGATGTGCAACACTATTAAATATGTTTTGAAAATTTCTGCTCTGGTGATCCTAAAAAAAAAAAAAAAAAAAAAAAAAAATTAAAAAAATAATGATAATAAAAAAACCCTTAGAAATGGATGATTGGTATCTAAATGCAAAGGTTCAAGTCATGCACAGAACATCTACCTTTATTGGCCTGCTGGCCTTTATGAACTCCTGCTGCTCCTGGCCATGACTGCTACAGCCTCAAGGCTGCGTGTCTCACCTGTTCTGTGAAGTGTGGCTGGAGGTGGAAAAGAGGTGGAAACAGAAAATGTGTCAAATGATTGCTAAAATGTTAAAGTTTAAAAAAAGCCAAGAGCAGGGGAAATGAAGGAAAAGAAAGAATAAAAAGTAAAAGAGTAGACCTAACAGGCAGGTTTAGCCACAGCAGAAGCAATTAGTACAAAGTGAGAATCTGAATTTTCGGGTCGCTTACAGCTCAGTTACACAGACTGTGCTGCACTGGGTAGTTTTATTTGCTGTCACACTCCCACGCTCTCCTGCACGGCATCAGGAGCAGTAATTCACTCAATCTCCACTGCTCCGAGGGGCTGTGTGTGCAGCCGGGGATGCTCCAATGGGGCTGTGCCAGCCGGGGATGCTCCGAGGGGCTGTGTGTGCAGGGGATGCTCCGAGGGGCTGTGTGTGCAGCAGGGGATGCTCCGAGGGGCTGTGTGTGCAGCCAGGGATGCTCCGAGGGGCTGTGTGTGCAGCAGGGGATGCTCCGAGGGGCTGTGTGTGCAGGGGATGCTCCGAGGGACTGTGTGTGCAGCCAGGGATGCTCCGAGGGGCTGTGTGTGCAGCAGGGGATGCTCCGAGGGGCTGTGTGTGCAGGGGATGCTCTGAGGGGCTGTGTGTGCAGGGGATGCTCCAGTGGGGCTGTGTGTGCAGCAGGGGATGCTCCGAGGGGCTGTGTGTGCAGCCAGGGATGCTCCAGTGGGGCTGTGTGTGCAGCCGGGGATGCTCCGAGGGGCTGTGTGTGCAGCCGGGGATCCTCCGAGGGGCTGCGTGTGCAGCCAGGGATGCTCCGAGGGGCTGTGTGTGCAGCCGGGGATGCTCCGAGGGGCTGTGTGTGCAGCCGGGGATCCTCCGAGGAGCTGTGTGTGCAGCCAGGGATGCTCCGAGGGGCTGTGTGTGCAGCCAGGGATGCTCCAGTGGGGCTGTGTGTGCAGCAGGGGATGCTCCGAGGGGCTGCGTGTGCAGCCGGGGATGCTCCGAGGGGCTGTGTGTGCAGCAGGGGATGCTCCGAGGGGCTGCGTGTGCAGGGGATGCTCCGAGGGGCTGTGTCTGCAGCCAGGGATGCTCCGAGGGGCTGTGTCTGCAGCCAGGGATGCTCCGAGGGGCTGCGTGTGCAGCAGGGGATGCTCCAGTGGGGCTGTGTGTGCAGGGGATGCTCCGAGGGGCTGCGTGTGCAGGGGATGCTCCGAGGGGCTGTGTGTGCAGCCAGGGATGCTCCAGCCCGGCCGAGGTACCGGCTCTGGCCAGACGATGTCACGCTAACCCCGCGGATGCTCGCAGTTCCTCTCCCCGCCGCAAGCACTGCCGTGGAGGTGCCTCCTGTCCTGCTGCATCCGTGTCTTCCCAAACTTTCCTTTCCGTACCAACCACACAGCACAGAAGGTGCCATTAAGGCTTTAAAATTTAATGAGCTCTAATATAACCTCTCCCTGTGATATACAGCCCAAGAACAGGCTATGATGTGGGAACATTGCACTGTGTGTGCCTTTATATATTTTCTCTCCTCTCTGTTTTAACTGTATGTTCCCACTCACTTTAGTAGCATTTCTGCATCTTTATGCTGTGGAGTTATTGCAGATTAACACCATGAAAGTTGCTAGGTGTCTAATTGTCCAGCATGAGGCATCTGCCCCTCCTAGCTGGAGCTGGCATGCTGATAAATGCAAACCTGTGGCTTGGCTGAAGTGATCATGCCTAAATCCTGCCTGATGACTTCCCAGCCCACGGAAACAAACGGGAAGTCCATCCTCCCTCCTGATTTGACCAAGGGTTCATCCTCTAAGTTTACAGGGTGCAAGAAGCTCTGTAAGTGGCTATATCCCATAAGCTTTCTCAGCACACCAGTGTTGTTCATGGAAACAGATGGCACTGGTCTAAGCCCTCTCTCAGGCTGTTGGAAACCCAGACTGAACTTCTATTTCCCACGTAGAGCCTCCCATGTCCTGAAAATGTGCTGGGAGCATCCAACTGTTAGATCCTTTGCAGTCTGGTCTCAAAGTCTCCTGCTGAAGCTGTTCCATGTGGGATAAATAATTAAAGATTCACCAGAGCAGAGAGAAGTGGAAGATGGACTTTCCTTCCCCATGGTCAGGACACTCAAGTATTTAATGTGGGAAAGTCAAGTCACAGGTTCCTGCTCCAGTGAACAGCTAACTAGCAGCACAAGCTGGGCCAGCTCCAGCAGGGGAGGCTGAGACCCCCCCCTTTCCCAGGACCATCCTTGTTCATTTGGGTATTTCCATGAAACAAGAGAAGGAAAACCAAGAGCAACCTGAAAAATCTTCAAGCCCCTTAACTACTGATTAAGAGCTGAGGTGTGTCTGTGGGAAGGACCTGAGCTACCTCACAGGAGGCCCAAAGGATGAGTGGGATCAGGAATGTCCATCCAGCTCTGTGTCTGTCTCCAGCCTTAGCTGAAGGCAGGCTCTGGTGGAAGAGCAAAACCACAGGGTAAATCTTTAACAATACCTCTCAAGAGACACACTGGACCCAAGTGGATAAAAACACCTGGTCACCTCACCTATGTTCTCCATGGTTTAATTCTTGTGCCTTACCCAGTTAGCTCATTTCCTACAAACTTTAGCCCCTTATTTTTCTTGTACCTGTGGCAGAGGGCTGGACATCCAAATGTGAACTGGGAGATCCCTGGGGTGGCCCTGTGCCTCAGGGTGAGCACAGAAACTTGTCTGCAGGTTTGGTTTGCTGCTGTGCAGCACTGAACATCCTGCACATCTGAGGCTGAGCCACAGCACAGACCTAAGTGTGGTTCTGTGGTTTGCCACCACGAGTGGCACCAGTCTCTACTGGCTTTTACCTGATACTTTTCTTTGATAACCTGGGTGTGCAAGACCATCTGAGGTGAGTTTATTTTAGTCTCAGATTTGGGTTGCTAATTCTGAAAAAAAAAAACAACAAAAAACCAAAAAACCAAAAAAACAAAAAACAAAACAAAACAAAACAAAACAAAAACCAAAAAACCAGTGTTTCTTCTTGAAATAAGCCCCCAGGAATGGTTCTCTCAATTCCCCAGTCTGTTGCAACTATTTTAAAGGTGTGGAAAGAGAGTCTCTATTTTCTGTGTGGTGTGTATGGACAGAAAGCAAGTGCCCAGGTCTGAAGAAGAACACTTAGGAGCTTCTGTTTCAGACTTGGAAAACTGCAGGAGTAACTGAATTTATCCAGATCAGTAGTGGAGCTAATGAAAAGCGTTTCTTTGCAGATCTTCCCCAAAGGATATCCTTACATCACCTCAGCTGGCTGTGACACTTGGCAGAAATGAGTGGAGCTGCACAGGTGTTAAAACTCAATAGTACACAGAAAACAAGGCTCTCATGTAGGCTCCTTGTTAGGAAGGTTTTTAAGCACCTTTAAACATGTTTGCAATTCCCCTGATTTCAAGTCAAACTCTTTACTTAACACATTAAAAGGCAGAATGACTTCGCTGTGGAAGCCCTGGAGACTTGGTGGAGAAATTGTTTGACCTCCTTGTGTCTCAATCCATCCAGAACATGAGAGTGAAAAATAAACAGCACCTCATTAAAAAAGAAATAGATAGTGTGACTGACCTGAGCTTGCCTTGGTAAATAAATTACAAACCCATAAAACTGCTTGAGGAGCTGCTTTGCCCCTTTGAAACAACACCCACTTCAGTCACTCTCTAAACACCCTGCTGGGGGTGATGCAGAGTAATTGCCAAGGAGCTCTTATCATTATCTGCCTGTCAAGCCCCCATACATTCTTCCTTGCCTGAGCTAAGCAGAAATTACAAACCAGTCATGAGAGGTTGCAATAGACACAAAAAAGACTGATTTACCCATGAGCTTTCCCAACTGTTCTTGCAACCCGAAAGCATCCCAAGGTCAGAGTTATACCTGTGTCTTTCTCTGTTCCCAAAGGACTCACTTTGATAGTTTAGCTACCAGGGTTTTAGGGATTCCCTGTATTTCCCTGGTAAATAGCAGGGTTTTTGAGGCTGGCACAAACAGTTGGACTGGAGGATGTTGGTGTTAAAATGAGTGTCTTCCAAGTCAGGGTATTCTGTGATTCTATGAATAAGGAGCAAAACAGCCAAGGATTGCTGGGAGAAGGGTCAGAGGAGTGATCTGGGATCCTGAAGATGAAAGAGACAGCCAACCATAGTTTGGGACTGGTGTGGGTCTCTTTAGCACTGAGATGGGAGAGTTTGTCTGAATGAGAATCAGTGCCTCTATTTCAGCATCATATCTGTGGAGAAGTTCCTTGAAAGTGGAAAAGTTCCATGGTTGTAAAAGCAAAAATTTCCTCTAGAAATGTGTTTGTAGGGAGTTCACCACAAATGGGGATGGGTACTGATATAACAGGATTGGAAGTGGGGAAAGGCTCCATATACCACACAACCAGGTGAGGCATGATCCCCTGGCACACCACTGCCTCAGGAACAAACCCAGTGCTCAGCATCCCATCAAACAGAGCAAACTTCAGCTTCCTGCCCAGGGCTGCCTGGATTATCTGCCCATGGATTACCTTCCCATGACCTGAAACTCCCATCCTGCCCATTCCCTCATCCCTGGATAGCCTCTGTCTTTGGGAATGCAACCTGCCAGGGTCACATGAAGAGATTACAGCCTAGACATTTAAGCTACATCAACACCTGTCCCTGTGCTGTGTCCTAATGGCAGGATGGCAACAGGATGTTTCCTCCCATGTGTAACAGAAACCTTCCTGATGGACCATGGTCCCATCAAAGAGAAGGTGAAAACTTAACTAATGTGGAGCTGCTGAGGGGAGAGAGTTTCTTGGCATGGCCTTTCTATGCTACCTTTAAATTCTTGTGTAATTAAAAAGAAGCAAGGAAAAAAACCCCAAACCACAACAAGCACCATTTTTGATTGCTCCCCCTATTCTTAATGAAGTGCTGAAGATTAGAGGAATGTGCAGACAAGACACCTGAGCATGGCAGACAGCTTGTGGGCTGTACCCAGCCTGCTGCTGGCACTGCTCTCAGCCAGTGTGGCTGCAGAGGATCTCTCAGTGATTCAGGTCACTTATTATCCAGGACAGTGAGGGCAGAGAAACAACTGAGGCACTTCCCTGAGGTACCCAAATGCCCTTTGCCCTGTGATTTTGTGTCCTGACAGCTCCTCTCCTTTCTGCTCACCCATGTGAAGGGCTCTGTCACAGCCAGATGCTGTAAGATGAGGATGGAGTTTTGCCTTTGTTTTTAACCATCTCAGCAGCTGTGTTGTGCCCCTGAATGAGTTTGAGATGCATTTGGAAAGCAGCTAAATGGTAATCTCTGCATTTGAGGGCAACCACGTTTATTATTTAATTTTACTGATTAGTATTGCATGACATTGTTCACCTTGGGGGAGTGGGGGGGACATTTCTTGAGAGACATGCAGCATTCCAGACAGAAGAGTTAGTTAGATTTCCATGATATAAATGTTCTCCTACATACAATGCAGTGACAGGAGCTGTTTTCTCAGGATGAATGAAAGTATTTTGCTCCTCTCACAGCAACTCATCTCAGGCCATTCCCTGTGGGCTCTTGCTCAGATGGGTTTCTTGATGCTATCAGTAGCAGCAGCATTCCTGCAAATGTCTGAGGGGTACAAACCTGGGCCAAGCCCCCCAGGAGCCCCTGGAGTTACCCTGACACACTCTGTTTTCCAGCTCCAGCTTTTTTGGGCAATCTGGGTGACTTTGTGGGCAGATTCCCTCAGGCTTATGTGTGCTGAGCAATATTTAATGGGACATCCTGGGGAGTGAGAGGCCATTCAGTCTGACTGGGGACTTGGGACCGGCGTGACTTGGAAATATTGTGTATAGTTAAGATCTGCACACTCCAGTGAGATAGTTAATGTGGTTAAAATCAATGGGCTGTGCTAATTCACCTCAGATGAAGCCTGCATTTCACATGGATTTTCAGAACTTCCTTTAAACTCTATTAATTCCAATGTTTAATTGCAAACGAACTGTATGATGGATCAGTTAAACAAAAATCTGCTGTAAAGGGTCAAGGATTTAACCTGTGCTATCTGTATGACTCCCATGCTGATCTTTCAGACCAGTTATTTGCATATGTTAAAATCTAATTTTGAATTGTTCATCTCATAGAACTAGGTAAGCTTTTTTTTTTTTTTTTTAAATGAGAGATGTAACTTGAGGGCACTATTAAATTCTAATTAAAAATCAGTCAAAACCACCCTTTTCTTAGTGTTTGTGCCTGCAGCAACACTTCCACTGTGGTATCAAAAGCTCAGTTCATTACTTCTTAATTAATTTTGCCTTGAGAAGCCCTAAGTTCTCAGAGGACCTGTTGGGTTTTTCAAGTGTTGTCTACATAGTGTTTGCTTGTACACAGCAGCCACAATGACATTCAGACCAGGAATCCTCACCCATTTAATCCAATTTGATGCAATGTCTGCAGCCTGCCAGCTTTTAGGAACCTGAAGGATGCCTGAAGTTCACAGCACAGAGGATATCCTGCCCAGAGCAGGGTATTGTAGGGATTTTTCCATCTCCTTATTCCCAGTGTGCCTATTTTACAGTTGAAAAGGTTGGTATACAGGTTGATTGATTTTCTCTTTTTTCTTTTTTTTTCAATTTTTTTAAATTTTTTTTTTTTTAATGAGGAAGATCATTATGAATAGGAAACTAGTCTTGCTCCTGACCCCAAAGAAATCTTGTCTGCAAGTACTTGAGTTGGCCGAGATTTTATCCCTCCACCAGGCTCCTGGAGATGTGCATGTTGTTTTTTTCAAAACAAGAATCCTGCAATCCAGATGTCCCACTGCAAATGATTCATTTCCCCCCTTGGCCCATCTGTGTGCACACGTGTCTGAGGGGGGTGAGCCAGAGCTGACCAGTGCCCAGGACAAAGAAAGGAAAAGAAGGTGAAAGGGTGGAAGAGAATAATCTACCCAGCCTCAGGGGACATTTTCAGTGGTTTAGGGCATTTCCACCAGAACAATCTTGGTGATGAACACACCATAAATGTGCTTGGGGTGGCTTGAACATCCTCAAACTCTACAAGACAAGGGTTTGGCAGGAGGGTGTGAACCAAACTTGTCAATGCCCCTCTGAGCTGGGCCAAGAGGGACATCTGCAGCTGCTGTCTGTGCCAGGAGGGACCTGGATAATATACATTTTTATTGGGAACCTTTGTATTAAACCTAGTTTGCACAAACAGACCCTGTAGCTATCAAAGGCAATAGTTCAAACCTGCCTTCATGTGTGTCCAACTCTTGTTGCTGCAAGGCATGGAGTTAGATGGGTGGGGCTGAGGGAGCTGTGGAGAAAAAACAGTATAAATTGGGGGTGGGGAGGGCTGAAAAGGAGATTGTGAGGCAATGTCAGCTTCCAGCCTTCCTCTTGGAGAAAGTGCACAGGGAAAAAAAAAAGGGAAAAATGAAAAACAGAAAGGAAAAAAAACCTTGATAAGTGGATATGGGTGCAGTGTTTTTGATTCTGGGGGAAGCCCCCTTCTTTCTCCAGGTTATCCTGACCTTTTCTTCAACAACACTTCAAAGAAAGCTCTCCTTTCCTCTTAAATACTGATCTGGGGACAGAACAGTGCCTGGATATTTTGTTCTTCCTCTTCTCTGCTGGTGATGGTGAGGGGGCTGAGCAAGAAAACACTGGACAGCTTATAAATTATCCTTTCAGCTCTCTCTTTTCAGAGCACACTGGCACCAGCAGGAGCAGATCTGAAGGTTGAGGTCCTGAGCCCTGTCTGCCCCTTCCCTGTTGCCAAAGCCACACTTAACAGCAGACTCGATGGATGGATGGATGGATGGATGGATGGATGGATGGATGGGTGGATGGATGATGGATGGATGGATGGATGGATGATGGATGGATGATGGATGGATGGATGGATGGATGGATGGATGGATGGATGGATGATGGATGGATGATGGATGATGGATGGATGGATGATGGATGGATGGATGGATGGATGAATGGATGGATGGATGATGGATGGATGGATGGATGGATGGATGGATGGATGGAGGATGGATGGATGGATGGATGGATGGATGGATGGGTGGATGGATGGATGGATGATGGATGGATGGATGGATGATGGATGGATGGATGGATGGATGGATGGATGGATGATGGATGGATGGATGGATGCATGCATGGATGGATGATGGATGGATGGATGATGGATGGATGGATGGATGGATGGATGGATGGATGGATGGGGGATGGATGATGGATGATGGATGGATGGATGATGGATGGATGGATGGATGGATGGATGGATGGATGGATGATGGATGGATGGATGGATGGATGATGGGTGGATGGATGGATGGATGGATGGAGGGATGATGGATGGATGGGTGGATGGATGGATGGATGGATGGATGGATGGATGGATGGATGGATGGGGAATGGATGGATGGATGGATGGATGGATGGATGATATGAAGGGATGATGGATGGATGGATGGATGGGTGGATGGATGGATGGATGGAGGGATGATGGATGGATGGGTGGATGGATGGATGGATGGATGGGGAATGGATGGATGGATGGATGGATGATGGATGGATGGATGATGGGATGGATGGATGCTCCACATCTAAATGGTCTCATTTCATGTTGGGGAGGCCAGGAGAGGTTGAAAATCAATGCCAAGTTTGGTTCATAAGCTGCAGAGTTTTATTCTCCTGCTATGTCATAGAGCATCAATACTCAACAGAAGAAGCTACCAGCTGAGATGAGCCTCCAGCTGAGTTCAGAAAGCTGCAGCCCAGCCTGTGTCAGGGAGAAATGGTCATTATTTCTTTCTGTCCTCAGAAAAGAGGCAAAGCCTCAAGCTTTTGATGCTGCAGTAGATGTGCTAAGCCAGCTGTCAGCTGTGGCCAGAGCTGTGTTGTGCCAACATAGACGTGTCAGTCCTGGAGAGAAGAAGCTGAAGGTTTCCTCAGTTTTGATTTTCAGGTTCAGTTTGCCAAGATTTCATTACTGACAGGCATCAGACCTCAGCCTGATGTGCCCCAGAGATGTCTTCATTCAAGTGTCAAGAACCACCAGGGATGTGGAGCTCAGAGAGGAGACAAGTGGGAGGAGGGACTTGTTCTTACCTGGGATGTAGGAGCAAAGCTGGCCTGGCCTTCCCTGGAGGAAAAATCACAGCAGGACTGTGCCAAGGCCATGGTGGTTCAGAGATGGCAAGTTCCAGGGGAAAACAGTGAGTCCCTTGCCCATTCCATGCAGCTGGATAGGACAAAATTTTGTGACACACTCCAGGATATGATAGCTACCAGTAATAAGTTTATAATGGGATGCAGAGAAAGGGCTGGGCAGTGTGAAGAGTCCATGGATGTACAGCCAACAAACCTGGGCAGCACTGAGGAGAGGGATGTGCCTTACACTCAGTATATGCAGAAATAGCCTGAATTTCTGCCTCTGTGCCTTCCCAGAGTGATTGTTCCCACTTTGCTGATGGAAGAGGAAATATTCTTTGCTCAGAGAGCCTTGGAAGATGTTAGTGGAAGTTTTGGGTGAGGAGGTGAGCAAGGCTGCAGATTAGTTTTAGCTGGCATCCTCTGTACAGTTGAACCCACCCCTCTTCTTTTTCTGCTGAGAACACCCAGCCATGGGGCTGTCACTGCAAAACCTCCTGGCAGGGAAAGCAGCCCACTTGTGAACGACTTCCTAAGGGAAATGCTTGCATCCACTGAGGTTTAGCATACTTGAAAATGTACAAAAAGGAAAAATTCTCATGTAGGACAGAGGATGGCCTGGATAAGACAAGATAAACAATCTTGTCAGGCTCTCAGAGCCTGTTTGTTTATACACCACCATTGCATCAAGTGGGGGAATATTGGATGAACCCTCCAGCTGCAGAGCTGAGAGGGCAAGTGCACCCTTCTCTCCCATCCCCTGCTCCCCTCCTAGTCCCTGTCTCAGCTCCCTGCATCCCTTCCAGCAGCTGTCCTCAGGAAGAGCTGCCCTTTGGAGTACGTGCCTCTGGCCACCCTGCACTCCTGCCCTGGATTACCAGAAGCAAGGAATTCATTTGTCATTGCTTGCTCAATAAATGGAGTGTGATAAGAATCTGCATTCTGCTTCCATAAAAACCTGCAGATGCTGTTGCTGGTGTCCCAGTAGTTTCTCACAAGAATGCCCAAGGCTCTTATTCTTCCCCATAAAAGCCGGAAAGGGCTGCCTGGCTCAGCTGGTGTGGGTAATTCCTGGGAGGGAGCCTCTGCACTTGCATTATCAGCACTGGCCACGAAGTGTTGGGCAGGGAGGGCTCAGCAGCACAGCAGGAAAAGGGTTTCATATCTGGAAATAATCTTGTAGAAGTCTCTCCTAGGCCTGAAATTCTTGGCAGCAGCCATTATTCCAAATCTCCTGAGGCAGCAAGTGTCTTTCATCCTTTGGTAAAGTCTGGCAAGTTTTACATATTTTTTGAAAAACAATTGTTTTTTAAAACTCTGCATGACAGGAACCATAAAAAGAATTCATCTAGTCACTTTTTATGACATGAACCAACATATTCCACAAGTAATTTCCTCAGTTGTCTCCTTAGGAGCAGATTTGGCTCCACAGCACCTGAACATCGGATCTGCAGACACCTGATTGCTGCTGAAATATTTAGTTACTGCTTAAATATCTCTTCAAATTAAGCCTGTGCTTCTTTGCATATGTTAATACATTTATTCTCATAAAACCTCTCTGAAGCAGGACTATATTTCAAAGGTTGGGGTACAAGGGCAGAGTAAACTAAGGCCACATTTTCTGAAGAGCCTGGAGTAAATCCCAGCAGACTGAAAACCCTTCCCCTGCCATTTGTCCAGTGTCTGGGGATAACATTCACATCTCCATCCTCCAAACTTGGATTGTGCTGTGCCAAACAGGCATCAGATAGAGCTCATTAGCTCCAGTAGTCTTTTAATTTTTCTATTATTACACAGAGTATTTCCATTATAGGAACACCCAGCACTGGGGAGGGAGGGGGTGACTTTTGTGCTTCAAATAGTTCCTCACAAAAGGGCTAAAAAAATCCCCACAGAACACCCAAGATAACATTGTAGTCTGTAATCTTAGTAATGCACCCAACATGGAAAGCATTCTTGTTGTGAAACTCTCAGGTTGCTGTTTTGTTTGCTCCTTGTGAAGAGTTAATAAACAAAAGTGTTTGGGTTAATTTTGTCATGTGTACTGTAAGTTGCTAAGGAACACGGCTCCACTCTGCCTGAAGTCTCTGCAGTGAGACAACTGAGAGAGGCATTAAAGTGCTGTAAAATAAATGGGATGGAGCATGTTACAGTGTACCAGGCCCTGGCCTGGCATTTGCAGCATTTTCTTTGCTTTAGGTGTAGAAATGGACTTCTCTTCAAAATTGTTATTATCTCTGCCATATGAATGCAAATTGAGAATCATTTTCTGCAGACAAGAACAAAGAGAGGTACTGTGTGTAAGGTGTAATTTCACAGTGAAAGCAAGTAGCAGAGAACAAGACACTGTTCTAACAACAATAGAGATGGAGCATGTTGCTGGGCTGGGAATCACCAGGGAACACTCTTAAAAGTTTTATCACAATTTTTTTTGCTTAGTTTGCAGACACTGTTCAGTTTTTGAAGAAATCCTGATCTGGATCAGAGAATTTCAATCTGTCAAAGTGATGTTAGCAGCAGAGTAGTTTGCCTCTGTCTCAGTCTCCTCCCAGGACAGGTTTTCCTTAAGAAAGAGGCACATGTGTTTGGGCTGAGAATGCTAAAGGAATAACTGCACACGTTGCTTAGGACCTTTTCTGTTCCAGGACTGGAGATGCAGTCTGAATAAAGCAAATCAAGTTAGAAAAGTCTTACAAAATTCTTAGAAAGCTGTTGGTCCATTTGTAGAGCCACAAGTTTTCAGCATATGCCACAGATTTCAGAATTACAGTTTCAATGCAAACACTCACATGTTCAGGATACAGCTTTTCAAATGTGAATTTCCCCCTTGAATTCAGTGACTTTAGGCAGTATCAATTCTACAAACTGAGCAGGGGTTAGAGGAGAGGGGAGAAAAATTAAATCCAGGAGTACCTATCAGCCAAGACAGATGCTGGAGGAATGTCAGCAGAGTAAGTTTCAAACTTTCAGGGCTTTCAATATTTCTCAGGGCTAAACTAATACTTGTCAGTGTGGAAAATAAAACTATTTTATGATGAAGTATGGATGATAACTGCTGGGTTTAGGAATCAAATAATCTCTTTCAGTACATACCTAGAGCTATTTCCGTCCAGTAGCCAACCAGACAACTTTCAAGTGCCCACAGGCAGGACAGGAGAGATCTTCTTGCAGCCTCTGGGTTATGGTTAAAAGCACCAGGCTGGAATATCCCAAGATCCCACCAATAATGATTTAAAAGATGCCTTTAAGGAGCTCATTTATGGCTTCTGCAGGCAGAGGCTGGGCAGGATGCATTTCAAACAGCTTATGTGTAGAACACATATAGATGATGCATATCCAGTCTGTTTTATTTTGTCTGCAGTGCCTGACATAACACTGTCTGACAATGAATCACACACATTCAAACAGTCCAGCATGCCACAGATTTAAATATGAGTGCCATTTCCTATTGTCCTCAGTCCAAGGGGCTGGTGGAACATCATGTTAAATAATTGGGCTGCTATTAATAAAGCTGGAGAGTCTGTGTTCAGCACTGCTACATGACAAAACACATCCCTGAGGCTGAGGTTCCCTTCTGCTGACACAGGCAGCTAAATCCAGCTGTGCTGGAGCTGCTAACATATTCTCAACCTCACTGGAGACCCCCTAGAAATACTGAGATGATTAAAACATGACAGAACCATATGACTAATGCAAACCAGGGACCCATGCTGCTTCTTAAAAATGCTGCTGTGTGTATTTCTGCTGGCAGGCCAAGTCACTGGAACTGCATCAAGTGGTTGCTTTATTTGTAGGAAATTTGCTCTGCCAAATGAATGCTTATTCCAGGGAATCCATAGACACCCTCAGATCTCAGAAGGAGGGGACATGGGGGACACCTGTTTTAAAGAGAAGCATCTTGGGAAGGTGGCAAACACAGCAGGGTGAGACAGGGAGGTGTCAGGGCACGGGCGGCAGAGCTGCCACCTCGCAGCAGGAGGGGAAGCGTGAGGGACACAAAACAGTGCAGCCAGAGGGATGCTGGAGTGCTGTGTAGTCAGCTGAAGGTGTCAGGTGGATTAGAGATACTCCTGATGAGTGCATGAGCATTTTAAAATTAATTCTACCCTGATCTGGAAGGGCAGATTTGGTGTCGTGGGTTGGCAAAGCTGAACTTGCCCAGACTGACTGTGGCTGTGCAAGATGAACTGGATGTGCCAGCAGCAGCCATGAAAACAGCCTTGGGGAGAAGCTGAGGCCCAGCTTCATTTCTCTTGCCTGCAAGGACTTAACTATGTGCCTGAGCACCACTGCATCCTCCAAAGAGAGGCAGTGGGGACACTTCATCCCCACCTCAGTTATGCTTTGGGGTGTCTGTCTCCTTCAAGGTTGCTTGCTGGTGCTTGGCATTGTGGAGAATTAACCCAGGAGTGAGACCACACAAGGAAGGTTCCTCTCCTCCTCTGGGAGCACAGTGTCTTCCCTGGCTTTTGCCTTCTGCCACTTCTCTGCCTATCTTGACTTTCTCTGCATCCCGACCCTGCTCTGTGCTGGAACTCCTTGACACCCAATCTCCCTCCCAAAAAGCAGATTGGGGAATGCTGACACAGAACCTTTGAAAATGACATTTCAAAATCAGTTTTTCCTTCCTCACCTATCACAGGGAGAGTAAGAAGCTGCCATATCCTTCTCATGTTTTCCCTCCCCAGACAATGGGGATGCTGGTCTGCTTCTTCACCCTGTCCTCATCTTTGCTTCCCACTGCAGTTGGTCCCACCCACCTGGTGCAGATAGGTCACACAGGAAAAATCCATTTAAATTAGGCTTGAATCATGATTTAAATGGCATGCAGAGCTCTCAAGGGTCCTTCTGAGACCAACTGAATCTCAATTCATTGCAAGTTTCTTTCTGAGCCACCGAGAGGATTGAATGGGGCTGTGCTCTGCTACATGGTGCTGAGGTTGATATGGCAACAAAGGTTCTAAAAATGATGAGGCACAAATGATATTCTCCTGTGTTACAAATAGCTGTGTCAAGTTGTTATGGAAACTGTCAAGTAAACTGGGTTAAGGAGGGCTACTTTTCCTGCTCTCTTTTGCCAAGGCTTTCTGAAACAGTCTGTGCCAGCACAGTGTGAGGAGGAACTACAAAAGCTGGGCAGTGCATTGATCAGAGTCTCTGCAGATGAGGTGGGATGGCATCACAGCCTCTGTCCTTAGAGAATGGACTTCAAATGACATTGCTGTCCCTCTCTGTTCCTCATGGCACTGAAAATCATGATGCAGTCTCACCAGAATGCCCTCCTGGAGATCAGGGTCTTGCTGCTCTGTGAAGACACAGTTGTGTGGGCAGCTGTCTTTCCCTGAAGTCTCAGAGAAAACACTGCAGTCACAGCTGTGCATACAGTAAAACACTTTTGGGGCAGGCAGGTTGAAGAAGCTTCCAGCAAGATTAAAAGTGCAGTTTTGAAACCAATGTACCAGCTGTGAACTGGAGGGGGCATCATGTATCCTTTGATGGGAATATAAAAAAAGGTGACAATCAAAGCAAAAGTGTTGAATTGCACTTTGGGCACCAACCTTTTGTCTTAAAGGTATTCCAGCAGTAGACAGACCCAAAACATCCAAATATTCTCTGAAGGATCCTTCTATTCCTCAGCTGAAAGGTTGCTTTGACATCTTGTTTTCAGCCCCAGGCCCTTTTGTGAGCTGCACAGAGGCATTACTTAGGTTAACCTCCCCTCGTGAGGTGCCCACTGTGCTGCATTGTCAGAGGGGTGATTTTGAGATAACACACTTGTTCTTGACTCATTTTATGTCCTGAGGAATTTTCCAGTAATGAAGTGCAATTTGATGTCTTTGAAAGATACCAGGCAGGTAAATGAACCACTCACCTATTAGTGCTGTCCTGTTATTGTCACTGCATCTGTCCAAGGCCATAATTCAAGCAGTACAACTGCTTATGATATGCACAGCCTTCTTATCTTCATTTCCACAGATACAGTTATCTGGCACCTATCCCTCTCAACACAATCAAGATTAGACTCAGAGGGAATGAGGCTGTTGAAAGGTCTGCCTTTCATATTTCCAAAGACATGATAGCAAAGAGAATTTTGAAAGGGTATTCCTGAGCTGATGTACAGTGGGTATTCAATCCCTATAAAAAGCTCTCTGTCATACATTCAATACACCTTTCCAGGGCTTAGCAGTCAGCATGTGGAGTTATGCCACAAGGGGTTAGTGGAATGTACTTTGTTCCTGTGTATAAATAGCTGGCTCTTAATAAAGAGCATTCAAAAGTATGCAGAAATGGACAGGATGTTAAGGCTGAGAAATCCTTTTCCTTTGGAGCTGTGCAAAAAAAAAAAAAAAAATTACAAAAAAATTCACACATACAGAGGAAAGAAAGTAAAACACAGTGAATTGTCTTGGTGCCAGCATTACAAAAAGGGGCAAAAAAAAAGGACAAAAAAAGTTCACCTTTGTCTCTGGGAGTAAATTTTTGCTTTTATCCCTTCAGTGAAGAAAAATTGCCATTTTCTTGGCAAAAGTATAGAATATGTGCACAATGGGGCAAGGCTGTGTGACACGGGGGTCAAATGGTAAAAGCTGTGCCCTGCAAATAATTTTTGAAAGGTAAAGATGTTACACCATGCTCCCTTGACAGAGCTCCTGGCCAGGAGCAAGAGATGCTGCTCGTGTCACATTGAGGAGAAACCTCAGAAGGGACAAGAGGAATCTGGGTTTGAGTTGAGGGGTGTAAGCACAGTGGTCAGTCCTGCACCCCAGGTGTCCATCTGTCTTGACCATTTCAATTATAAGGACCTCAGATGAGGTGTTCCTCTGTCTGGGCATGTTTGTGGTAGCAATCTCTGACTCCTATAGAGCATAAAAATATGAATAAGTAATGAAGTGTGATAAGGAACAGATGCAGTGGAGCTGGGCAGCTGTAAAAGTCCTGAGACAGACTGATGCAAATATTCCTGCTTTGTGGTAAAGGTTTCAGAAGGAAAGAGGAGAGGATCAAACAGGAGAAAGGTCAAAGTACCTGATTATAGGAACTACCTGAGAGATATGTCCAAAACATGGAAACTTAGAAACTCTGTCTACCAAAGTTTAAAGTTTCTCTTCCTGAGCTATTCCTGACTTATTCCTGACTATAAAAATGGGGAAGACTGTTGGAGCTGGTGCCATACCTCCAAAAGAGAACAACTAAATACAAAGCAGAAGCAGAGCTACAGAACTGAACAGAGCATTCACGTTTCCTGTAGTTTTTTCAGGTTGTTTTAAGGGAGACTGCAATGAAAGAGGAACTTGGTGACAATTTCTCAGAAGTCATACAACTCTTGAGCAGCTCCTGAAGAAAAGAAACAAGCAAAACACCCCCTGCATCTCAGGGCACTATGCAGTAATTTTCCAGTCCTTTCCAATTGCTTCACAATGTGTAGGCTGAGCAGTGATTGGGAGCTCTTACATTTTAATGCCAAGTTTCAGAAAGATCTTTTTCAGTGTCTACTCCACCTTTGTTTCCTCTTTTCTTTGTGGTTTGAGTCTACCCAGACTCAGAAGTCAAAGAAAAGTGGATGGGCTGATTCACTAGACTTTGCACTTGAACAGCTTCAGACATTTTTCTTTCATTCCAATCCTTCTTGGAGGCATTCATAATATTTTTGCTTTTTTTTTTCCCCCCACAGCCTTACATGTACATACACTGCACTATCAGATAGGGTAAAATAACAAGCATGAAAGGAGTGTGCTTGTTCACGTCTTCTAAGTGATGTCAGACAAAAATGCAGCCTTCAGCTCAGCTCTCTGTAGTTCTGCAGCCACTCAGAGACTGCTCATGGCAACATCTCTCCTGCTCCCTGAGCTCTATCCATTTCTTAATTTCATCTATTTCCTTGCACCACTGTTTCTCCCTGAGACCAGGATGCATGTCCCACTTTCCTACTGCCTGTATTCCCACTGAGCCCATCTCATTTAGCATTTTTTTCCTGAACCCAATCTGCTATCAACCATGTTCTTGAGCATGTGTTCATCCCTGGAAATGTGATCTACTATCCCATACACCTAGGGAGAGTTGGCCCTAGAGGCCTTGCTGTTTTCTTGCCTGCTGGGAGCCAAAAATTCCTTGTTGAGTCCTCCCAGGAGATACAGTACCTTTCAGAAATATTGTTCCCTTTTTTCTTTTTCCCAACAGTGGGAATTCTTTACATACTTTGCAGATGTGTAAGGCTGTTACGTAAAGCAGCACAAGAAGGCAAGGGCCCTTGCAAATAATAAAACTGCAGGCTAGTTGAAACCAGCCCCCTTATATCATTTTTCTTAACGAAATGTAAATCTACACCCACACAAACTATGTGTGCTCGGAGCAAAACAGTGCTGCAGGTTGTGCCTGCTGGAGGGGCAGGGCAGCTGCCTCACCACATCCCTGCAGGAGCTCCTGAGCATTTCCAGCCAGGCTGGACCAGCCTGGGCATCAGCACTGAGGCCAGGGAGTGGCTTGCCCGTCCATAACTCATCAGACAGCCTTCCCTGAGCATCTTCCCTCCCCTGTGGCTCTGCAGATCTGGACTGGAAAGTGCTCAGCTTGTTTTCCTCCAAGAAGTCTTTTATGTGTCCAGGCAAACATGGGCACAGAAACAGGAGAGTGGTGTCTGTGCAGCCAACATTCATCCTGGACCTTCTCCATCTGAGCAGCCTGGGTCTTGTGCCCTCTTCCCTCCTACTTGGGACCAGAGCTGTCCCATTTGCACACTGTCTTTTCCACCATGCATAGGCCTGGTTTAAATATGGAATAAAAACAATAACCCTACCTTCCACCACTCCCTCCAGAAAAGTAAAGGCATGGCAGTCTTGGAGCAATACTTTAGTGGGCGCCTCAAAATGACTGCCACAAAATCACTGCCACAAAGAAGTGACAGGAACCTGCAGGATGAGGCATTTCTCAATATGATATCCAGGAAACTGTTTAACGTGACTAGCTTCAATCAAATTAATTGTCTATTATTCAATTAAAAATAAGGAAGTAAAGAGACAAAACCTTATTTAATTTCTTTCTGTCATCAGCCAATGTAATCTTCAGTTTAATGAATCTGATGGGTTGTCTTCACATGAATAAAGAATTTTTCCTCAGGCCACATACTCCAGTCATCACTGGGGGCTGGGAAATCTCAGTTCCATTAACAAAGGAGAAGTCCAAAGGTGCTGCTCTGCAGATGGGATAGGACAATTCCCCATTGCTATTAAAGTTCCTTAACTGGAAAAGGTAACTTGGGCTTGCAGAGGGACAACATACCCCATTTTCTGAGAAAAATTACTTCCTTTTCTCACATATATTTGGTGGCAATTCATTTCCTCTCCTCTTCCCAGAGGTTTTATATGCAGTTGTTTCATAATTTGCTGTCAGATCCCAGGTACTGCAGAACAGACACAGACAGAAGCTCCAGAAGAAATTCTTCCACTCAGCAAGGATGCATTGGCTCCAGCCTTTTATCCAGGAAAACTGCACAGGAACAGTGAGCCTCACCCTGGAAGAGGAACATAGGCTGCATGCATCCTGCCTTTCTGCTTCTCCCACCTCTGGGCAACAACTCAGGGCCAGGGTTGGTTTCCCTGGAATTTCACTCCTTGAGGCAGTATTAGAAAGCCTCACCTGCATGGTTTTGCCCCATGTAATCCCCAGCCAAGTCCTTTTCTCTAACAGAATTAAAGAACATAATTTGAACTGCACCTCTGTGTTTCCTGCACCTACACAGTTGGAGAAGATGAAATTCAACAAATAGTCAGTTAAATTAGACTGGAGAAGGGACAGCCAGTGGGAACAGGGAAGATAAGTAAGGGTTCTATTGGACATGGTGCACCAGGGTATCCCAGTTAGTCCAGATGCTGATGGAGCTGCTGATGGCTGTTCCAGTCTCTGTGCCCTACAGCAGCACAGAAAGAGGTGGCCAGGAGTCACCTGTTCCAAGAGTGTCCTCTCCATTCTGGCCTCAGCTCTGAGTCTAATGCCCACTGCTGTTCAGTGAGTGTGCACACACATTTCATCAGTGTTCATGCCATTTCCCCATGCTTGTCACCCACCCCAGACTCGTGGCCATCCTGCAGCAGACACTCCAGCTTGTGGAGGCTCTTGGGCCAAAGAAGTGATCCTAAATCCTCCACGATGCTGGGGTGAAGCTGCAGCATTGGCAAACAGTCCCAGCCTCCAAGGGGATCCATGCCCTCCTCTACCTGCATATATAATGTTTCAGCTGCAGCTAGTGTGACACTGGCACCTTTGTGTCACTGTGAGGCTTTTGTGCATCAGCCAAAGTGCAATGCTAAACCAATCAGGGTAATGAGTGCCTGCTAACACACCACTTATTCCAAAAGGGGGGTGGTATACATTGCCTGAGCCATTGGAAGTGTCTGTCTGTGGCTGGGCTAAGTCAGAGGCCAGTGGGCTCCTCCTGGGGAGCTCTGCTGGCCAGGCAGCACTGGGTCTCGCTGGGCTCTCCATGGAGAAGCCCCACTTGCCAGCCAGGAGATTTATTCTGGTGGACAGTGAGAGCCATCCCTGCAGTACTTGTGCCTCCCACACCTTCACCACCCCCTGCTCCCACCCAGCCTGGGCAAGCACTGAGACCCAGCATTCTTGGTGGGGTATTGCAGAAAGGGAGGGCAGGAGCTGTGGTGATTCAGAGATTCCCTTTTCCCAGGCAAGATACTCTGATGGAGTTTGAAATCTCCTTTCTCTTGGCAGAAACATCCTCTGTCACTGTGGCTCCTGAGGGGTGGTCCCAGGGCCTGAGAAATTATTCCACTTGAACCTTCAGGATGAGCATGGCCTGACACAGACCTGTAGGAGGGATCAGGCTTTTCTTATCCCTTGCTGAAAATAAAACAGAAATGAGGCAGAACAAAAAAATTGGAAGTGTGAAGAGTTACTTGTCCGTCCAGGCTCCAAGCCCAAGGAGGGAGGTCAGAGGATTCCCTGTGAAGCACTCAGAACCTGTGTGAGCAGATGATAAAAGTTCCTTTAGGTCAGCATCTGGCACTGCAGGGCTGCCCAGCCAGCGCTCTGGAGTCTGGAGCAGTGTGCAAATAAAGATAAAGTGACATGATATCCTGGTAGGAAGGTTGCTAATTGGCCGTGGGGCAATCAGGATGAAGTGCTGTGGGTGGATTTTGGTGTTGGAAATGCCATCAGTGAAGGTGGCTGTTGCTGCAGGGAGGGGAATCTTCCCATGCCCAGGGTGTGGCATTGCTGTGGGGTGGATGAATCCTGACTTCACCTTGACCTTCCTGAGTGTGTTTTGCAGCTGAAGGGAGGCTCAGGCATGGCTTGGGGTCACTGCAGGAGTTGAAGGGGCACTTTTGAGTGCAGAACAGCCCTAGTTTAAGAGATTCCTACAGCCCAGGGACAGACCCCTGTGCCTGCAACCTGTTCTTATGGATGGAGGTGGCAGTGGCTGGACTCATTTGCACTTCTGCTGCTGTGCACAGCATCTCTTCTCTGAAGCAGCAGCGTCCTGATTCAGAAACCAGGCTATATTTAATGGAAATAAGTGTTTAGTCATAAGCTCAGCTGTCTGGATCTATTCTGGCAGCTACTCAGATGTAACTGGCTTATTCCTCTGTGTGACAGTCAATAGAAACCCTGGTTTTAAATCACACATCTGAGAAACCATTTCCCCAGCTTTCAGCAGAAAGGAAAGGCTGGTTAAAGTTATCCACATGCTATCCATCCTACTAAGAATGGTAACTCCAAAGGCTTTGCATCTTGGGCAACTCTGGTAATTGTTGCTCCTGGCCAAGCCTGATCCCAAACTGGGGCACCCTGAGCAGCAGAGCGAGGTTTGCACATCACTCCTGCTTTTTGCCAGTTTGGTGTGACAGTGACAGCCTCCTCTAGCAGTCACCTGACTATGGTAATTTTGTTCTAAAGCACGTGACTCCAGTTATCTCCTTTGAATTAAGACATGCATTGCAAAATTTAACATTTTTTCTGTACGGCCTAGAAAAGCATATTTTTGACAGAGAATGACTTGACACCTTTCTGGAAAGCATGACTACTTGTCTCTTAGTTTGCCCAATGGGAAATGTAAATTGCCAGTAAGCTAGCATGACATATCAAATTCAGCTCCCTGAGTAGAGCATATTAAAATGCCATTTTTACATCCCAAATTATATTTCATTATGCTGTTACAATTTTGACAGTAGCAGTGTGCAGAATGCATTTCATATGCTAACTAAAACAGACTTTTTTTGCTAATTTGCTGAAAAAATATTATGGTATATCTAGGGCATAATGTTTCTGGAGTGAAAAGAACAGCAGCATCAGGGATAGAGTCTGTGATCTTTGTTTTGGGTGCTGATTGTAGTTGTACACTCTGCTCAACATGAAGTGACAGACTTTTCACCCACTGTTTCTAGAGAACCATGCCCCATTAAATTTTTTGTCTAATTTTGGTAATTTACATGCATTTGGATTAGATGATCTCTGTAGGCCCCTTCAACTAAACTCTTCTATTCCACAGAAACAATTTGCTGATTCAATGGGTTATTGTCATAGAAGATGACACATTTTCCCAGATGGCTTTTAAAATCCTTATTTCTTTCAAGAAAGAGAAGAAAAGCTGAGCCTAGGGTTATAAACTTTATCTCAAATCTGTAGGGGTGGATGTGGGGTTTAGCCCAGGGCAGAGCAGAGACCATTTCTGTTAACACACTGGCAAATAGGAGAGACCTTGCTAACTTTATTTCCCTGAGCTGCTCTCATGTTGTTTACTCACTCATTTAGGGAGGGAGGGAAGAGTATAAAGTGTCATCACACCTCTTGGTATGGGCAGCAACAGGACAAGCTATGACAGCAGGGAAGTGCCATCTATTTGCCACCTACTTCATGACATTGCTTTTTGTGTGCCAATCAGCTCAGCTAGAGCTGGGAATAACCTGCATCCACATTCAGCAACTGCTACTTCCTGACATCATCAGGAGCCAAATTGGAGGCCAGGTTGTGCTTCAGATTTTGCTTTTAGTACTGCTGCTGAGGCACTGCTGTTCTATCTTAAATGGGTTCCCTGTATCCTCTGTCCTTTGGCATTCCTCCTTAGTTTTTACTGGAGACATCCCAGCAGGAGTCCTCTGCCTGGCTTGGGTGTTCATTGAGCACTTCATTCCTCCTGCTGTTAACTCTGCCAGCTCCCCTCCTGCTCCTGGCTCTTTTTAGCCTTCAGACAGATCACAACAGCAGAAGGGAACAAAGATCTGTTTAGAGAGTGGTGTTTCATTAATGCGTGGCCCATGGGGATGGTGTTGTGTGCAGGGGCACCAGGCACATGACAAGAAGCTCTGAGGACTCTGTGCCCAGAGGCTCCCTCCTCCCAGGCACCAGTGCAGCGTGTCCTGGCAGCCCTGTGTTCGTTTTGGCTTGTGTCCGGCCAGCAGAGCACGATAAGAGATAATTAGTGATTAAATTGCAACCTTTTATCTCCACAAATGACAGGCACTTCCTCGTAGGCTGCCTAGGTTGACAGCGAGCGTTCAGGACAAACTGAACAAATCTGTTTGCTTTGATCCTGAATAAAAACCCGGGAGAAGCTTCCCACTCCTAAGGCAAGGCAGGATGGAAGGCTGTGTCAGCTTTGGCTCTGCAGCCTCTGGGAGCCTCCAGTGAGAAGTTTAGATGCATCCATGCGGCCACCTCCTTGTCCGGGGCTGCACAGCAGCAGAGGGCAGTAGCTCAACGTGATGTTCCTGCACTGCAGACGGCTTCCCTTCATCCCACGGCATCTTTTCCTACGGGGTTTGCAGCCTTCGGGTAGCTGCGTATGCTATTACCATCAATCACGCGTTTTTAAATAAAGCTGGGAGTCCTCTGCAGGGAAGGAGGAGGGCTTGCCTGTACCCCCAGCCTCCTGCAAGGCACCCACTGTTCCTGCAGCTGAGTCACCACTGCCTTGGAGCCTCCAGCAGCCCGGGAGGCGCAGGTGGCACCGGGGAATTAAGGCTCTGTGTGGGATGTGGAGGTGGAGCTGAGACTGAAGAGCCAGGCTGGCTGCTGTCGCTCATTAGGCTCTCTTCTGCAATGGATCTGGGTCCCACAGGAGAGGCCAGCAGTCTGTATGCTGCAAGTAAGGCTTTCAGTAATACCTGTGCCTGAGTGCTTGGTCAGTGCAGGCTGATGCACTGGATGTCAGTCTTTGGGAATAAAAACAATTTCTATCCTATGGTGGTTTCTGATCTACAACTGAGCACCCAGACCTTGCCTCGGCTGTGTAAAAAAATCATTCCTATTTGCAGTTTTCTTCCTTGTGGGTATGACAGAGTGACCCTGAAGCCAAAGACACAGAAAACAGGCAAAGGCACAAAAATACAATTCCCTCTAGCAGCCTCGAAAGCCTCTCCAGACGCTCCAGGAACCCCAGCAAAGATAAGGGAAATAAATAATGGCAACCTGTGATGAACCCCACCCTGAACATACCAGCGCACACACGGCTGGGCAGGGAGCAATAAACGCAGCACACAAGCAGCAACACGGCAGGAGGGTGCTCGGAGCCGCGTTTTGCACAATCCAGCGCAGGTATGCGAGTTATTGCCTGGTGCCCTCCTGCCCGGCCGGGACGCAGCCCGGGAGCTGCACGAACATGCTCGGGGAGCTGCAGGTTGTGTCTTTAGCTGCTTTGGCAAGCTCAGCCCGGCCGTGAGCTGAGCGCAGCCGTGAGCTGAGCACAGCCGTGCCTCCCCGCGGGTTGTGGAGCTGCATGGACCAGTGAGTTCATTGCAGTGCATTCACTGCAGCGCGTTCCTTACAGCGCGTTCATCACAGTGCATTCACTGCAGCAAGTTCCTTACAGCGCGTTCATCACAGTGCGTTCATTACAGCACGTTCATCGCAGCGCGTTTATTGCAGTGCGTTCATTACAGCACGTTCATCGCAGCGCGTTGATTGCAGCGCGTTCTTTACAGTGCATTCACTGCAGCATGTTCATCACATCGCGTTCATCACAGCACGTTCATCACAGTGCGTTCATTACAGCACGTTCATCGCAGTGCATTCACTGCAGCGCGTTCATCACAGTGCGTTCATCACAGTGCATTCACTGCAGCGTGTTCCTTACAGCGCGTTCATCACAGTGCGTTAATTACAGCGCGTTCATTGCAGCGCGTTCATTGCAGCGCGTTCTTTACAGTGCATTCACTGCAGCGTGTTCATCACATCGCGTTCATCACAGCACGTTCATCACAGCGCGTTCATTACAGCGTGTTAATTGCAGCGCGTGCATTACAGTGCGGCACTGCAGTGCATTCACTGCAGCGCGTTCTTTGCAGAACGTTCATTACAGCGCGTTCCTTACAGCCCTGCTCTCTCGGGGCAGCTCCTGCCGCTGCAGCTCGCCCTGCCCTCCTTGCCTCCGGCCAGGCCGAGCTGCAGGAGGGAGCTGCCTGCTGCTAGCTCAGGACACAGTCACGAATCTGCAGGACGGCAATGTTTCCCTCTCCAGACCCGAGCAGACCTCAGGAAGGGCTGGCACTTGTTGACCTCACCCGTTTATAGAATCATTAAGGCTGGGAAAGACCTCTGAGATCATTGAGTCCAACCATTCCCCCAGCTCTGCCAAGCCCACCACTAAGCCTTGTCCCTAAGCACCACATCTAGACCTGTTTTGAGCATTTCCAAGGATGATTGTTTCCTGCAGGGCTGCAGAAATCACCTTGCTGCAGCCTCCCAAGAATCTGGCTTTTCTGTGTCTGCAAATGTCACACTGTGTGCCCTGAGCCTGGTCTGCACACTGGACCTGTAACCTTGCAGCAGCATGGCTCTCTCCTGCCTGCTGCCATCCAGGGAGCAAACACAACACGATGGAGAAGTCCATCACAGGGGAGTGCTTCCTTCTCACTGCTGCAAGGAACACCTGGCACCAGCTCCCTCCTGGTGACAGAGCTCCTTGCTCTTCAATCCCTGCCTCAGGCAGCTCCATACACTTTCCATCCAGACTATTCAGCTGCAGTCACTCTATGTAGAAACCTAAAGGGGTTAGGGTTTCATACAGGACCGTCAGAGTGTTCAGGCTGGATCAGATTTCAGGCTATCAGCACATTATAAATCAGTACATTCCCCATCTTCACTTTCTTTACTTCTGTGGAAAAAGAAGGTCCACACAGCACCTTGAGGTTCCAGACACAGTTTAAGTATCATTAGGATTTGTTAAAGGACTTTTGGAGTGTCTGAACCACCAGAAGTAAGTGGGTTCCTGTCAGCCTCATTGTCTCAAGGAGATTTTGTTGTCCACTACCTGTGGACAATACTCATCTCTGAACTCACTGAAATCAATAAAAAGACTTAGGATGACTCCAGGCAACGTTTTCCTTGTTTACAGGAGGATGTCACAGCTCTATCCTGTGCAGAGAGCCACCAAGGTAAAACAAGGTGACTGAGATCTGCAGCAGTGGCAGAGGCTCCAATTCCTTTGTACCACACTGAAAAACATCCCCAGACAGGGGGATTGATGCCACAGGAGTATTTCAGAGCCTCACATGGCTGAAGGAGAGAAAGAAGTCTTGTGCAGACAGGAATGAAGAATCAAAGTAAGAATGAGGCAGGAGCAGATAACTTGCTGGATGGTCCAGAAACTCTTAGAGCTGAGGTCTGGCTCTTGATCTCTGCTCTGAGGGTTGGAGACTTGAATCTCCATACATTTGTCTTATGGTGATAACTTCAAGGACAGTCTTGGAAGAGAAAACCAGCAGTCCCAGTTGCCATCAGTCCTTACCAGAGGTGGGGAAGGCACTGACCATGAAGATTTAGAGAGGAGGATTTGCAATTAACTGGCTGTTAATAATCCCCAGGCACTACCTGTTGCTTGCTCTGTAGATGGCAGCACAAGGAAACCAGCCAGCTTCAAGGCAAGTACAGAGGTCTGTCATTAACAGGGTCAGTGGAGGGAGTTATTTCACCTGAGACTTGAACCACTTTCAATTTTTAACAGGAATGGGTTAAGAAAACAAGAAGCAAGCCACGGCTGCAAACAAGCAGTAAAAGTAACTTGTAAAGAAAGAGAGGTCTTATGTCATGTGGAGATAGCCTTCAGCTCATAAAACCCTCTGATGGTTACCACATAACTGCAGCTCAAGGGAAGAAAGCCACCTGATTAGGCTTATTAAGAGTCTGTGTTCTTTGGGGCACAAACCTGACCTTTATTCTGTGTTTAAATAGCAAATTGTCTCAATCCCCAAATGTTTTTGCAAAAGGGGCTGATATAGCAAAATTTATCAAAACACAACATGTTCTAAAGTGCTTGGAATTTCCATTTGAAGAAAGTGGGCAGCTAGTAGTTCTCAATCACCTCCTCTGTGTATCTACCCTGAAATCATTTTGTTGAAATTGATAAAGCTTAGTTTTGCAAGCTAAAGCCATAAATATGCCCTCCTGTAGAAAGACAGGGCTTTTGTTTTTCCTTCCATGGGGCACAGTGGAAAGAGAGCCTGGAGGGACCTTCATCTCGTGAACTCCCAGGGCTGCTATTTCTGAGCACCGATTTCCTACTTGGGATGTAGATCTTGACCCTTGTGCCCCCAACCGACTGGTTTGCATAAACAAAGAGCATCGCAAAGGACTCAAAGCCGGATGTACCTACAGCAAATAAATCTCTTCCTCTCTGACAAACAGAGGATGAATTGACCTCTTGCACGTCATGTCTGGTTGTCTGACCAAAGCTGTCAGTCACAACTTTCTCTCTGGAAGCCTTGGATGAGACAAGGGATAAAAGGGACATAAAAGTGACATCAGTAAGACTAAAACAATGAATGACAGGATTTCCTCTAGCATCTCCATTACTTGGTTCCTACAAGTTTTCCAGTCATGGCTGGTCAAATCCCAGACAGTGTCTGCATGCATTTGACTCACACAGGGTGAACTAATAAACCACTGCCTGTCACTCCTGTCCCAGCCCCATTTTTGCATTCATTTTCTAGAGATGGTTCAATGAACAAGTTCACCAGCCTGAACATTTGGGCTGGAGTGAATTTTAAAGCAAACATCTGGGATCTCTGCAAACAGGAAATCCACCACACTTCTAGGCTGGAATATTTGTAGCTGAGAAGTGGGTACTTTCTCCTCCATGGACAAGAGATCCCTGGGAGATGCCCTGCAATCCACACATCCAGTCAAGCCCTTGCAGTTCTCCTCAGATTTCAGGTGGTGAATCCTAGAAGCACAACTCTGGGAGTCATACCACAAATTACAGCAGGAATTATTATATTGTGAGTCATGGGAAATTAATTTGTGAGTGCTGGACATTGCTCCTGGGTAATTTGGCCGTGCCCAGACCAGGAGAGGTTTTAACTCCAAGGCGGAGCTCGTCTCCTCTCCAGCCTTGTGGAGGGAGTCTTTCCCTGGTGAACTGGGGAGACAAGATGGGGAATCATGCATGGCCAGCATTCCCTGGCACAGATTTGGGGCTCAGGAGAAGAATATTTATCAGTCCCATGCTGGCTTTCTGAGCAGTGGTGTGGCTGGATGATTTGGGGTGAGTTAAGCTCAGTTTCACTAACAATGTGACGTGCAGTAAAATGTCGCAGACAATTCCATCCCAGTGAGATTGTTCCACAGTCACACAGAGCCTTGTTTTCTGGCATACACCATCTGGCCCTATTGGACCTGCATGTGTTTATGCCAGTGAAGGCTCTGACCCAGCAATCTCTGTAAGATGTGGGTATATATATATATATACACACAGACACACATGTGTACATGTATATATAATCTCCAGTTTGCAGGGTCAATATGCAGGGCAGCCTGTAATGAGAAACACCCTCACATGGCTCATGGAACTGTAGTGTGAGACCTTGGAGTACAAGTGCTGCCCCTTGCATGTTAACTGAGGCTTTGGAACCTTTTCCCAGCCTTTCAGTTATGTGTGAAATGTGAAAATACAGGATAACCTCCTTCCCTGGACTGAGGACTAACCAAGCCCTGCTAAAGCCTCCTTCCAGACCTCCTGGAAATGGGACACTGAGGCAGCAGGTGCTGCAGAGGAGAATGTGGGCTCGTGGTGTCTCAGGACTCTTCCCCACCCTGTTCATACTGAGTTGGTCCAAAAGCAGCAGTGACATTGGGACAGTGGGGCCGGGCTCCTGGATGGCTGCTGAGCTCAATTCTCATCTGGGCTGACCTGCTGGTGTAAATCCAGACTAATTTGGCCACCATCCTTTCTTGTGGGAATGATGCCTGGAATGCACATCTGGATAATTTTTGTCCTTTTAAAAGGCAGATTCCAAGCTTGTGAGGAAACAGCATATCGAGCAAGAAGACTCTGCACCATTGACCAAAGCACAGAGAAGATCAGTATTCCTGCTGGGACAGGATGAGTTGTCTCAATTTTCCAGTCCATCCTGGAAACAGGAGCTGTTTTCTCAGACTCCAGAGAGTAAACTGGGAATTCCATCCAGAGCTCTGAAGTTGACATCTGAAAAACTCTGCACCTATCTCTAGAAAGAATGTGCCTTTCTGGGGGGAAAAAATAATAAAAATATTTGATTCAGATTAGAAGGCAATGGGGCAAGTTATTTCCTGGTGGTGTCAGTTGTTTTGTATCTCACAGGAATGTAGCCCATACATTTATTTCTACCCTTTCCATTCTCCTTATGCTTCAAGGGCTTTCCTTTGGAAGCACCACATGTAAAGCAAACCAAAGCTGTAATCCCTGCAGTGTCCATTGTGTTTCTGCAGCAATTTTGGAAAGAAGCTGCTGTTGAGCAGCACAGACCATTCCTTTGTTTTGGATTTGGATGCATGAGCCCTGCGTGGGGGCTAACGGGGAGCACACCTGGATGCTGGGCACAGGTGACCCACGGGCTGCACTCAGCTCCCTGGAAGGGACCCAGGTGCATCCTTTGGGCTTTGTGTGTGCTTCCCCACATGCAGCCTCATCCCAGTCCTGTCCTTCAGCTCCTCACTGAAATGGAGAGGGAGAAGAAGATAGGAAGGGAAAAATAGAAAAGAATGATAGAGGCTCCACCCTAAAGTTAGGTACATCAGCAACCTTCCATTTTTGTAGATCCTGCATTTAAGAATTCATCCTACTGTCACAGAGGTTTCTAGTGCAACACAGCAACCCACAGGCTGGAGTTCAGAAAGTGTCACTGTGCCTCCAGTTGGCTCAGTGCTCCATGAAGAGTTTTTCTGGCAGCTGTGAGCACTGGGAAAGGGTTAGGAAGGCTTCAGATGGCAGGAAAATGTCTCACTCATTGGTTTGGATGTTGTTTTAAGAGCAGTACAGCCTCTTGTGCTGCTGCCCCAGTGGCCAACTCCCAGTGCTGGCCTGGGGTTTACTCTGCCAGAAAGGCTTGAGTGCACACCCCCAGGCATCCCCGATTTATCTACACAACACTGCTGTGGGAAGGGAAGTGCTGTTAGCTCTGAAAAAAAATAAATTAACATGGAGTGACTGACGGACAGATGAAGGCTCAGAACCCCAAAAGGACACAGATAAAAATCAAAGGAAAGTGAGGAACAGGGCTGTGTGATTTTCCCAGGGGTGGCACAGGTAGGACAGGATTCCTGACAGCTGGGTGGTTCCTGGTAGGTTTGTCACTCCTCAGGCTACCCTCTGACCATGCCCTGAAGCTCTTGGAAAGGAGCCCTGCGAAGAGCAGGGGGCTGGCAGGCAGGAGAGGCCAGGGCTTCTCCTGTGTATCTTTGGATGCAGCTCAGCCAGTATCACATCATGCTGGGCTAGAAGTCACATTCACTCAGTTCCCGAGATAAAGCAGCATATAATATCTCAGTAATTTTCCATCCATCCATTCAGTCTCATACACTCAGCATTTACTATCATCAACTTTATTGTCTCTTCCAATGCAAACAGCCCTGCAGCACAGCCTTTATCTTCCCCTCCTTATCTCCAGGCTTCCAGGCTAGGGGAGCCCTCCGGAAAAAATGAGATTTTTCTCAAAGAGAAACATGATTGCAGGCAGTTGACTTCAGATAGACTCTACTACTTCTCACTTTTGTAGTGGAGAGGCAACCCCGTTAGGAGTCCATGTATTTAACTGGAATATTTAAATAGCTGAGAAAAACCCCATCCTGCTGCTGAAAGTGAGAGGATTCATATGGCTCCAGCCAGCAGAAACCAGTGTGGCCTGACAAAATGGGGGCATTGCCTGGTATTCGTTTGGATCAGCTCTTTTTGTCAGGAGTTTTCCCCAGTCAGAAGCTCCCTTCCTCGTGGTCCTGCATTCACCAGCAACCGGGACACAGGAGGGGCACCTCAGGGTTTTTTTTCCTGACAAAAGTAGACTCCAGGACACATGAAGCTAGGAAACATTTTGTGAGGATGCAGGGAAGCAGAGCAGATGCTCCTCCAGACCTTTTCTGGTGCTGTGAGGGCTCAGGGAAGGATGCAGGCACTGCCATGCTCAGAGCAAGACTGGTGGGGCGTGAGGACCAGGGTGCAGCCTTTCTACTGCTCTGCATGCTGGAAATTGTAGCCACTTGGTTCAGTTGCCTTAAAAAGTCACTCAAAAGTATTTGGTGAAGCTGAAAGAAGCCTTGACTTGAAAGAGGAAGTGTGGATTGAAATCCTAAATGCTTTCAATACTCTAAGTCCACATGTGAAGCATGATTTAAACCGAGATATGCGTTGCCTAACTCAAATGATTGCAGTGACAGTTACATGAACCTCTCTGGCACCAGAGAGATCACATCCCTCTAATACCAGCTCTGAACAACAAAATACATGCCAGTTGAAAAGTTAACACACAACTGGCATTATCTTTTTTCTCTCCAGGCTGTGTCAAGATACTCTTTTCTTATGAAGATTTGATCCAGCTCAATTTAGGAAAAAAAAAAAAGAAAAAAAAAAAAATCAATTCACTGAATCTGAATCCCAGCACTTGGCAAGCTGCACCCTGGTGAGTACTTCTCGAAGCAGGACACGTCTTGTTCTCTGGAAAAGCTTAAAACCCAACACCTCAGGGTGCATTATTGCAGGAACTTTTTATCACGAGGGAGCAGTTTCCTGAAATCACATGGTGGAAGGGGTGTGGGAAGGTATGGAGACTTTTTTCCATTCTGCCCTGGTGGAAACACCTTCTGCAGAAGTAAGATTACTTGCAGGCAGGTTAGACTTATGTTGCAGCTCTCTTGTTCTGTGGTCACATAGCATCACAAACCACAGCTGAAGTCTGACCTGTTTGGAGGTCAGTGGAAATGAGCCACCAGGGATTCTGTTGTAAGGAACACTTTGACCAGTTGCTATATTTGGAAAGGCCAAGATTAAGCAGAGCTTGAAGACCAAGTACATCCTCAAGGTCTGGAGCGCAGCAGGACCTCTAGGACAGCATCCCATGAAAGCAGGGATGCCATGATCCAGTGCTGAGGGGTGCTATATAAATATGTCATTTCCAGTGACTCACTCTTCCCACAGATTCTTGTCTGTGCCGTGTTGCTATTAGTGTTAGAAGCAATTTGTGGGTGAGACGGTGTTTCACCAAGGACAATATCTGTGATTCAACACTTTCTCCCGTCCCACTCCTTTTCAGAGCCCGTAAAAGAGATGCTTGGGTAGGAGACACGCTTCATAGTTCCTCCACATTCAGCTGGAGGCTGAATTCTCACTTCCCTGACCCAAACCTTCTTGCATTATCAGTACTGTGGCTCTGCCTGGGAGCTCCAGCTGAAACTCAGGTGGTGTCTGTGCTGGGTGCTGTACACAAACAGCGCCCCTGGCATCCCCCTGGCGAGAGCAGGCACAGGCTAATGCATATTTGCAAACTCATCTTCTCTCTCTCTCACACCTCCCCACACACCACCTATTTTTGGACTAAACATCCTCATTGCTTGTTCCCCACACTCCAAAAGGGCCTTACCAAAATTGTGGCTCTGGATGAAGCTGTTGCTCTGAGCAAGTACAGACAGACAGAGCGATTGCCATAGCAACAGAAGTTGTGTGTGAAATCCCTGGGAACCAGCCCTCTTCCTCCTCCTCTTCCCCCACCCATTCAGGTCCCTTTTCAGATTTCTTTCCTCTCTTTTTTCCCAAGGTGCTAGTGCCAATTCATTCCTTGTGCTGAACACCTGGGGAGATGCTTTGAAAGCTGGGTTATGATAGCTCAGCACCAATTACTGCAGGGGCAGGACAACTTTGGGGAGCATCATATTGGGAAAACACACCCTGCTGGGCCTTGAGAAAGCCTTAATAAGGAGAATTGAAAGAGGGTAGACAGTGGGAGGGTTGTTGCCTACATTTAGGACCTCAGGGGCATATGCCAAATTCATTCCTGATCAGATCTGCGCTGAACTATTTACTTTTTGAGATGCTAAGTCAACAGATGTGCATCAAAACAAATTAAAACCATTTAACATCAAGCTGCTAATGGCTAGAACCACACAAAATAATGCAGGTTATTAACCCCATAATAAGGAGCTCATTAAAATGGGAATTGCCAATTAGGTTACTTAGGAGTTCCATTAGCAGAAATACAAGCAACAGAAAAAACACTGAGTATTTGCCAGTTGCTGGGTGCAACACACTGTGAAGACTGATGGCCAGGGAGATGTGCCCAGCTGGTTCAGACTGGAAGCATTGCCAAGGGCTTCAGAACAACAGTCTTAAACTACAACAGGATAAAGTTCAAATGTCATGAACTCAACTCAGACCTTGATGAGGTGCATTTTATGCAGGGAGTGCTGGAAATTTCATTGTTGGTAAGGGTTTAGGACACCAGTGCTACCACTCACATTTGTGTTTGTATTGACATTTAACTTCCCTTGGCAAGCAGTGCTTCCTTCAGGTCAAAAGGGGCATTTTAAAACACCCTTTGGACATGATGATCAGCCCAAAACTTACCAAAAGCCTTTTATGTTGTAATCTCTGACAAGACAGACATTAAATAGCACAGCTATAGGCAGCATGACCTTGCACATAGATATCCCCAAACTGCGTTGGAGAAGAGTTGTACTACTCTAGTTGTGCTCTGCATTTTACTGTTTCTCACAGCTCTGGGTTTTTAACTTATTTTTCCTAGGTACTGGCTTTTTTATGTCATCTGAAGGGAGCTGGCAGCCTCTCAGAGCTTGCTTTGCTTTATATATGTAAAAATATATTTTCCCCAACATACTGAAAATAGAATGCACAGGAGAGACCTTTAAGCTTTATTTTGTTGCTGTGTAAAAGCAGCACAATAACGTCCTCATGTTGAAATCCCCATTTCCCAAATGGCACCCGTCTTGCTTTCCCAATCACACTTGAGCAGATTTCAGATATCACAGAATCACAGAATATGCTGAGTTGGAAAGGACCCACAAGGATCACCGAGTCCAACTCCTAGCCCTGCACAGCACCATCCCCAAGAATCACACCATGTGCCTGAGAGTATCACTCACACACTTAACTCTCACTAAACCAGATTTGAGCTGAATGTTCCTAAACAGGCTTTTAGACATATTAGGAATGAGAGATTTAAATGTTTCTGACTTTAAAAAAATGCTTTAAAAAAAGGAAAATTCTTGTTTTCCTTTCCCAAAGTGTCAGGTGCTTCATAATGTAGAGAAGGAAGAAGGGAGCAGGTGTGATGCCTGAGTGCATAAGGAGGTTTTTGTGGCAGACATACTTTCCTGAAGCACTCTGAAAACATCCAAAAGGGTCTCTTTTTCCTCAGGAAAGGATCCAGCACTGACCCTGGGAGGACACAGCTGTGATAACCCCATTCTGGGACACATCTGAAGGGTCCTACACCACCTACACCTACACCTAAGGGACCACACCAGCTGGGAATAAGATTTGCTGCCAACCCAAATGTTAGTCTTCCCACGAGGACTGAACTTCCAGAAGGTGCATTTAGTCAAGTAAGTCACCCTGCACTCTGAAAACACCCATCTTTATCCATGGTTTACCTTTCACCCCTGAGAGAAATGGGAAATCTCTGCAGTGCCAAGCTCAGCAGCATGTCAGGATATATCCCACTGCTCTGCCCAGAGCTGGGGTGAGCTCAGCTGGGAAAGTGGATTTTGCTGTGCTGGAATGCCAACCCTGGAGCTGACACACCTTTGGGAAAGCTTCATTCCAGCCCCTCCTTAGGCCAGCCTGCAGTCCCTATGCTCATGATGCTTGGTTTCACTCATGGTACCAACAGCACCAGGGAAAATGGAGCCATGATGGGGGAGAACAGGATTTACCTACTCCATCCCTCAGCATCATTAGTTCCTGAGAGGGTGTGGAGATGAGAAACAAAGGGACCCCCAGCACGTGGCAGCTCCAGGCAGGTACAAAGCTCTGCCATGCCAGGGCTTTACATGAGAACAAAGTGTGTGCACTTCTTTTTGGTAGAATAGACTGGCACTTCAAGGGGAACAATTATGTGAGCATGTCAGCTTTATGCAATCCTTGGTGGGCATTTGAAAGTTATTTAATAGGCAATACTGTGCTTTGAAGAGTCAGCAAATCAAGGTCATCTCAGTCAACAAAACCACAAAGAACAGCAAAAGTGCTAAATCAGTATGGTAATATAGTTACAGTGAATAATGTAAGCAGCTCCAGAGTTGAAACCAAGAAGATTTTCTTCAATGCTTTGAATTTAGCTCTGTTTTCAGAATCACTTAAAATGGTAAATTTTGTTCCTTTATCCCACTGGTCTTATGGAAACTCTGTCCCCCCTGTCATGACTTCATAAGGGATATTTGTCTTAAAGTTTGAGCAGGGACAGGTCCTGCTCCCTTTCATCTCTTCCAAGATGTTAACTTTTGCACATATGCTTAGAGAGGACAGAAACTGAGATAAAACGGGTTTTACTAGCATTGTTCAAGAAAGCATTAAAAAGATGTTAAGTATATTTAAAATTAGAACTGTGCTGTAATCTCAGCTGGTATAGACTGACATATTTCTGATGGTATAATGGATCTATGCCAAATTACATCAGCTGGCCACAGCATAAGATGTTAAAACCAACTGGAAAGCTCATCTGATATTGAAAAGCAACATATGGGAGCAGCAGAGACTTCAGGAAGATACTTCATTTAGGATATTTTGAAAACAGAGTATGTCCTACAGTAGTGTGGAAGGAGATGTATTAACTTGTATCTATGTCCTGTGGGCAGTAATTAAAATTTAAATCTTATTAATATTGCTCCACATCTTACTTAACAGTATTTTTCTTGGTCTTCTGGGGCAAATGAGTAGAAAGTGAATGATGCATTGTCACATGTGTGTTTAGGAAAAATAAATTTAAGATGAATGAACAGAAATGCTGACCCTGGCAGGACTTGCTTTTGCAAAATACATACATTGGAGAGAGAGTATTTACAAGGGCATGTAGTTACAGGACAAGGGGGAATGGACTCAAACTGAAAGAGAATAGGTTTAAATTAGATATTAGGAGGAAATTCTTCCCTGTGAGGGTGGTGAGGCCCTGGCACAGGTTGTCCAGAGAAACTGCGGGTGCTCCATCCCTGGGAGCGCTCAAAGCCAGGCTGGATGGGCTTGGAGCAACCTGGTCTGGTGGAAGTGTCCCTGCCTATGGCAAAAGGATTGAAACTGGATGGTCTTTAATGTCCCTTCCAACCCTGGCTGTTCTATGATTCTATGATTCTATGATTCAGTTCTATGATTCTATGACTCTATGAAGAGACTTAGTCACCAAATTTGAATAAATCAGTGTTCAGGGGGCACAGAGGCTGTGCTTGGCAAACAGAATGGTCACTGTGAATAGTCCTATCTCCCTCAATATTCAGCAAAGTAACCTCAAGAGGATGTCAATAGAAGCTGGACTACTCTGCTGAGCCAGGATCTGTCTCACCTTTGCTATTTTCAGGAGTTCCATCTGCAAGCCTGGTGATGCTTGTGGAGCAGACACCATGAGAGGATGGCACACACAAACATGGGAAAGGAACCTGCTTTCTCACTCTCCTTGGCAGCAGGTTGAAGAGCACAGTGCATATTTTGTAGTGATTCAGCATTAGAGTACCTAAAGAAAAAAATAAATCCATATTTCCAATTCACTTTCACTTATGTCGTTTTAATCCTTTAAAGAAGATGCAGTGGTGAAAGCTTTATTGTAAAGATTAGTGTCATCTGTAAATGAAAAGTACAACTGATTGTTATCATAAAATACAAGCTTGCTATTTCTACAGGGATTGCAAAGGGCAGTTAAATAGTTCCCATGAAAAAATCAGATAGGACATAATATTGAAGGGTATTTTGTCAATGGAAGTAATGTTGATGTAGATCAACTTTTGGGATAAATTTTCAGCTTGGCTGAAGATCTCATGCTTTATCAATATACTTTGGTCTATGCCTTAAACCCATCACAGATCTGCTCTGAACCCCAGAGATTTCAGGTGCTCTGTGTCAGGTCACTTAACAACTTGAGAACAGAAACAGAAAGGGACATGCATCAAACATAAATCAGAAGTGGCATCAATACTGGCAAGAACTCCTGGTTTGCAAGTGCTGACACCTCCCTCTCCATCCCACTGATTAAAACAAACTCATACAAGCATGGATAAGAAACACTGAAATATTAAAATCTCCTTTCCTATTAGCTGGCAAGAGGGGATGGAGAATTTGCCTGAGAGATGTCTGCAACTCTGCCCCTGCAGAAGGCTGAATACAAGGGCACAGTAGATACCCAAGCAAGGGCTTTAGGCTTTAGTTCTGTGTGAACCTGAAATCTGAGTGTGACCTGGTGGGAATGGCTTGTGTGGCAGGACGTGGATCACTGTCACACTGCAAACATTCCAGGGCAGCTGATCACACTGAACCTGGTGGGTGCAGGGACAGTTGTGTGTGAAGCCCTTTGCACTCTGCAGAGCCTTTTTTTTCAAAACCAGATTGTCACATTGTGGTAGGTTCTCCAGCAGGAAGGGTTAATTGCCTGGTTGGTGATTCCTCAGTTTCTGACAACAGCCATAGAAGGAGGAATTGCTCTGCAGAGTTGTTTCTCCAGTGACTGTGGTGTTGAACATAGATTAAGCTCCCAGGTTTCAAGCATCTGAAATTGTATGAGATTTCTCCAGGCCTGAATGTGGCCCTGAGCATCCTCCAGGCAGCAGAGCCTGCTCACCATCACCACAGCACTGACTCAGCTCACAGCACACAAGCTCTACATTTTTAGCCTCAAATGGCTGGAACCCAGTGAAATTTAAAAGCAAATCATATGCATTATGTACAACAAAATGACTGGTTTATACCATTATGTCTTGATTTCCTCAGGAAAACTAGGACAATTAAAGGCAGGAAGGAAGATCATAAATTTGAAAGGAGACATGGGGATCACCACTCACCTGAATAGGAAGCTTTAAATAGTCTACCTTTGACTCATCACAATTTGGAAACAGTATAGCTTACACTTTTGCTTACAGAACACAGAATAGATATGACACTTAGGAATTAAAATAGATTTATAGTAATCTGTGCCAAAACAGTTAAAATACCTGTGTTAGTTTTTATTATATGTGTTAACCTTTCATAGTGTAGATGTACAGTGAGTAATAGCTAGTTTTGGGAACCATCATGTGAAAATGAGGAGTTAGTCTTCAGCCTTTCAGCCTCAATAAATTCTCCATCACAAGACTTGGTTGCTTACTAAACCACTCAGCCTCTAACACATTGCCCACACCTAGGAAGATAAATATGGCTCTTTAAACCAGACACATGTAATATCTAGTTAACTGTGCTCCACAACTGCAGTTTTCTGTGGTAGTCTTCCTTTCTGTAAAGGAATATGATGGGACTGCTGAAATGATTATAAACATTGATAATATGTAAGTCCTTAATCAAGATGAGGTACTCTACTCTGCAAGAGGTTGTGCATCTTTATATTAAATCTTCTCTCTGTCTCTTCTCATTATTTAATAGATAAAATAGATGAAGTGTGGAGAAAAGTAATATCCTTATCTCCTGATAGTGAACATACATAGGAGGATTGAGTAACTTGGGTTCTGGAAAGCTGAGCTAGGACCAGGAAATGACCCTGGACTACTTGTCCCATCATCTCAACCAGGAGCCTGCTCCTTTTCTCATTTAGTGGAAGTCACCAAAATGGAGTGCAATTTGAAGATCAGACAATAAAACATTTCCTTTAAAAAATTGCCTTTGAGAACTTTATTTTCCTTTAAAATTAATTTTGGATCCTTGATTGCAAGTCTCAAATCCAACAATTGTTCACATATCTGCACATTCTCATTGTGACTATTCCTCTCAAACAATACTTAGGCAAGCATTACATTGCCCAGTCAGAGTAGGAGCACTGGAGGCTTGGAACACCTCTTAAAAACTATTTTCAACAGCTTGTTGCACATGTGTGGCTTTTTTCCTGAGAACCAGGCTCAAAGAGCAGCTAATTCAGCCAGCATTTAAGCAAGATGGTGCCTTGCTGTGGCTTCTGTGGAGCCAACACACGCTTCTGAAACCGGCACAGTAACCACAGATGAGCAGATCCCAAATATTTTGATAGACAGAGCCCCATAAAACATCAAGTTAGAAACTCAGCAGCCCACAGAGAGCCATGACTTCAGTGGCTGCCTCAACCTGTATCCAAGCAGCATCCCACACCAGCCAAGTGTGGGAGGGAGTTTCTCATCCCCTTCCTCAGAGCTTCCGTCGCTGTGGCTCCAGTTGCTGTCACGGGCACTCCAGTGATGCTGTGTGGTTCTGATGTGCTGTCACCCCCCCAAACACGTGGGTGGGTTGCACATTGCTTCTCCACTGAGAAGAATTGCCAGGAATTGCTTGTCCTGCTGTGAGCAGAGCTGCAGGGTGAAGAGCTGCCACTGTGGAGATCAGATAGGAACGAGGAGTGTCTCTGCTGGGTGCAAATTCAAGAACAGAGGGTCTGCTGCACACACATCCTGATGGGGGGTCCCAAAAATCCCCTGTTAATAAGGGCTTAGAGGTGATGTGTGTGAAAACAATTTCCTAGCTGGCCATGCACATTTTAAGATTTCTGGATCATGTTTTGCACTGTGAATCCCAGCTGGATGCCAGTGGGCAGACAACACAGAGAAATGGGAACACTGGTGGAACAAGCAGTCCAGCAGTTTTGTAAGGAAATCAGTGAAATTCCCAGTAAGTCTTCTATATTTTCCAGATTGCTTGGTATTTTCAAGTGTAGCATTAATCTCCTGTCTGTGGTAAAAGTCTAGCTGAGGCTGTGAGCTAACAGGAGTGAAGTCCTTGAGATATGGCAGTGTGGCATATCTTTCTCATTGTTCCTAGTCTGGAGATCCATGATACTATCCCATGGATATCAAAAATAAGGTGAGATTAATCTCTCCTCTGGCCCACATTAATTAGTCTCCTATAAAAAGGAACAAAGAGCATCACTGCAAAGGATATCTGCAATCCTTGTGCTGGGACTGGGCTTCTCCATGTGATATTTCATGTCCTTTACCTGCCTGATGTTTGCCTTGCCAGTCTCTGTCTGTACAGAGTATTTAACCCTGTGCCACTGGGA
Organism: Oenanthe melanoleuca; assembly: GCF_029582105.1. NCBI lineage: Eukaryota > Metazoa > Chordata > Aves > Passeriformes > Muscicapidae > Oenanthe > Oenanthe melanoleuca. The sequence goes on from NC_079339.1 coordinate 53,021,250, forward strand.
TTTTCCACCTCATCTGCAGTGACATTCCTTCCACTATACCTTCCCCCGATATACAAGCCCTGATGATTTTGCTTTCATTTTCACATCTACTGGCTTAAGGAACATTGCCAAAAATGTAAATGTGCTGTGATCCCAGAGGCAGCAAGGTGGTGAGGTGGAGAACCTCTATGGAGATGGAGAACCAAACACAGGATCTGAGTGTATGGTGGTTTTAAACCCTATTTTTCTCTGCAATGGAGACATTTCCAAGCCAATCCTGCTGGAGATCCAAGTCATCAGGTCATTATTCCCTTCCCAGTCTGAAAGTGGCCATGTGTGTAGCCCCACCATTGCTCACTGATGAGCCTTGGTTCTCTCTCCCTCTCAGCAGCATTTTTCATGGTAAGGTTTGTATCTGACTATACCCTGCTGCCTTCCTTTATTTTTTTTCCCCAGGGTATGTATGTGTTTATTTCCTTTGATGTCTCTAGTAAATAGGTCATTCCTTCCACCCCCTTGTCTATAGCAGTTAATCTATACCATTACCTGTTTGCCTGCACTCTTTTCAGAAGGCCCTGCCCCAAGTGGTATTCCTATTAGCACTTCAAAAGAGGATTGATCTGGGTGTTTTTAATGAATTATCAGCTGTAGCTTTCTATCAAATTAGCATCCAAGGATCTTTTCTGGATTACTCCTCTCCACAGCCTCTGGGGTTACTGCTTTGACCTCTCCTTAGTGAGCAATGTTACCCTGTGGATGTTTCTGCACTTAGATTTGTTCAATTTCTTGCTATTCCCACTATGTCCCACTTTTCATTTATTGAAATCCCTTTAGGATGGTGCTTCTAATAAATGATTTGCAATTCACACTCCAGCTGAGTGTTATCTTTGAATTTGATTGATGTATTTTTCTTCTCCTTCCTCAGTGCTACTGCAGATGAATATAATGTCCAACTCAGCAGGAGTCCCTGAGGAGCCCAACATGGCAGTATTTATAAGCATACTCCACTTTCTATTGTAGGGGCTGATTTTAATCTCTTTCATTGTTATTCTCTGTATCCACCCTGGATGTTTCTTGTAATGCTTTGGGCCTGGTCCAGCTACTGTTAAAGTCAACTGTGTCTGCATGGAACCCTTTAGGGATGGATCAGGTTCTAAACAATTATTATGTCTAAGAAACTGATTACAATTACTTACTGAAATCAAGAACCTTTCTGCAGAAGAGTTGTCTGTAAAACCAGTTGTCTTGTCAGCCAGTGAAACCCTTAAGGGTAAATTTACCGAGTGACTCAAGGGACCATATCCCTTCTTCCTCCCACCAGCGTGTCCCACTGTGCTGCATACTCATCCCACATGATGGATAATCAGCTGCTTATCCTTCACCCTCCCCACCCAACACTTCCCACTCCCTGTGGTTTTCCTCCTCCCATCAACACTGTGAGCACAATCTGTCTGTGGAGTCTATCACTTGGGTGCCACTGCTCCTCCTAACGTGACCTCTGTGTGTGTGTGACACATTTCTGTGTTGCTCCTCCTGCAGAACAGCTAATGGTGCTTTCTGATTATTAGAGACCAAGTTCCACCTGCAAAGGATGCCAAGTTAATTGATCTGTAATTCCCCTTTTGGAAAAGGAGCGTGATGTTTTCCCTCTGCCAGTCACCAGGGCTTCCTCAGTTCTCCAGGAGCACTTGAATATAATGGATAATGGGCCTAAGAGTTTTTCAGCTAATTCCTTTAATACCCTTGGGTATGTACCATCTGGCCCTCTGTGCCCATTTCAATGCATTGTGCTCTTTATATTTCTTTTCTGTTTCTTTAATGATTTTGCCAATTCCTGGCTCTCAGTTTCTTGTCTTTCCTTTGATTGCTCATTGCACACAATGTTTTTAAAGGAATTTTTGACAACTGGGATAGGTGATCTTTTTTCAGCTCACTGTATCCATGGCAGAAATTAACTTGCTTTTTAAATTAACCTTTCATCAAGAAGCATTGTGTCTCAAAAGTTTGAGCTGAGATCATTAGGTTTTATCCTATCCAAGCAAGACTGCATCTACAGGACATTTCCTGCTATTTGAAAGAGAAAACCATTCAAGAGAATTTTCTGTGAGACCCTATATCAAAGTTTTGTCTTCTCAATACTGGTAGGAAATTATTTCTTTTTTCTATTATGTCTTATTGTCTCTCTCTTCAAGTGCATTTGTGTGACCCTGCTTACATCCTTCTGATACTTGTAGACTCAAGTCTGCTATTTTCTTATCTCTGTGCCAGCTAATATCTAAGCATGACTTCATCTCCATGAATCAAGCCCACTCCAAATGATCTGATCATGTCTCCACTCCCTTTTGAGGTCTCTGACTTTGCAGTGTATGGCAGAGAGATTGCAAGAAATTAACAGCAATTAATTCCAGTTGTATCTAAGGCGGATGAGGGTGATGCCCACTGAGGATGGGGGGGAATTTCACAATGCCAGCTGGCTGCCAGAAGTTACACCTAGATTCTCCTCCTATGTCACTTCCCAGCTTTCCTTAACACAGCTGTTTCTCAGAGTGCTTTGGGGATATTTTTCCCTGAGTGATGGTAGCCCATTTATTCCTCTTTCATAATGTTGCTAATCTCTGTAGGTGCCACAGGGTAAATTCTCTGTTCAATCACACTTAAATCTCCTTCCATTTTAGCTTCAACACCATCTTGCTATACTGTGAATTTCTCCTGCTTACTTGCATGTGACTTGCTTTCATTTTTCTCCAAACTTTTCTTTCTGTTATCCAGTATTCTTCTCAGAATATTTTGCATTTTAAATGGCTTCTACAGGATTTCCTTTTCCTTTTTAAAAAACAAACAAAAGCTTTTTCCTCTTTCTACACAGAGAAATTAGACAAGACAGGTTTATACCTGTCTACCTCTAATACACAGTGCTCCTGAAATAGGTACAGACAGCCATGGGTCTACCCACATGCTGAAAGATGGAGTAAAAGGTAAGTAAAATTCATTAGATGAAGCAGCACAACACCAGGGCACGGTCACAGGGTGGTTTTGATTTGAATGTGAATCATTCCCTGTACAATTCACTGAGGTTGGAAGAGGACAGTCTCCTCTCTTGCATTTAGATGGCATCAGATGAGGGAAGTTGTTCCCTCCACCCTAACTTTGGAAGGTTTTCATGGTGTCCTAGGTTACAATGTAAAGATGTGCCCAAAAGTCTGTATTCCACCACCATCTGCTGAAACCGGGTGGGGCAGTTAGTCTTACCTCTGTGGGAGATATCCTCTGCTAATGGGCCATTTGTTAAAAACCAGGTGGGGCAGTCTTCTTTATCTTTCCCATGACCCGACCTTCCTCCAGGAGTATATCATCTGCTGCTGGGCCATTGAGTCCCACTGTGTGACTGATAAAATTACATCATCCCATTGGGAGATGCTCCACCCAGGGGGAGGAGCCAAACATTTCCTACCTAGATAAAAACTGAGATTTGGAACACCAAGGCAGCTCTTACCCACTGGTTTCCAGAGGACAAGAGCTACCAGACCTTTCTACAGGATCACTGCTTCAACAAGACCATTTAATCTGGACTGCTATCACCAAAATAACTAGCAGGGTGTCAGGCTGTATTCTGATTCTGTCAGTACTTTTCTTTTGTAGTATTGTATGTATTTTATTTTTCCTTTTTTTTTTTTTCTATTAAATTGTGCTTCAGACTTGGAGTCTCTCACTAGTTTTGATTTCAAAACCATTACACATGAACCCCAGTGCTCCATTCCTTTGGCACATCCAGCATGGTGGTGTCTGGATACAGACTAGTCCATGCCTGTCAAAATGCTGGATGGGAAGCAGAGCAGGATAGGACACTCAATAACTTCCCCGAGCCTTCAGGCTACAGAGAAAAAAATGACCCCCATTTTCTTTGCAGAGACAATAAACAAAAGGCTGCATTAGAAGCTTTGTTTGCAGGAGATCATGAAGATTTCAGTGATACTGAACTCCCCTGCAGGAGGAGGGATTAAGAGGGTTACAGAACAGATTTACAAGCCCTGGAGAGAGTAAGTATCCAACGGAAATCTTTGGCAATCCCCTTCCCTTCCTCTTCTGTGTCTCACCCTGGCTTCTGGTAACATTTAGAACAAAACCACCGGCTCTTGCTTATTTTAATGTGTTCTCTATTTTACCCTGAACCCAAATGAAACATCAAAGGTCTGGCTCAAGAGCTTGCAAGTAGAAATAGCTCTAAGGCCAATATATTTAAGGCCCTAGAATGATATCTGAAATAAGTCATCCTAAATCCATGAGAGGGGAATGGTGTTTGTTGTGCTTGGTGCTGATAGTGGGCAATACTGACATGTAAAGAGCAATGTGTGATACTGCAAAACAAAAGGAAGGTAACAAAAGGGGCATGAAGACTGCATTACACTGTATTGTGGAAGAAGAGCAAAATCTATTTAAGACAAAAGCCAGTTTCAAGCTGCATTTATTTTCTTTCCAATCTGATGCCTCTCTTCCCTTCTGAGAAATTTAGAGTTGAACATGTCTTTCTTGGTACATGAGAGAATGGTAAGTCTTTGTACATCCTTGGTGCATGAGGGTATGACCCTCTCTCTCCCACAAAATACTGCCATTTGTTTATAACAGTCCAGAACTCATTTATTCCCTGGGATGTGCCCGTTTTTGCAGTAAGATAAATCAAGGCTATGAAGGCATCAGGCACATCCCATGTAGTCCTTTTGAATCAGCCTTTTGTCTCTTTTGCTCTGCATTTGAATAAAGCACTATGCTTTTATTCTCTGTTACAACAAATTTGTCCTAAATTCCTTTGCTTCACAAATAAATAACATTTTCTCTTTCCATCTTCTAGTAACAAGGTGAATGCACCTTTGCAGTCATTAACCCATACTGCCTTCACATCTGCACATCTTTCAGTCTGTCACTGAAATTTGGGCCAGGACAGTTTGAGCCACTGTGGTACCAATGCCAGGTGGGGTTTTCTGGAACAGATCGATGTAAGACCTGTCTTCCTCTGACCTGATGTTTTTCCCCTCCATTTTTAGCAAATGGTTTCCAAATCCAACATTTCTAACTATGTTTTCTCAGATATCATCTTGGGATGTAAACAGAGGGTATTCCACAGATTCCTGACTGTCCTGGCCTGTCCTGGCAGGCAATTTATGAAGTCCCTTGAGTCATGAAGGAGGTTTTATTTACTAGGAAGGTACTCGAAAGAAGTTGGAAAGTGTACTTGATTTTAAGCACACACATCCTTCAAAGGCTGGGGCATAGACAAACCCACTGGATGAATCCTTATGGCTCACCACTGTCTGTGAGCACTGCAGCTGAGTCCCGTTAGCTGAGCCAGAGAAAAGGACAATAATGGGTCAAAACCAGCTAGATACACAAGGGGCAAGTGCTGGAGGGTGTGAAAAAACCCCAGCCTTGTGGCCCTCAAGGCTGCTCTGTTAACACAAGGCCTTGCTGCAGTTATTTAAGCAGGATGAACAAGATAAAAAGGGCTTGTTGGTGTTGGATGCTGAGGCAGTGTTTAAGACATCCCTGACTCACAGCTCACAAGCTGGGACTCGTTTTGCAAGTTCGGTCCCTGCTCAGATAGGATCAGGGAATGTCTCTGGGCTGGATTGTGAAGGAAGCAGTCTTGCCAAATATGCTCTGCCCACAGCACCGTCCAGACCCGTCAGATGATATTTCTTCTAATTTTACTAATGTATGCTTGGCCCCAGTTCCACGCTACCTGAGGCTACAGCCGTAATGAAAACACAGCACACATGCTGTGGGTGGGTGCATGCAGCTGGTGGGAGCTGAGGCACGTGAAAGTGAAAAACACAGCCCTTTCTTAATTGCAGGAGGGGAATCGAGAAATAATATTCTGCTGAATCCTTTCCTTTGCCCTCTGTCTCTGTGCACAGCCTCAGCCATGGCCCTGTCTGTTGTCAGAGGTGACAGCAGGTTTCCTCCATGCAGAGCTTGTTCCACACCTGAGCCATGCTGAGATTTTCAGGCAGAAGTGAGTCTTGTATTGCCACACACAGTTTGTGTTTGGGTGTGGCTGCTGCATCAGGATCATCCCACGTACCCACCTTGTGGGCTAAGCTGGTGGATGGGGTGTTGGGGATCCAATCCCTACCCGAGGATGAAACCATCACACTGCTGTCTTCCCATGGTCATGCAGGACATTCACTGCTGGAATGGAGGGAAAGAACCCTGGGCATGCCTTTGTCTCCTACCCATGAACTGCTTCCATGAACCCTTTTGGCAGATTTTGGCTGGGCTGCAGCTCTGGACTGGATGGAAATCTCACTAAGTGCCTCATGGGTTTAGAAAGTTTGAGTTCTTCAAGCCATGAGTCCTCATGAATATGGCAACTTCCAACATCACTGCTGTGCCTGTAGAGAACAAATTAAAATAGAGACCTCAGTGAAGGCAAGGGGCTGTTGGGGAAAGGAAAAGCTGGCCCCAGGGAAGGGCAGAGAGGAACTCCTTGGTGCAGCCCTTGTTTCTGCTCTCAGGATGTAAACACAGGCACTAGAGGGACTTTCCATCAGAGGAGCAGAACATGTTGAGGTCCTGATACCATCCTCACCACTGAAACCAGCCAGCCATGGCAGCTCCTGACCTCCCTGCCACATCATCCACTAACATGTACCCCTGATACCACTTGTTCTCTGACAGCTATTCCTACTGGAATCTTGCAGAAAGGATCAGCATGGGTTACAGAAACCCATAGGTAGTATTGAGAAGGAAGTTTATGTGCTGTGAAATTTGGGATTTTTATGGACTTGCAGAAGTTTCAAGCTTCTGACATTAGTCTAAGTCCTTTTTTCCTGAACTTATAGTGAACATTGCAGATATTAAGAGTACTTTCAGTCTAAAAAATTGTATTCACCACACATAGCATGGCTTATTTGTGTTGACTTTCAACAATAGCATTTTATTTACTGGCAGCATTTTTTGTTGGCTGATATTTAGCAGCTCCACCTGCTGATGCCCAACCCTGCAGGATGATATTCAAGTAAAGATGATGCAAGAAAGAGAAAATGGTCACTTCCTTTTTCCACTTCTTCTGATTCCTTTCACACACTTGGTATATTAATGATTGCTTTTTTCACTGGTCTGTGCTGTCTCAGATGCCTTAAAAACACTTGCTCAAGCAATGTACTGTCACATCAGGAGGAGTTTTTTCCCTTGCTCTCTCCAGGGGAACCTCCACCCCTCTCTAGGCAAAACACATGAGATGCTAAGGCTTAAAATTTATGGATCTGATTTAAAAGCCAGGATGTCTCCTGGTCTCAAGGGAAGGGAAATGACCCTTGGCTTATTTTGCAGTCACTCCTTTTCAGAGAAGGAAGTGCTAATAAGCACTCACTTGAGGCACAACAGCTTAGCACAAATGATGGCCAAAAAGCAGACACATAATTGCTGTGAGTGGGAACAGAGGAGCCAAGAAGAACACGTGGGAAGTTTCCCTTGTGAGCAGTGCTCTGTGAGCGATGCACAGCAGCAGTCACAGTGCTGTCTGAGATGGGAGCTTCCCAACATCCTGCCCCAGGGATCTGCTTCCCCTGCCAGAGCAGCTCACTTGGAGCTGGGGATGGGTCCATGACTGCAGCATGCGAGAGGAGATGGAAAGGAGAGACAGCACTGGGAAAAGGAAATGCCTGGAAAACATCGCAGGTATTGGTAGGAATTCCACATGGATACATGAGCTCTTGAGAAGTTTGAGAACAGCTTTGAAAACCCATCCTGCTCACCCAGGGGAAATCTCAAGTGGGATTTCAAAGCACAGCACCCTCAGGCTCTCAGGATCCTTCCTGGAAGAATATCAGGGCATTTCCTTTTGCTGCACCCATCACCTTCCCCTTGAGGTGAGCTTTCCCACACCCTCCCTGGTGGGGACATCTCCTTGGCTGTGACACCTCAGAGTGACCCACCCTGGTTTCCCCTCCACACACCCCAAAAATGACCATGCTCCAGGCACCAACCACAAAACAGCATGAACACAACATATGATGAAGCTGGAAACCAGAAAGAGCCATTAGTTTGTCTTACCTGGCCTGGCAATCACAGACCATCAGATTTCACACGAGTGCTGCATCCAGCCACTTGGTCACACAAAATATCTTGATCCTCTCCAGACTATAATGTCTCAGTCAGAATCTGGGAATGGAATGGACTGATCCTCAGCAGTGGCAGAAAAGGGCTTGGGTGAGCTGTGCCTCTGTGACACCACCAGGCAACCTGAGGAAGGCAAATGAATCAAGGTTCTTGTTCTCTGGTCTGAGGACAAAAACAGTTTTGAACCTCAAACAGAGTATGCACTTTGACCCTCAGCAAGTTAGAGTCTAGAGTCAAAAGGGGATGTGGAAACACTGCCATGTACAACTGTTGCACCACTTTTCTTGTTGCACTTCCACTTATTGCTCAAGAACCCTTTTGGCCAGGACTTGCCAGTGTTTGTGACTAGAAGTTCAGCATGATTGTGGCTAACACTCTTATTAGTAACTTTTAATAGTTCCCAGACAATGTGTAAAATGAACATAAGAAGTTTCTTAAAGACTTGAAGGACAAAGTGCATGACATTTGAATACTATAAACAGCTTATAAGAAAATCAGTTATGAGGCAGTAAATCTAGGAGTCCCAGGCAATAAATTCTTTTGTGTTCCTCATTTCTGTGGCCTTCTCTTGCTGTTATGAAGTGTCAGAAGGGTATTTGCTGTCACAGTTCATGCAAACATACATTCCCACCTGATTTTTCAGAGATGATGTTCCTCTCTAATGTCCTTGTTTTGGAACAGGGAGGGAATGGCAGCACCTCAGCCTTTCCCCAGCAAGTAATCCATGAATCAACAGAGAGGATTATCCTTCTGTATTTAGCATTGGTGCAGCCTCACTTTGAGAACCATGTGCTGTTCTGGGCTCCAAAATTTAAGAAAGTTGTTAAGGTACTTGAATATATCCAGAGCAGGGCAACAAAGCTGGTCAAAGGGCTGGAAAGAATGTTCCTTGAAGAACATCTGGGGATTTTGGGCTTTTCCAGTTTGGAGAATAGGTGGCTGAAGAGTGAGCTCATTGCTCTCTGCAGCTCCCTGAGGAGGGGAAGTGGAGAGGGAGGTGCTGATCCCTTCTCCCTGGGATCCAGTGATAAGGTGCATGGAAATGTTTCACAACTGCTCCAGAAGAATTTCACTCGACATTACAAAAGATTTCTGTACTAGGAGGGTGGTCAAACACTGGAACAGGATTCCTTGAGAGGTGGTTTATGCCCTCAGGCTGTCAGTGTTTAAAGAGACATTTAGACAATGCCCTTAATAATGATCAGCCCTGCAGTGGTCAGGCACTGGGACTGGATGATCATCATTGGTCCCTCCCAACTGTATATCTGTATATATCTATTCTATTCTATTCTATTCTATTCTATTCTATTCTATTCTATTCTATTCTATTCTATTCTATTCTATTCTATTCTATTCTATTCTATTCCCTTTAGCTTGGCATTCAGCTGCTGGCAAAGGCCCCTGCTTGTCTTCCACACAGGCCACAAAGTCTGGCTTTGCTGGTGATTGTGCTTTGGTGAGTCCAGCCTGCCAGCTCAGCCACCTACACTTGTATTCCTTCCAGGGGAAATGACACCTGGGCATTTCCAGTAAGCCCAGCATCTTTTCACTGGCTGCTGCTGGGAACTCCCCACTGAATCATCCAACCCTCTGCAGACATACACGCATTTCCTTCTGTTTCCTTCTGGAGAAACCAATCTGTGTGCACCCTCTGAGAGCATGTGAGGTCTGACAGCCAGGCCAGTCAGCCAGGTATCACAAAGGCAGAAGTGTGTTTTCAGGAACATTGCAGTTTTCAAATTTTCAAATTTGCAAATTTTTCAAAGCTTTCAAAGTAAAAGTCTGTCACTTTGTACTGTCATATCAGAAACTGGAAGTATCCTGAAACTTCAGAGAGAAGTGGTAAATGAGCAAAAAATATACCCTGAGAATACTCCTGCAGGAGCCATGAGCTTGTATTACTGTCAAATTCTGGAGACTCAGCCACGTGTGTGATAACCACACTGAGGAAAATTGCAGCTGGCCTTCCTCTCCATAATGTCCAGGAAGAGGGAGAGCAGGAGTTGGATCAGAGGGCAGAGTATTCCCCACACCATGCAGGTTTGCCCTGTTGCACAGACTCACTTCACTGCAGAGTAGTGCCAGCAGCTAGATCAAAGCACACCATGCAGACAAATATCCTTCCTTGCTACAACAAAGTGGGAAGATGAGGTGTTGGTGGACTCCTTACTGCAAGGTTGGGTTTGCCAGGTTTGCTTCATGCTGTTTGCTCTTGTTGCATCCTCACTAGCAAGACTCAGAAGTGCCTCCTTCCCCTTGTTCAGTTCTCAAATTAGAATCACCCACCCACCATGATTAAATCACTTCTCAGCCTCCTGTCTGACAAGCAAAGAGCATCCTGAACCCCAAAGCTCATTTTCCATCTGCAGCCTGACTTCACTGATCCTCCTTTGCACCCTCTGGTATCTTCATGTCCCTTCACTGCCACTCTGGTAAGAGATGTGAGATTGCTTTCCTGACTGCATGTCACTCCACCTTCACCCCTCTGTGAAAGAGCCAGATATTTCTTGTCACAGCTCTGCACAGAAAGCATCTCTAGACATTGTTGGCACCATGTCCCCAAGCAATCTTCCCTCCTGTGGGCAGACCCAGGGTTTGTTTGAGATGGAGAGTCTGCAGCCATGCCAGGCTTCCCAGGTAGCATGTGCCAGAGTATATGTAGTTTAAGGGAACAGAAATGTAAAGAACAGGCTGACTCCCCCTCACCAGCCAAGTTCTGCACGTTCCCCAGTAACATTTCCAAATGAGGTCAAGGCATTTAACTCATCATCATCACAGAGTTCCCCCACCAGACTGCAGGGTGTCCAGACAGATGACAAAAACTCCACCTAAGCAATGTGGATCACCAAAATCCACCACTGCTGCACAGCTGCTTTGGACTGGAGCACAACAAGTCTCTCAAGACAGGACTGTTACACAACCATTCCCTAGAAAGGAGGAAATCAAGAAATCTTCTCCAGTTTAAATCACAGCAGAAAATTAAGTGAATTAAAAGTGGGCTCGGCCAATGACATTCAGACTCCAACAGCAGGGAACAGAAGGTCCTGGTGGTTCTAGTGGCCACAAGCCTCCAGGAAACTAAAAGTAGCTCTCTTTTTGGGAGTCTGGAGGCCAGCAGCACCAGGGCCCCTACCAGCACTGAATTAGTCCTAGGTTGACCCCACCTGACAGAACTTCCTGCAGCATCTGGATGTTCTTTGTATGTCTCTGCCAAGTTGCAGCTTGTTCCCAGCCTGCTGAGTTGATGAGACCTAAAAACACACATCTGCCTGGGAGCTGGCAGTGCCAGAAGAGAGAACTGCACTGAGAGCTTGGCTGTCCCTTTGCCAGCAATCACCTGGGCACAGATTGGGCACAGGCTGCCAGGGATGCTCCAGATTCACTGGCAGCAGCAGCCCCACACTGGCCATGGTGGCTCAGAGGTGGCCAGTCCTGTCCCCATCCCTGACAGCTCTGCCCAGGGCCTGTATCCAATCAAGCTCCAACAGGATCTGCTCTCAGGGAGGGATTTGCCCCTCCTTACACAAGCTGAGTGTGCAGGATGGTGACTCATGGCACCTGGGGGGCAGCTGAGTGAGCAGGGCTCCCTGGGACAGATGTGCCTCTGTTTGTCCAACACATTCCCTACAGGAATGGGCCAAGCTTGCCCACAGGCACTAACTCTGGAAGAATTTTCCTTGTCTCTTGTGCAAGCTCCCACCCAAACAGAGTGCTTTCCTATGGACTCAGTTAAAATTTTGGTGCTCTCTGCAAACCACTGGGCATCTGCATCGTAACAAAACGTCAGATCTGGTTTGAAAAAATACCATCCTTTGTCAGGGGGGGCCTACAGGGCACAGGGGTGATAGAGACACGAGCAAATCCCTGACAGTGATGGGTCATGGCTGGGGTGTCCATGCTGGCACTGCAGATTTCCTCAGTGGCACAGCTGCCTGAGCTGAGCTGCATTTCTGACTAGGAAAGCAAAGCCTGGTTGGGTGTTTTTGTGCATGGGGAGGGTGTGCCGTGGAGCCAGAGTGTCTGGGACAGCCGTGGCCAGAGGAAGCTGCTGCAGCCTCTGGAGCAGGAGGAAGTGGAGTGCTGGGCTTGCTGGAGAGCGGGGGGAGCTGCAGAAGGAGCCCAGCCTAAGAAAAGAGCACGGAAGGAAGAGGCTTGGAAAGCACTCTGCTGGTGTGGACACGGAGCAGAGGGCTGGGAAAGGAGATTGTCCCTGCACACAGCTTTGGAGATGTGGGAGAAAGGGCTGAGGCTGCAAGATGGAGGGGCTGGAAGGAGCAGGAGGGCACGGCTGGGTGAGGTGGAGAATTGCTTCCAAGTGGAAAATAGTCAAGGAAATAGTGGTTGTAACTGGAGGGTGAAACCCAAACCTACTGGGAGATATGGAAAATGTCACTAGTGATCAGAAGCTATCATTCAGAGCTGCTGAAATTGTGTGTGAAATGAGAGGCATCCTGGAGCAGCCAAGATGAACAAAACTCAAAACTTTGCCCTCAGGTATCTGCAGCAAACACACAATCAGTCTTACCTTGTGGACTCGTGGCTTCATTTCACCATCATTTTTGTTTTGCTTGGTTAAAACCCTTAAGCTTTACCTGGCACCATTTAAATGTGATGAAAAGGAGCAGAAAATCAGGGAAAGGGCACATGTTATTTGCTGGAAAATCCCCAGATGTCTGTACACAAGCAGACAGCAGACCAAAGCCATGCAGTCAGGAGCAGGCTGGAAACATCCTGCAGCACATGAGGCACATCACCCACATGTGCATCTGTGCACATGCATCTCTTCCACTGCATGGAGAAGCCAAGCCAGCAAATATTGGTGTACACAGCCCCAGGGCTGTGCAGCTGGCCATGGGGCAGGGCCAGGGCAGGATTTCTTGGGAGCTGGGCAGGAGAAGAGATCTGCAATGTCCCACAAGACAGCTCCCAAAAAGGAGTCAGGTAATGATGCTCTCTGGGTATGAGTTTTACTGTTCTGCTGAACCAGATCCAGGAGTGCATGTCCAGAGCAGGTGACAAAGCTGGGGAAGCACAGGGCCCATGAGGAACAGCTGTGGAAGCTGGGGGTGTCTGGCCTGGAGAAAAGGAGGCTCAGGGGGCACCTTATCCCTCTCTACAACTCCCTGAGGTTGTAGCAAGGAGTCACCTCTTCTCCAGGGTGAAAAGTGATGGACAAGTGCATGCACTGGATGTGAGGAAAAATTTCTTTACTGAAAGGTTGGTCAGGCACAGGAAGAGGCTGTCCAGGTTGAGTTACCATCCCTGGAGGCATTTCAGTGATGTGTAGATGTGGCACTCAGTGACATGGTTTACTGGTGGACTTGGCAGTGTTGGGTGATCATCTTAGAGGCCTTTTGCAACCTTAACAATCTTATGATTCTAAGTGCTTCCTGCCCAGCCCAGCCCAGGATTAAAAACTGTGTTTGTTGTTGTGTCCTAACGCCTATATCCCTTTGAATGTGCCCTGGAGATGTCCTAATAAACTTCTGATGGAGTAAACTCCTTACCCAAGGGCAGTGCAGGATTTAGCAACAGCCTGCAGTGCAGCTGGCAGCTCCCAGCAGTGCTCTCCAGGGCATGGCAGTCCCTTGGTTAATGCTGATGGCCCCTGGCACTTGCTGCCATCAAAGGGTGTGCAGAAATCCAGGTGGGAGATGGCTGATGACAAAGCTCAGCAGAGCCAGGACTGATCTGCAGGAATGCTGTGTTGGGCTCAGACTGGCTGGAGTTCAGAGGAGATGTGTGAGTGAAAGCAGAGTGCCTTGCTGATGTGGTTCCTACCTCCTGGGCTGTGGGCTGAGGTTCTCATGCTGGCATCTGATGTGTGCCTAGTGAGGTTTAAAAACAACTCCAAGAACAAACAAAGAGGCAGAGCTGAGCTGCCTGGGGTTGCCTGTCTTGTGACTGGAGACTCCAGAGCCCAATAAAACAGGAGGTGCAGCTGTGGCAGGGCTGTTACAACATCTGTAGGCATCCTTTGTGCCTGCTGTGGTTGAGGTATTTTTGCTGCTTTTCCCTGCAAGCTAATGAGGTTTTTCTCTCTCTAAAGCAGAGGAAAGAATTCACAGAAATTATAGGAGTGCAGCATATCTGTGTGCTGTCCTCTTCTGCCAAGTGTTTGTTGCAAATAGCCAAAATGATCAAAAGTTGACCTGGAGGGGAAAAGAATGATAGACACATTTGCAAATCCTGACTAAAGACACTGCATGAAGCAAAGCTGCAAAATTGTAGCTTCTTTTTAGTTAAGTAGAGTTTTATTAAGGAGTGGCATGTATTGAGGCTAGCACATACAGAATTTGGATGTATTAAATATTTCTAAAATTATATGGCACTCTGTTGTGTGTTATTATAGGTCTATTTGGGGTTTTTACCTGCAACAGTCCTAACAATTAAGTCTGTATAATTCTTGCTAAACCATCCTGCAAGGTCAGAATTGTGGTCTGTGCTAAGCAAAGAGAAGAGCTGAGGTTTGTGAAGAGCAGCTTGCCAGGCTGGAAAACATGTAGCACCTGCATTCTCCCATCACACATGGGAAAACAGACACTGGTTTTCCCCACTAGCATTTTTCCTGGTCTGCAATATCTGTACTGAATTCTGTCAGCCTGTGGATGGAGGTAACAATGTCACAGGCACTGAAGTAATTTCTAATAGCAATGGAAAGCGTCCAAAAATGGTTTCCTGCAAACATGATCTAAATTTGCCATTTCTGCTTGTGATGAACAACATCTTAGGCAGTTCTGGATGTCTTCTTGATTTTTAAATGTGACTAGAAGTGTGTTAATGCTAATTACAAGTACCAAGAGCTTTGCTGGTTCTGCTGATTTGGGTGGAAAAGCAAAGTATATCCTGTCTTGTTTCAAGATTCAGCCCTGTAATTGGTAGTTTCAGTTCTGATGGCAAAAATCACCATGGTAGTAGAGATGCAGAAATAGTAAGCTGCTGTTCAGATTCCCAGCCTGATCTTTACTTTTGGAGCTGTAAGTCTGAAACTGGGAGAAAATAAAAGCTGTATCATCTTTCTTAGCAGACAGGGAATTTATAGTGCATAATATACAATTACCCTACAACATATATTTCTTTCTTTAGTAAGTCTGTCACTAGAACTTTCCACTAAATATGGAAAATTTAGTGTAAATGTATTAAACATATGTCATAGAAAAACATTAGCAGCTATATATGCATATGTGTATCTGTACACGTGTGTGTGTGTGTGTTTATATATATATATATATATATATATATATATATATATATGTATGCCCACATATATGCAAACATGTCTAAAAGCACTTATACATTTTTTCATAGGTTGGTCATTTCTCCCTGCAAGAGCCTTCTGTTAATGCTGGATACAGGTATTTACCTACTAAAAATATATATATATATATGATGTTTAGGCAATGATTCTTATCAACCCTGCCTGCATATGACTGCACCCCCTCCCCAAGTATCACTGAGCTTTTAAAACCTGCTTGAATAGCTGAAAATAAAGATATTAATTAAAAAAAGTCAGCCTGGCCTGCTTGATCTTAGGCACCTTTCTTCCTGCTTTCAACCTGAAATCAGCTTTCTATGAGGCATGGAGGAAAATACTGTGGAAAAACTGGTAAAGGATGAGGAATGTGCTCAATACAGAGACACAAACAGAAATAAAGGCAGGGCTTGTGTTTCATCTTCAGGCATGAGGTAAGAGCATGGCCATGAAATACCTCAAATAGAGACATTATCAAAACCTGAACCTTGTTTTCTCTTACAACAGCTCTTGCTCAGGGAGCCTGACTGAAAGGTTTGGAAATGAAAGTGATGCTGAGTATATCCAAAGAGGGGTTTTTAATATCCATGGACTCAATGCACATGACAAACAGTGAGCACCTGCATGAGTTGGGCAGCTGTAGATATAAAAATGTTGTCAGATTTTGCACAGGTGCAACAGAGAACTATAGAAATGAGCAGGAAGTTGCCCAAAAAGCCTGTTTGGTTTCACTCAAAGAAGACTACATGGACAGTTGGTAAGTAAGCACATTTCCAGGGAAATGGCATATTCCTGCAGAGGTTTGGAGCCAGGAGGGACTGAGGCACAGGGTGATGTAACCCCACCAGCTCAGATAAGAAGCTGCAGTGGTCCAGCACATCCAGTTTCTGTGTCTGACCCCATTGCAGCACGCATGGTTTGATCTGCACCCCCTCTTACCAGTGAGAGTGTTCATTCACTGGGACCAACTGGGCAGGCAGTTGCTGGTATCTGCCTCTTTTGTCTGGCTGGAAGCTTTGCTGCAGCTCAACATAAAGTTATGGGGCTCAGTGGGAGAAACACCATGACCTGCAGCATTCAGGGGGCTGGCCTAGGTGACCCAAGTGTCCCCTTTGGCCTTCCACTCTATGAATACTCCTGCAAGACCAACTGCCTTAATCCCTTCCCAGAGAGGTGGGGGGATACTGATCTTCCCTCCTAAGACTTTCCATCTCTATTATGGCACAGGGTCTTAAGCAGCTCACGTTCACCCATATGGCCAAGCACATACTTTGCATTTGTCTTCTGCTCTGGTGTTAATGATCCCACCAGATGCATTCACAGATTCACCCAGCACGTGCAGTCCTTTTGGAATTGTGCACAGGGTAAGAGACACCAGCCTCCAGGAGCTGAGCATGGGGAGCTCGTGTTGACTCATTCCAGCAATTCACGCAGAACAAAAGAAATAGGTGAATTCTCTTCTTCCTTGCAAAGTTTCCTGCCACTGACACAAGTGTTTCTTCAAACAAAGGATTTTCCCCCTCCTCAGATGTCCTTAGACTCTGAATTTGCAGTATCTGATAACACACATTTCCATAGCAACAAATAGTGATGACCCAAACACGGGATTATGTGACTTCACTCAGAGTTGAGCAGAATATTAACAAGGATAGTGATAGCTAATACTTTCCACTCTGTGGCACCTCCCTGCAGAGGATTTCAGGGAGCTTTACACACATCATCCCCAATTTGCAGATGGAGAAATGAAGAGGAGAAGTAAGTGATCTATTCTAAGACCAAGAAAAGAGGCTGGGCTCAGAGTGCCCAGAAGGGAGGGAGGGAGGGGAAGAGTCACAAATAGCAGATCTTCTGGACTCCAAGCAGCAGTGGAGCTGTCAAGGTCCTGCTCTACCCAGTTCCTTTCTTTGGGATAACACATCCACCTGACTGCTTCCCATCCCTTCTCTCTGTTCACTCTGAGGGCTCTCTGTGCTAAAATGGCACCAGTAGGTCCAGCTGCCTTCTGTTAGTATTCAGTGGGCTGGTGTTATCCCTCCCTAAG
The DNA here is from genome assembly GCF_029582105.1 of Oenanthe melanoleuca. Taxonomy (NCBI): domain Eukaryota; kingdom Metazoa; phylum Chordata; class Aves; order Passeriformes; family Muscicapidae; genus Oenanthe; species Oenanthe melanoleuca. The sequence continues at coordinate 53,038,637 of NC_079339.1, forward strand.
GAACCCCAAAAGCTTGGAGGTTTCCTTCACTCACAGTGATTTTCTTCAGGTGATGGGAAGGCAGAGGGGAGTTTACAAACACAGGGTGCCTCAGACCTGAAATACATGAAATGCAGATCCACGAGTTCAAACTTCAGCAAAGGGACATTAAAGAAGCAACTGGATGGGCAAGCATCATGCAATGCTCTGCTGGAATCAGGGGAGGAGGGAGAGATCCCTCCATCTGAACTTGCACAACACATCATGGAAAACAACCTGTATCTCACTGACAGAGAGTTGAAAAGACTGTTGCATCTTCAGAAACTGGAGGAGCCTTTTAATTTCAAAAGAAATTTAATAAAAATGATAAAAGGAAGCTCATCCCTATCTCTCCTCCCTCAGATAATTGGGTGTAAATACCAGCTTCTTTTCATGCATCAAACCTTTTATCTGTAATTAGAATTGGCTTCATCCAGATCCAGTGGTATCCCATGCTAAGAGAGCTCTGGTGGTGGAATAAAGTGCCATGTGATTATTTATTTACTCTTACAGTACATGTCAGAACACCTTCAGGAGAGTTGTCTGGTTTGGAAATAGAGCTCTGAGCGGCTGCTCCAGCTGAAGCCCAGGAAGAGATCCCTTAGCACTTCTCTAGGATATTGTGCTGCCATGGTTTTCTCCCTGTGCTCAGACAACAGGGGGAATTCATTCAGTCAAGCACTTGGGCATGTTTATCTCCAAGTATTTACAAACCACATGCTCAAACCATGCTTGAAAAAACCCAAGGTTTTCTTTTGGTTTGCTGTGTGTTTCAGAAAACCAGTAAAGCTTTAAAAGATGCAGACCAAGTAAAATATTTTTTCAATCCTATTTGTCTGTTTCACCTGGGACCACTTGAAGACTTCTTTTACTGGAAAATACAATATAATTTGGAGGGACTGGTGTTGAAGACTGTTTTGGATGTGTGGGTAGGATAGGGAAGCAGGGCTGGATGCTGCTTGTGTGCCACAGCCCAGTGAGTAGGATGCCCACCTACTGCATGGGAATCCCCTTTTGCTGTACTGGTAGAACCACATAAGCCTTGGTTCTTCCTTCCATCCCTCTGGGGGAGTGCCCAAACACCCATTTTGCAGAGCATGAAGCCTGTTTTTCAAAGTCTCTCTCAGAAGGCTGTAGCTTGCAGAGAAATTGTCAGCTATCCATGTGATGTGACCTCGACCCTGCAGCAAATAAATGGTTTCTTAATGTTAGTAATTCTGAGCCAGATAAAATGTGAGAAGGATTTTCAGAACTGCAGATGTGTTGTATAGTATAAGAGCACAGAAAATAAGAGTCTTATACTCAGTCTGCATCTTCTTATCAGAAATAAGCCCCATCACCTTTCCTACCTCCCATCTGAGAGGAGTTTGGTTGTTTTTTTAAAAAAGTACTTTGTGACTCTCAGGGCCTTTAGAGGGAACTAATAATATTCTGTGACAAAAGACCTGACTGGGTTTAGGGTGGAATTTCTGAGTGGCAGACCTTGCTGAGGATTTGAGGCAACCCCATATCCAGTTGCTGTCCTGGTTCACAAAATGCTATGTATAACACAAAAAGGTGCAGAGCAAACCAGCTGAGTGTTAAAGCTCTAAGCAAGCTCATAAATTAACAGCCACTATGAAAGAAAATCCGTGTGTGTTACTGCACAGTTATTACACATCTCTGCTGGGGAACAGCTGCAAAATCCCTGAGCAGCTACTGGAGCTGTGGGCTACACTGCACAGCTCAGATTTTAGCTATGGCTCATGTACCCTCTAGGGAGACAGACTGGCCTTTGGAAAAAAGCTGAAACCAAACCAAACCCACAGTAAACCAGTCTTACTCTGGGCTTTCAGCATGTCAAAGGAGAATTCCTTTAGGTTATAACTCCAAAACATATTTTCTTGTGGATTGTTCTAAAGACAAGACATTTGCTATTTTTGAATAACATAGGGTGTTGATGATAGAATTTGCAGAACACTGTGATGCTGATGGAAAGTAAATTTGTCTTTTGTCCCTCTGGCTGGAATAAAATTAACGAAATTGCTGTGTCCAACAGGATTCTGTCACATTTGTACCTGGATGCTAAAATGTCTCCAAATCTTCAAGTGAATTCAGGGAGAGAATAATTTTGCATGGCAATCCTTTTCCTATCACCTGACACACTCTTCCTACTAGTGCCAGCCTAAAAAAAGGGAAAGGGGATTTTATATCAGTCAATGAGCAAAGCAGAGCACCTTCCAGATAAATTCAGGCCAGCAGTTCGAAGTGACTTGGAAGCCAAAGCACATTAGGCTGATGCCAAAAGCAAGCTGCAGTGCATCCTGCTGAAGTCCAGAGGGATCATCACACCCTGGGCTGGCAGCAATGGCCTTGCCAGCACCCACCACCACCAGCTGCTGTGTTACAAGCAAGAAGCCTGTCTGGAAACTCAAGTGCCTCCCTGTGTCCTCTGATAGATGCAGATAAGTGGGCCAAAGAAGCCATCTGAATTCCTGGGCAGGTGTCACCCACATCCCCATGAACTCCACTGGGGGCTCACAGCAGGACCCTGCTGGCAGACCTGTCTCTTACTGTTTCCTTCAAGTAAAAAGCAGGACATGACAGGCTGAATTTTGCCCTGAATTCTGTGGATAGGATGACTCAGAGATTGGGATGTTTCATGGGCAAAGGAGATCAGTGCTTGCTGGGCAAAGGGAGGTGTTTGCAGCAGGGAAGCCCATGCAATTAGCCCTTGCCTTTAGGGAGCTGAGACTCAGCTGTGGTGGCAGCCAGAGACTTCTCACCACCTCACTGCAGACATTGCTTCAGTTAATTTGGTGAAGAAACACTGCAGGGGAAGTGACTTTGATATTTCCTGCATGAAATTATACATAGACCAGCCAGTGTCTCGTGCTTTACTCTCACAGCCAGGTCAGGGTGGATTTTACACTCAACAAGCAAGAGTTGTAGCAATGGACCTCTGTGTGAGAGAGGGAGGGACCAGATGCCCAGATGCTTCCTTCCCCACCCTGACCCAGTGGTGGCATGCACATATCTTGCTTCTTCTTCCCAAAGATCATGGTCATTTCCAGCTCCCTGCAGCTCTTCCCAAGGGCTCAGCTCCAGGCTGCCTGCCATCCACCAGGCTTCATCTCCACCACTTACATTACATAGAATATTCCTTCTCACTAGTTGTTTTGGGTTTCTATGTGTGTGTGTTTGGTTTGTTTTTTGTTTTTTTTTTGGTTTTTTTTTTAGTGAGATGAAAGAAAAATTAACTTTGGACTACTTAGAGCTTCTGCAAAGAAAGTGCTTGATTTCTTTGCAAGTTGCCTAAGCCCTTAAGAAAAACTTGGGAGGAGGAGACTATGAAGAGAGGCTGAGAATGGAGTGAAAACGTGTTTCCAAATGAAACAAAGAAAATTCAAAATCTTGTTTGGCATTTTCATCATCATCTTCCACTTCCCATATGTGTCTTCTACACAGCATCCCTACACAGAATGTGTTTGCATTCAGCTGGGCCAAAGCTCTTGGTAAATCCCACCTGTCTGCAGGAATAGAAACACCATCCAGCTCTAACACTTTAGTCAGCAGGAAGCTATAGGTACATTTGTTCTTTCCTAAAGTGATTACTAAAGCCTTTTCCCATCAAATCCCCCCAGGAGTAGAGACTAAGGAAAGGCTCAAACATGGGCTGAGCTCTAATATCATTATTGCTCAGTGGGGAGGCTTGTCCCCAAGGTAACTCACACTGGAAAAGTTTGTTTGCCATAAAAGTAAACAGTGCTATAGTAACCTGCCCTGTGCAGAACAGCCCATGCCAGCAAATCTAGTAATTCCTTGCATTCACAGAAGTAACTGCAGGGCAGATGCACCAAACTGCCTTTAAATGACTAATTTTGGAGCAGCACATTGCTCAGGGCATGCTCTGCTTGGAGGCTTATGCTGCTGTCTACAGTTCTTGCCTGCACTCTGCCCCAAACAATCCCAGCTTCTCCTCTCCCAGCTCCTTGTCTGAGTGGTTTATCTCTTCCTCATGTTTTCTGCTATTTCCTGACCTAGCAGGCAATGAATCCCAGTTTCTGAGTCTTCACCAAGACTGGGTTTTTCTTGCCTTGTGGTCAGTGTCAGTCTCACTGGCTTCTGGCTCCTACCTTGTACCAGGGCTCTCCCTCTGATCTGCTTTCCCTCCTCATCTCTTTCTGCCCCTTTGCTGCCTGTTCCTGAACCAGGCACCCTCCATCTCCTCAGTCTCTAGGAAGGGCATTGCCAGGACAAACATCCTCCAGCCCCTGTGCCCAGGGCTCCTGCTCTCTGCCCCATCAGTCCTCTCCTCACACAGCTCTTGGGAGTCCTTGGGTGTCAGAGAGTTCAGACATCACACAGCCCCTGCCACATCACAACACAAGAAATCACTGAGGGCTTTGTGGGTGCAAGTCCTGGCCCAGGAAATAGGGGTGCCATGTAATCCCAGAGGAAAGCAGTATTCCAGGAATATGTGCATCTGCCATACTTTTATCTTTTTACAATCTCCACAACCAGTAGATCAAGGCCAAGAACGAGGTTTCAGAGCAAATTCATGGTGATTGAATTTCTCATGTTTTGATGAATTTGTCCACTACATCTTCCATTCCAGAGTGAGCTCTCAACCCCCTGCACTCACACCAGTTGTCCACCATGTCCAGCTGAAAAGAGAAGGAACACACTGAGCAAATTCAACCACTGGAAAATGTTGAGGCTGCCCTCAGACTGGAGGATGTCAGCTTGCCCAGCCCTCTCCTTGGTGGGCTCATTCTGCTGTCCCAGGCACCAGTGAGAGCAAGGGGATTGTCCTGTCCATGCTGCTGCTCCTGTCCTTGTGCTCTCCTGGTTCAGGAGGTCACTGGCATTTCCCCTTCCACTGGTCTCTCCATCTGCCACAAATTCCTACAGCATCTTGCTCAGAGGGACTGAGACATTTTGGACTCTTTCCTCCTGATTCCAGAACCACCTTTGCTGTCTTTTAGGCATCTCTAAGGGACAGATGAGCTCTGGGGAAAGCTGTAGGGTCTGTGAATATCCTCAGTAGTTGACACTTCACTCTTACTGACCATCTGACACAGCCCAGGTCTGCACAGCTTTTAAGACATCCCTCCACACATTTCTATAAACACAATCCTCAGCCACCCAAATTAGGAGCCATGGAGAGGAAACCAATTCCCTCCCTACCTCATGCACACAAAAAGTATCACTGTGTTAGGACACCTCATAAATAAAACATATGTCAGAAGTTTTTCTTGCATCAAACACTGTAAACAAATGCATTCAGTCCTGTTTGAGTGAGGAGACATTTGTGCCAAGCAGTGCTGCAGGAAATCATGTTTATACCTGCACAGAAATTGCTCAAGATCATTATGTCCTTGCAAAACTATTGCCTCTGTCCCCTCCCTCTCCTCCCTGCCCCACCACAGCCAAGGCCTGGGATAGCCAAGGCTCTTGGGGCACAGGATTGGAACTCCCCAAGGGCAGCCTGCCTGGATGCCACTGGTCTGTTTGCTCAGTGACTCAGGGCACTCTTCTCATTCCTCCTTCTTCCCAGTAATTCTTTGTCTCCTCTCATTTCTTCCCCATGCCCAGATTGCAGTGGGAGCCCCTTCTTCCTCAGAAAGCCTGGAGAACACTCCAGGAGCAGAACAGCCTTTGGGAGAGGGCAGGAGCTGCACTCACTCCCACCTAGCAGCCATCAAAAGGAGTGTGTGGAAAGGGTTGAGGAAAACACCAAGTTCAGCACTTGACCATCTTATAAAGTATCAGCATAGAAATCCTGTCCAAACCATGCATGCTTTTGTGCACTAACCTACAGCAGCCTGAAGCAGGACCACAGCTGGACCCAGTTCAAAGGCTCAGGATTTCACTGACCCATAACAATGTCTGGGAAGATGGATGTGACAGACAGAGACATCTGACTTCTCTCTCTCAATTTATTAGGAAAGATAGCTGCCTTAATTAGCTTTTCAGTTTGGGTTGGGGAGTTTTTCTTGTTTTTGTTTAGATTTTTTTGGTCTTGATCTGAATTTGGCCATCCACAGTACAGTATGAGTGAGGCTGAGCATCATCATTTCTCCTCTGCCTTTGATTCATTGCTGAACAATTGCCTTGCAACAAAACTTTTCAGAGCAGAGACATTATAAGTCAGGACCTCTTTGTACCAAGAAGACACTTGTCCATGTGCACAGGAGAGCTGGAGCCAAGCCCAACCTTTGGAAGTTCTAGAGAATCAGGTGATGTGTCTCTGGGAAGAGGACACTTTGCTCAAGAGGGGCAGGTGATCAAATACTGAAGAGTCCATGAAAATGAAGAGGATACTTTCATTATTATTTGGAAGGGAGCAGTGATGATAATCACTTCCTCTGTTCTCTTCATGGCAGAGAGCAAACATTCATCCCCAGTTTATCACTTGCACAGAAACAGAGGCCAGTGTGAAGTGAGAGGACATCACCTTTCCCTGGCTGCCTGTGGGAACAGTGTGAGCTGGCACAACACCTCTTTAAGTCCATATTCCAGCTGCCACTTCATATTCCAGCTGCTGGACCCTTGCTGTGTTTAGTAGCCCCACTTGCAATACTTGGGTAATGAAGTTGATCCACAGAATGTGTGTGAGTAACACAGCTGAGTAAATGAAAAACACAGCTTGCAGGCAGCCTGTGCTGAGTCTGCCAGGGAGGCTTCTGAAACAGAGCTGCTTGTCAGATGGAGAGCAGGTAAACAGCACATCACTGTACACATCCCCTTTTACTGAACTCACAACTGAACCAAAATCAATGCCTGGTAAAGGGCCAGAAAGATCTTTCTCATCATTTACACAGGGCTTGCAATTTCACTTCACTGTTCCTGAATCTGCCCTCATGGTTTTTAGCTTATTTAAAGCAAGTCTTTCAAAAATTATCTGACCAACCATGATTTACCAGATTCAAGCTTTAGGGAGTCTGTTGCACCCATTGGCAATGCCCTACAATGAGTATTTGACTTCTTTGATCAAGAGAAAGTCTGTAGTTAATTTAGAAGCAGGATTTGTTTACAGGGAGCTGCTGCCATCAGGTATGTATTTCACTCTCTAATTATTTATTATTTTAAAATCGGGCTAGGGAATTGGAGAAGAAATGGAAATAAGACTAATTGTTTCTATTGAAAACTGGAAAATTTGTAAAATCAAGCAGAAATCTTGTTGAAACTTCCTATCACATCTTTTGAGAATAAAGTACTTTTCAATTTCCACCATAGAACAACGTCTCATTTTTATATCCAATGTAACATGGATCATAATGTAAGAAAGTAGTTGTAAAATGTAGTGCAAAATGGAAACACTGAAAAATAAAACTTAATCAGATCAAAAGATTGAATTTAAATCAAACAACCTCATGTTTGTTTGTGTTCATTTTCCCAAAGGTTTCCCTTACAGCAATTTTGAAGTTTCAGGTTTTCAATACTGCTCTGAACAAACTCTGGAAATCTTCCTGAGGCAGAGCATCAACATTCAGTAGGACCTTCCAAGATTTATGTTGCTGACCCAGCCTGCATTACCAGGGGACACAGCAAAGCTGTATCAGATAGAGATCCTGCCATGTGTACACAGCCTCATCTGGGGTCTCTGCCAGCACAGCCATTCCAGCACAGCCTCTGAAGGACAAACCCTGCTTCCATCACTGCTTATCCTGTCTGTTCCTGTTTAGCTTCATAGCTCCACACTGCCTCAAAAATGTGCATTTATCTAAAATAAAGTTGGAGCCTTGGATTTCACGTGGAGTTTGGTCCTACCCACTTTTATTTTGTTTTATTTTTTTTATGTATTCATATACATGCATATATATACATGTACATTCAAACAGATACAGAAATATACAATGATAAAGACAGAATACAGGCTTTTTTTAAAGTTTTCCAGGTGGTTTTCAGGCCCAACAGCTGAGACACTTTTTTTTTCTTTCTGAAGTACTAAGAGGATAAATATTACCATTTAAAAAATAAACTTCCTCAAAATTGTCCTTTCTGTTCTGAAAGACCATCTTGTTCTTTGGGTGATTTATGATATCAATCTGTAACTACACGTGTATTGTTCAGAGTGTTCAGCAAACAAGACATGAGTGTTTGAAATACTTCAGGGCAGGAAGAGGCACAAAACATCAGAACAGCCTCCCAGTTCTAGTGCAGGCACTTGAAATCCAGTGTCTTCTCTCCCATTAATGCATCTCACGCTGTCATTGCCTCTTCATTTCCACATAAACGAGCATTGACAGGCCAGCTAAGCCAGGCATTTGCTGTGCACAGACCAAAATCTGCTTCAGTTGAGTGCATTCCCACTTTTTAAAGTGTTAGGCCATTGGCCAGCTGGGCCAAAATATTTTGATTCTGGTTTGGTTTTTTTTTTTTTGTTTGTTTTTTTTTGTTTTTTTTTTTTTTTTTTTTTGTTTTGTTTTTTTTTTTTTTTTTTTTTTTCCTGGGGTGATGCCCAGACAAAATTTCAGTATAGGCACGTGGGCCAAGTAAAATGCAGCAGCATGATGAATGTTGGGAGATTGGTGTGCCATGGCTATGGAAATCACCATGTGGTGGCAGGGCTGGGCCAGCCCTTTACAATAATCCTGGAGGTTCCCACCATGGACCTGCTGCCCGAAGAAACCATTTTCTGTTCCAAGGGGCTGGGATGGGAAGGTCTCCAAAGAGAAGAGCAAAAATGTTATCCTTAAAAGACATGAGCCCTGAGAGTGTTATGGGAATCCTGAGGTCTGCAGCCTGAGGGTTTCTGGGCAAGAGGGGAGACCCATCCCCTGCAAGACCAGCCAGGTTAGGGAGAAAGACAGGCAGTGGGGAGGAGAGGGAAGAAAGAGAGGAGTAAAAAGAAGAGCTGGTAATTTGCTTAAAGAACCAAGGAATAAATAGTCTGGGAGGCACTTCTGGGACAACTCAGTCCAACTTTGAGTTGGACCAAGACCAAATTGTTCAGGGACTTGTTCAGTCCAGCCTTCAGCATCTCTGGGGATGGGAAATTCCACAGCAGCTCTGGGTGACTTGTGCTATATTTGACCACTGTCATGGTAAAAAATTTTTTGGCCTTGTATCTAACGGGAATTTTCCGTGTTCCAACTTGTGACATTAGAGGGCACATCCCTGCTTGCACTTTTGTTTATGAATTTGTGTAATCCCTGGTTTTGCTGGCACTCCTTGTCTCCACCACCTTCAAAAGCAACAAACTCCCTGAGCTGAGTACAAGCTGTGCAAGAAAGGCTAATCCTGGTGGTCTAAGCCAAGAATGACCTTGGGGTGGTGGTGGGGAGATGAACAACAGATAGCTCCCTCTTCATACATCTTCCTCCTCTGTTAAGACCCGTTTTCCCATCATAACCTATATTTTCTAAGTTGGGGCTCTGGGACCAACAGTTGCACAAGCATTTGATTTGCCTGAAGAATATTCCAAATGTTATTAATTTCATCAGTGACTGATTTGCATAAATTTGTTCAGCCAGCACTACAATAGCTCTTTCTGGCCAAGTCTGAATGAGTTACACATCTAATATGATACATCTCACAAATGTTTTACCTTCGTGCCCGTGTACTCACGCATACATCCATCACCTCGATACATCCTTTCATGTCAGGTATGTGAATTATTTTGTTTATAAGAAACAAAGTTCCCTCCCTGTGCCAGGATTAAGAAGACCTGCGTTCCTTTCCTGCCTCTCCTTGGGATCCCATGTGATCTGGCCAAGTAATTTCATGTCTCTGTGCTGGAGAAGGAGCCGTGGCTGGCTCTGCTCGGGGATGCGTCACTCTGCAGAACAATGGCACTGCTGACATTCCTAATGCCATGGCAATATGAATATTCAAAATAGCAGGGCCTTTGTGAGAGATCCTGATTAATCAGTGATTAATCTCGCTGTCATTTCCTTAGAATAATGTGTGCTGTGCTCTTATCTGGAGAAAAGGGAATGAGGGAGGGGGGAAGGACAGTCCTGAGTGTGCCGGTACATGGACTCCAGTGGTGTCAGACAAAGCCTGGAGACTTAATTAAGGACAAACCATCCCTATTCCTGTGACATTTACACTGCTCAGGTTCATGTAACACTCAGCTCCAGGAGCCCTCCCTGATTCCCAAGTGCTGCTGGTGAAAAGTGTCAAACCCATCAAGCTCTGGTTTGCAAACACTGCTGCTATTTTCATCTTTCTCTTGTGGACACACCGTGCCCCTCGGCTGATCCAGCTTGGCAAAACTCTCCTCTGAGCCACGCAGTACACAGAATACCCACTTTACACCTTGTCATAATATTGGTCCCTAACTCAGTTGTTTCAATAAGAAGGCATCTTTGAAGGATACACATATTTTAGTTGAAAATAAAATTATTAATCACAGAATTTGGGATGTTTCTATTTCACTGGAACATCTGAAGATAACTTTACCATCAAAGCAACCATATCACATAATTGCACTCAAGCTGCTGGCCACAGTACATCTCCAGAACACCTTCTCACTCCATCATGTGGCTCAGACAGAAGAATTTTGCCCTCAAATTCTTGTTATGCATACACATAGTGCATATTTTCCTATTAGACAAAGCTTAAACGTATACAATTCCTCTGCAATGAATTACTTCTCTAGCATTTAACTACAAAGGCCCATTTGGAAACCATAAATGTGGCATCGACCCCGAAGGACAAATCCTACACTTTCATCAAGGCAAAACACACAAACTACATAACTATGGCAAAACATGGGCCAGAGCACTAGCAGCATCTGTTCAGAAGGGGTCTGCATTTGACAGGCAGAAATATCTACTTCAGCCAAGGAGCTAGGAAAAGAGACTAGTTCAGTATTTGGAATAATCAAATGGGGTGCAAATTTCATTTACACCTAAGCTCTGTAAATTAAGAGGGATATGAAGATGTGTGTTTCTAAGAGGACACTTAAGCAAAGATAAGCAGTTAAGTGCTCACAGCTTTGCTTGTGCCAATGTTATCTGTAGATACTCTTTTTCCATAACACTCTGAGTGACTTTTCAATGTATAGATAATATGTTCCTTAAATGCAGCCCATATACATGCACTGTGAATGGCTCTACCATGAATAATGCAAAATTTGCCATTTAGTAAAAATATTAGTCGTTTCAGGATTCTTCTTTCTGGTTTTGTTTGATGAAGCCTCTTTAAACGTGCTGAAGGCAGGATTTCAGCAATGGCTTTTCCATCACTGCTGCACCAGACTGATCTGTCTGCTGAGAAAGGTGGTGGCTCTGTTTTGGTAGCAGGGAGGGAAGTTTCTTGCCAGAAGTCTCACACTTGTAATTCTTAGAAAGGTCAGAGATGGGGACTAAATTTTAAACAGATGCAGACTTTGCTTCCCTGTTAAAAACAGCCAGATCCTTCTGTGTTCTCCAGGCCAGGAATGTCCTGGGGTCTGAGGGAAATGCTGATGTCCTGGTTGCTTATTCTTTTCTTCATAAGGAATCACTATCAGCAATGGCCAAAGTTAAACTCCCTGTTTTCTCTCTCAGTCCACTCTTTTTCCATCTTCCTCCACCACTCTTAGCAAAACATCCATCTACTCTGTTCTTACTGCTCTCCTGATTGTGTTTCCTTAACTTTTACTGTAGGATCCCATCTCTGCCAGCCACTTCTCTACAAACTCACCCTTCAAGCCCATCCCTGCTCCATGTTCACCAGCTCACAGCATTGACTATTGTCTCCTTACCTGATCCTAGTTTAATGGCTCTTGCAAACAAGGCCTAAACAAACATACATATATTTATATCATGTGCAGATAATCTGAACTATTGCAGCAACAAAACCAACAGTAGAATTTTTTTTTCTTCATTTAATCACAGTGCTTCTAGCATCTGAAAAGTTGAATATCACCCATAGTAAGCCCTGTATAGAGATGAGTATATAGAGAATGAATATATAGAGAGATATTTGCAAGTTTAAGGAATTTACAGAGTACAGAAGGAGGAAAATGCACTCTGCAGTGATGGGAAATTGAGAAATGGGAGCAGCACAGGCACTTATCAAGGTCACACAGGAAGCTTGTGGCAGAGCATGGTGTAGACTGCACAATACCCAGGCACCAGCCCAGGCCTTTGCCAAGCAACCATCCAGCTTTTTAAAATATTCATGGAAGAAAGACAGGCTTGTGCAATGCTCCACAAATAAGACAGAACAAATGACAAGTCATTACCCTGTAGAAGGGCAGACTGCAGAAACTGAGTTTAAGGGGTTATTATCTGCTGGTAGAAGGTTGTAGATATTGCCAAATGCTAATTTAAATTTTTTTTTTTTTCTGGTTTACAGTGCTTAGGAAAAGTGAGAAGTTTTATTCTCAGCCTTAAGCACTGCAGCAAATTCTGTCCAGTGGAGTTAAACTGGCCATGTTAGCAGTCCAGAATTTTTTTGTCACTATTTTATCAGATTTCCAGAGACATATAATGTCTCTTTCTCCTGCCAGCAAAACCAGATGCAGAAGTATCCTTGTGTGTTTATTTAGCACAGGATTGTTAATGGCTGGGAGTAGCACACACTGGGGTGTGGCTTCCATGTCTTGCACAGAGAGTCAGTGCTAAGAGACAAGAGTTAAAACAGACTGAAGCAGAAGTGCAACCCACTGACCTTGGCGCCAGCAGAGTGGGAAAAACATCATGAAAATCTGGGCTCAGCATCCAGGTCAAGGCTGATTTTTACCTCTTGAAATTCAAAGGTACTTGATAGAAAGCATTAATATAAGTAAATTCTTTGCTTTCCGTTTCCTCAAGGAAACAAACTTTCAGGCTGCAGGCAGTCCTTTTCATCTCAACTTGAAGGGAAGAAAGAAAATGCTGGGTTGGTCTTTTCAGCGAAGATCTTTTTGCATAACTTCATTAAGACAAAACAAGATGGCATTGTAGATTAAAGTGAAGACTTCTGTTAAGCAGAAGGTTAAACAAGTCTTTAAACACAGCTCCTGTTTCATGTGCAAACCCTGATTTCATGACAGTTTGGAGGCACAGTGTTTTCCTCTGGCTCTGTTTGTCTCAGCTTGAGTCTGAGCATCCCTGCTTGAAAGCAAGCCTGGCATCTGCAGCAGTAACTTTGAGCAAAAAGGGGGTGATGCCCCAAGATGCCTTTGTTGGGAAAATTTTGGTGTCAGTGGAGTTATCTCCTCTCTCACTGTCAGCTCTTCATCAACAGAAGGCAAAGCAGCCTGAGCTGTCCTGCAGCACACAAGCCAGGGAGCACAGAGAGCCCTCAGCAGAAGGGGCTGTGTCCCACTCACAGCACTGCACCTTTGGCTCTGCCCAGGTCAGGAAGGCACCACGAGCCCAGCAAAGTCCTTGGCTGGGAGAAATGGTGTGGCTGCTCCCAACACAACCACAAGATAGTTCCAGCCTTTCTGAGAACCCAGACTGGGCCTAAAGTAAAGGTGAGGGCTGAAAAAAGTTCCAGAGAAGGGTTAAGGCAGGAGAGCAGCTGGCCCACCAAGGGCAGTTTTGGGTTAAAAAAGCCAATCCCAGAAAAATGCTTTGCACAGAAAATGCCCGTGTCCAACCAAGGCAGCATCCTCACCATTACTAAAGTTACATTTAAAGCAATAAAACTCCTCACTCTGCCTCTGAAGAAGCAGCAGCAGAAATCTCTGATAAGTGGGAAGGGAGGAGAAGAACATTTTACATTCTCATGGTTCCTTGGCTCACTCCAACACTGTTTGATTAACTGGGAGCAAGATTTATGTGCTATAAAGTGCTCTGGGGAGCTTGCTGATGCCAAACCTCTGCACCTGGGTTTTGAAAGCCTCTCTAAAGTTATGAGAATATCTGTATATTCTCATCTAGGAAAATAAAGCCCCCCTGAAAACCAAAAGTAACTACTGCTTTTTGGCAGAACAGCAGAGTGCAATTTCACCTAGGAGGGAGATTTGCAGAGATACTGACAACCACTAAATGGCCTGGTCCCACAGAAATTGGATGTGAGTGAGGATTTCATGGCCATTTACCCCTGGGGAGAGGTGTCCCCTTACCCCTGATTAGTTTGGATTCTTCCATACATGGAAGATTAAAGAAATATCCCGTGAAATTATTTCAGGATTGTTATTGTTTTTCAGTCTTAAATTATTCTCCCCAGTATAATCCCATGGAAACTTGCTTCAGAAGACAAAGGAGCTCAGTGTCTCTTAATGGTTAGTGGAGCCACATTCTTGTGTGACATCTGCCTCTAATATGATTACTTGGGAGTGAGCATGCCAGCAGGACAAGCAGTGCAACCAGGGATGTTATCAGCCTCTCAACCCACTTGGAAACTGATTTTCATCAACTATTGTTTAAAACTATTGTGCTGAGCGTTGAAATTGGCCTGTTTTGTGGATAATTATGCTGTGCTGATGATGTTTTCAACCCCTTGTGGAAGCCATCAGCAGTCTGCAATATTTGGATATTGTGCAGGCTTTGTCTGGAAATGGCATCCAGACTTCAGCAAGCTCTGACCAGGTGGAAGCTGCTCAAGGGGATGTGTTAGCACCAATTTCCACCAGGCAGGGTTTCTTTCAGAAATGTGCTGCTGTTTAGCACAAGTTGGTGCCACAGCTGGTCAGAGCCCTCATTTGATTTGATTCTTGTTTCAGGGTTGAATGTCATGAACTGGGACAAACTTTACAGCCTGCAAGAGCTGTGGTGGCTTCAGACTATCCGTGAACAGGATGGGAGAAGAGAGAAGGTGTCTGCACTTCAGCAAAGGTGGAGAAGCAGCAGAAGCAAAACTACCTTTAGGAGGGGAAGCTGAGGCAAACTGGATGCTCAGAAACCAAGATTTTGATAAATCTTCAAGGTCAGTGGCCTTGGGCAGGGAAAAGGAAGGGGGGAGATGATACTTTAAATGGAAAAGATGCAGCCCAAGGAATTTCTTTGGTCTCATTGCCTCCACACCAGTGTTCAGTGGTGCAACCTTGCCTAGATGGCCATGGAGCACAGCTGTCTGCTCCCAGCAATGACAGGGCTCTGAGTGGCATCCTCAGGCACTCCAGGAGTGAGGGAGACAGCCAAGAAGGTGATGGTTGAGTGCCAAAATACTGGGAGAGGAAGAAGGTTTGGGTTGTGAGAAGATGCCTTGGAAGGAGTTGAAGATCTCTGAAATTGATGTGGGAAAAAAAATTGCTTTTTCAAAATCATTTGGGGTCTCACTTCTGGCTGTCAGTGAGGAACCTGCAGTGTTGGAGGCAGTCCCCACTCCATTATAAGAAAACCTGAATAGCAGCTAGCAGGACTTTTATCTTCTGGCCTTTTTGTGGCTGGGTGCTGCCATTACTTGCTGCTGAACCCTCAGACAGGCAGGCAGCAGTGCCCTCTGCACCTCCCACCTCTGTACTCATGCCAAGCCCTTCAACCACACAAGGTACAAGAACAAAATTTGCATTTAGTCTTTGAAGCAAAAACAGTATCTCCAGGGCTTCACGTGGATTAGGTCATTAGATCTCTCCTGTTGGACAGGAGCTCCCTGAAGGAATGCAAGGAGGTAAGCACTGTTTGTCTTTGAAAGAAGTCAAGAGCCATGGATTTAACTCCCCCTTGATCCTTCCAATTATGCAGCCTGGTTCAGATCTAGAGAGGATTCAAGAAAAAGAGTGGTTCTGTATGCAATCTGAAGACACCTGCAGTTCAAATTAAGTGGTATTTGACTCTGACAACAAGCTGGTCTGCAGGCACCCACACTTCCTGACTCCTTTCTGGGTGTCCAGGCTCCCTGGGACTTGGTGTTCATGTGAACAATAAGTGCATAAATTATCCAAATGTCAGGCACTTCCTGGCAGTGACATGTACTGGATGCCTTGTACTTGTTCACTGCACAGAGCTCCCTGCTAGATGATGCCACTGGAAACGACTGCAGCCATCTCCAGCCTGTTATCTCAAGGCCTTGTGGTCTTTAATGTGTCATCTGAAAGCTTTTCCTGACCTGCTGGAGGAGGAAGGCAAACCAGGCTTGCCAGCAAGGTCTCCAGACCTTTGCAAGATCTCCTCACAGGAGCAGAGCTGATTTGCAGCAGGATCACAAGGGCTGGAAACCCCTTGGAAAAAATCCCTCTTGCTAGCAAGGGCATCTGCTTTGTTTTCTTTCCAAAGGGGTGCAGAGCACAGAGTTTGTTCAGCAGGTCTGGAGGCACCAGCTGCCCTCTGTCTGAGGCTGAAGAAAGACTGATTTATAAAATCTCCTGTGGTGCTGCAGGTACACCTCAAGACCAGTTTTACAGATTAGTGGTCCATCTCGTTTTGAAATGCAAAATAGGTAACTGTACATGCAGAAGGACTTTTCCAGCTAAGTAAGTAACCAGCTGATAAGTTGGAGTGAAACAACCCAACTATCCCACAACCATGAGGTGTGAGGAGTTTAATGAGCTTTAAGAGATTAATTTAGAACAGAGATATTTCAGATGGTGAGATGGTGGAGCCAGTAGTGCAGTCTGGGCCTGTGACAATCCTGTTAACATGCTAGCTATAGAATTGCACCCACATCCATACACACATTTATGCATATGTATGTATATTAATCTCGTAATTAATAATTAATCTCCTGTAAATGAGATGCTGGTATTATCTAAAAATGAGAAATAGTGTACAGTAAGAAATGCAAAGATTTTATCTGTGGGTTTATTTGTAAAATGCTGACATTTAAATACAATGCACTTCTAATTTTTTGTCATCTGGATGCTGCTGGAGCTCCAGGAGCACAGATCAGCAGAGAACCCAAACCATGCAGAGCAGTAGGAACAGTTCCTCCTGTTTTCTTGTGAAAACTGGTGTGATTCCTCTTGCTGATGAAGTGGCAAACCCGTCTTCCAGGATTCCAGCTGGCATGGTATAAGTCTGCACACTGTTCTCCAGTGATGGTAATTTATGAAACTTTAACAAGAGGGGGTTTAACTGGTGCTAGAGAGCTCGATTTCTTGAGCCTCAGACCGAATGTATGCAGAGAAGTCCGGCTATAAATAATTCCTGTGCTGTTTTATAAACTATTCCAAGTAGCAAATATCATCTGTTAACCTTATTTGCAATTGGTACATGCAGCTAAAGGAAACAAATGAACTGCTGCTGAATTAATTCGCAGCCCATCCAGAAACTTTTTTGCACTTTGTCTGGAAAGTTTCCAGGCAGTAGAGCATCTGGCATGCAAAAAGTGGGTGGCTTCCTAGGAAAAGGGAATGGCTTTTTATTTTAATACAGTTTTTTAATGAAAATATTCACCTTTGACCAGATTTAATTCTGCCAACCTGGCTGGAGCAGCCCATTTTAAATAGGGTGTGTTGGTTCAGACAGGCCTTTGTTATTGACAGGAGAAGCTGTAAGCCAGTGAGAAGATGCAGCCCCTTCCTCTCAATAATCCTCTTAGGGTGAGAAAACCTCCTGGTGGTGTCCACCCCTCTCCTCTGCCACAGGTGGGGCTAAAACAACTCCTCTAAATGAAGCACTGAAGTTTTTCATGATCCCTGGCAGGGCAGGAAGGCAGTGGGATGGTTTTGCTGGTGCCTGAAGGTAAAGGAGTCTCAGTGTGTGCCTCTCATGTGGGTTAGCAGGCACATCTCTGCTGGGCTGCAGGCAGCTCCTGTCTAGGGAAGAGCTTTATAAACAATCCCTCTTTTCTAGGAACGTGCTCAGTTTCTTATGTCAGTTGCCCCATTGTGTTTGCAGTGAGAGAGAAACAATAAAAGGAATTTCTAAAATGCTCCTTCTCAAGAAAAAAAACCACTTGTCCCAGAAATGCAGCTACAAAAATTCTCCTTCATCTCTTCTGTACAATTTTTTTTTGCTGTTGCATGTCTAGGTCAGGCCTCCCATGGTGTGTGCTGCAGGATGTGCAGGATGTGGCCTGGAGCCCTCCTGCTTCCCTGGCCCTGAGCTCGTGCTTGTTCCAGCATTAATAACAACACTGCTAATAAGGATAATGACTGCAGAGCTGGAAGAGTAGATCTGATGTTTTCACAGGTGATGTAACTTTTCTTGATATGGAGATGCCTCTCAAACCCCTTCAGCTATACTTTTTATTGCACTCCATTTTCTTTTATCTTTTTTTTTTTTTTTTTTTTTTCCTAAATACACTTTTGATTCTGGTATAAAACAGCTGACACACTCATAGGCAGACAAGTTCCTACAAGCAATTAAATTTGGGTGCAGATATTGGTGTCATAAAAATGACATTTCTTTCGAGGGAGGGAGGAAACACAACGGAAAAGAAACTATTTTAAGTTTAAAAACAACAGTAAAAACTTGAATAAATTCCTGGAAGAGAAAATAATTAAGAGCCAAACCACTGCTTTAAGTACAATATGAACTCCATCAGTAATAAAAAAATCTAACAAAATGTCTTGAAAACCCTGCTGTGTGGGGCTGAAGGTGCCCTGGAGGGAAGATGGCACATTTGCCATGCCTGGTCCTCTCCCAGTGGCAAAGGTCACAGTGGTGCTGCTATTGAGGATGTTTAGAATAAAGTTTTAAGCCACAGGGTGATCTCAGTTACTGTGTCTGGAGCAGCTCCACTAACTTCATCTCGAAATACTCCTCCAAACTTTGTCATGCTTGTGGATGGTGGGAGTTTGGTCCATTTCCCTGGAGTCTCTGCAGGTGTGCCTTTTCCTTCCCTGCAGGAGCACGTCCTGCACTGCTGTAACACATCCCCCACTGCTGCTGCAGAAACCAGGGGACAATTGCACTTGTGATTAATGCCCCAAGTTTTTATGAATGTTCATAAGACATCACTTTCTGTGACCACAGGAATTCAAAGCTTAGTCAAGCTGTTAGAGATAGCTGAGATATTTTGCTTTTGAAAACAGAAACAAAGCAAAATCCTTATTCTTTCATCTGCTCCAAGAAATATGCTCCTGAGGAGCTACAGGAGTGTGCAAAACAGAGCAGGTTCCCTTCATTCCAACCCGGGGCAATGCTGAAGCTGCTGCTCTGGGGTGGCTCCACGTCATCCTGGGATGCAGGAGAGACAGTTTGGGGCTACAGCCTGCCAAGATGTCCACCGGGAAGCTGCCCTTGGTACACACCTCAGAGCCTCCTTGGGGACATGCCATGGAGCTTTCCAGAGCTCCCAGGGGATGGCACCCTGTGCTTGGCTGCACTGCTGGTGCGTGCAGGAAGCACTGGAGACAGCGTGGGCAGCACGGGAGGGGAGCAGGGCCACCGTGAGCGAGGCTGGGAGCAGCCCCAGCACGCCAGGCCTGGGCACTCTGCCAGGCTGGGGCCACGGGGGCCATGGGCTGGCTGGCAAAGCCCATGGGAAGCGCTGCAGCATCACATCAGCACGGCCCAAAGCAGCCCCACATGCAGCCCCCAGCTCGCCTTGGAGGGGGACATCCAGCAGCTGCACTTGGTGCTGTGCCCAGCTTCACTTGGTGCTGTGCTCACCTACCAAAGCCTGACTTTTTGCCCAGCTCAGCTGGGGCAGGGCAGCAATTACAAGCCAAGACAAGAAGCCACATCCCTGCCTTGCTGGGGCACCCTGTGGCCCTGCCTTGGCCATCATGCCACCCCTCAGCAGCACGTGGGTGAGCTCTGCTGGGCTCCCAGCCAGAGCAGCCAAATCTGTGCCCTGGGGGAGCCCATTCCTGCTGCCCCACGCTGAGCAACCCTGCAGGAATCGGGCAGGGCGATGCCAGCGGAGCTGCCCTGCGTGCAGGGCCCCTCCCCATCACCCAGAGCCATGGGCAGCGTGTTCCTGCAGAGCCAGGAGCGAATGCCAGAGCTGTGGATCCTGCCCTGACAGCGCCAGGTTTGCAGAGCTCAATTGGAGCCGTGGAGCAGCTGCAGGGCCGGGCAGGCTGTGGCACAGCGCCGCTGCCTCTCCCGCCGAGGCGCTCCAGCAGCCAGGGCTGGTGCCCGTGTCTGCTGCTCTGGGCTCCGGGGACAGTGCTCACCTGCCAGGGAGAGAGGCATTCACCTTGCCTGCAGCTTGGCTGAGCCCTGTTTCT
This sequence comes from Oenanthe melanoleuca, assembly GCF_029582105.1. NCBI lineage: Eukaryota > Metazoa > Chordata > Aves > Passeriformes > Muscicapidae > Oenanthe > Oenanthe melanoleuca. The sequence continues at coordinate 53,058,567 of NC_079339.1, forward strand.
GCACAGACACTCAAACACGCCTTTTGGAGGACCCACTCTGGTCTGCACCAAGGGATGCCGTTGCTGTTTTTCTCTTCACTTTGCCTTTCTCTTCAACTTTTGATGTTGAAGGTTCAGGCTGTTGTTGTGAAGGGCAAAGCATTTGAGGGATTTGTGTTTTTCCAGCACCCATCACTGCACTCACTGGAGGGATTCAGCTCATCCTTCCTTGTTTTAGAAAAGCTTCAAGATTCACCTTTTCCCTTCAACCTAACCCAATTTTGACCCATGCAGAGGTCCTACCCTGGCACACTGTGTCTCTGGTCCACTAGGAGTGACCCTTTCCTTTCCCTTGGCTTCCCTAGCCAGAGGCAGTTCCTATGAAATTTGATGGTTTTCCTACACCCTCAACTTAAGCTGATAGGTTGCAGCAGGTGCAAATACTTGTGTCCACACAAAATTCCTCAAAGTAGTCCCAAGGATAAGAAACCTTTCACAGATCTGGTCATATCTTATCACCAGTGCTCCTCTTCCATCTCTCCTCCTTGCCATCCACACCCATTTGTGGGTTTAGGTAATCAGGAATAAATGCCACAGGGAACATGTTCATATGGTTGGAATATCCCCATGATCTCTGAGCAACTTCTCTCTTTGCTGCCTATCTGTAGGAATAAATGCTATTAATATGCAAGTGGCTTTCAAAGGGCCTGAATTCTTACTCATTTTGTATCAGGATCCTTTGCTGTTCTTAGAAATGTTTTGCCTTTCCACCATCCAGCAAGGTGTCACAGGAGCCACTAAAGCCTAAGATATACACATTTATGTTTCCTGCAGCTCACTGGCTGTTACCTGAGACGTTCTCCCTGCTTTTCCTCCTCAGGGACATATCTAAGCTGCATCAAGGACAAATATTCCAATTATAGACAAAGGAGGGAGCTCTCAGAGGCAGGTGCTTACATTCAGCTTACTGCTCCATCTTTTCCAGCACCTCTTTTGAGGTTTCCAGGTGGCAAATTCAATCGCCTCTGTTTCTCTTTCTGTCCACAGGTCTCACTGTTCTCTGACTTCACATCACTGTCATCTCCTGGTAAAATGGGAAACATCTGAATGGCACCTCTGAAGTAGGAAAGCAGGGATGGAGACATGGCAGGTGTGTGGAGCACCCTGAGTTTGTGGGAGAGCATGAGTGGTCACCCCAAAACCCACCACCAGATGAGCTGAGGGCAGGGTTACACAGCTGATGGCTGAGGGAGCAGCCAAGGGACTCCCTCTTCATCCCCACCCAGGTGTCAGAGACATCCCTGCATCACCCACCTTCCCTCTGCCACAGATGAGTTGGGATGCCATGGATGCATCACTTGTACCCACAGGCCAGCAGCAGGATCTGTATCAAGCACTCTTGCAATCAATGTCCCATCCTATCTTCTCCTATCCTAAACTACCATTTCTCAGTGGACAAGAGGGAAAATAAAAATGATCTCAAAGAAAACCAACCTTTTTTCATGGACCATGGAATCCTGAGGATTAGTTCCTGTGTAGTAGCAACTCGTGTAAATGGGTACCAGGTAAATTCATTGGGAATATTCTGTTCAGAAATATTTTTCAGTTAACTTTTTCCATCTTCAGAGACAGCTGTATCAAAATTGAATGGACAAAATACCTGACAGAAAATGGGGCATTAGGAGAAACAAATCCCAGTTTTAATGCTGTGACCTCAGGCAAATCTCTCATCTGCCCCACTGTGTATGATTGCACACTTCATGTGTCTTGTCTGTTCAGACTAGAGGTGCTTTGGGACAGACACCATCTCCCAAAATGTGTCTGAAACAATTCCCCTGGGAGGGCAAAGAAGAACATAATAAGTGCTTAGTGCACCATAAAATTATTTAGTAAATAACAGGCAGTTGTGAGTCACTGCCCTGTAACTCCATGTCTGGTTCTTGGTGAGTATTTTTATACACAACTAAGAGACATAAGGGCTAACACCCAGTCTTCAAAAGGAGAACCTAAGGGTCTTGACTCACATGGAGTTAAAAATGCAGTGGCTGAGGCAGTTCTGCCTCTCTGGATGTGGAACATGAAGAGGACAGCTGGGACCAATCCCTGGCTTCAGCTGTCCCACTGTGTAGTCCCTGAGCTCCCATTACCTCAATCTTTTTAGTCCCTTCTGAGAACAGCTTCATTTCTTGACACTTAAAAACTTACTGGTCTTTTGGCACTAAAATATCTGTTTATTTTGTTGTGTTTGTTTTGCCTTGGTTATTTTTTCTGGCCTCTGAGCAGGATTTTGTCACCTGTATGACACAGTTTCATGATATGGAAAGGTTTGTTGAGGAACAGCTGTGGATGAGTCTGCAGAGCACTTGAGAAACACCCAGCTGTGGGGACAGTTTCATCTGTGCTCACCTTGTGAGTGATGTGTCCCACTGACCCTTCCTTTCTTCACCTATTGTTCAGCTTCATTCAGACTTTGTGAAAAATATTGAGTACTCCTGGCAAATGCACAGCACAGGAAGTGAGGGTCTTTTACCAAAGAGCCTTTTCCATACCTGATAATGCTGCTGGGTCTCAAGCTCCTGCTCACAGGTTGTTTCAGCAGTGCAAGTAAAACTGCTGCCAGGTGAGCTGGTGGTAGGAGGTGGGATAAAGTGGGTTTGTACTTGGTGAACATGAAGGTCTGGTAAATGTGGCAGCTGGATCAGCCAGATGTTTCACCAGCTTCTGAGGATTGTTTGAAGAGGTGAGATGGGGAACCAGCATGTTCTTTCTCTCATCAAAGAGCTTTGCATGTATCCTCACAAATAAAGAAGAAATCTTAAGCATTTTCACATGATAATTTTGTCTGACCAACTAAACCAACCTCCAGATTTTGTGTCCTGTATCAAAATTTGAACATCTGTGAGATGGTGCCAGCAGGAGGACAAATTAGAAATTGGAAATGCACAGAAACATATATTACAGTGAAAAAATGGGGGATATTCAGAATGGGGTTGTATCCAGGAGAAAGCAAGTGCTTCCAAGATCAGACCATTCTTTATCCCCCACATATCCATGTCATCAAAGCAGCATCACAACCTGACTGGCAGGGCTCTGCTTCTATGTTGTCACCCCACAAAAACCCTTTGCAGACAAAACCAGAGGTCCCAGGCCATCGAGTGCATTTTATTCTGGCAAAAACCACAGGGCTGTTCATGCTGGGTCCCAGTGCATTCCTCCTGCCACTTCTCCTTAAAAGGCATCACCCACCTGGCCCGATTATTGACATGAGCTCGGCAGCCCCACGCTCACCCTTGCATAGCAACTGCTGGATAGTGACAGATTTTCAGGGAATTGGTGGTTATCTGATACATAGTTGAGCAGCCACGTTCAAGGCTATAATTGATCCTTGCTCTCTTTTCTTTGCCACAAGCCCACCTGCTAACTTGCAGCTCTTTCCATCAGGTTGTCCTCTAAAAAAACCAAGGGATTAATCTTGTAGTGTAGCTCAAATTACACAGGAGTTATTTGGCAGAATAATATCTGTGCACTGAGCTAAAGAACCAACCTGGGAGTAAAAAAAAAAATCAAACAAGGCTGTTCTCTTAATGTTTAAAACCTAGAGAGATGGTGTAGCAGGCAACACAGAGGACAGATTTGCATTTTTATTTTCATTTTGAAGGGGTTCTCTTGTGCTGTGACATGTGCTCCAGGCTAATGCTGCTTTACCTTAAACTGCTCCCCTCGGGTGAATTCTAGCAGCTAACAGCTCTCATGTTATTCCAGCTGTAGGCAGAATGTGTGGCACTGTGCTTTTTATTTGAATAAGAAAGTCACACTGGTGCAAATAAATGAGACTGGAATCACTGATGCTGCGGATTATTTGCAGCTTGGGAAGTACATGAGGTTGAAAAAATACCTCCTTTATGGGCAGGTCACTGTGGAGGTTAAGACCTGAAATGGAGTCATTAGCCATATTCTATAGCTATGTTTGGTAATGTTTCTTAAATTATTCTTTCTACAGAGATAAAATCACTGCTTTCTTTTCTCCCTTTTCTGGTTTTATGATCGCAGAATACATTAACATAAATTCATTTTTTTGCACTTTTATAGTTGTCTTTGCATGTTTATGAACACAAATGAATTTAGCACAGAGGCACTTGGATGTAGACAACATTTCACCAGCTTAAAGGTGAGGAAAAAGACCTGGGGGTAAATAGCAGGGAAGCAGAAAGTGGCTGGAGGCAGCTGAGAATGCCAAGGAGAATCCAACACTCCTTTCAAAACTTCCACCTGGGTCTGCTGGTCACCAGCACTGGGACATCAGCACAAGGGAAATTCCTTGGGGAGAAAGGACCATGGAACATGGCCTGGGACTGTAATTACTGCTGGGCTGCCAGTTCTGCCAAACACTGATGCCAGGGCCACACAATGAGGGGGAAAATCCCCCCTGGCTGTGCTGCCACCTCGTGCCTGCCCATGTGCAGGATCCCTTCTCTTCACAGGTCTCTGAGCATCTCAGGGAATTCTCATGAGGGGAACAACCCTGCAGTAACAGCCACCCATCTGCATCACAGGGGTAGTGCTTTAAGAAGAAGAAAGTGATGTTTTTCTGACAGCCCTAGCAACAAATTCACTGACAAAAGAGCTGTTTGTTGGACAGGAGGTTGCAAACATAATCCTGACCTCAGCCATGATTACAGGGGACACTGCTGCAGCTGATATCACCTCAGTTCACAGCAATTGGGAGGAAAATTAAACCTCTATTTGCAGAAGGGACTATGCATTCATATGCCCCTATAAGCCAGGGATGTATCGATTTTCCAGCTGGGGTAATTTCCAGTTTAATGAATTACCACTAAAATGAGAAGAAAAAAGATTTCTCCCACTCACTGCACTGACACAGAAATGCTGGGGCTCAGCTGAGCAGCCAGAACCTGAGAGATGCTGTTAAACAGAGCAGTTCTGCAGTTATACAGGGGGTTCTCCAGATTTTGAGCATTATTGCAGAATAGGTGCATGGCCTGAAACCCCAGACTGAGCACCTTATCAAACCACCTCCAGTCCTCATCTCTGCAATGGCACATGAGAAGAGCTGGGCACAGAGATCCTTGGAAAGGACAGGACTGGACTTTAGGCAGCAGAACACCCCCATGGCATCAAAATCCACATGGCATTAATAGAATTTTCCTTAGCCATCATTTGTGAATTATTTGGGATTTTATCTAATGTTCTTCCCTTCCCCCCACCCCCCAGGTTTATGAAGTGATTTATGCATGTGTGGAGAGATTGACATTTAATAGGATGTTGGAAAAATGGAATTAAAAATTTCAGGAGGGAAAATCAGCTGGAAAATGACATTTGATCTTTTAATTGAGACAAATAGGGAGAAATGAAGAGATGTCAAGGGATGATATGGGGCTGACAGGGAAGTGGAGATAGGAGCACTTAAATATCACATGAAGTTCTACAGATTTGTTTTACTTTGAAAAAGAAGAAAATACTGGAACTTTCTTGAAGTTTTAGGTAATTTTCTGATAAATTGAATACCTGGTTTGGCTTTATGTTTTTTTGTAGACAATGCACCAGGGGTCCAGATAAAATGTGTTTCTGATCCATGTGTTGGGTTTCCCTGTTATCATTGCAACAGCTGTCAGATCACAGAACACATCTGCTCCCTGGTCAATGACAAATCTGCTCAGAGCTGCTGGAAGATTGTTCTTGCTTAAAACATCCTCTCACCTTTCATGAAGCATTCAACTACATGCTGGGTAGGTTTAGAGAAATAATGTCTATAATTTTACTAAATCAAATTTGTTCTTTTATGCTTAAAATGCCCTTTCCCCCTAAATTTGGAATATACTTGAAAAGTTTTGGATTTTCCTAAACACAACACTTCTTTTTTAAAAAAATAATTTTCTGGCAAGTGGAGAATTTTGATTTTCTACTTTGTTTTTTTCCTTTTGAATTACAGCACATCTTTGTTTTATTCCTCCTTTTGTCCTTGTAAGCCCAGTATTGTGCAGTTATTGGAGATTCACAGATGACAGGGCTTGTCACCTTCTGTCTCAGATTTAGATGTCCAGTGAAAGCTAAGCTCAGCCTTTTGCCCCTTCCTAGAGAGCATGGGATAAACTGCCAGCTGGGTCTCCCTCTGCCCACTGTAAAACGAGCCCAGATCAGCCCCAGTGAGTACCTGACTCTCAAATGGCTGAAATTGCATCAGATGATTTGCACCCAGAGTGGCTGGGGGAGAAATGAGACACAGGCAAACAGATGATTGCAAGAAAGCTGAAAAGAAAATGCAGATTATCACAAAATCTACGTGACACTGAGTGACAAGTGAGGAACAAAGGGACTTGGAATGAAGAGTAAAAGGGGAAAGATAAGGAAGAGAATTGCAATTTCAAGTATTGCAATAGATCGATATCAATAGCTTGTATTATTGTGGATTGTTTTTTTGTTTGTTTGTTTGTTTTTGGTTGTTTTTTTTTTTTTTTTTTTTTTTTTTGCTAAAAAATTCATGATTTCTCACAAGCCTACCTTCATCATTTTAGGATTCATTTCTAGTTTTCCCCAATTTCTCATACATGTTGCAAAATAAGTGAAACCCCTGCATCTACCAAAATAGATTCTGGCATCGCTAACAGCTTCCTCTGTCTTTCTCTGCTTCTCCTTTCCAGCTTCAGCTGTTGTCCTCTGCCTTCACACACGCTCTGTGCTGCTTTCCCTGGCTCCAGATGGCCAGAGAGAAGTCAGGCAGCCAGCAGAGTGCAGGCACTGCAGAGCAGCCCCAGCAGCCTGGAGAGGAGACAATCCATTGTTCCCTGTCTGGGATCACCCTGTTTCATGTTTCCTGACTATGCAGGATGTGGTGTAGCTGATATATATATATATATATATATGATTATATGGATAAACCTGTCCAGCTGCTTATTCCTGCAGCATGGAGCGTGTCCCTGTGTGCTTCCATCTACCCAGAGCTTCTCTCCAGGGCACACAAAGCAAACTCTCCATTTTACCCATTCTGGCTGGTGGCAGGATGGCCTCAGTGTTACTTTCAGTTGCAATAATAGGTAAAATATTCATGTTGGAGGGTCATCCCATGGGGCTCAATGAAGGCCTGTTCCCAAATACTACGGAGCATGGACACAGTCAATTTGTGTCGTTTGGTGCTTGTGTCTCATCACTCTCACAGCCAAGAATTTCTTCCCAATGTCTAATTTAAACCTGCCCTCTGCCAGTTTCAAGCCATTATCCCTTGTCTTATTACAACACACCCTGTATAAAAGTCTCTCTCCACCCTTCTTGTAGCCCCCTTTAGGCATTGTAAGGTTGCTGTCATTGCAACCACTGCTTCACTAATTCCCATTCTTGGTTTTCCCAAGGCTGTAGTAGATTTTCAGAAAGTTGCATCATTTGAAAGGGTCACTTGTAAATGCATATTCAAATCTGGAAGACTAAGTGCAAAGCAGACCCCTAGACCTGTAAGGGAAACGTGAGCAAGATAGGATTTCAGGCTGTGCCAGCAAAATAATCCAATCCCTATAAGCATTATGACTTGCCATCCTTCATAGTACTATGAATTTGGAAGCTGAAAGAAAAAATAGGGAACTTTGGAAGTCACTAGTAGCTATTACGGGAAGTGGTATAGCTGTAGTCAAATAAATGTGTCCCACTTCCAGCATTCTAATATATTTTGTCATTTTTCTGGAAGAGGCAAGAGAGTATAATGGAAATTAAGTTTCATTTTCCATTGTTCATTTCTAGCAGTTCTAGTAATATCTGCAGAAAACCTGCTAATCCCAGCTACACACCCACAGGGAGACTCATATTAGAAACACGTCTAAAAATGTTTCAAGCCTGCCCACAGGTTGTATTAGCATTATGATACCTCCTACAGATGCTAAGATTGGGCACATTGGGCTAGTCCTTCAACAAGCATATGCTGAGAAGTGCTGCTTGTGCCACACCACTGCAGACCCAGTGCCCAGGAGAGTGTAAAGGTGGGCAGGGATTAAGAAGCAGTGCCCAAACTGGAAAATAAAATAGAAGTTGAAAATAAAATCCAGTTCTAAATGCATTTTTCCTCTGGCATACAGAGCCAGGTTGCCTGCTCTCCTACATTCATAAATGCTTTATGTCAGTCAGCCATAAAGTGCTTTACCCATATCTTCTTGCCTTTGAAATGGATACAAACCCAAATACCAGCAGATCCCTGCAAAGGCTCTTTGGCCATTTCTGCTGTCTTTGTAACTTCTAAGGTCCCGCTGAGATCAGCCGTGACCAATTTGATTTGGGCTAGCACGCAGCGTTGCCATGACTCTTCCTTCTGCAAACCCTTTTCTTCTTTTCCCAAAGTCAAATATGGAAAAGCTGTGACAGCAGCATGAGCAAAAGGATATTGGAAATAATCCTCATCATTCAGCCTGCATGCAAGATTTACTGGTGCAGCAGCATTGCAAGGATGATTTCCACGCATCTGATAACACTGTGACACCCTATCATAAAACATACACCTTCTGTTTCATTTTATCCATTTAAGCCCTTTGAGCAACCAGCAGTTGTTGAGTTCCCCACTCCCGCTAATAATAGTCAGGGCAGACCACTCTGCCTACTTAGATTTATTACATTTTAACTAATCTTGATTGAAGTCTTCGCATGTAAGGGCTCCAGGGCAGTCACTCACCAGGGTTACACACAGCACACACAGAATTCACCCTGAAATTAGCCCATTAGATGTCACATAATAACCATTTAATGTGAAAAAAACAGGTTTTGGTTTCCCCTCTTCCTTATGAAACCTGGACAGCTACACACAAGGATCCCTTCTTTCACCATGATGGATGTATGCTGGATTTTTACCCATGCAAAAATCCCTCTGGAGTCTGTGGGGAGATTTACTTGAGCAGGGAAACCTGTGCAACTCCACAAGTTTTGCCTATACTGGGTAGCCACGATTCTAATGATATCACCCACTGGGAAGCAGAGAAATTCCTCCCCAGTACTCCGTGTTTTTGCTGAATATATTCTATGATCAATTTTATGTTGTGGGATTTGTTAATGAAACATGAAAACCTGCTCAGGGGAAAAATTGTGGTGCAGTTTCTCAGCTGCAAGATGAGATCTAGCAAGCCCCATGTACATATTGCTCAAGGATGATGAAAAGGGTGATGCTTCCCCATGGCAAAGGGGGTTTGGAGGCTGCCATGTCCCTCTGTCCCTCCTTCCTCCCCCAGCACAGCATGAGTAAGCTGAGTGCCTGGCTGAGAAAGGACTTCTGAAAACACTCTGAGCACTTTGCTTTAAGTGCAGTTCCTGTAGACACAATATTTTGTTGAATGTTCATGCTTCAGTTCCTATTACTCCAGTAAAAAGTTATTCATGCTCACTTTCTAAGTGATACTTAATGTTAAATATTTCTCTTCGAAGCATCCTAAACCTAAAAGTAAAATAAAATAAAATAAAGAAAAAGAAGATAAAATACTTCCCATCCTGGGCAGAGACATCACCATTCTTAGATTCAACCCACCATGAGTGTTTCCAGGACCTGAATTTGCTGGTGAACAAACAACACACCAGCAAAGCACCCTGACTGCCCACAGCCCTCTCTGGGTGAGCCAGGCAACCTCTTGATCTCCTGACCCAGGAGAATAAGCTGCCAGCCTTTAAAAACCCTCAAGATGCAGCTTATTTTGCCTGAAGCTGGTTTTTCTCTGGAGGTGTGCTGCAACTGGTGCTGGGGGCAGGGTGGCATCGAGGCTGGGTTAGTAAATGCTCCTGTGGCAGGAATAGAATAAATTTCTTGGGTTTTTAAAGACAAGTGCCTGCAGCTGGTGACCTGCAGCTCAGACAGGGCAGTGGGTTTGTCCCAGCTGAGAACATGCAGGTGTCTGGGCAAGGTGCAGTGGGTATGGAGTCAGAAATTGCAGTCAGCTCCCAGAAAAGGCAGGACAGGAAATCTGATGGGTTCAGAACACATGGAGCCTCCTGACCACACACAAACCTCCTCCTCCACTTGTGCACAGCAGGTCTGAGGCATCCAGGGTGCATTCAGTGCATTCACCACGAGCTGCATGTACAGCTTGAAGGTGGCCAGGCTGGACTGGGGTCTGGGGATGCTGTCAGCACTCTGCAGGACCCTGTGAGAGACTGCACGTGAACTGCAGAGACCTTCCCACGTGTTCCTGGAAACTGTGAAGAAACCTGGCTGTTGCCAAAACTCTGCATTTCGGGGAGGGGTGGCAAGAGGCTGATAAGAAACTGTTTTATTGACAGTTCAGCAAAAATCCCAGGGGGAATGATAACCAGGGAGGAGTTTGTTCTGTCTGGTTTGGCAATGAGTTTTGGCTAAAACAAGGACTGTTAACCTATAAAGTTGTGTAGGCCCAGGACAGAGTGACAACTTGTTTCCTCGTGCTTTCTTCCTCTGGCACACTGGAGTTTCTGGCTTTTCACTGGGAATTTCAGGTGTTGGGAACAGCCCTGACCCTGCACTGCATGGTGGTGACATGCAGGGGCAACACTGGAGAGCTGAGTGCTGCTCACAGGATTGGTGGGGCTGGCCTGGGTGGCCCCAGAGTTCTTCCCATCCTGTTCTGGGTGGAATCTTCTGCTTTGAACCACTGCTTTGACCCACTAGCTGAAGGATGAGCATTTGTGCTGCTCTGATGTGGGAAACAGGATGAAAATTCACTCTTTCCTGATCTCTCTATGCCTGATTGTGCAACATGCTTGTGTCTGCCAGGTCAGAGAAGGATCTTTTCATGGAGAGCTGGTATCTGGTGGCATTTGTTGTCAAGGACAAAGTCAGAGGGAGGAGTGGGAGTCATTTTTAGGTGTGGAAAGGTGATGTGGACATTGCCTCAATGCTTGCACTGGTGCTTTAACAGAGCAAACCCTGTGTTTCAGTGATGTCTGTGGGGAGTGTGTTTGGTTTGTGACACTGGCACACACCATACATAGCTGAAGGGAGCTCCCATACCCACTTGAATCATAAACATGAGCTGCAGGGGATTTGCATCTAATGTATTTTTCTTGGCACAAACAGCACCTCCCCACCCCCAGCATCCGAATAATCCATCCCCTATCAGCTTTTGCCATAATATGTAATGCAGATCAGCATTCCCATCAGGGAAGCCTGAACACTTTTATAAGCAATTTCATAAAGAGGTGCTTCTCTGAGCCCACAAAAAGCAGAATCTGGAACAGGAGATACTACACAGTGATGAATCCATCCACAACCAGCACCATATTTGGGAAATTTTGAGTCTTTTTCTGTCTCACCTATTGCAAATCTCTGTGTCTTATCAGTTGCTCCAAACAGTGTCCAGATTTCTTTTGTAAATAATTTTTAATTCACAGCCATCACTATGTGACTGTTAATGACACTATCCACATGACATTTTTTACATTTACCAGCAGTTTGATACATATATATATTCTGGTGGAAAAAATAGTTGAGCAGCCAAGCAAAGCACAAAGATTAAAATGTTGTTTTAAGACTATTGGGGCACAACAGGAATGGAAGAAATTTTGGTGGGAGAAAGAGAGAAATCCCAGTTGATATTTTGGGGCAAAGAGTTGGGGCCATGACTGTGGTTTCTGCTGTTTTCTGCCAGCTGGGAAACCCTCTCCTTTTCCCTGGGTGCAGCTTTTCCTCAAACACTGTGACTGCAATGTTTTCCCAGGGTTTTGCATGGAAGGCAGGAGCCATGGAGCAGTGCTGGGGAGGCAGTGCTGTTGCTGCACCCCTTCCCCAGCTGATGGGGTGCCCTGGTCTGGGATGGAGCATTATCCCCATCTCAACCTGCAGGGACTTGCCAGCAGTGCTGAACCCACAGGAAAACCAGACCTTGCCAAGGGCTGAGTGCAGCAAGAGCCCTCCCTGAAGTTCATTCCTGGGCTGACCTCAGCAGGAAGGTGGCCCACAGCAAGGAAGTGTGTGTGGGAGAGCAGGCAGGGAAGGGAAGCATAGCCATGAGGAAGGGGAGAGGCTGGGGTGGAGTATCCATGGTCATCAAAAGGAAAAGCAGTGGGTACTGAGGCTGGGCTGGATCCTCCAAAAGCTGGGGGAAGGCTTTTGCAATCCAGGAGAAAGAGCAATCAAGAGCTGGCAGAAGTGTTTGTTCAAGCCGTGCTTCTTTGATGCTGCTGTGGCCAAAGTACATTGAAAAGAAAATCCCTGTTTAAAAGAAAATAAAGGGCTTAACAGAGCATATCAATTGTATAATGACAATACTTATAAAACCATCTGCTGGCCTCCCATGCCTCACTTAGTCACGAGCAATTACTTGGTGCATTTTACTCTCTAGAGAGCAAGAAGCTCCCTGCAGAAAGCAAACTCAGAGCTGCTTCTGGGGAGAAGCTGCTGTGAAGTGAAGCAACATCCCAGTTGCTGAAAGCCCTGCTGTAAGCCAGCACAACAAGGAAAAAGAGCATTTCACTCAGCTTTTCCTCCTGGGAACCATTTTGGAGGAAGCCTTCACCACGAAGCCAGAGTGTGCCCCCAGGTCTGGTCCTCTCTTTTTAAATGTCACCCCAGGCTTTGCAGTGGGCTTGGGTAAGCTCAGCCAAGTCTGGCATGGCAGGAATTCCTTAAAAAATGATCTGCATGCTCCCCTTGAGCCTCCTCATGCTTGTGCTCCCCCTCCCTGGGGAGGCAGGAGGACTTTGTGAGGCTGCCCTGGGCCAGACAGACTGAAGCAGCCCCATGGGGGTGATTGATGGGCACTGTGGTGGTGAGAGCACTGAAAATAATCCCAACACATGTTTCCCAGTAGCACCTGGCAGCCAACCAGAAGACAGCACTAGCATTTCCTAAATACTGGAAAAATGACTGTCACTGCAGATGCCTTGCTAAATATAACCCCAGTGATGTGGCAGCCTGTGAAAGGCTGGAGAGGGGCAGTACCCAGGACATGGGTACAGCTCTGGTCCCATCTGAGCCCTGGCTGCCATCCCTGCCCTGCAGGATCTCCAGCACTGCTCGTGGAACAGGCTTTGAAGCCACAGACCTGATGAGGAAATGTCACTCAAGGCATAGGTGCCAATAAGATACTGGAAATTAGAAATACAGAGCAGATTCAGCAAAGCAGGCTCTTCCTGCCCATGGGTGGGAGGATGATTTAGGATGCCTCCCCATGTTTGGTCTCTCTGGGAGGGTTTTTTCCTTCTCTGAGGCCAGGCACTTGGGCCATGGGGTCCCCTATGGTGCTTGCATAGGACCCAGGCCAGGCACTATGTGTAGCACCCAGCTGAGAGCTGGGCAGCTTGCACACCTCAAATTTCCTGGCTCTTGTGAGTGTTTCACAAAGTGCTACCCAGTGCTGGAGCAGTGGAATACAGTGTCTAATTTTTAAAGGAGGTGGGGATTACCCTCCCCAGAGTGCCCCTCTCCCTTTGCCCCTGCCCTCCCCACAAGGATTTCTTTACCAGCAGAGCCCAGTGGCTCCTTGGGTGACAGCACTGCCAAGCATCCATCCTGGGAGCTGCTCTGTCCTGTGGTACAGGACAAGCCAAGGGGCAGCACTGCCAGTGTTTGCTTTAGCAGCCTGCTGGCCACCACATGCATCCAAATACGTGGTTGTGACTCTGATACCTGAGTCTCCTTTCCCCAGGCTGCCTTTTGTAGGAGGGAGCAGAGTTGAAGGGACCTCTTGGGTCATTTGTGAAATCTGGGCTCTGGTCCAAGCCCTGGCCAAGGTGTTTCATGCTTCTGAGACTCAGAGGTACCACTTTAACAGCCAAAATGTTAAATAACATGCCTAGGTTTGTGCCCCTAAGACAGAAGAGTTTGTTTGCAGAGGTGTCATTTGCTCTCCAGCCTGCTGCCATCCCCCAGCAAGAAGTGTCAGCCCTGGGCTGCCCAGCTGCAGACACAGCCCTAAGGAGCTGTGCCATGAGCCCTGCCAGGTGAGAGCCAAGGGGCAGAAATGAGAATTTGAAATGAATGGTGTTTTTATTTGCTGCTTACTCCATCCATGGTTTCATGACAAGAAAGGAGGAGGAGAGCCTTCCAGTGCGGGAGCACAGAAAGCCCCAGTAAGGAGGAGATTCTGGCCAAGAGATGAAAGACCTGGTGAGGCTGCAGAGCAAGGTGGTCACTGCAAAATGTCCAATCTGCCTTCATCTAATTCACAGAGCAATGGAGCACTGAAAGCATCACAACTCTGCTTTTGCCTGACTTGCTTGTGTCCCCAGCAGGGTGTTCTCCTGGTACCTGTGCTTGATAAAGCTCATGGCATCCTTCCAGAGATGTGCTAGCAGTGTTCTAAAATGTGAAAAATGCCACAAACAAAGAAAAAAAAATTTAAGTCTTTTCCTGGTTTTGTACTCTAGGAAATTATGGAAATGTCTTTTGGCCTCGGTTTAATTTCAGCAATGCAGAAGGAACAACTCAGTGGGAGATCTGTTTTTCTGGATTTGGCCTTGTCACAGAATCACAGAATCTGAGCTGTGTGAAGCTGCAAGTCACCTTTTTACATCTTTTGTTAATGATCAGATTATTAAAAAAAAAAAAAAAGAGAGAGCAGAATAGAATGAAAATATAAACTCTGGGCTATGTACTTTCTATATGTTTGCAGAGTGTATGATAGAGCAAGCTCAGGGATCCTGAAAACTTATCACCAGAAAGTTAACAAAGGAAGGCAACTGCAGAAGTCCATCTCCAGTTCATCACCTAAAATACTGGAAGAGGGTAATTTTGGAAACCATTACCTGAAGCTGCCATCTTTTAGATGCAGCTCCCCATATGCAGTTCTGACCACTCTTTGGAAATTCTCACTTGTCCCTTTTTTAAATGATCCAGGCTTCAGCCCATGGAGGTGAACAATTAATTTCCAGCCCAAGGGGCACAGGGTTTCAGACTTGCAGGTGTTCTCTCTAACAGGAGCTGTCATAGGAACGGTTCCTACAGCAGAGTAGGTAAACAAACGGATATAGAACACAGTCCTCCAAAGGACAGCTGGTGAGAAAAGCTCCAAGGGCAGAAGTGTCATTTAAACAAAAATAGCTAATTTGGGATCTCCTGTGCAGGATCCTTATGAGTTGCCAGTGTTTGACCATATTTGAACATATGGTTATGGCTGATCCATTTTTGTCTCCAGCGTTATCTGTACAACCCAGAATGCAGCACGTGAATTTTTGGATGCAATGAAGTGGGCAAAAGCAATTTCAATACAGGGATGTGCAGCTTCATAAGCACCTCCTGAACGTTTGGGTTTCCTTTTTTGCTGTGTGCTTCCCTCCAGCCTGGCTGTCTGTGCCCACCTGTTGCCTCTGCTCTTATGTTTCGACTGTGAGTGCTTTGGGATGGGAAGAGTTATCTTCATGTGGGGCACTTGTGCAGGGTCTTAAAGCACTGACATCATATGTAATGGGCTCCTGCACTGTGGGAAGATTTAGGAGCTTTTTGGATTGATAAACCTGTAAAGCTCTGTAGGTATGTAGAAAATCCTGGGCTCACACACAGGTGCAGACTGCCTGGAGTGGCATTCCCTGGAGGATGGGAAGTCTTGGGGTGTGACCAGGGGGCTGCTGAGCCATCTGCATCCCAGCTGGAGGAAGGGACACATCCTGACCACTGTAACATCTCCTGCCTGTCCCAGGGCTCAGCTCCAGTCCATCCCTGGAGTGGGTGTGGTGCTCTGGGCAGGGTCTCAGTATGGGGCAGCAAGGGGCTGTGGTGTGTGGAGACAGCAGCTCCTGATCCAGAGAGGACAGTGGGGCTTCTGGGAGTGAAGAACTCAGCTGAAGTGTTGAAAGAACTCAGTTGAGTGATGAAATTCTGTCCTCTCCCCAGCATGCCATAGGGTAAATCACCCTCTCAGGGCTTTGCTCCCATGCTCATGTCTGTCCAGAGATATCTGTTTCACACCCATGTTTATGGCATGTGGTGGGGTTGGACTCGATCCTTGCAGGTCCCTTTAACCTCAGGAGATTGTCTGGTGGAGCAATGGGCACAGAAATGGGTCTTTCAGCCCACCTTTCTGGCTCCTCCCTGCCTCCTGCACAGCTGTCCTGCAGGCAATGGGAGCAGAAGTCTCCTGGCAAATCAGCTGGTCTGGGCTCTTTGAGATTCATCACTGCAAATCTCACATCCTGCAGGGAGATTTCCCAGGGTTCCCTCTCCCTCACTTCAGCATTAGGATGTTCTCAGGTGGTTTTGGTGAGCAATTCTCCATGACTGAGACTCACAGCTCTGGGTGTCTCTGCTCCATCTCCCCTCCAGTGGCATGCTGGTTCCTGAGAGGAATTAGAGGGCATAAAGCAAAACCAGCTGACAAAGAAGCTCCCTTTATCTTCAGATTCATCTTCTTTAGGAATGCCCAATCTGTATCTTCTTTTGCATTCAAGTTTTAGTGAAGCTAACAGGCACCTCAGGATCCATTAGGACTTTAATATTCGTACAGTTTCCTAATTACTTGCTTCCCAGTGCCTTCTCTTCCTGCCAGAAGATGGAAATGTTCCTTGCCTAGAGCCAGATTCCTCCAGCTGCCTGACTAATTTTCCTACAAATTTTGCAGCCAAAGCAGTTGGCTGGTAGACCTGTTCAACACTTCAATTGTACCTAGGGTGAAATCCATCTCCCTAGCTCCAGGTGCCTCCATCTATCTGGTTGCCATCTAACCTGCTGTTGTCTTTTTAGAATCAATGGCCTCAAGAAGGATCTATCTCATGATGAAATGGGTGCCCAGAACAATTACAGCCATCCTTTAGTCTGTGTTACAGGGCTCTGGAGGGAGCTTGGATAAGACATCAGTGGTGTGAACAACTAAAATGCTGTGAGGTGAATCCTACTCTCATGCCACAAGTGAAGTTCTCTGGTAATTAAAACTGCTTAAAAAAACATAAGGAATTATGAAAACTCCCCAGCTGCACTGAGAAAAGTCATCAGAAGACCTGCCTTCTTCCTTGTTGCTCTGACTGAAAAGTTCCTATTTCCTCCTGTTTCCAAACACCCTCTTGAACCTCCCAATTCCACTGGCAGCCCCAAGAAATTTATTTGGAGTTTCTGTATCCATTTTCTGGGGGTATGCACACAGATTGTTATCTTATCTGTAATGAACTGTCTCTTTCTCTAGCAGAACTGCAGGTTTGGATGCCTGAAACAGCAGCTTTTAAGGTCTGTAGCTGTCAATTTGGGGCAGGTTGATGAGATGTGCCTGTGCTTTGCACACCCACATCCACACCAGGACAAACACAGGCAAAAAGGGCATCAAAGAATCACAGAATGCTTTGGGGTGGAAGGAACCTTAAAGTTAATTCAGCTCCAACTCCCCAGCCATGGGCAGGGACACTTCCACTATCCCAGGCTGCTCAGAGCCCCATCCAGCCTGGCTTTGAACAATCCCAGGGATGGGGCAGCCTCAGCTGCTCAGGGCACCCTGTACCACTGCCTCAGCACCCTCACAGGTTAGAATTTCTTTCTGAAATCTAGTCTAAACCTGCCCTCTGTCAGCTCAATGCCATTCTCCCTTATCCCCCTTTTCCTACCACTCCATATCCTAGTTTCTCCTGTAAGCCTCCAGGTGGGGAGGAGAGAAAACTTCACTTTGGTGGTGAATCCTGCATTTTCAGTCTTCTCAGTGTCTATAAAACCTTGTAGAGTCTTTAATTTAGTGGGACTTTGGCACATGTTAAAAGACAGCCATCTAGTGAACCTCCCTCCTGAATGAGACACTAAACACCAGGACCCTTTGAATGCAGCATTAGTGTTTATTTCAGGTCTTCAGGTTATGCTCTTGCTATATGGCTGCCCAATGGGCTGGAGACTGTGAGTCTGCAGATGCACATGTGCACAGACACACAACTGGTCCCCAAACTATCAATCACAGCACTAAAAAAGAAAGTTCCATATCTGCTAAGGCACCCAGCTGAAGAGAAAAAAAATAAAGAAGAAGAAAGAAAAAAAGGAGAAAAAAAAAAAAAAGAAAAAAAAAAAAAAAAAAAAAAAAAGCACAGAAGTGGCTAGAGAACTGTCCAGAAGTAATAAGTGAAGTTTCTAAGCTAAGTTTGAGGACTAGCTGCAACTTGCCACACAGGAAAAAACAGAAGACAAAAGCACCATTATGCTTTCTTAAAAATGTAAGAGTACAGCACACACATTCCCTGACAAGGTCATTAAACATGGGTTCAGAGACCCAGAGCAGCATATGCCCGGGCACAATGGGTGTTTACTCTCTGATTCAGCGAGGTGCTGGTATGCACAGGGGTTACTGTCGCCTGAAGAATATCATTTTTGGCCCTGTGTGGATCATAACTGCTTGGTTTGGTTAGTGCACAGAAATGCAGTTAAACCCTCCCCTTCAGATATCTAATTTGTTTGGAATGACAGGCATGTCCTGACTAAAAATTAATTCTGCCAGGTGATATAACTTGTTTGAATTCGCAGGAATTTGCCATTTGGAAAAAGGAAAAAGGAAAGACATTTAATTAGGGATGGAGCTAAAGTAGCTAATTTGATCTTTCTATTGAAAAAAAAAAAATAAATTACAGGTTAAATATGAAGTGTGCTCTGGGTGAAGCATGCTCCCTGCTTGCAGGTATGCTTTGATGAGGCTTCTCCTGCTAAGAAACACAGAGCACCTTTCTGTCGAAGCAATAACTTTATTTTGCTGTTTGTTGTCTTCCTGCCTCTGACTCTGAGCAGATGGCCCAGCCATGCCAGGTGTTTATCCAGGGGGCTTCACTCTGGCACTGGGCTCTTTGTGGCATGTGGCACAGCACCCACAAGGAGGGGAAAGGCAAAGCTGGTTGCTTTGCATAGGAGCTCCCCCAGCTCCCCAGAGCTCCCCACCCCATGCACTGCCTCAGCTCAGCCTGTCCCCTCACCTTCCCAGGCGAAGGACCCTCCCTGCTCCCTTCCTTTCCCCTGGAGCTGGGCAATAATCCCTTTTACCCACAGTGTTTTGTCACACCAAAACCCTGTGGCACAGCTCCTGTGACAGAAGGGGTGTGCTGGGGAGTTAGAGGCAGTGGGCACAGTGGTCAGGGCTGGCCCAAGCATGGCCATGACACCACTGCCCACAGCTCTGCTGTGCCCTGGAGAGCCCCAGGGCAGCCTCAATGGAGCATCTGTGCTTGCCACATCCTCAGGGATATCTCAGCCCCTGCCCAGATGCAGAACGAGCCAGATTGGTTTGACCTCCTGCCCACAGACACACAGGAAAATTTCCTGTTGGCTTCCAGCACTGCAGATCACAAAGGACATATCCCAGAGCAATGGCTTTTGGGCTCCCTCCTCCTCAGGGAGGTCTGGGACTCCATCACTCCTTCTGTCTCCAGGTTTCATGATTCAAGAGCACTTGGTCACCTTCCCACACTGGAGAGCTTCAAATGCAGATGGGTTCAGACTCACCCTTCCCCTGGCCATGAGAAGATGGTCTAGACCACTAAAACCACATTTTCTGGAAGTAGGTTCTCAGATGCTGTCACTTCCTGACAGGGCTCTTTGTCTTTTATCAGGAGGAACAAAATCAGAAATAAAAGCTAATTATTTACTGGAGGGAGATTTTTTTTTGTTTAAATCTTTTCTCTTTTCTCATTAGTGTCCTTCCAGTTTATTACTCATCTGTGGCTTTTTTACAAGTTGTCTCTCAGGTGAGGCTCAGTGAAGTGGTGTTACATTCCATACATGTAGGGGCTTAGCTGCAGTTTCATTGTGTATTCAACCCTGTAATTAAGACTCAGATGGAAGACTTTATGCCTCTAAAGCAAAGAAATTCTAGGTTTCTTGGCAAAACATTTGGCTGAGTACATAGAGAGCACCTTAAGTACTTAAATGGTCTCTACGTGAGGAAACCTGATGCCAGAAATGATGTACCTTCCAGGCAGGCAGTTGGGAAAAGGCAAACAAACCAGCACTAAAACGCTTGATGTCTCCAGGTACATTCTTCCTGAGTATTATTTTTTTCTTGGAAGATGCTCTGTGGAAGGAATTGTGTTCTCAAAACTGACTTGTTGCTGGCACTGGATTAATGTGAGCCAGATTAGGTGTGGGAGTCAGCAAAAAGCACCCGGCTGGTTCTCAATAAATGATGAGGGACTCGACTGTCACCTCTAACCTGATCAGTGCAGCGCTGCTGTGGGTGCCTACAGCCAGGAATGCCCTGTGGGAGGAAGCCAGCACCTCTCTGAGAGCATGTCCATGCAGGTTGCAGTGCCTGGTCCCTCCAAGTGGAAGGAGGGCTGCATGGCAGGGTGGGTGTATCAGGGACTGTGGGGTGTTGGCATGGAGGGCTTTACCCAGAGAAAACCCCCACAAAAAAAGGGGAAGTGTGTCTCCTTCAGCCCAAATCTCTGCATGGGACAGCCAAGGGCTGTGCTCCTGCCTGGGGATGGGCTGGGGCAGTCACAGGGGGGAGGAGATGCTCTGCTCTTGCTGGTGGGGTTTTCACCTGGACATGCACTCATCATCTTCCCCTGCCTCTCCTCTCTGTTTGCCACCCTGCAGCCTTCCTGCATCCTCCAGGGCCTGCTGGTGTGCACACACTGCTGGAAGAAAGGCTTTGGAGATGAGGGTCAGCAGAGCAGCCCTGTGACCCACCTCTCCATAAACCTGCTCCTTTATTTGCTGTCTCCTGCTGGAAGGCAGTGCACACAGTGCAGACTGAGAAGCTGGAATTGTTAGCTAGAAAGGAGAATACAGTCCTCAGACTCAGGAGCATCACCCACCTTGTGCTCACATTCCTGGGCAGAGCAACAAGGGCTCACAGCCTTAGAAGACACCACTGGGACAATAAAAGGCAGCAAGAATATTAATGCTGACAGTAATGGTGTCTGGTTCACACAGATCTTCTGCCAGCAGTTGGTCTCAAAATACCACAAAAAGAGATCAATAAGTTTTTTTTTAATAGATGGAGAAGCAGTGGCACAGAGCAGTGACCTTGTCACTATCATCCAGCTGGCTGCCAGCACAGCCAGAACAGAATCAAATTCTTAGCCCATGCTTTCCTCAGCCTAAAACCAACTCAGCTTTGCCAATTTGACTTTCCACAGTGACATTCTAAAATCTGGCAGAGAAAGGTCCTTGTATCCTCCACTCACCTCCCCTGTGTTTGGAGCCTATCAAATGCTAAATGAAACAGCAAAACCAGAGCAATAAAGATTTCTATCAATGGGGACCTCCCACTGCACAAGGAATGTATTTAGTTTGACCTTCAAAAGTAAGCATTTTGCCAAAAGTCTGCCCGAGTTTTTTAGGGATATCTGTGCTTCTTTCAAGGAGATGGTCTGCATATCAGATGAGCCAGAATTTTTTGGGATGTGCAAATTACAATAGCTTTTTTTTTTTTTTTGGTTAGTAGGCATCAGAGTAAATAACTATAAGCCCTACATGGAGCATCTTGTTGAGGCATACAATGTATATGCTCCAGGGCTCAAATATTTTCCACACCCTCCTCTTTGATTTTTTTTTTAATGGAATATGCAAATCGTGCATGTTTCAGCTGGGATTGTCTCCCTTTGATCTGACTGTTCTCTATCCTGGAATTTCTTGCAGCAGGGAGAAACTGAGCTGAGATGTGCAGCTACAGGGAATTTCACCCTGCACTTTCTCCAAGCCTGGGAGCAGCAAACTCACTACAGAGACACTGGAGGCAAGAGGTTTGGAATAAAGTCCCTGCAAAGGAAAGGCCAGAGAGCACAGCTCCAGGCCCTTGCAAAGGATGAGCTAAAGGGTTTGGGTACCATCCATGGGAGGATTCACCAACAAAAAGCCATGGTTCCCTTTGAACTGCAGTACCTGCTCACAGCATGGGGTGGTAGAGGCACTGATGGCAGGACACCATGTGTGCAGCACTTGGCTCTCCTGCCCAAGCCAAGACCTGCACCAGTCAAACCCCTGTCAGCACCTGCTCTCAGTGCTGTTATATGTGTGCTATGTTAATGGCTCAGTTTGCTGCCTTTGCCCAGCACACTTGGCCCCACAGGGTCTTAAAATAATCCAGGGTGGGAACTGGCCCATGGTGGCACCTTCAGGTGTCCTGCTCAGCAGGGCAGGAGCTGCTCCATCCATGAGTGAGTCACAGGAAAATGGTTTTGGGAAGCATAGCTGGGGAAAGGCTGGGGTGAGAGCCACCTGCAGCCAGCCAGGAGGGCAGGGCTACAGAGGAGAGGTCAGCTGGAGCAAGGAGCAGTGCCTTGGCTACGCTGCCAAAACAGCCCTGCCAGGAACTGAGTTACTGCCTTTGTGCAAACAGCACAGCCACGCCACCATCCCAGCTCTGATGGGGCTGATAGGGCTGCAGGGAAAACAGAGCAGAGAAAGCAACAGATGGTGATGTGGCTGAGCTGGCTGGGTGAAACCTCTCCTGCTCCCGCTGCAGCCTGGGGAAGTTTTGCCTCTGACACAGCCATGGCAGGAGTGGAGCTCAGGGGATTGGGCTGGAGGGGTGTTTTGGCACACAGGGAATGTGTGATGAGGGGACATACCCAGGATGACCATCCACCACTATTCCAGGCTGTGCTGCAGCAAACCAAGCAGGTTCAGGAATCTAGAAGTTTTCAGAGATAACCATTTGAGCAGTCTGCAGAAAAATCTACTTATACTAGGGAAATGAAGGAGGGAAGGGGGGAGGAGGGACGATGCCCTTCCTGAATTTGGAAAGCATTCCTGTTTATTTCTACTTGCCTGTGGGGGAGAGGGAAGCTCAGTGAATCATCCCAGCCACATAAAGAGCTCAACTAAGATTTTACCTGAGCAAGAAGAAAGCATTTTCATGGCTCATAAATGCTTATTGATTTGTCCTTTTCTATTTGTGTGCCTCTGCATTTCCGGGAGCACAAGTGGAAAGAAAACATCCCTGAAAAAACTCACAACCCTATTAGCCAAGGTCTGACCCTCAGCCCCCTGACAGAGATGCAGCCCCTTGCCTCCAGCAAGGGGTTTGGTCCATCCTCTGCTGACAAAAACAAACCAGCCCTGTCATGTGGAGCCCTGGCCTGCAGCAGTGCCTCCTGTGCTCCCCACTGCCTCTGCCCTGCACACATTTACCTTTCAGGCAAGTGCAGGACACTGCCAGGGGTCAGCTGGGGGGTAGCCAAGAGTTTGGCCTGCAGTGTCTTGGGGCTTATCAATGGGCTGTTGTTCAGCTTGGGATTCCTGAGCTCCTTAGTCACATCTTTGCAGGTAACTATAAATCACCTTCTGCAGAACCTGGTGTTTTGCAATACTTGTTCTCTGCAATTTTGCTTCTTCCACAAGAGTGGCCATTTTTGCTCTGCTTCAGACAGGCCTTCCAGTTACAGGCTCTGGGTACACAAAAAATTAGTTGGGCTGATTCTGCTTCCTTGCTGAAGTTATTAAATTTCATTAAAAGCAGCTAGAAACACATAAGTTTCTCTACGCTCTTGTTTTTCCATGTAAGGAATAGTTGCCAGTGGGCTGGAAAATTGGCAAAAGCATCCATAAAAGCATCACTAAACAGGCTCAGGGAAAGGCTGGGTGAGATTGCATACCTGTCCAAATGTACATGTGTGGTCCAGGCCTTTCCCTCAGGTGGGCTCAGTGGTGCTTGCTGGTTGAAGCCCCCCTGCTGCTGCTGTGACACTGATCAGTGGTGCAGAAGGTGACCAGGTGACTTCTGGGGTCTCCCTTTCACCCCACATCAGATCCCATCCACCTCTGTGGGTGATGGAGTCCCAGAGGGCAAACCCTGCATCCACACTGTCCCCCTGTACCTCACTGTGCAGATTGGCTGGCAGCAGGGCTGCACAGCCAGATGTGTGTCCAGGCAGTTTCAGCAGCTCTAGGAGTGCTGTGGCCATGGGAGGGGCCCTGCCACCATTCCCACAGGTGCTTGGGGACCCAGGGGATGTGCCAGCCAGCCATGGTGTCCAGCAGCTTTGGGTGACAGCAGTGCCACACCATGTCTGTGGGCTTGGCTTTGGGGCAGCTCATCCAATGGCAAAGTATTCCTTCAGCACTGAGCACATTAGGGCAGAAACAAGTGTATTGCAGACTTTAACATTTACTGCCTCATTTTTCTTTCTACAGATTGGCGAAAACCCTGGAAAACCCCCACAGCACTGCAGCACACCATCAGCATGGCTGTCATGTCTCTGTCTGCTCTGCCCGTGGGACCAGCTGCCGAGGCTGGATTTATTTCTAAATTTATTTCTAAATTTGTTTTTTATTACGGGGATGGTTTTGACTTTCCCACTTTTCAGGTTGCCGGGCTCGGGCCGGTGTCCCCGGCCCCGTCAATAATGCATGCGGGGCTGGGTGCGCAGCAGCCCGAGCGCAGCTCCGGGTCGGGTTTCTGCCCTCGGGAATTCGACAGATGGAAGCGCTGGGATTCTTTCCATGGCCCTGCTGCCTCCCAGGCCCCCAGGATAGCAGAAGATTATCGAGGGCAGATCCCAGCACCGTCGCAGGCATGGGAGAGGGAGGACCTGTGGCGAGGGTGGTGGGGAGGAAGAGGGGGTGTGAGTCAGTATTTTAATGAAACTGGTGAGGATCAGAACCTTTCCTGTGCCTGGGAAGGCTGTGCACTCATAATCATGTTGCTAATTAAATCTGTTTGGCTTCTTTAAGCTGATTTTCTTTCACTCTCATGATTCAACTAATTAAAAAATTCAGACACAAGACCCCCTCACCTCTACCCCTAAAATGATGCTGGTCTTTCCTTTCCTTTGTTTTTCCTTCACCACATCAGAAGCAATCCTCTGTTCCAAGGGAGTCTGAAGATGATGTCCAATACCTCACCCAGCAGGGATGAGGCCATTATTAGAAGCTCTAGTGCTTCTGCAGAACATTGTGCTGCCACCCCTGAGTCACTGCTGCTTTGGATATCCACTTCTGGAGATGCAGGGACTGGTCCCTAGGACCAGGTTCTTCCCCTGTCCATGCTTTCACATCAGCCCTGTTTGTGCCAGTTGCTCCAGAGGTGTCAGCTTGATGCAGTAGAGGAGGAAAGGGAATTTCAGAAGCTGGTCTGCTGGCAGAGCAATGTGTACCTTATTTCCCTAATCTGTGTTTACTGTGAGAGCTGGAGTCTTCAGAAGAAGGAAAAGGATTAGGAAAAGCAAAAATGCACGTGAGGTCACTGAAAAGAGGAGCAACATAGAGGATGTCACAGCCAAAGCTAAAAAAGATCAGAAAATGCAGCTCATTGGAACAGGTTTATCCTACAAAAACAAATTGTAATTTTCTGTGTCATATGTCTTTGTTTCTTTACACTGAGAAGTATGGATGGGAGCAGCAGCATGCACAGGCCAGGGATATTGGGATTTAAGGATAAAGTGTCATCACATGCTTCAGAATGCACAGTTGAGGCCATCCTGAAACATGGGTTGAAACCACTCATCCCACAGCCCTGAGGCTGCTCCCATCACCTCTCACATTCATTGACTTTGGGGCATGATGGTTTCTGACTTCAGCCCCAATCCCTTCTATATGTGGAAAGACCTGGGCTTTTTCATCCCCAGAAGTCATCTTTCCTTCCAAAAAAACAAAATCCCAGCTACCTTCTGGATTTCATCCCAGACTGAATAGCTGCTTGTTGCAGCAAGTGTTGTCTGCACAGCAGCAAAAATATTTATCTTCATTTTAGAGCAGGAAACATTGCAAAAGCCAAAGCTGGTTATACTTTATGGTCATGTCAGCTGGCTGAAGCAGTCTCACAAAAATAATGCTGCTGTCAGAAATGATTGCTGGGATATGGAAACACCAGAGCATCAGAGACTGTGGAGATTTGGGGACCATCCCACTGCTTCTGCAGCTGCTTGCAGTGGAGAAAGGGCTGAACAGGAGCCCATTACTCAGTGCCAGCAGTGCCAGTGCCTACCTGGGGTGCCCAGTTATGGCTGAGTGAGCACAAGGACAGCAGGTTGCTGCCTAGGCTGAGTGCATTCCCTCAGCCTTCTGCAGCTGCACATTTCACACAGCAACAAAGCTGCTAAATGTGGGTCTTAGACACATCCATAGTGGGAATTCATTCATTTTTGTCCTGGCCAGGACATGCATGATGCTCTGGCAGCTGTGGGAGCTGAGCATGCAGGAGCAGGAGCAGTGATGCTGTGGACACTGGTGTAATCCTGGTGCTCCATGGCCAGCAGAGCTGGGAGGAGAAGGAGGATATGTGCTCAGCCTTCCCATCCTCAGGTCCCAGTGAGTGCTGGGGTGGCAGGGGGGATGTGGTGTGGCACAGCAGGGCTGTTCCAGTGCCCCTGGCTGCAGAGGGACATCACCACAGGGCACGGTGACCTCCCCTCCTCTCCAGGAGGGTACAACATGGAACATCAGGCAGCCACAGCATTTGACTTTATCCCTTCACAAGGCCACTTGGTGGTCTCTGTCAATCCTGGATGACAAGATTTGTAGATGGAAGCCAGCATTTGCTCTGTGTCTCAGTTTGCCTGCTAAAGTGCCTCGAGAGCAGGGACAGAGACAGTCCTGCACCAAAATATGTCACTGCTGGCTGATGCAGCCCAGGCAAGAGACAAGGGGACTTAAGGCAGCTCATGAGAAATATGCCATGAGACTCTCCTTTAAACCTTGCCTTCAGGCTTCTGGACTTAAAAATAACACACACACCGTTGGCCATTTATGTTTAGCTCACTGGGGGCTTTCTTTCCTGCAGGAATGCAAGGATTAGATGGTCTCCTGTGGCTGTGCAGTGACTCCAGCAGGAGTGATCATGTTCTGCTCTGCTAAAGCCAGGGCTGGATTGGCAGCAGTGGTGCAGGAGCAGATGCATGAATGAGATTCCAGCTCTCCCTGCACTGCTGGGCAGGACAGGCTGTGCTCCACCAGGGCTGCCAGCCAAGGGAGGGCTCCAAGGAGAGTGTGGGTGACATTCAGCTCTGTTTTGTAGGCAACAAACCCTCCTGATGGCAACCCCTCCATTTCTGAGGGTCAGACCCAGCTGCCTGGCTGGGCTGCCAGCAGGTTTCAGTGCACTGAAGTGGAAATGACAGCAGGAAAGTGGCTGCAGAGTTTTGTTAATCAAGGAAGTGTTTGGTAGGGAGCTACTTAACAGGATGCAGCAAAATCATTGGAGTAGATAGTATGACACTGGCTGCAATATTGGGATATTAGGTGCTCACAAATCTCAGTATGCCCTCAGAGATGAGCTCTCCTCAATACATCAAAACAGTTTGTGGGGTAAAATGAGCAATGGGTCCAGTGCTGGCTCCTCCCCAGTTTCCTTGACTAAGCATTTTTTTGGCCATGTAACAGTTTTGGGGCTGGTGGGGAAGATAGAAATAAAAGGAGTTTTACTGGGAGAAGCCTAGAATGAGCATCCACACAACCTGAGAGCAGGTTTACATCTCAGAGCACACCTGAGATATGAGCTCTGCCCCACAGCAGAAGAGAGCTGTGTCACAAGGGGACACACTTGTGTCTCCATCCCTTGGGGCACAGATGAGTGGTGGAGCAGTGAACCAGAGCAAGCCTGGCTTGCCTGGGGATTGTCTTGCAGATACAGGGAGGCAAATCTTGCTCAGAAGGAATCTCTTTATCAGGGACAGTGGGGTTGGACCAGGTGCTGTGTGGATGTGCTTTCCCTGGGTGGTGCCAGCCCCTTGTCCTCCCTCAGGAGCAGCCAGCCAGAGGGATGTGGCAGCAGGCACTGCTGAGCTCAGGGCTGTGCCCTTCAGAAAATAATTCCCAGAGGAGCTGGGGAAGTGGTCTAAGCCCAGATAACACATCAGCTCAGGGAATCAGTGCTGCCTGTCAGAGGCTGTGAGATTGCCATCATTTTCTCCTGCAGTTTCAAGCCCTCCTAGTGCCTCCTCCTCATGTCAGTTCACCCATTTTGGGGTCCAGTCAAAACTCCTTCACACTGGTGCCTCTTAACATTTCACCTGCAACAGAGGTGAGAGCTGCTGCTGTTCCTCTGTCACAGCCTCCTGAGGCACTGCCTTTGGCGGCTCTGTCACAGTATCACTGCTGCCCATGGGGAACAGCCTCCTCCTGCTCACTGCACTGCCCTGAGACAAGCAGCCATCCTCCAAACTGCTTCAGCCTCCTGTGATCTTTATGGAGCAATTTGTTATGTTAAGTGTGGGATGTAGAATGGGACACCAGGTCCTTAAAATGTCCTGGCTGGAGAAGGAGCACTGCAAAGGTGAACTTGAGGTGAGAGGAACACATAGCTCAGATGTCAAATGCAGTCCTGAAGAAGTGTTTGGTGATGAAATAAAGATTGGTAAAACTGTTGTGGTGGCTGGTTTGGGAGATCAAGTATTGCCTTCAGGCTAACTGTGAAAATGTGGAGAATCTAAAGGCACAAGGGGCTGGTGAAAGAGAAAAGTGGTGAATGATCATTCATACCAATCTAATAATGCTGGAAATAATTTGAAACAAACTAGAGGTGGAAAACAAAGAGTCAAATAATAAAAAAATAAGAAGGTGGGAAAGCACAACCTGTAGGTATTGCTAATATTTCTTGTCCTGTATGAGAAAAATTTTCTTTGTGGATAATTGGACTCTCCAGCCAAGTAAGAATGTGTAATTGTAATTCATGTGGAGAAGAAATTGTTGGTTGTCATCATTAGTGATAATATATTAGTACTGGATGTTCTGATGAGGGCCCTCTGTGGCCAAGTAAACATGCCTGCCAGGCTTAGCAATAGTCCCTTCCTTTGAGAGAGCACTTAATTACATCTAGAGAGACCTATTGCACCTTCAAACATGATAAATTACCACTGCTAAGCTCCTGACACTAGAGTTGCCTGTCTGCTGAGCAGTGCTAGGGATCAGGAGACTCAGCAGGTGGTTCCTCAGTAAAGGAGAAATCATTGCCACCATCTGAGTCTTCCCTTCATGTGTTTTATTTCCACACCCCTCCTCATCTCCTGAGTCTGAGCTGGCCAAATGGCACACATGATTTTCTTCTCTTCTGACCTCCCAGCCCCTTGCCAAGCAATTCCCAAGAGACAAAACACCAGGAGAAAATCTACCACAACTGTTAGCCCAGCTCTTAGATGAAAGGAGGCAGCTCACCCAGCAGGTGTTCACAGGACCAAGCAACCCATGAAGATTCATGAAAAAGCCTGTGTTCAACCATTCCCCTCAGGTCAGCTGCAGAGGCTTTTACCAGAGAACTTCCACTGCTTCTGGGGGAGCAGATTGTCTCTGTCTCATGAGTCCCTTGCAGAAGCTGGCTTGAAGAACAGCAGAAACCCCTGGTGATCCCTCTGTGTTTATGTAAATCAGCTCTTAATGGGGGGAAAAACAACTTCAGAGTGTTTTTTCTGGTGCCCTTTCTGACTTGCAAAGCTTTACCCAGTGGTCCCTATTAAAACATTCCTGAGGAACCATTGGGGTGGCACTGTTCAGGCAGGCCAGGAGGAGTTCAGAGGAGCAAACCAGCTCTCCTGATGCAAATGAGCCCTCTGAGATTGCTGGAAAGCTCTTTCTTGTGGGCTTTGCTGAATACCATGGTCTGACAGCCCCTGTGTGCTCCTGTGTCCTGGCTGGATGCACACCCTGGCATGATGTGGTGCTGTTGGTCCAGGCTGCAGCCTGGGCACCCAAATTAAATCAGCACAGACTCACTGAGCCTGCAAAAACAAGAGGTTCATGAACCACTTTCAGCTGTAAACTGAGTCACACAGTCAATGCATCTTGCTTGGGCTGCACTTGCCTTGGTTTCATAAAGCTTTTAAAGTTGGGAAAATCTTTTAAGATCATCAAGTCCTACTATTAATCCAGCACTGCCAAGCCCACCACTAAAATGTCCCCAGCTGCCACATCTGCATGTCTTTTAAATCCCTTCAGGGATGGTGACCCCACTGCTTCCCTGGGCAGCCTGTTCCAGTGCCTGACCACTCTAAGTGCACAAATTTCCTCTAATATCCAATCTAAACCTCCCCTGTGCAACATGAGGCCGTGTCCTCTCATCCAATCACTTGTTAAATGGGAGAGGAGACTTTCAGGTAGCTGTAGAGAGCAATAAGGTCCCTCTTTAGCTTTCTTTTCTTCAAGTTGAACCGCCCCAGATTCCTCAGCTGCTCCTCATCAGACTGGAGCTCCAAGTTCACCACTGGTTTAGCCCTGATGGCTTCACTGTAATATAAACATGGTAAGTGTCTGTGTGCTTATATTAGGGCTTGTCTGCTCCTAAAATCAGATCTGATTCCTTCAAGTAACTTAAGGAAAAGGCCAGAGAGGCACAGCCCTGAGCAGGTCTGGAGCTCTCTGCTGCAGTCTGCTGCTGGGACAGCAGCTAAGCACTGTGGAGTGACAGAAACCCCTGTGATCACTTAAAAGGAGAGTGATCATTTCCCTCAACGGCTCAAGGGAAATCAGGCAGGTGAAACCTTGTGAGTAAGGTCCTAATTCATCAAAGTCTTTCCCCACAGGTCAGCATATGGTCTACCCTAAGATACCAACATCAGCCTGATCATGATGTGTCTAATGTTGAGTAAGAGCATTTTCCCAGCTCAGTGCCCAGGCAAATGGACAGAAAAAATGAGAAAACATCACTGAGAGTTCCCCAGCCTTGCCTGTCCATAGCAGGGGCTGCAGTGACAGAGCTTGATCCAGTTTGCCTGGCAGGGTTTTTTCCCCTGGCAGCCAAGCCAGCAAAGCCTCAGCACACACGGAAAGCTGCAGAGAGCTTTTCTGGACTAGGTGCTCAGGCCATAGTGTTTTGGAGCTGCTGGGGGTGTGCTGGACCACCCCAGGGTGCAGTCACAGCATCCCTGGAGGAGCTGGGGAGAGCTGATGAAGAACACTCACTGCTGTGAGCCCCAGCTCCCCTGTGGCACCAGCTGCAGACTGCCTGTGGCAAAGAGCAGCTGCTGCTGTGTGATCTTAGCTGCTTCTTGTCGTACTTTCCACACCGTTCACATCCTGTTCTCTTCTCCCTGGAGCTCCCCTCTCCCTGTCTCTTCCAAGCCTGCCCTGCCAGGATATTTCCACTGGAAATCTCCCTGCTGAGTCCCTGAGTGTGCTCCCTGCCCGGGTGAGGGCACACAGTGAGGTTTGTTTGCCTCAGGGCATCGGGGCTTTGCTGCTGCTTTGCTGCTGCTTGCCTGCACATTCCCTCCTGGGACAACAGTATTGTCTCAAGGAGCAGCTGGCGCAGCTACAGCATCAGGAAACTTGTTTGGTCACGCTGTAATCAGAGCAGGAGCTCCCTTACCTGCAGTGCAGCTCCCCTGCACAGCCATCCTGCCGGTGCTGGACCAGGCACAGCATCCCCAGGCACGGAGCAGGCTGTCCTCCCTGTGCTGGCACCCTGCTCTGCCTCCCTGGCATCCCATCCAAGCACGGAGACAAGGGAGAAGTGCAGGGGAAACCTGTGTGCTCACTGCAGCTCCAAATCTGAGGCCAGCTGCTCCCTTCAAGCACTGCACACAAAAACTGCACCTGGTCATGTTGCAAAGCCCAGGGAAGGGAGTTTTGACTACCATGAGCCTGCCTGGGAGCACCAAAATGTCTTGGCATGGGGCACTTTAGAGCAGCCACCAGCCAGGATCTGCCTGTGTTGCCTCATCCTGCAGCCAGCCTTCCTGTGCTCATGCCATCTGCTCAGGAGAGAGCTTGGAGAAACCTGAGCCAAAGCTTTGGACTGCTTGAGGGATCCAGGATAAGATACAAACTTCACCACAGTGTTTTCTACCCCTCCAAATCCTGCCTGGTGCTGGCTGCCCAGTTTCTGGTCAGGAGTGAAGTGCCAGCTCTGCTCTGTACTGCAGCCCTTGTCACCAGGCAGTGGAACCAGGGGCAGCTGATTAACCCTGGCCATATTTGAAATAATTGCTATGCAAAACAGAGGCACATCAGGCTGGCTAATGCATGCCCTGCTCTCTGGTCAGCTGTCTCCTGGGCAGCCAGGGTTTGGTGGTGCTTCATCTGGACCTCTCCTTTTCCATGTGGAGGGGTTGTGAAGGTGAAAACTCCCACTCTGAGATATGCTCAGTGCTTCCCTGCTGTCAGCTCCGTGCACATGTGACATGATGAGGCAAGAAAATGAAACAGGAGTGAGAATTTCTGGTGGCATTTGAGCAGAAGGAGAGGTTGGTCCTTAGAAACTCTGGGTTCAGGCTTGTTTCTTCACTGCCTCTTCAGAGATGTTTCCAGGTTTTTCCAAGCCTCTTAGAGAAAAAGCTGTTGAGCTCAGCAAATGTATTTCAATGTTTTGCCTCAGACCTTTCTCACCATGAAAATACTGCTATATTCAAAAATACAAACCAGCAGCTGCAGGGACAAAACCAGGGACAAACCAGCAGCTGCAACTTTGTGCTGGGTCCAAGTATGGGCAAACTGACCCAAGACTGTTGCTGTCATAGCACCAATTGTATCTTCCTCCCTTTGGTACCCCTGGGGCTGCTGTGGCTGACAGCACCTTTATGGACCTTCCCCAAATCCAAGAACAGAGTTTTCCATCATGTGAGGACTGCTGTGATTTATTTCAGAGTAACCCACTGAAAGCATGTGGAAGAACTGTCAGGATGGGGAGAGGGGGGCACAGTGCCCTGGACAGAGACTGAAAACAAATGGGGCAGGAGGCTTTAATGCAGAGCTGGGACATTTAAACCTTACACATGCAAGGAATAAACCTTAGGTTCAGCAAAGCAAGCTGCTGGCTTCAGGTTTGGGCTGCAGAATTGAACCCAGTAAAGCAAGTAAAATATTGCAGAGCAGCAGGCAAAGACTGTCATGGAAAGGAAAGCACCACTGCTTGTTTGCTTTCCTCTCAGTGTACTGCAAGGAGCATCAGCATCCCATGCATTGCCAGCATCCACAGGTCCATTTGTCTATTATTTCACAATAAAGCACATCAGCCCTTGCCCTGATGGAAACTCTGTTTGCTCTTGGATTTAGGGGCAGAGGCACTGGGGGCTGCTGGGCTGAGATTGGATGTGTTTGCACATTCCCTCCCTGGTGGGATTGAGTCCCTGTCAGCCTGGTGATGGATGCACTGCTGAGCAGTGTATCTGATAACCACAATCATTAACTGAGTTGTTGGAGGGTCAGGGGGTGGAGGGCCAAGCACCAGCCCTGCTCCAGCTTTTATGAGATTCCTTTGTGGCACTGTGTGTGAGCACAAGCCCTGTGGCAGGGACAGCCACTGCCAGGCCCTGTGGGGTGGCCAGGGGGACAAGCTGAGCAAGGGATGAACTGTTTGCACCAGGATGGGGAGAAGCTTGCAGGGCTTGGGTCCCTCAGGCACTGGATCTGTCCTGTCTCTGGGAATGAATGCAGGGTTTCCCACACTCACATCTTCGTTTGCCTTTCCTTTCTGCAGAAGGAGGAAGGCGCTGTGGTTGAACTGGCTCCACTCCTGTTCTTCACTGCCCTCCCCCTCCTCCTCCTCTGGAAAGGTCATTCATGGGCCTCTCCTCACTTTATCAGGGCCTCCCTGCAATTCCTTTCTCTCACACACATGCCCAGGATCCTTTCTGGAGAATTGCCCTCCACTGACTTACTGTGATGCACAAACACGTGCAGATCCCAGGGAGGCAGTTACTTTCCCAGGCAGATGTCTCCAAGTGTTAAAAAAATAATCAGCTGCAAGCTGGGATGCTCCTATTCATCCTGCAGGGCAAACTGCAGAGGAAAGAAAGGGATGTGCCTGTCCCCTGGCTCTTTATGGAGGGTCTGTTTCTTAAGAGGCTATTGAACCAGATTCAATGCACCACTGAGGCATCCAAGAGGGGATTTAGGGACTTAAAATTTGCCTGTGGGCACCAATGCACACTTTGTGAACAAATGGCTGGGATCCTGAAAAGGTTATCAGGCTGACAAAGGAGGGGGAAGAAGCAATCAACTCACATTGGGGCAGAAAAGAGAGAATTAGAATAGGACAATATGGCAGCAGGATGCTCAGGTGGGCCCAAGACTGAGAGAAAAAACCCTGTGATGAAATTCCTGAGCAGACACAAGTGCTGCCCAGCAGCCTGGGGAAATACACTGGAAAAAGTGCAGAGGGAAAATGTGTGATATTAAGTACATCCACTTCAGTGACTAAAAATACTTTTGCTCATTCTTCAGTGTCACAAGAAGACATTTTTGTCATAGCTTATTTAGACAGCTGCCTGCAAATAATCAGGTTGAGTCCTATTCTGTCAGTAACATTAAAAAAAAAAAAAAAAAAAAAAGAAAATGCCATTCCTTAAATAAATTCAAACTTTCTGTGGGAACATGTAGCTTTCAACCAAAAGTGACTTTGCAGGAAGTTGCACTGGCATTTTCTTGCCAAGGTCAAATATACTCTCAGTCTTTTCTAGGAGCCGTCTTCTTTTCTTTTTCCTTTTTATTTTTTTTAAACAACTTTTCATTAATTTTTAATGCATATTCTATTACAAACAGCAGTGTACTTCAGAAAACACTAAGCCTGGAATAAGGAGCATTGATTGTATTGATGGAAAATGTTCTTCTGACATCTGAAGTCCCACTTGTACCTTTCCAAGGAGATTTCAAACTTTTTAAAAAAAATTTGTTGGGGTTTGGAAACAATATTTCAAACTCAGGTTTCAGAATCACATAAATGTGTGTCCCTCTACCCTGTCAGCAAAGGAAATTCCTGTGCTGTGTAATTTTACTCATTTTTCTCACAGACTGGCCAGGCAGAGGGACAAGGAATGGCAGAGCTGGCAGAAAGCCACTGATGGGCCATGAGGAATGGGAAAGCCTGAGAGAAAAAAAACAATCAACCCCAAATCATGGACATTCTTAAACTAAAAGCCACAGGTATCCAAACTGAGGACACAGGGCTCTTGTCCCTGCTGCAAATTTATCAATATCCACATGACCTATCATCAATATGAGCGCAGAGAGAATTCCTTGGGGAGCATGTGTGAGAGGAGTGGAAGGCAGCAGGGTGCAGAGACCCTGTGAGCATCCCTTGGTGAGGGGGGTGCTGCAGGCAGCACTTTCTCCAAGTTTTGTCCAAAAAGAGCCCCAGGCTGTTTGTGGTCTGGGCTCTGGCTCAGGAGGGCTGTGCCACAGACCTGTGGCTGTATTAACCCTGCTGCCTGCTGACCTTTGACAACCTGGCTGCAGTCCCTGGGGAGGTGCAGGCAGAAATGGAAGCAGGAGATGGCTGGAGGGGGAACCAGGGGATATCAATTTTCATGGCACAACACAGTAGGGAGAGAAAACTGCTGAAAAGCAGAATATTCAAAGGTATTTTTCTTCAGTGGATCCACTCCCAGAAATGTCAGACTTCACTGCAGGATGTCCAGCACAGTCACAGACTGGAAGGAAGGAGATTCTGCAAGGAGGATAACAATTAAAGGAGCAGTGCAGGCACACAGGAGAGATCACATCAGAGGGGATCCAGATTCCTGGGCCATGGAACACTTGCCAGACAGGTTCTCTCAATTGCACTTCCAAAATTTGAGGGCTTACCATGAGTACAGTGTCTGCACACCTCAATGACTGCCCATGGCCAGGGCTGGTCCACAGCAGCAGCACAGAGCTGGGGTGCTGGGCAGGCTCTGGGGCCAAAGGCAGGCTGGCCATCCCTCCCTGGCAGCTGTCTCCAGAGCCAGACACAGCCCAGGCCGAGGGAACAAGCCTGGGAACGTTTCTGTGGATGGCAGAAGCCAAGCAGGTGCTCTCAGGAGTTCTCATTAACTCTCCATCCAGAACTCAGCTTCTGGATAAAATGGGGAAGGCAGAAGGAAGGAGCTGCACCACAAGCTGGCCTCATGCAGTAAGTTTTTAACAAATGTTCTTCCCCTGTGCCTTCCTGTCCTGCACAAAGGGCCCCTCAGCTGGGTGGTGTCCCAGCCCCACTGCAGATGTGTGAGCTCCAAATCCTCTGCACTCGACTCCCCCTTTGGGAAACCACTCTGAGGTCACTGGGGAGGATTCAGAACTGTGTCTGACTCAGAGGTGCAGGAGCTGCTGCCATGAGCTTGTTTGTGAGATGACTACACACAGCATCTCTGAGCTGATTAAAGCCACCCAGGCCATTGCTGAAGTGTTTGCTGAATCACCTCTCCCCTTCACCAAGGATGGGTATATTTTTAGTTATTTATTACTCATAGGGAAGACAAGTTTGCCATGTTTGAAAGCCATGGGCTGCTCTGTGGCATCCAAACAGCTTTGCAGGAGAAGGCTGCTTGGTCTCCTGTCCAGATTGAAAGCAACAAATATTAAATGTTTCTTCTTCTGAAGAGCAAAGGATTCACAGCAAGGTAAATGTGAATATTCCTGTGCAAAGATTTTATATTTTAAAGGAGGAATGATTTGATAACCAGCAGACCCCATGCAATGTCCCCTTTCAGTGACATTATTTTGTGGATTGGTGGGTAAATTGGTGAAATTTCCTCACTGGAGTCAGCCAGCTGTGGGCAGAGGATTCTTAAATTGTCACCTGAGACCCAACACTGCACAGAGGGCAACAAAACACTTCCAACCAAGGTAATAATTCCCAGGAAGGAATTTGTTTATTTTTCTGTCCTAGCAGATACCAGGCCAGGCACCAGCTGGCCAGGGAGCAGGGGGACTGTTCTCCCTGTCCCTGGTGCAAGCCACCAGTGTTCCTGGCTCTTCTCCACCCTGGGCAAAGCCAAAGCACAGTGAGGTGGGTGCAGCATTTGGGTTTTGCCTGGGGAGCTGGAAGGTGTCTGCCCACTCTGCACACCTAATTGAGCACAGAATGAAGGCTGCCTGGGGGCTTCTTTTTGGTGTTGAGCTGAGAAACACATGGAAAGGAGACTCTTCTCCAGTGAGCAGTGCTGGCTGTCAAGTCCTACATCTTGAACTTTCTCACCCCAGTCTTCTCTCAGAGATTTAGGCCCTAAAATCACTGATATAACTATGCACAAATAGATTCTAAATGGAGACGCATTGTTCTTCCAGCATTCAGGTGCTGTTGGTGTTTTTATCCTTTTCCTTTTTAATGACATTGGAAAAACCCCACACTAATGCTTAGAGCCTGCTCCACCTTCAGTGTTGAGTCAATGCCCCTCCTTCCAGCATGAACCCAAAACACCACAGACTGCTCCCACAGCACTGCCATCCAACCTGTCCTGGCTGGTCAGGGATAATGCCTGAGATGCCAACACCCATATCCACTGCAGTACTGGGCCCTGAGTTGTTTCTCTGCCCCCATGCTGTATTTCCATCACATTTATCAAGTCATGCCATCTCTTAACAGCACATGGGTATTTTGTCAGGTTCCACATAGATAAAAAACTATCTTTTCTTTCCATCTTTTAAAGCCCTCTGTTTGTTCTTCATTCATTTCCTTTTGCTGATGGAATCTGCTGCAGAGATGAGCTGTTGCATGGTGGCTCCTCTGAGCTCCTCCAGGAGCCCTGCACTTGGGCACTGTCCCACAGAAACCATCAGCTCCTGGTCCAGGGTGGCCACCTCCCCTGCAGATGCTTGCCCAGAACCTGCTGCCCATAGGATCTCGGCCATAGGAGGATTTTATCCCAAAGTTTGCTCACAGGCCCTTTCCAGAGCCTGAGGAGAGGATGAAACATGTTGAGTTTTGGAAATCATTTGTGGGACATCAGGTTTCTGATGCTGATTGGCAGGGATATGTGCTATCCATCATGGATGCAAGAGGCAGGGAGAAAGGCAGACCTTAGAGGCTTAGAGCTTCCTTAATTTTAGCAAAGAGGACTGAGAGACAGCCTGATAGAAATGCTTTGAAGAGGTGAATATATTCAGCTCTTCTGGGATCTGCACCATTATCAAGGCATAGAAGGACAGGGGTTCTTGAACCAGAAGGAAAGCACATGACTGAGCAATGATGATGACCAATTTTTGGGACAAAGAGAAAGAGCTGCCCCATCTCCCAGTGTCTTCAGAGCAACACCAGCTTCAGTGAGACAAGCTGCTGGGTTGGAGTGACTGAGCTCCGTGATCTGTGCAAATCCAGATTTAGCAATTCCTTCTGGCCATAAACGCTACCACCCTGCTGGTTCTCACAGTCCACCAGTGGGAAAGGGCCGAATTTGGTAAACTCAGACATAAATGTCACGTGCTATATTTATACAAACCAGTGCAGCTCTCTCCTTGTAGGGGAGCAGCCGTGTCCCCATGTGGCAGCAGTCACTCATCAAAGGCTAGCAGCAGGTCTGGGGTGGGGGGACAAGCCCTGGGAGCCTGGCTG
Source organism: Oenanthe melanoleuca (assembly GCF_029582105.1). Taxonomy (NCBI): domain Eukaryota; kingdom Metazoa; phylum Chordata; class Aves; order Passeriformes; family Muscicapidae; genus Oenanthe; species Oenanthe melanoleuca. Next base: position 53,096,561 of record NC_079339.1, read on the forward strand.
GAAGCTGTCCACAGCTGTCTGGTTGTAGTGCTGGTGCTGGCATCCCAGGCTGGCCCCTGCACTCCCAAGGCAGCTCAGAGGCAGACAGGGAGGGTGCTGTGCTCCCAGAAAGGCACCTGCAAGTAGTCCAGTGCTGGCAGCATCGTGAAGCACACAGCCAGTGCTGTTTCTGAAGACATTCAGATAGTGATAAACAGCATTCACATGGCTGTGACCAGATCTGATGCTGCTCTGCTTCATCTCACATTCACATAAATGCAGTTCTTAGAAAACCCAGAGAGACCTAAGCTTTACCAGCCCACAGATCCCTGAAATAACAAAAAATTCTGAATGAGGTAAAACCCTGCAAGAAATATAAACTTTGTAACTTCCTAAACCCACTTTGGCTCCAGACTGTTGCTCCTGCAAGACAGAAGAGAATTTCCAGTTTTTGCCAGGAATTCAGCTTCACCTCCTGTGCAGGAATCCCGGGCACCAGCCCTCTCTCTGCTCCCTGCAGGTAACACACACGTGCAGCCAGAAATGCTGCTGACCCACCTGAGCTTCAGCACCAGTTTTTTGTGGGATTCATGGTGTTAACCAGGCTCCTCTGGAGGGATCTTGAGCTGGAGGATGATGCAGGAGCAGTGTGAAACCCACCGGGGAGAGCACCCAGAGCAGCAGCATTGCTGAGGCCATGGAGATAAGGGGCAGCTCACACCACAGCTGATGAGTGATGTGGTTTCTAGCCCTGTCAATGCCTTGAAGTGTTTTCCTCCTTGACTCAAACTAGAAGTACCACAACTTAAAAACAATTAATGTCCCCTTGGAGAGAAAGAAAAAAAAAAGAAAGAACAAGCGGCAATTTTTCCTTCTATTTTTAAGCCTCACTTCACCACAATAGCTCCAATATTTCACTCCTGCCTCAAAGGCAAAGTCCGAGGGAGCAGGATATGCTGGAGGGTATCTCTCTTGCCACACCATTCGTGTTATTCTCGAGTTCCTCTCTCCAGGGTTGATCTTGGCAGCAGATCACAGCGCTGGGGCAGCACAATGTAAACTGGAGCCATTGTTACTCCATCTCCAGCTCCAACACTTCCCCACACGCCTCCCTGCAAACTGCTGCGTGTCCTGTCCTGCTCCCCACCCCCTCCAAAATCCTGCTGCAGTTCAGCTACTCAGCTAGCACTGAAATAGGGTTTCTCTTTGCTGGCTGGCATTGTGCAGGCTTTGAGAGCTGGTCTCAGGACAGCAGTGAGTGGCTGTGCTGCTGGGGTGCCCAGTGGTTCATGTCATGGGCACCAAGCAGGCAGAGAGGGCAGTAGGGAAGTCAAAATGGCCATAAATTGCTCCATTTTCATCCATCACCTGGTGAAGGCACAGCTGTGGGTCTGGCACAGGAGGAGGAGGTGACCCCTCCACATGGGATCAGCCTATTGTGCTTCTGGGGAGGCACCAGGGTTTGGATCAACACAGCCAGGGGGCTCTGCCTGGTGGAGGATGAGCTGCAATATCAACAACATATCAACCATATCAACAGAGAGCTCAGGGCCTCTCTTCATCACAGGGGACTGGCAAGTGGCAGCTGTTGCTGGGATTTTCCTTACAGCTTGGAGCCCTGACACACATAATTGTGGTGTATATAGGTGTGTGCAGCTGTGCTCACCCTGCCAGGAGCACAAAGCCAAAGGGCACTGCACAGCACCAGCAGGATGCTGAACCTCAGCTGCTCTGTGTGGGTGCTTGGTACCCAGCAGCAAACACATCCCCATCCCCAGAGCCCCTCACAGCCACAGCCTGCCCAGGTTCCTGGGGATGGCACCCAGGGTGGGCTGGGAGCAGTGATAAAAGTGATGCCTGTGGGAGTTCAGTGAAACAGGATCAAGGCTTCAGTCACTTGGCAACCTGCTTTATCAACCTGAACTTGTATCTCTCTCTGCTGCTGTTTTTCCAAGGGCTATTCATGGTTCAAAGCTGTAGACAATGCTGTTCCTTTCTTCACTCATTGCCACCTAGTTATCTCTGGCAGAGTGTGGCTCTGGAGAGAAGCAATTTGAGAGAGGAAATACATTGGAGATGGAAATAGCAGGGAAGATACAACAAGGACTTGACTTTCTTGTTTCTATCTTATTCAAGATTATGTTTCCTGACTGAATCCCTGAAGACATTTGAGTTGTTCTAAAAATTATGGAAGGAAAAAAAGAAAATTTTTTCATGCACACTGCAGAGAATCCAGAATGATTCTGCTGATTTCCAAAGTGCAGAAGTGGGAAATGGTGGCCCTTGGCTAAAGCATGAAATGTAGGGAAGGCCCAGGGGCCTGGAGGAAACAAAATGTGTGTCCCAATCAGATACACACATGGGAACATTTGTGCCAGCATCCCAGTCCATAGCCCTTTGGAAAATCCATCTTGGTCTCTGCAAACATTCCATTTCATCAAAATTCAGTAAGTGGACAAAAAGTTATAGAAAGGGATAATTCTACAAATAATGCCATGACAGGACAGGGTTTAGTTGGAAGAAATGACTGATGAAACCCAAAGCCATGGGTTTCAAACCTTGGGCGTGCTCCTGCTCCTTGGAATCTTCCTGCATCAGCTCATCTGCACAGTGAGGAATCTTGTCTTCTCGTCCTGGGCTTACCCTGAGTTTCCCAAGTTCACACTGGAATTTGGCTCAGGAGCTCTCACACCTCATTCACGGAAAGGTGCAGTAAAACAAGTGCAAAACTCAATGCAATTTTTACAGCAAGGGCTTTGCAATCTGGACAAAATTTTTCTTGAAAGAGTAAAATCATCCTCCCATGGGTGAATCTGATCAGGTTGATTGGATATTCTGAAACAAGGTATACAGAGACATCAGTTATGTGATAAATTTGGAATGAATTAACAAAATTAATGAAGAATGAACATAATTTAAAAAAAATACAAAAAAAGTTTTAAAAACAATAACCTTGAGAAAAAAAATTTAAATCCTATTTTTCCCTACTTAGCTGACCTGCAGAAATTGAGGCTGAAAGGTGAGATATACACCAGTGGGATGGTGCAGTGGCTCTGCTTGGAGCAGTTCCCTGAGGAGGGAGGTTCTCAGGGAAGCATCCCATGGGCAGAGCTCCTGCCCTGCCCCAGCTCTGGGACACCTGCCCTGGCCAGGACACTGGGGTACAAAGTGGCACCAGGACATGAACTTATCCCCTGCACAGCACTGGGGCTGTGTGCTGGAATGCCTCACTCAGAGCAGCTCTGAAGAGACCCAGAGCTGCCAAAATGCCCAAACTGAAACTTTCTGTCTATTTTAATCCAATCCAGCATGATTGCAAAGCTTTTTCCTGCTGATCCCAAATGGATTTTCAGGCAGGGAAATTTATGAGAAGTAAACAGCTAGAGTTAAATAAACACTTGCAGGCCTCTGGCTATCCTGGCAGGGGACAAAAAAAAACCAAAAACAAAAAAACCCAACAACAACAACAACAACAACCAAACCTGACAGCAAATATTAGCAACAGATTTTTAACAGGTGGAGGAATTATCATATGTATCTAGGAAAGAAAACAAAACAGGCACTCCTAAATCACCAGTGCTGATTTAGACATGAGCTTTTAAATATAGTGTGTGAGCAGCAAATGAGTTCTAATTGAGGAAAGCTTGTAAACAAACAGCAGCTTTCATCTGCAGCATCACGAGTGATACAGACCCTGAGCTGGGCTGGACCAGGGCTGGCACTGGGGATGGAATGAGCTCTGATCCCCCTAAGGAATGTCAGGGCATCCTGGAGCAATGAGGAACAACAAAGCTGGACTCACTTCTCAAGGTCTGGATGGGCAAAAGGAGCAGTGGGGTCAGGGAACCAGGCATGCACCAGGATCCTTGTCCAGGTGCTGCAGAGACCCAGAACAACATTTGGGAGCAGTCAGCCTCCCATTTTTAAAGCCACCTTTGAGAGATTCCATTTGTCTTGAAATAAGAGAGGTGAGGGCCCTTTGCAGCACCTGTGTGGGATCTGATCTGTGCCATGCTCATCTCCTGCTTCAACATCCAAGGCTTACCAAGCACTACAAAGTGTCTGAGGAGCAATCTGGGAGTCAAAGGAGGGAATATGGCTGGGAGCAGACAGCTGGGGCAGTGGTCCAAAGGAAAGGTCTGCTGCAGCAGAGCAGTGCTCAGGCTGTGATGCAAGAGCAGGGGAGATAGAGCATGTCAGGAAACATCTACACAGTGCAGATACAATCAGGCTGAAAACACACAGAGCATGCCAAGGAAGTAACCTTGAATGTCTGCTGGTATTTCTCTCTGGGAAGAAACAACAGGATATTACGAAGGGACAGAAGCATGGACACAGTTGCCAATTCTTACCAAGATACATAAATTACCTGCCCTGGAAATGAGCATGAAAGGGAGAAGTGTTTATGCCCAGTCCCAGCCCAGGGCTCCTTAAAAGGCCAGCCCTGGCTCCACTTGCAGCAGTGCCCCAGTGAGCTGTCAGTGTCAGCTGGAGGTTTGGACAGCAGGGTGGTCACACTCAGCACAGAGCCCAGCCTTTCCCCTGGTGTGCAGGGAACAGCCCTTGGAACATGCTCCCACTGCAAGAGGGATGTCCTGCACCAGCCTCCCTGTGTGTGCCAGGCATCTGCTGCTGGGAACAGCAGCCAGCCTCTATTCAGATTTTATTTCTGTAAGTTTTAATCTCTCTCTGCTCTGATAAATGATTAATCGCTCAGATGAGCCGAACCAGAAACTGGCAAATCAAAGCCACCCTTGTTTTGAAAACACACTGCCCACAAACCCCAGATTAGCAGCATGCCCCACAGCAGGAGAAACACAAACCCCAGCAGAATATAGCACCAGCAGCTCCCAAGCTGCAGTACCCAAATTTAGGCATGGAGCTGGAGCAGCTGAAGCCGAGGATTGCTGGGACCCATATAGACCACCAGAGTGCACGGGAGCAGCAGGTGCTGGGAAACACTGCAAATCAAAGCCCTCCTTTGGGGCACTAAATATAGAGCAAAATCCAAACAGCCAGGCTGGAAAATGTGGGCCATGTGCTCCCTCCACTGCCCTGAGCTGTGGGTCCCACACAGCCAGGCTGCTGCCAGCCATGCCCCTAGAAGGTGCTGGGTCTCTGCTCCCACCACCACTGCCCATTAGCAGGGTTTTGTCCAGGGCCACACGGTGCAAAGAGGCTTCTCCTCACTTTTTCAGAAGATATTGCTGCACTTGAGATAGCCCTGCTGGTTGATCTGCAGTGACAGTGATGTCAGCAGCCTGTCAGAGTCCTCCCTGGGGACCTGCAGGAGGGCTGTCCCTGTGCCACCACGCCAGGGAGCCTCACCAGGCTGAGGGTGGCACCCAGGCACAGCCCAGTGGCACAGGCAGCATCCTTGCACTTCCCAGTGCATGCTTCAAGAATGTCCTGACACAGCAGAGTTGATTTTTTTTTCTCTTCTTTCTATTTTTGGTTACCATTTAATTAAAAAAAATAAAAATTGAAGACAAGTAAGAGCCTGCTGATCCATGCTCACCTTTTAACTTGCCCGAGTGCTCAACTCCAGCAGTTTTATCTCCCATTGAGAAGCTGCTCCACTCATCAAGAAAACCATTTCTGTTTTCTTTTGGGAAGTGGGGATGAGGAAATGCTGCAGCAGTTGAGCTGCAGTGCCCAGTGGAGGGACCAGCCCTGTCTGGGGCAGTTGTACCCCACAGAAGGCAGAGCAGGTCAGGAACATCACCTCAGCCAGAAAAGGGCTGGCTGGCCCTTTCCCTGCACAGGCTGACTGGGGGGCTCAGCACTGAGCCCTTCCTCTCACCCCTTTGCACCTCCTTGTAAGCAACACATGGAGGATTTTGGAGTGGAGCCCAGTCATGCAGACACTCATCAGTGAGGGGACCACCAAAGAGGGAAGCACTTAGATAAGGCACATGGCAAAAGGAGAAACAGATACAAACTGTCCCATCATTTCTAACCCATGGAGAGGTCAGGCCCTGGTTCACAGGCTAAAAAGAGTTCAAGAGGAGGGACAACCTCCTTCTCCCCAAATCTATCATGCACTATTTTGAAATGATGTACAGCTACATGTTTATTTGTAACTATAACTCCTAGATACACAAAACGAATTTTGAATTGCTTTTTCCAGTACTTGCAGGTATCAGGACCTAGAACAGCCCTGGCAGAGGATTTCCTCTGCTCCTAAAACAGAGAGCTGTCTGAAGCAGCTGTCAGGCATGGGAAAGCTTTTCCTAAGAGCTATCCCAGTGATGAACCAGAGCTGATGCTCTCTGACAGACAGTGATGGAGAGAAGCCTCCTGGGCTGCTCTCCTCAGTTTGAGCAGCCACATGTCTGCCCAGGGCTGGGCACAGGGCAGTGGCCACCAGCCACCCACCCCTTCCTCCTTCTCCCTTCTGCCTCTCCAGCAGCAAACCACAAGTGGTGGTGCAGCATTAGTGTGGCCCTTTCAGAGTGCAGGGCTGTGGGTGCACCACTTGTGAGACAGACTCTGCCAGCTGGGACTTGTGGCACAGCTCTTCACCAGCACAGAAACTGAGGAGGGATGAACCAGTGCAATGTGGTACCACCTTACCCTCACCCCTAGATCCTTCTGATGCAGCATTCCCCAAAACACAGTCTTCTTCCACATTCCCTGATGCCCACATCCTTTTCAGCCTCCTGGCTGCTGGGAAGGCTGCAGGGCTCGTTCCTGCACTGCCTGGTGTGCACAGATCCTTGTCACTGGCACATCCACCCACTCCCACCTGCCCCAAATAGACAGGATCACAGTGCTCAGACCCCACACCCCAGTGCTGCTCCTTGCAGACACTTATGGCAGAGTGAGCTTCTTGAGGGACCCCAGCACTCTGAACAGTGACACCACAGGCAACTTTGCTTTTATAAGGACCAGGAGCATGCAGAGCCAAGGCAGGAAACAACCACCTCTTCCTTCTCATCATCAAAGCCAATATGGTTCTAAAGGAAACCAGACCAGGGATTGTCAAGAAAGGATCTGAGCAGAGTATAGAACAGTGCTGGCCTTTGTGGGGTGCCCACACATCAGATGCTGTTCAGTTTGGTCAATCTGACTCCAAAGGGACAGAGAATAATTTGGAAGGGCACAGAGGTCATATAGGAAAACCAGCTGGAGACCTGGAACAGGTCTGCAAGTGGAAAGAGAAGAGACTGTGACTTTGAACTCCAACACTTAGGGAGAAAGTGGTGTCTACACTGTAATTCCCAAATGTTGTGGGGATGGAAACAACTGCTTGCTGTTTTTACATGACCTTGAGGAGCAGGTTCCCAACAAACAGAATGAAGCACTTTTCCACCCAATTCATGGTACACTTGTGGAATTCATTGCCACAGCACGTTGTGGAGGCCTAAAGCAAAAGAAGGATGATATGATGCTACAGAGGAGAAGTGCCTATCAAACATGACCCCAAAGTGCTGACTGGAAGAGCTGAATGGGTGTGAGAAGGGCTCGTGCTGCAATTTGCTGCTGCCTTGCACTTTCTGTAAGCATCTCCCTCTGGCCACTGCAGGACAGAGGAAGCTGCAGTAGATGGACCTTTGATCTGCACCAGTGCAGCTGTGGCTGAGCAACTTCCACCCACAGCTGGGGCTTCATTAATGAAGAGGTGGGGTTATGCCCAGAGTTATGCCTGCAGGCAGATGGCCAAGCCTTCAAAGGGCAGCTGCCACAGCAGTTTCCAAACCTGCTCCCCTGCTCCCTCCCAACCTCCCTCCACAGCCTATCAGCACAGCAGATCTGCCACAGGGAGAAGTCCCCTCCAACCCCAGCCTCCTTCAGATGGGTGGGAGCAAAGATGGGATAGCAGCTGAGAAAGGCCCACAGGTTAACAAGTCTCTCCCAGCCCAACAGGGCTGCAGGATTTTTGGTTGGCTGTGTTGTTCTTTTTTGCCAGAACATTTGAAAGTGACAGCCTCTCTTGGGAACCCAAAGGTCAGAAAACATCGTGCCTCCCTAATCATGGTCTTGCATCCTTACAGAATGTCACATTTACACCTGTAAAGTGACCCTTCTGCCTCATCCACCACTGGAAAGCAGGAAATCTTAGTGTGACTTCAGCAAAGCACATTCATTCCTTGTGTCTCAGTAGTTACAAAGAGTAATATGGATGGAGTACATTAATATGAGTGAAAACATGACATCTCCTCAACATTGCATAAGTTTTCCACGATTTTTTTCCCATCTAGACAAAACTAGAAGAAGATTTGTTGCCAAGAAAAAAATTAAATAGAGCTTTTCTTCTGAGCTTCTAAAGACTGGCTCACTGGTCCCTCAAGGGATTTATGCACTCCTTTCATAAAGATAGTGCAAAATATCCTTTGAGAAGAATTTCTACAAAATCATGCTGATTGTCTGCAGAAATCCCCAGATTACTAACTTTGAAGCAGGACAGGTGGGTCTCTGTTCAGCTCATTTGTAATGTACACTGCCCTGTACATTGTCTGTTTCTTCTTGCTCTAGAAATAGTAAATACAACATAAAAAGGAGATTCATAGAAACCATCCAGATTTCTTAGATTGATAGCTTTTCCAAGAGAAAAGGTAACCCAATGAACCATGGAACTTAATGATTCTCATAAAAAAACCAAAACTTCCTACTTAGCAACATTCATTTATCCCTACTTATGACATTCATTTATAAACTTTTGATTGCAAGCACATGTTTACAATCAAGTGGTTGAAGAAGAGATATTTTTGCACTTAGACTGAGTCTCTGTCACACTGAAAAAATATGCAGAGCATAATGTGTACAGAGCAAAAGCAGAACGTTTCACATATTCATATAGAAACAAGGATGGACTTGGAAAGGATTTAGTCATCTCTCTTTCTCAAGGGGACCTTTTGTTCCTTTACTCTTTTATAAGCCCATTCTTTACCCCACTATCTGTGAAAATGAAATAAGAACACTGGGCTAGTCAGGATCTGCTTCCAGCACTGAACAGAGCAAGCTGCAGAGTCCCATAATTTTTTCACAGCAAGAGTAAGCTTGATACAAGCACAGCTTTAGTGCTGAGAATGGAGGAAGAGCAAAGACAACCTCTACTCCCCTCACCTACAAGAAACCTCCTAAAGGTCACTACTACACCTCAGAGATGCCAGCTGACCAGGGCAGCTCACAAGCTTCTTGAACTGTTCTTCAGGCTCATCCCTTCTCTAGAGCATCCAAAGCACTAGGATGGCTCACCAGCACTCAGTAACAGAGTTCAATTCAGCCACACACATCATATCTCTAACACAAATTCCTCTGAAAATCTGTTACACCCTAATCCCATCCCTTTTGTCCAAGTTTCCTCACAACTAGAACTGCAGCTGGTGTCTGCAGCTTTCAAGACAGTGCCTGAAATGCCTTTCAGCCCTTAGCTTGCTCTTGGAAAGGTATGGTCTGAGTGAGTTATTTTGCTGGATACATCATTAACTTCCCATCCAAGCACAGTCAGATCTGAAGGGGAATAATTACGTGGCCTGCTGAAGAACAAACCAGACAACAGCAAATGGCCAAAAAAAGAAATTGAGCTCAGCAGGTGTTTCAGGTTAACATCAGGTCTTGGAAAGAGCATCAGGGAAGAAAAATTAACCCAGAACTACTCATTGCTTAGAAAAATCACAAGAGTCCATTTATTAGTTTGCCTCATTATGTAGTTCTTGTAACAGAGAAGATTCCAGCAGCACCATAATGCTTAGCACATGTGCAGCAGCAAAAAGTCAAGATGAAAGAGTCTAACATCTCCTGCAAAAATAAATCAAGAGGAAACAAAACTACTGAATAAGGTGAGATGAGGCATATGGAGACATACAAGTAATTTAAGAGCAGCATAAAAATAAAGTCTGCATAAAACCGAGCAAGGTGAATTTGCACAAGTCAGAAAGTTTACTTTTTGTTTATCCTCCTAACCTTACTCATCTTGTTTCACATATCTCAGTGTATATAACTCACTCATCACATGAAGGAGGCATCAAATAATTCTTGGTTTTAGCAGGGAAAGAGCACTACAAAACTGAACATTTGCCTGTGGTGGTTTTGTGAAGCCACAGGGGAACAACCCCTAGACACAGGATCAGTCCCTTTGTTCAGAACAGTGGGTGATGACCACTGGTGTGCCCCCTTTACTTTATATGCTCCTTCAGTACTGGGAAGAAGCAGAATTAGCACCTTCAGGAACAGTGAGCCAAACCATGACAGAACAGCAGGGAATTTATTCCAAACATATATAAACCTACGAGTTCTTTTGAGAAAGGTAACAGAATTATATTTTGAGAACTGACTCAGTTGAGAGTTGCTTCTGTCACGATGAAGACAAGCAAATACTCCAAGAAAAGCAATAAAGAGTAGCTGAATGATGACCGGAATAAAAGCTCTGCTAGAAACTAGAATTCTGCCTCAGATGCTGATAGTTACTAGGAAAAATTCAACTTTTATATTCCATATTATCTTACAGGAATTAATCTTTTACTATGTAAAACATCATATACAAAGGAACTGTTACAGAAACAGGGATAGACAGCTGAGATTGGAGCATGACATTTAAAAGCTTTGAATGGCTGCAGAGTAGAGAAAGGTATTACTTCAGAATCCAACCCAATTGTGAAAGGACACCTCTTCAGGCCCCTGCATGCTCAGGCAGCCTGTTCTGACCCCAGGAAGCCAAGCTCTGCTCAGACAAGGCTGCACTGAGCAGCCAGGGGGAGAACTGCAGAACAGGCACATGGAACACACTGAACATGTGAGCTGGCTGAGAACCTCGGGGATCATCCAGCCCAGCTCCAGCAGCTCAACAGCCCTGCTGCTCTGCAGGGACAGCCCCAGCTGGGCACTGCAGGTGTCTCTGACAGCAGCTGCTCTGCAGGCTGGCTGTGGTACAGGACAGGAAAGCACCAGCACTCGGAGCTGCACGCTCGGGTTACAGGAATTGAACCTGGACTTCCACTCCTCCTCTGTCCATCCGAGCTCCAAGCACTTAGAAAGCAAACAACAACCTGAAGTATCTTACACACAATGAGGGAATCATTTTATTAGATTATGGAAGACAGCAGCATTACAGTACAAAAAGTTACAAGAGTAGCAGAAAAAAAGTGTTTTTGGTTTAAATACTCAGGATTATACTGGGGAACATGAGAAGGATAGTACCCTTTTCTAAACTAACTCCTAACCAGGTTATCAAAATAAGTTTTGAATATTTAGCACAAGTAAAAAAGTTACAACAAACATCATTATAAAATGCTTTAATAAATAGTTTCTTTTCTGAAAGGTTTTTATTTTTTTTAAGAACATGTCAAAAAAATGTACTAAAACAGATGATCCTGCAAAGCAAATCCTGCATTCCTGTATAAAATAACTGGTTTCAAAACATTCATGTTTACATTGCTCGTGGGCCAGAGTTTACACTCTCAGACATCCGTTCTTCTCAGTGGTAGGGTAACTAGGTGTATGTAGTGTTATGCTTCTTCAGTAATTAAAATAAACTTATAGTCTGCCCAGTTAACAGCAATAATAAAAGCCTTTAAAAAAAAAAAAAAAAAAAAAAAAAAAAAAAAAAAAAAAAGCATAAGCCTTCCATAATATTTAACCATTTCTACTGAGGTACTCCCATCCTCTGAGCTTGCCAGCCTTTTTCCTTTAGAGCGAAAGATGAATAAAGCACAACAGAAACAAGACTGAGGAAAATATTGTTCCCTTCATTAGGCCTGTATTTAAACGCAAAAAAAGTAATACCACATGTAATTAACATATTCACAAAAGAAAAACAATGCCTCTCTATGTTGGTACTGTACAGTAGATGCACCCGTTAGTGTTCTTGAGATGGGCTGAACATGGGGATAAACAAACATTTCTGGATCTATTTACACGTAAGTGGTTATGCTCCTATGTAAATACAAATGACCAACAGATTCCTAACATTGATTGTATTAACATCATTTTCTAATCTGGACATAATACCAAAAAAAGTCTTATAAACTGCCATAGAACCTCCTTTTCTGCAACATAAATTAAAAGGAATGACATGTAAAAAAAAAAAAGAAAAAAAAAAAAAGACCAAAATATTTAACTTATTAAATCAAATATACAGAGTGATTCATTTAATATGTACATATTTACAAAAAAGCACTTTCACTATTAGAAAATAAACTGTGTCAGTTGGGGAACCTAGAGTTCTCACAATTTTACTATATTGATATGGCAGTCTTTGACAGTTGCTATAGAAAAAGTTTAATCTCAAGGCACTTGTCACATGCTTCAATACTGCAATTCTAAAGTAATTAAACAGAAATAAAAAGGCCACTTTTAAACCACAGTTGAAAGATCTCTATAATTTTTTTTGTTCCTATTACAAAGTGTGTAAGGCAAATTTGGAAAAATCTTACAGAAGCTACCAACGTAACAAGTGCAGTGAGCTGCCATTAATAGAGATTCAAAGTCAAGAAAGCAGTTTAAAGTTCACACAATTTCCTCAACCAGGAGGTTTTAAAGCCACCATTAAATTAGAGCAAGTAATAAAAAGAAATACATTCTGTAAACAGTGTACAGTCTTTTGTAATAAACTTTACACATATTGAAAATACAACCTCTCCTCTGCCACACAGCGAGTGTATTATAAGTAAACTTTACAAAAATAGCAACTATCAAAGATTACTCATTTTTTTTTCATCTGACAATCATTGAATAATTTATACAAGGCTAAAGAAACAAAATAAATTTTATTTATTATTTTTATTTATTTTTTTTACGCAAAATAAAGAAACTATGAACATTTGACTCCAGATATTTTTAGTCCTTGATGCAAAGTGGAGATGTCAATTTTTCCCCTCCCCAGCAAGCGCAGGCGCAGTCTGCCTACATCCCAAATACAGGTTAGTCTCTACTGCCTTCAAAGTTTGATGCATTCACATTTTTTACTGATCTGTTGTCCATTTTGCCTATTTGATGGGATTTCTTTACTGGACTGCTCTCTGATGTGTCAGACACCTTTGTCGGCAAAGGCTTTGCGAGTTTGTGAGAGAGGAATTTGTCCATTTCCTCATCTCTTTCCTCCTCTTCATCCTCCTCTTCCTCATACTCTACATACTCCTCTACTGCATCACAAGTTCTCTTTTGAGGAGATATGAAGTTTTTGCATTCGTAACGAATGTCTTTGTTACTGTAAGATCTGTCTATAGGATTTCTTATGGGATTTAAAGGTGCCCACTGATTATTGGCACCCTCTTCTCTGGGAGGACGGCTTCTCTCTCTCTCTTTTCTTCTCTTCCGAGTCCACCACACGCAGATGATTATACAAGTCAGCCACACAATGCTAAATACCGCACAAAGAATTGGAACCAAATAATCTAGAGGGCAAATGGAAAGAAATAAAGTCTCACGTTAACAGAACAAGATAAACAGCACTGAACATTTGCAAGAGAAATATCCATATTTAATTACAGATGACTGCCAAAGCATTTTTAGGAGAAAGGAAGAAAGATGTCTTTACAGCACAGTAACAACTGCCTGAATGCACCAGGTCCATCTGAAAGTGCTCTTTACTAGTTTATTTTACATGATTAATGATGAGGAAAGAAAGCTCCATTTGAGATCTTTTGTCCCCTCCAACAGACAAACTGGTTTTTTTTAAGTAGCATCTTTCTCAGGTATCTATGCAAAGTTGGCTGAGAAAATCTGAGTAATCCTGAAAATCCTTCTCCTAGCAGGAGGCAGCAATGGAGTGCTGTGCCTCCAAGTTGCTCTAGAAGTACTGGGACTTGCACCCCAAACACATCCTGCATGTATCATCAGAAAGAAAAGTTCCTTACTTTCAGTGTCTACAGACATTTATGTATCAATGATCTCCAAAAACATTCAGGTTAGGGCTGCGTAACCAAATTGATCATGCATTCTTCAGCAAGTTCCTGTTCTACCTCAGGATGAAATATCAGAATATTGGCCCTAGAGAGAAGAGTCTTCATTGCTCAACAAACAACAAAAGTTGAGGCAATTGCTTTTCTCCACTCTCCCAATCCAAACCTCACTACAGTGTCCTCCCAGCTGCATAGACAGATTACTTCTCTATAGAAATATTTCTGAAAAATTTATGTATGTTTGGACTTCTTCCCCCCTTCCTCCTCAAGAGCTGTACAGCTAGGAGAGCTGTATTTCTACTCTTCTTGATAAGCAAAAACTCACACATGGTAAGGGGCAACAAGAGATGAGGTGCTTTGTGTTCATAGAGAGCAATAGGATTGCTCAACAGCTCTGCAGACAAATGCTGTCAACCCACCACTCTAATGCCTCATCCAAACATAAATTCCCTCAGCAGTTTTACAACATCTGCTTACAGAATAACCTGGAAATGACTATATACAAAAACAACTCCTGTTTCAACACCAGTTCTTCGCTCGATGTTCAAGTGCCTTCTGAGCACATTCTTATGTGGAATGTGACACATTCTCAAACATTTCCTTTTGGTAAAGGAGGGTGAGTAAACTGCCAACATAATTGGCCTCAAGGGATCTCAATATTGTAATTTAGCAGTTATGGGAAGGATTGCACTCACATGAGTAACTGCTTTTCTCTCCTGATTTTTTATAAGCACCCTAACATTAAATCATGAATGGGAGAAATACTTCATAGAAAAAGGAGCTCATAACAGCCTCTCCAAGATTAGAATACAAAGCCTGCATTCTCACTGCTATCACATCTATTATTTCATCATATGAACATGGATCCAAGATTACTTAGTAACAGGTTCTTTAAACAGAATTCTCGGCATACAGATTTCAAATACAGACTACTATTTCTAAAAGCTAGAGGAAATCAATAAAGCATCTAAATTATCATCTTCACCTAGACACTTGAGCATCCCACAGAAATGAGATTCTCAACACACAGGGTTTTAGACCACATTTTCTGATAGGTTTTCACCCACCTCAACCAATTAAGGGGCAGCAATAGAACAAATAAAATAAAATATGTTGAAGTTTGCTTCATAACAATTCCACTTAAAGAACTAAGGGCCAGTGATCAATACGGAAGAATCACATTAAAATGAGGAGTCTGGAAACCATTTTGCAAGAGAAACCAAATTAATCCACTATTTTGGGAGAGCCTTTAAATCTTATTGAGGTGGGAGGCAAAGTAATCTGCAGCCCTTTAGCCCTAGAATTTAATGTGCAATCAGAAAAGCCAGAGGCTGAGGTGTGTCAAAATCCCAGCTCATTCCTTATCTTCTACACAACTGCTGTTTAAGGCAAGCACAAAGCAGGCACGCTCCTTCAGGAGAGCTGAGGAAACAGCAAATTTGCCAAGACTTTAACAGATGAAAGGCATTTCCTAGAAGAAAAATGCAAGGGAAGTGGAACCAGGCAATCTCCTAATTGTTTGGACTATGGATGGAAGATCTTCCAGAAGATTATGTCGGGGAGGTCTAGGAAAAAGTTGGGAGAGCCTCCTACCATTGTAAGATTTCCACTCTGGGGCTTAGTTGAACTTGAGCCTACCAGCATCTTCCACAAGCCCATCTCCTGCCTCCCCCAGGCAGGAACACAGGCATGCAAAACCTCCAATAGCTTATTTTGGCACAGCTCTTGGAGAGCCAGCATTCAGAGATAAAGGTCTCTAATCACACCATATCCTCTTAAAGAGGAACAAATGCTACATTTTAAGCCAGCTGTGCACTAGTGAGAAACACATGTTGAAAAAGAGCAAAGTTTAACATCATGGCCAAGCATTGAAAGAAACTAGACATCTTTAACTCTTGTTAAGGTAAATAAATAGCACATGAGCACTTCAGAGGAGATTGGTATCACACCACACCTTCCCTCTTCCCCGTGCTTTCCTTTCCTCACAGCCTCAGTGCAGCAGCATCAAGAGCTGAGGCTGGTTTAAGGTTCACGTAGGAGAATTGGACAGGATTGGAACAACTCCTGATCTTATGAAAAGGTGTGCTTGGGCTGGAGAGCTGGGTTGGAAGTCAGAGGTAAAACCATGGCAAGAATATCACGTTAAGGATGAAGTTTAAATTAGCACACAAGCACAGAATCTTCATCTCAAAGCCTCTTTCTCTTCAGTTAGTAACAGCAACTAAGGACACAACCTGGTGGATCATTTTCTCCAATGTGTAAAGAAGATAAGAGAAGTCTGACAGCAGGGGAACACAAAGCACAGCACAGAGGAGGTATGCACTGGAGCCTTACCTGATGATGAATTCCCAACAACGATGGTCTCAACTTTGACTTCAGTTACTGCCAACATAACTGTGCTGTTCTGTCGCTTGGTGATGGCATTCACTATTGTATTAGCAGCATTCTGAATGAGGCTGTTATCTTGTTCATCTCGGTGCGGGACAAAGGACTACAGGGAGTGAAGGGGGAAAGCAAGAAGTTATTGCAGCCACCTAACCATGGAGAAGTACTTTCTAAATCCAGCAACATCTTAATTGAGCTCACTCGGTTGAATTTGCCTGACAGTAGCTACAAACAGCTCTCTAAAAGCTTACCACAGCAACAGCATAGCTGGCTCTACCCAAACTGCAGATGCAGCGTCAGACTTGGTGGGTAGCACACCTGCTTGTTAATTTAGCAAACCTCAAAGGAAAGACAGTGACTTCCATGTTACTTAAACTGATGAGCCAAACTTAGTCATAGTTTGGAACGGTTCAAGACATGTGGATTATCTAGATAGAAGCTTGGACTAATAACAATCTGCTCTATTTATACCATACACTTTGCTCCCTGCATCATGGCTCAGCATGCTCTTTACAGTACTAGCAGAGACAGATAGTCCAGCTTGTGCCTGGATAAACATATACCATGAAAATTAACTCTTTATTTAAAACTAAGCTATACACAGGCATGGAGCTGTAAATGCAACTAAAGCAAGTCTTTAGTTCATCAGGGCAACAGTTACTTTCATCTGTTCAACTTGCACCGCCTTCCACTTCTCACTTAGTACCTTGTGTTTAAAGAACACTCCTGAAGCAGCCATACACTAAATGCACAGCAGAAACCTCTTCACAAGAACAACCCAAGTTCAGCCACCTGTAACTGCATCCTCTTACTGAAAAGGTCAAGAGCCCAACATTTCTGACACAACAAGCAGACACCTGCTCACTAATTTGGGCTGAACTAGTCTTTATAGTAATTTATCATGAGCTTATATGTAGTAGCCATCTGTCATTAACAAAATCCGCAGTTTCAGCTCTCTGGAAGTGTAGGAAATTGTGAGATCACAAAATTGCTTTGCAGACAAGACTAAGCCACAGATTGCTCCACCTGCATTCAAGTGAAACAAGCTTGAACAACTTCTTCCCCAGCAAAAACAATAAGAAAACATATTTGTATATATATACACACATCTCATACTTACAATAGCTACTTCCACTGCATTCTCTGTGGAGTAAGATGGATCACACAATATTATCAGAGTTCTGTCCCTAGAAACAGTCCTAGTAGCTGGTAAATACCGGATTTCAGAACAGATATTTTCTGTTGTAGTGCCCTGTTAGAAGCAAGGGAGAATGTGTCATTTTAGCTCAAGCTAAAAACAGCATGCAAAAATAAGGACCTTCAGTTCTTGCAGTTGCTAAGAACTGATGAAGGCAGCAAAGAGGGGAGCAAGAAAGGGCAGAAAAGTGAGGAATAGGGTTTTGGAATGAAGGGCAAGGAATTCAGCCTACATGATTATATTAGTATAATCTGAGCCCATCTTGAAATGCAAATAGTTCTTCAAGACTCAAGAAGATAAAATATTCAGTATAAACCTGAATTTTGCCTTACCCTTTAGACAAAGCACAATTAAAAGCAACAGAGGAGTCTAGTAATAAAATGTGCAAGCTTATAATAGCAAGGAGCCGTACTAAAAACCTTAATCTTGCATGCTGTGACATAGAATAGATCCCTACATATATTGCCACACTTCATTAAGAATTCCATTCTCACCTGGGGGACTTTGTCTCCATTAAAAATTAAAGTAATTCTAGCACAGTCGTTGTCCAAGTACCCAGAATTAGGCAGACACTTGATATTGATAGGCAGAGGTTCAGAGGCACTGCATTCACCCCAGTTTGTGCATGGTGGCTGAAAGCATTTCATATACTTCTCCTGGCATTCCTGACCCATGGGACACTGGTTGTTGGAATTATCCCAGTATTTGTGTAACAGACAAGGCTTTTTTCCACACCACACCTAGAAATTAAAAAGAATAAAGCACTGTTACAGGTAGTTGTTCTCATGCATCAAATCCAAATAAGCAATTCACATAGAAAAATATCTGTCTTTTGATACTGCTGTAGTCCTAGTAGCAGATGGATCTGCTCTTCCATGTAATGAGGACATTTTGTACAGACACAAGAGTAAAAATCTGTGCAAAGAATCTGAGAAACCACTCAGGCATATCTCCTTAGAAGTTTATGGATTTGTCCCACCTGAGTTATACAGAAATTTAAGCATTTATTTTAATCTAATCCTCTAGGCTTCTACAATATCGAAAAAGAAATAACACCACAAAGATTAATTTCTTCAATATTCATACTGAGACCCCTGCCAGAGAATGCTGAATATATTAAGAGCTGATGCACATTGGTGATAAGCACAATCACTCCAACCATGCTCCCAAAAGGTAACAGGTTGCTGGTACCCACAAATTACTGGGGTGCAGCAAATTTCCAAACACAGCTCCATTCCAGGAACTGGACTTGGATGATCCCTGTGGGTCCCTTCCAACTCAGGATATTCTACAATGTAGCCTTTAAGATCCTACATAGCACTGTACAGCTATTAGGAACTTAGGGATTTCTCAAAGAACAATTGTCAGCAAGAAAGTGCAAGTGTTCCATTACACATGGAAGAAATCTAATACCACACAGACAAGGTGAATTTAAGGCACATGCATAATCTGCCTTTGGGTCTTACTTTTCCTCAGCCACAAAACCACCAAGATCTATCTCACAATAAATATACAAAGGTTGAAAGTTGTCAATCCATAAAGCTACTGAAGGACAATACAAAAAAGCAGTTAATAGCCAGTGAAAAATTTCTTCCTACACGTCCTCCAACTTGGAACTCACATTTCACAAAATTAAGAGTTCTAAAACTGCAAAGCTTCAGCAGTTTGATTTATTTATCCTTTATTCCAGCTCATGTTTCATTTTCTGCAACATGTGGTCTAGAGAGCCTGTTCTAGCAGGTAGACAGGACAGTAACTTATGATATTAAAAAGACAATCCGTAACTACTTTTACAGGAAGCCACATTTTTTTTTTTTTTTTTAACAAAGGAAATTTAGAGGAGACAAAGACTAACTTGTGCATGAAGAACAATGAGTTTGTTTCAGCCCCAGGAATTTAGGAAAATAGGATACAAAGCCTACCTTGGTGCAGTCAATACGTCCATCCAAACAGTGGCAGCTGTTGCACTCCTGTTCCCACCGGCTGCCATGGGGAAAGGTCATTCCTTTAAGCCAGCAAGGCTTTCCAATTCCAATCACTAAAGAAAAAAAAACATAAAAAGCACATTCAGACACTTCACCTCTTCAAGCTTTAAATACTATACAAATTTAAACTAAAAATATTAGTTACTGTTCCTTACACATCAGACTACTGCATAAAAACTTTATACTGGCTACATTGTGCCTTACTGTTTTTTGGATAAAGGTTGATAGCAGGTATAGAAATACCTTCTTGGCATCTAGGACCAATTCTTCCAGGGGGACAAGTGCATCGGTATCCGTTTATTTCATCTATACAGGTGGCACCATACCCACAAGGAGAAGACTGGCATTCATCAATATCTGGACAGAAAATGGGTAAAACTCAGTGACAAGGACACAGGACATTGTAATTAATAATTTACTGAGGTGTAATCTAACAGTACACCTCCTTTCTTTAAAGGAAAGGACAGTGTGGGTACAGAATTAATCTTGTAATTAAACAGTTCTGCCATTTCAGCAATAACCTGTAACAGATTTCTCGTAATTGCACCCTAATTGAAGTTCTGGTAGTCAAAACAGCAGTCATGCTGACTCAACTCACAGAGCAGAGGTGCTGGGCAGCTGAAGGTGTTAATGTCTTGTCCACATTCAGCTACAGAACAAGCCCCACATCCTGTTCTGGCACTAATCTCAGACATTTAGGCTTCATACAAAAGCATGTGCTTTCATGAAGTTATCAGTGGGCAAGAGCTGAACAATAATCTTGTTCAACAATGCTCAAAGAAGTGACTTGCTTCAATACAAGTGACCATAAGGCAGAAGAGTAACAGTTTAGTTTGCAACACACATTTGGTGAACATTAATAACCTTAAAATAATGAGTAGATTAATTTAATATATAGACACTTAACATAAAAGCCTCTTTAAAAAATGCTTTGAAGATTCAGAGGCTTAGGCACAGAAACCAATGGAAAAAGGCAGGGAAGCATGGTCCATTCAGATGGACAGCAATGAGTCATTTGTTATCCTGGGGAAGTGACCAATACTGATTTATGCAACAGAAACCAACTTATGAGATTGTGAGCCACAGGCACCAACTGCTTCATTTTCAATCAGAACCTCTCTCTTCCAAATTATCTTTTGAAAGGTTTCCTTCCATTGAGTAAGAATTCCCTTTCCAAACCCAGAGAAAACTGTTTAAACAACAGTTCTTGTCCAATACACAGTCTCAGCTCATTTTAAAATACAGGACTTTGAAAGTGAATGTGACAAATGGCAGTAGTGAGACTGTTACACTTGTAGGCAATGCAAAACAATCCAATGGATATGGAAGGGCTTTTGATTCTATATTAGCTTCCTTCAAAAATGCACTAAGATCTAAACCTCAACAGTGTTTATCTACTCTTTCCTCCTGTCTTCACATAGGTTTAAGATTCATCAGCCTCTGTATGCTGAAAAAGTTGACATAACTCTGTTTCTGTATCAGCCATAAAAGGTATTTTTTTCAGAGCTACTCCTTCCATCCATACCAGTCTAAACAAGTAAAAAAACATCTGCAGCTCCATTACAAATGCACAGTATTTGTGACATCCTAGCCTTAAGGGGAAGAGGAGCAGGCAAGGAGAACTCAATATCCCTTTCTGGGTATCTGGATGTAGGCACACAATGATCTGCCATGCCTGGTTCTGTATCCACACACCACTAAGATGATGCTTCCACAAGTGCTGCAGCTGCCCTCCAACCAGAAGGGCTGGTTTGTTTTCTCTATGCCAGAATGAGGATGAAGTCTCAACTTGAAAGCACATCACCACACTGACGGAGTGGAAGGACCAAGCCCAGAAGCCTTGAGGCTACAGAAGATACAAAGTCTGGTCTTCCAAAGCAGAAAGTAAAAGTAAGGTATGCACCCACTCAAGTAAAAATGGTAAAATTCCATTAAAAAGACAAAGCCAAAACAACCCAAAAAACCAATCAAACAACAAAAACCCCCACCAGCTTGTTCCACAACACTTCCACACACTTTTAAGGTGCACTTTCTCCCCTCCTTTTGGCCTCAAACCCTTCAGAATAATTGCAGTGCAACAGGTTTGTTTTCCAGCTTTGGAAGACCTTTATCATACTTCTGTTATTCACGTGCCAGCACTACACTCGATGTTTTTGTTTCCTTTTGGAATGTCTCAGTGCATTTTGGTTTCTTACATTAAGTGGAACACATTCAGACATATGTCATCTTTACTAACAAGATGTTTATCAACAGAGAAATATTTAAAATTTCAACTTCTACGAAGCCAGAACCCCAGAAATGTCAGAATTATCCAAGAAAACCCAGCAATCAAGTCTTTAAGCATGATTTAAGCCAACTCATTTCAGTGCCATTTAAAGAAATGAGTAACAGACCATAACTTGCTCTTATTTACAAGGTACCAGTACCTGGCTAACAGCTGACTTCTGCTTCACTATTTGAAATTCAGCTGAGCTAATGTAGAAAGGGTCACCAGGTGTTCTTTCCAATTTGTACAGATTGGTACAACCACCAGGTCTCCACCCATGTGGGTACTTACTAATTCTGCAGTCAGGACCAGCAAAGCCAGGGGCGCATTCACATCGGAACCAGTTCACTCCATCCACACAGATCCCGCCGTTGTAACTGCAAATAAAAAACTGCAGCTGACAGCCATCTACATTGTTTCACTGGTCAATTACAGCTTTGTTAATTAAAGCTTCTGCTGCTCTTCAGGGGGACAATTTACTTCTCTTAAGAGCAAAAGCATAATGCTAGATAATACTGCTTAGCAGGTCAGCAGTTAAACAGCAACATCTTACAGATGCATGAGAAAGCACATCCACAGAAGTCAAGGAGGTAGAACAGCCCAATGTTTTCCAAATTTGTTTTTTTTTTTAATACATGAAGCATAGATTATGGCATTAGAGAGACAACTGAGACAGATAAGGTAGATTGTTTCACCCACACATCAGTTTTGTCCCCTTTCAACCATAAATATCAGCCTCTGTATTTAAAATATTTCCATTTTATCTCCCAAAACCTCAGTTTTGTTTTTAAACATGTTTATACATAGTAATTGGTACAACAGGACACTTTTATATTATTTGGAATTATCCACTGTAAACTAACAGGTTTTGATTTCTCACTTTTTACTCTATTCAATTACAAATGCTGTGAATGTTATCATATCTGATTCACTTCAAATCACTAATTTACTGGTCAGTTCCACCATGGAGACTACACTAAAATACTTTTATTTGTTCATGCATGAATCAACTCAAGATTGTTTTATGGTCTTTGGTGCTGTCAAGGAATAGATATGTGATATAGATATGGCATAGCAAAAAAAATGGTTTTATTTTACAGAGGGTGGCTTCAATTATTTTAGAGTAAAATTAGTTCTAATCTGTAATGTAAATCCATATTACTGTGCTCACTTTTATTTTCACAATAGGTACAGGACTGGAGTTCATGTACTTACCATGGATGAGGGTTGCAGTCATTGGTGTCTAGAAAAAAGAACATTGGCTCATGTAAATAATGGCACAACTTATTTTTCTAAAATATAACACTATAGTTCAGAAACCATTTTATTTGATAAGCGAAGAAAAATATACATAACTGAATGTTTTCTTCCACACTTGCAAAAAATGTTCAATTATCATATATATCAACAGTAGGCAGAGTAAAAAAAGAGCTCAAATTTAGTTTCCCTTCCACTCCCAATGTTACACCTTAGGGAAAAAATAAAAATCAAAGTTGCAGGCTTTACTCCACCTAAACAATTCATTGTCTTGGTATGTCAAAGTAGTTAACTGCTTTCCTCAGAGAAAATGGCTTGTACTACTGCCTGCCTTTCCAGATACTCTTCATTATTAAAATTATTATTTTTATGAGTATTTTTTCCAGCTCTGCACACATTTCCAAAAACTGTATTTTTATAGAAGGCTGGGAGTCTTCTCTTGGCAGAGACCGGATGCAAAAAGCAGCACGACAAACTCTTCATTCATTACTCGAGCATCGTCTCCTTTACCTACCTCCCACTCCGAATGATTCAGATATTTTGGCACATGAACCCCATAAACTTGCTTTGTTTCAGCTAGCAGCTCCCTGCCAGACACTCCCAACATCCCAGAGGGTGCAGGGGAAGCAAGGAGAAAAGCCTTACTCTGTGTGCATGTGCGTCCTTCCCACCCTTCTTTGCAGATGCACGAGAAGGAATCTCCGCTGCCAACACACGTTCCACCATTCATGCACGGGTTGAGAATACAGCTGCTGTTTTTAGCTTTGAAAACAGAAAAAAGTGTCTATTAGACCAGAAAACAAAGAGTACCTATCATCTAGATATGTCAGTATATATATATTAAATAGTATTTAAGCCAACAATTAAAAACTTACAAAAAGGTCAAAAAAACTCCAAAAATAATCATATGACATTTTCTCAGCCACCTTCACCATCGTCCCAATCCAACTGTTTAACTGAACTATGAAGTTTTATTAAAAAGTAATTACCTCCTTTCTGCCCCATTTGTGTAAGCATTCTTCAAATACTGCTAAATTATTACTTTGGCAGTGAGTTACCCAGGCTGTGAGGCATTCTTAGCAATAAAACACTAGTATTTAAAGCTGCAATTGTATCTAAAACATAGAAAAGCTGTACTAAATTATCTTCACTCAACTTCCTGATCATAACAGAAATTTCATGCACAGAGATACTACACTCAGTCTCTGAAGGGGGGGAAAAAAAATAAAAAATTAAGCAGTTCCCTACAGCAGGCATTAACTCTGCAAATCCCCCAGGAAGAACCTCTTAATTTCATTTTTCCTGGGTATGTCTGCTCATACACCACATGATCACAAACCTTGTGACTCTGCAAGCCAAGCAGGGGACTAAGTCCCCAGGAAAACTTTTACACAGGGCCACTAAAGACCAATAGAAAAGTCAAGACAAATCCAAGTTTTAGAAAACTGCTTAGGAGAGAAGCTATGGAAAAGACCATATAAACAGCCAGAAGAGAACAGATTCCTAAAGATCTGTATCGTGTCAGGTGAGTGGAAGAAATTACTTAAATTTCAGTCAGCACCCAACTGGAACAGCTTTGAACTGGCCAGCCAGAACAGTGTCTGTTTACTAAACAGTTGATTATTTAAACACTTCTCTGCTTCTTCTGGCTTCATCAGTAGACAATTTTAAAATCTTACCAGTGTTGCAAGTACTTCCTATCCACTCTGGAGGACATGAGCAGCGGAATGTGTCTCCATCATCATAGCATGTCCCACCATTACTGCAAGTGTTTGCATCACACTGGTATTCACCTACAGACAACAAAGCCATTTTCTTAATTTCCATTGGTCTTGCAAAATGTTAGGAACAGATACCTTTTAATCACAAAATTAAAGAGACTTTAAATTTAAATGCACCAGTATCAGAAACACATTGTTCTGCTTGCTGTATTACAATAAACAACCCAAAGAATGGAATCTAAGGACATCTCACGGAACTGTTTCACTACATGAAGGAATACATTTTTAAAATGTTCCATTTTGTGACTGGGAAACTGGAAGGGGTAATGAAAGAGCACCTATTTTTTCACTGCAATTGTTTCATTTTAAATTTCAGGAACTCCAGTCCCACGAGAAGAAAATAAATCTTTGGGTAATCTAAAGATCAAAGCAAAGAACACTTACGTGAGTGACAAGTTTTGCCTTTCCAGTCATTCTTGCACTCACAATAGAAGTCATTTACCAAATCAATGCATCGGCCACCGTTGTGACATGGGTTAGGAGAACAGTCATTGAAATCTAAAAAAAACCAGTTATTCAAATCAGATGATCTAGCCCAGACATGAGAAAACAGAAAAAAAAAATCTCTTTATAAAGAAAATAAATTTTGTACTACTTAGGAAGACAGCAATCCTAATTATTATGAGGTTATCTTTATACAAGCAAGGAAATACCCTGATTTAATACAGAACAATATGAATTATGACTTTGACAGCTTAGAAGGATCATTCAGAATGGCTTCTCAGTAAAGCATGAAAGTAGCTTTGTTTTTACAAACAGCTGTATTCTGAACTTCAGAAAGAGCTTCCAAGTAGGGACCACAATGTCCTGAAAAGGAGCCCCAGCCCAGCCTGGGAGATGAGAGAGTTAAGATTCCCTTTCTCTGTTCTGCTTTAAACACAGAGTTACAGCCATCAGAGGTGGCTTAAACACATACATACATATGTGCACACATTAAACATACACAATTATGAATTTTAGAGAAAGCTCCTTTCACTTGAGACAAACATTTAATAGGTGGAACATAAGTATTCCAGAACAAACCTCATCTAGACCACACAAAAGGCTCTTTTAACAGCAATAGCTGCCAAAAGCTGCTCACTTTGTATTTCACATCTTAATTGATGCATGTCCTGTAATAAGTCTCAGCAAGTCCTTGCCATCATGTTTTATAAGAGGCTTCATTCAGAGCAGAAAAAGAAACAATTGCAGTTTCCTCTGAGGTGTCTTAACCATGAACTGGCCTAGCTCACTTCCTGGCCCACACTTTTGGCTATCCCCAGGAGGAAAAGTTTTCTCCTCCCGAGATAAATGCTGAACTATACCAAAGAATCAGTTTCTGCTCCTAGTAAAGGACCTGAGGCTTTCATGCAGCTACCCGAAGTTATTTCTGAAAGAAATATTTCTTCTGCAAAAAAGACTTAATTATAGAACAGAGAAACTGCTCCATTATTAAGCACATACCAATCATCTCTGTTACAACAAAGCTGCATCATTTGGCCTTGCAACACTGAGCAATACTCACTTGTGTCACACAACTCTCCTTCCCAGCCACTTGAACAGAAACATCTGAATGAATCAACTTCATCAATACATGTCCCACCATTCTTGCAAGGCTTCCCAAGACAGTCATTGATATCTACAACAAAAGATCAATAGTTATTGCTCAAGGTTGTTTTCACCTACTCAAAGGAGTCTCTAGGAAAAGCAGTACAGAGTTATTACTGCATTTGTACAAAAGAAAAGCTCAAACATCTGTTTTCAAGCCTGGTAGGATTTCTGTCTGTATTGTCTCTCATGTAGCAAGACAAACCAGAGCATTACACTTATCTGACAAGAATATCCAGGGGTTTAAAAACACCCAGACCAGCAATACCAATTCTAGTCCCTTCATTGTCATTCTCATGTTGGAGAAATCTGTGGCTCATAAGATTGTACATAATGGTAGTGGGTACACATTTACACCGAAGTTGGACTAAAAGCAGAGTTTTCTGTCAGAGGAAATGTAAACCACTACCAAGACTGCTACCAGGAGAAACAATTTCAAGCAGTACATCTGAAACAGCACTTTATGCAACTTTACTGAAATCTGTAAAGCTTTACTGCTGTAAAGCTCCATAAACATTAACTTTAAAATAAATTTCGAGCAAAAAGAATAATCTTTTACAAGCTCCTACTTACTCTCATGACAGTATGTTCCAGTAAAACCTCTGTCACAGGCACAAGTGAAATTCCCTCCTGGCTGACTGATACACCGTCCATGAGGCCCACAAACATTGGATGAAATGAAACGGATTCCTTCTTCTGTAGCATTAGTGAAGACTTCTATTGTACAGCTGTCTATT
The DNA here is from genome assembly GCF_029582105.1 of Oenanthe melanoleuca. NCBI lineage: Eukaryota > Metazoa > Chordata > Aves > Passeriformes > Muscicapidae > Oenanthe > Oenanthe melanoleuca. The sequence continues at coordinate 53,123,580 of NC_079339.1, forward strand.
ACTGAAAAAGAAGTGTAGTCTTTAGACTAATGATCTGTATTACCATTCAGATTTTAGTTTTAAAAGAAAGTTTACAAAAATTAAAACTGTAAGAAATTTACGTTAGCTCTAAGTTACCATCTATCTCTTCATTAATGAGGAGTATTTCCTCTCACTACTTTATGAAGTCCAAGTGAGTGCAATAAAAATATTTCTGCATTATACTATATCCCAAAATGCCTTTTTTTTTTTTTAACATACCACAATCAAGACAGATTTATGGACAACAGCAGGTACCTTTACAAGAATTGTTCTTGCAGTGGTCCTTGAGATGAGAACAATTTTTTCCATCATAGTCATCAGGGCAGGCACAGTAATAATCTCCTCCCAGATCATAACATTTAGCCCCATTCTGGCAAGGGTTAGGTTCACAGAAATCAATATCCATCTGTAAGAGAGACCACAGTTAGCAGCAGCTGCTTCATTTCCCAGGAGTAAGCAGCATTATCTGTTCTGCCAGACACAGATGAAGCTAATGTACAAGGAACCTCAAGTTTTAAGAGGGTTTATGAATCATAAATATTGCATTCCATCCTGCAAGACAAACTTCAGCTTACTTTAGCCTATCCTAATACAAAGCATTTCTGACACTGCTAAAAAAAATACTCCTTTGGAGAAGGCTGAATAAGCACATTTGCAGTAACTCAGTAAATAATTACTTAAGCCATTAGGAGACATCTTACTGCAACTTCTCTGGATCATTATAAGTTACTTCTCTGTCCTTCACACCCACGTACCAAGTGCCACAAGGCAAGTTAAATACCAGTGCACTTGTCAGCTTTGTGTCTGCAAGAGACTGAAAGTACACAGAACCTGAACAAAATCCCATCCCCTAGAGCAAATTCTCTTCCCATCTCAATTAACACATAGAATTTATTATAAAACCACACAGCTTGGAAGGGACCTCTAGAGGTCAGCTACTCCCCACCTCCTGCTCAAAGTAGGTCTAGTTAGACCCAGCTGCTCAGGGCCCTGTTTTAACAAATGCCATCACCACACCAATTTACACGAGATGCATTTTGAACTCTGACCATCTGATCCAGAGAGCAAAATTTAAACCTCATTTTCATAATACAACCTTTAACAGACATTGCTGCAGCAAAACAATTGTGCTGTTTTCTGCTTTAGACTGACACACAAGATCACTGATTTGTGATGCCCTAAACTGGTCTCAAAATCCACAAAGCAGCCTCAAAAGGAATATTTTTACATCACAGTATCTCTCCTCCAAATTGTTTTTCCTAAGGATTGCTTTTCTCCCCTCAAGTCAGTTTTTCCTCCTTCACATCTCTCTTGGGAGAAAGATAGCTTTCAACTTTACAGACATCAAATTAAGTCCAATAGTGGTTTTGATCCCTATTTTTAGCAGTTCAGTAGCTAAATAGGAAAAAAATGCAAAACTAGCTAAAGGAGAAGGAACACAAATGGCATTAACTATTTAATTCAGAGGAGCACATACTATTGCAGTCAAAACAGAAGATTTTTCAGCAAACCATTTTGTGCTCTCACACAGAACATTCAAAGCAAGCAATAAAAAAATAGCTATAGTCTGAGAAAGATTCTCAGATCTCCTCTATCAGATGTCTCCATTTGTTTCCTTCCATTTGTGTAAATTTCCCCTTCCCAATGCAAGTTCAGTAGCTGGTACTTTAGCATCTGGAATCAATGGTAGATATTTCCTGCAGCACACAAGGCAAGCAGCCAACTCCTCCCTATTATTCAAATGCATTTGCTAAAACTTTAATTACACAGTATATTGTATGAATCAGCCAGAGTAGAGCACTGCAGTTATGATCCTTATGCAGAAACAGTTCATGAGCTATTAGGGGCTGCAACAGTTTTATCAAACTGGTTGGTATCTGCAGTCCTTTTAAACTTCGAATAAAATGAAGACACTGATTCTTTAATGATGCAAATAACAGAATAAAATTACTTCAGCATTTAAGAGAGATCACTCCAATATCTTCCACAAAAAAATTCTGGAGCAAATCCAACAAAATTCTAGCCTAATGCCTCCAGCTGATACTAAGCATAACACCCAGATGAATTTGACTATCAGCAAAAGCCAGAAAGTGAACACTTAATGCAAAATAATTTTACACTGAAAAGCCTAATGTCCTCCCTAGAACAGAACAATATCTTCTTTACCATGAAAAACTTTATGAATTCCCACTAAGACTTCAATATTTAAAATCTGAATCCTTAAGCACTAGAATGCCATGTCTCTAAAATTATCTCAGACAAAGTTCTGAGAGCCAATACTCATCTATCTGCCTGCCTTTAGTAATTATGTTAATTATTACCATTACACATAATATAAATAATTGAAATATAATTAATCTACTCCTACCAGAAGCAGTAGGATTACTTGAAGGGTAATTCAATTATCTACCTCAGATTTATTAGGATGAGAACCTAAAGCACTCTAGTGTAACAAAAGGACACAGGTCCTGAAAATTGCAAAGGAAAACATTTCAAGCTTAAGGAACACTTGCAGCCTTAAAACCCTTAGGAGGGCCAACACCTATATAAAACAACTTGCAGTTTATCAGGCTGCAAATTCAAGCATTACAGCTGCTATGACAGCACTGCACAACAAATTTGCTTATTCAGAGTATCAGGTAACAGCTACGACAGGCAGTGACTGCAGCCTTGGGTTACTCCCATTTAAACTCAGATCTATTTCTTTCAAGAATTCAGTCCATGACAAGCATTGCAGCAATGTCTGCACTGCCCTCACCTCGCAGAAGACTCCTGAGAATCCCTGGGAACACAGGCAAGTGAATCCATTCACCAGGTCTTTGCAGCGGCCCCCGTTCCGGCAGGGATTGCTCTCGCACTCGTTAGTTTCTATCTCACAGTTCTTCCCTGTGAAACCACGGGGGCATATGCAGTGGTAACCATTCACTTCATCCTTCACAGAGCAGGGAAAAGTAGAAGGATTTGTTTATTGATGAACCTTGCACACAAAAAATCAAGTTACTTCTGTATTCTGGATCTGCAGACAGCAGTAGCACCACGGAATTTTATTTTGTGAAATGGGTGCAAGAGTCTGCAAGTACAGTGTTACATTTTTAACACTGGAACTCATTTAACCAAACTGTAAATGCATACTATAAAACCCATAACCAGTCAGAGAAAGATTAATTTTCAACATGGAATGAATGAACAAGAGTTACCTTACAAGTCCCTCCGTGCTGGCACTGTCCATGACAGTCATTTATATCTATGGATAAAATATGCAAAGCATTAGAATTTAGACTGGAAGCTAGAAGGCTGTAAAGTATAGGTTTAGCATAAAAATAGAGAACAAGTAGTTTTCAAAAAGGTTTTTTCTAGTTGTTTTAATGGAAAGGAAGGATTCTTGATGTGTTAAAAGAGATTCCTATTTTTTAAAAATATCCAATAGAAAATTACATTCTATATTTCTACTATAGTGTACTAAAAATGAGATATGATTATCAATTTAGTATCTAACATTTTAACTCAACATTTTAAATTGAATCATATATATCGTTCAGAAAGATGTAAGAATCAAGAGATTTATTAGTTAAGTGTATATCTAAGCTTATTTTAATACCAGTTACTTCTCAAAATAAATTTTCAAACAGTATTTTCAATTTACATTGCTAGAAGTTAGAAAAATCCTGACAACAGGGGTTTTTTTCTTGCAAAAATATGTATACTATCACAATTTTTTTTAAAGAACAAAGCATCCTACTTGTCAACATACATACTAAAGAAATACTAACTGATATGACAATTTACTCCTGTCCATCCTGGAATGCAGTCACAGTAATATCCACCAATGAGATTTTTGCAAGAGTAAGCATTAACACAGGGTTTCCCCTCACACTCATTAGCATCTGTGAAACAAGAGAAAATAAAGAATAGAATAAAGAACAAACCCAGAAACAGATTACCACAGCACCAAGCAAAGTGTCCATGCAATCCAAGCATCAGAAGCTCATATTAAACACTGGTAGGGCACTAAAACCATTTACATACCACAGGATTTTAATGCACACTTGCCTATAGTAGCACATGCATGTTATCTTACTCTTCCCTTGGCCAAAACTCAAAAAGGCAATTTGTTAGTCAGGGCAAATCCCTCCCTGGCCTCCACAAGCTTAGTCACTTTCTGCCACCATGGAGAAGGAGTTACCACCACCAATGCTGCATTTTACAACAGAGAAGTCATGGGGCCTTCTAAAAGAACTATTATAAGCTTAAGTTGGGGCTTAAATAATTATAGATCCACTTGAAACTTCTGGCTTTGAGATCTGCTAAAGAGGAGCTAAGATACCAATAACAACACACATATTCCATATTTTCTTCAATAAACACCATGCCAGAAACACACAGGGGTATTCACTGTTTAGGAATAATCCCCAGTGGTCTCCAAAGGTTTAGAATTACTTACCAAGCTGGCAAGTTGCTCCAATCCACTGCTGTGGACAAATACACTCGAATGCATTGATACCATCAATGCAGGTCCCTCCTTGAGCACAAGGGTTTGATGCACACTCGTCAATATCTGCAAAAGCAAGGGGGGGACTTCCATCACACAGCCTAAAGCTTGGCTCAACAGGTTCTGCTTCAAAGTTAGACTGAGATGAAGGGGGAGGATGCACAAACAAACAAGCTTAGGCACAGACTAACAATTCTAATCTAATTTTTACTTGGGCTTGTCTCACATATTTGAGACAGGGTAGAAAAGATGAAAAGAAGCAAAGAAGAATCAGATAACCTACCTACAATTTGTATGTTCATTTAAAGTCGTGTCCCTAGTTCAGAACACAAATTTAGCCAGTTTTGGTTCTGTGGCTAGTAATTTTCAGGTTTTTTTTTCTTTTGTTTGCTTTTTTTTTTGGTGGGGTGGGGGGGGAAGGGAGGCTGGTTTCGAGGACAGTTGCTGTTTAAAAACAGGTAAGCCACCAGTGTTTCAAATCACAGGCAATATGCAAACTAGTGATAGTCCCACAATACATTTCAACCACTTCTCTGTCCTCTGAACCAGACACTTAACCATTTAAGTGTGCAAATCTACTTTTCTACTACTAAAGAAGGGGAGAACCTTTGACCTTCACATTTATATTTCGTTAAATAAAACCACTCTGTATTTTGCTTTTAAGTGGCTAAGGAGTCAGGAATTGTCAAACGACCTTTGGCATTTCTTTGGGTATGGTCCAGCTTTTGATAACAGATCTCAACTGCATCAAGCAAATACTGTGGCAGCACAAAACCCTCTTCTTTTCTCTCTGCCAATACTCAGCTGTTAAAAGGGAAAGTAAAAGACTACCACCAAATTCCAAACTCACAGAGTTTGGTGATATCACCAAGAAAGCTGTATCAACCCTTCCAACCCAAAAGCTCAGTCAGCAGCAAAGCCATACCCACCAACAGCACATGTTGGTCCACTCCACCCCGATGGGCAGTGACACTTGAAGCCTGACGAAATTTCGTGACAAATTCCACCATTAGCACAGGGATTAGATACACAAGCATGCTCAGCTGGGGAGAAAGAAGGAAAGAAATTCTTGCTAAATACTCTTCCAGTACCAATTAAGGAGAACTCACAGTTTAAAGTTGCATTGGCTAAAGTAACCAAGAGAAATAGCAGCGGAGAGATACCAGTACAGAAGTTTGGAGCCTTCCTCTCACACCTGCAGAGAGTTAAGATTCCCAGGAGGAAAATTAGGCAGGATTTCACTGAAGATGTATCATCCTTCCCACCTAATAACTAGAAAGCCTAAGCACAGACAGCTCACTCTACTTCAATATCCCAGCAAAGCTCCCCATTAATACTGTGCTTCCAGCCATGCACTTCCACCTCCAGAGCACTCCAGCACTTCTTTTAAATTTAGTGAGACAAAACAGATCTGCTGTATGCAGAAATCTGAACAGCTGTAGTAGTTTAAGGTCTGTTTAGCTTCATTTTAGCACTTTCCTTGGAAACAGCAGGGAACAGAGGTTCTTACAGGCAGTGATGCCCCTTACAGGGCTGTAACAGTGGCAGAAGCTGCACAAAACAACCCTCAGGCTCAGGAGGGACAAGCTTTTTGTAACTTCTTTTTGGTAACTTTCCCTCTCAGAGGCCAAGGAAGCTTTTTAGTACCAGTACCTAAAGCAGCTCACACACCAACCTACTGTTAAAAATCACTGTAGATCTCAGCAAGTATATGGCTCTCTTTTTCACTGCCTCCTCACCTGAAGCTACTCCCCCATAGCTTTCAGGGGGACTTTAAACTTTACATCACGTTCTACCAGGTGAAGCAAAATTCAAGTTTTGATGGCATCTTTAATACCACATAGAGCTTTATGAACTTCAAAGATCTACATCCTGATTAACTCTGAAAACCTTTTGCTGATAATAGTTCAGTGAACTTAGGGTCAAGCAGTGAAGTTCAAAAAATGGGTTCTTTCCATCTAAAATTTTAACTATCAAGGAACAGCAAAATTCATAGTGAGAAGCTGTGAATACCACATTTCAAAAAAGGATTTAACAATGCATCGTGACAAAGAAACAGAATGCCCAACTAGCCACTATATGAAGCTAAATATGAAAGAACAAGAAACTGCACACTGCCCATTTACCTCCAAAGTGAGAATAATCAAGAAAACTTTCCATAGACCCAAATGTCCCCAGAACATGAACATTTTGGTCTTTGTGTAACACATACATAGATAGAAAAAGGCAACATGCTATCTTTGTGCTGTGGTTGAGATAGGAAGCAGTTTTTCAAGACACAGATCTGTTAGACTCAATTCAAAGCCATACTTCATCACAAATGTGGTTTAAATGCTCTCCTCCATTTTGCCAATGGGCACAAGGAAGATACTTTTTGTTAAGACTGCTCAAGGTGCCTCTGTTTGAGCACATTTCCATAGTAGTTAACATTTCATTATTAATCCAAATATATTGGAAGTCCCATATTAAAAGATTAAGTTTCAGTTGATTAAAAAGGATATTCAGCCAACTAAAAATTGGGCCAAAGCCCCACATCAAAGTAGAAACTCAAGTGTCCATCACTTCTACTTTTCTTAGTCCCCAGCTTGGGAAAGAAGTCTTCTGCCAGAAAGCCAGAAGACAAGAAAATGGGAGGCAGGGAGTAAGGCAACAGGGAAAGCCACATGTGTAACCTATTTAAGGAGACTACAGCCCAATTGCATATTTGGATTATAGAGAAATCAAAGGGGAGAAATAGTCTCAGTTGCATCTATAGGGAAACTGGAGCAGCATATCTATGGTCTTTGGTGATTTTTTGAACAGCCAGGCTCAGGCACCAGAAAGGAGAGATGGAGCATATGCCCAGTGAAATGCAGAGGTGGCTAAGCCAGTTCCTGTCTCCAAGGAGAGATGCCCAAGTACCGATTTCGCAGTTCTTCCCCGAGTAGCCGTCGGGGCAGGCGCAGCGATACTCGTCCGGCTCCGTGTTCATGCAGGTTCCGCCGTTCAGGCACGGGTGGTGACTCCCACAGTAGTTCAGATCTGCACACAGAAAAGGCTCAGTCAGCAGGGAATGCAGATCCCACCACCTCAATCCCTAGTCAGACACACAGATGCCTTTCTGGCTCAAACATCCTTCACCCACATCATCCCCATATTCCAGTGGCTAGCCTGTGACCGGGTAACTATCCACAGAACAGGGAAAAATGAACAAGAGACACTGCAGGAGTTAGAAGAGTCAGGACAATTCCCAGCCTTTTTTCTTGAACTTCCTATACTTCTATTGCCTAGGCACCATCTGCCACACAAGAATTAAGGCACAGAAACACTCAGGTAGTTGCACACTAGCAGAAAAAAAAAAGTGTTAATGAGTTATCAGTTAATCATGCAACTTAACTTATTTTTCCTATACATTAATGTTAAGTACCTTTGTTACAGAGCAGGCCACCCCAGTTGGTTTCACAATTACACTGCCATGGTTCATTACAGCTCCCATGAGCACAGCCTGGGTAGCGGACACACTCATCACAGAACTGTCCTTGCCAACCATAATGACACCTAAGATGTAAGTTCACATGTTAAAAGTTAGCAACATGATGCTTCATTATCAGCATTACATGTATTTACAACACTACACTTACCATTCTCAAGAACAAGGTCAACTGTTCAATGTGCAACAGATAACAAAACTTTAACCTGTTTAGAAGGGACACAACTAGTCCTGTTGAACATCCTTACAGGAACTCATCCTGCTCAAATGTGTTACACACCATGGCAACAAACACCACCAAGCACTACACGTTATGAGAGCTGGACATGAATTAGTTGTTCTTTCACAAGAAGTCCCATCTTTACATAATCATCTCACACCAGGACAAAACTTGTGATTGATACAAGAAAGTTGAAATTGATTTTCAGAAGGTGATTGCTGGCTTACTGAATTGAGCACCACAGTGTTTTTCTGTGAAGAGAGATTTCAAGATAATAGCCAATTTGCTCTAGACTGCTACAGCCTTAAAAGACCAGGGCAGCCAGAAAGGCAGCAGTCTTAATTTTCTCAAGGCCTTGTTTCTCAAGAAAACCTTTTTTCACAGATTTATTCTGTTATATCCACAGTGTTCTCTACTGACACTATGGAAAAAGTACTCTTTGGAGAAAGTGGGAGCAGAAAAAAAAGCCATTAATAATTCATTTGGTTTAGAGTTGAATTTTTCTGCCAAGATTTCTTCTGAGACCAGTATCTTTATGTTAAACTGTAACAGAACTCTGCTAAAAGAAGCAACTGTTTATGCTATAGGAAAGTATTAAAATCTGAACTTTAAGATGGGGAAAGGGCATAGACTATTTTTTTTTTAACATTTATTTATATTTCACATGTATTTTAAGTACCAAGAAATAGTAACCTAGCCCTTTTGGGCCAACAAAGGAAACATTCTGTCTGTTAAGAGTATTTCTTATACAAAATTCAAGAGACATACTAGCAACAAAGAGATGCATAAAATCACACTGAATGAGAGATGGGCACATGCACAACAGTGCCCTATTGCCTAGAGAAAAAAAAAAAAAAAACTTTAAAAATTAAACTACGTTTTTTAGATTTGACACTACCATTCTATTATCCACATGATTTCAATAGTATACAAGAGCAAAAAATAAATTAAGTCATTGGGGGCAAGTGAGAGAAGACAAGAGAAGTATAAACGAGGAGTCTTGGTTTCTTGTGAATCAATCCCCTTCCACTGTCTCAGTAAGCTGGATCAATCCCCAGAGGAACAGAACGAGCTGTGCTGGCAGCACAGTATTTAAATCCTTACTATTTACATTGGCAGTAAGGAATCTGGATGCAGATCTCTGCAAGACCATTCTTTTCATGTTCTAGAACTCCTTTGAGCTCCTGTCCTAGTCCCTGAACAGCTCCCAGCTGCAGATCTCCAAGGAGAGCATCAGCTGAGGACCCAGCCCTCGACTGCTCCTGCTCCTCTGAGCAGGGCTGGCAGAATCCTGGAGAACACTTGTATTTTAGAAGCCTCCTTCTTTGGCTGCAGCAGCAGCAAGAGGAAACAAATACTGCTCCTGCTAAATTTGATCTCTTCCTTCCTCCTCAAGGACAGAGAAATCTTTTCAGAGGATGGTAATAAACAATAAAAAAAGCATTGCAACTCACTTTACTGGCCCCAACCCAAATCTTCATCCATGCCAAACCTGGCACTACTGCCAGTGATTCACCATGACTATCCCAGCCAGAGCCAACTCCCCACCCACATACAACAAGCATTTTCAAGAGCTGAAAGTCTGCATCACAAAGCAAATAATCACAGTAGCTCAATTTATTCTCCATAGCCAGGGGATAACAAGTTTCTTTGTTTAACAGTGCAGTGGTGCTTAAGACTGCAAAGAAAAATACAGCCACCTTCTAGAACGTGAAGGCATCTTAAGCACCTACTTCAGTATGTAGGTATGCTTGATGATATTAAAATTACTTCAGCAGAAAAAAGGTTGCTGCTTTTTCATGATATTCAACACAGTCAAAGTTTACTGTTAAAGTTAACACCAAGCCTGAGGAAAATAATTTCTAGAGGCTCAAAACAGTCCAAAGGAACACAATGTTTACAAGTCAAAAGGTTACTATGTGGTAAGCTGATCAGCCTTCAGTTTACAAGGAAGAGTAAATTAGGATTTCCTCTTGAACAGGAAGTCTGGTTGCATCCTACATTAACAGGTGCTAGAGCAGCGTTAATTCCACTTCCTTCTAAAAAGATAATGCTTACATGGATCTCAGCCCACCCTGAGAGCAAGATGGGATCAATAAATGGAAACCAAATCAGAAATGGGTATGTTGTATGTCATTTGTATTTCTGTCATATCCATGACATACAATATCAAGACAAAAAACAAGATGAAAATGATTAATGATTCACTACGTGAAGACCAAATGGTAGAAACACAAACTCAACATCATCTAGGAAAAAGAAGAAAAAAAAAAAAACAAAAAAACCCCAAAACCAGAACTCCTTTTCAAGTACCAGCCACTAGTGCAAATGCTAAAAGGAAACTGCCAGTGCAGCTAATAATGAGTTAAAGTTACCTCTTCCCTACCCTCTCATCCCAGTCAAGAACCAACTAAATTGCAATTCTTAATTTTTCACATCTGACAAAATAAGAAAGCCAAATATAGTGAATCTATAAGGATTCTCATTGTTCAACAGACAAAGAAAATTCTTATTGGAATCAAGATTCTACTTCCTTTGTCCTTCCCCTCTGCTGACTTCATCAGCTCAAACTTGTCTTCACAATCCAGTACACGCAAAACAAAATCAGACCTGGCTTAATCTTAGCCCTTGCTGGGTTATTAGCAGTACAAAGAAGCTACCATAAATAGATTGTTACAGTTTAGTAACTTCCTGATGGAAGGCTGAAGCACAGGCATCTGCCCCCAGACTAAAGCATCCCTTTGGGTCACAATTAACACAGAGGGTAATAGGGCGAGAACAATTGTTGGTTATCTTGAAACCAACAACTCAGAGAATAGATCTGGTAATTCTACAGGCACACTTCACATTTTCCTTAGATGAGAGTCTGCTGGCAATAGAAAAACGAGAATTCAAAGGAAGAGCTAGAGGTAACTTTAGCAAAAATTTTAGACAATCCTTCAACTGTCAGATTAGAAAAACTGCAACTGTGCAGAAAAAACACTGCTGTCATTGACAAGCAGAAAAAGCACAAAAATTCAGCTCAGTGGGGCTTCAAACAGCTAAATTTCAGGATAAAGGACTTCCTACAGTAAATCTCAGTGCATTTAAAGGAGTAAATTTAACATCAGGGAATCCTACGAGGCACTCGTGACTACACACAGTTCAAAGGTACATGTGTACTCAGAGGCAGGGGAAAGTGGGGGAAAAAAAGCATGAAACAGAATATTTGGGGCTTTTACTTTTCCTTGGGTCATTCAAAAACTAAACTCATCAAATCCAATATAAGATTTTTCTACAGAAATATGCTTTCCTTATGATCTTCTGAAAGAGATATAATTAAGGAAAAAGCTAACAGTGGTCTTTGCTTTCCTCTGAGGAAGTTAGTTATAATTATTTAGTAAGAACTAGGTTGAAACTGAAAATTTTGACATCAGATGAACTACCTAGATGGGTCTAACTGGACCTCCTTGGGCAATGAGGGGACTAGATGACCCTGGAAATGTTGTCCAGACTATATGTTTATGTCAAATCCTACAGTGGCAGTTATCAAAGTGATGTGGAAAGGTGAAAAGATGCACTCAGATCCTGATGGTCTGTGAACCATAGCTCCCCAGCACCTTGCATGATTAACTCCTTCTTATCCAAAAGGTGCATGCTTCTGCCACCACAGCAGAAAGTCAGGGTGTCCTCAATGGACAAGTCTTTTATATTATCTTCACACATGGTTTATTCTCCTGGTTCAATCACTTCTAATTATTTGAAAGTCCTGATCCTTCTGTGCAGAAAGTTCAGCTGAGAAAACTTCACACTGCACATCTCATCCAATCACTAATCTGTGCTGGATAACCTTAAATAAAGCTCTGTAATTCATGAGAACGAGAGGATATCTAAATAAATTCAGTTCTACACCTACTTACAGAGCTTTGTCAGCACTTCATGCATAAATACACCTAAACCACCAAACCAAAGTCTATTCCTGAAGTCAATTCAAGAACATGGGGCCTAAAAATAAATTTTTAAAAATCTTAGGGATGATGTAGGCAATGCAGTATAAACCTTTAAATACCACATGTTATACCAGGTTACTGATATATTGCACATCATACAAAGAGTGAAGAGAACATCACTGTGAAGTATTAATACACCTTTTTATAAGCAGACTTTTTGGAAGGAGCCTCTCCCAATCATGTTTCAAGTGGAAGCTGGAGCCAAAACGCTCAATACAGGAAAACAAAGCAAAACAGTGACATTAAGAGCAGAAGCAAAATGCATCATTCAGGGGTGGGGGAGAAATAACCCTCTTAAATAGAAAACCACTAAATTTTCTAGTGACGTGAACAGGATGGTGTTGCATAGGCCAGAACAATAGATTTATATTAGTTATTTACTTAAAATAACCATAAGAAAGTCTGTTTAAACTTTTAGGAGATTACTTGCTGCACATCAGGCAGCAATATTGTCCAGCTGTTGTATCCTACAATTCTGAGCATCTGGATTCAATATTAATTAGCAGTACAGCATTCATTCACTAATACTTGTCACAGAAACACTTTGCCCACTTTCCTACCTTTGAAATAAGCAAGATAATTTTGTGAATAGCAAAGAAAAACATACTCAATGAGCTCAAATAATTTAATTACCTGAAAGCTCGTTATCTTTTCCTTTCACCCCCAGCATTCTTATCACACCAAAAGCTACAAACCTTTCCCTACAAACTTTTTTCTCCTCTAATAAAGGAAGTTATTGAAAGCTAACATTCTCACTTCAGTATTACGCAGAGTTTTGAGAAAAAGTAAAAAGAGGAGATGGTTCAAAAGTTTTTAGCCAAAACATTGTTCAGTTAACTTACATAAGTGGCTCTAAGGGTGTGCCTGTATTTGCATTAGTTCACACCAGGAACATGCTTTTTACTTGAACTGCCTGATCATTCCTGTTGATGTGTGCTAGCTCACATAACAGAGCTGTTTGGAACAAAGGAATTGGATTTTTCTTAGGTTAAACTAAGGTAACATCACACAATGTATGCCAGGAGCACTCCCAACGTGTTCCATCTGCAAACAGGCATTCAGGCCACAACAGCCTAGAGAGCCTAAAATCTGAAGTACTGAAGTGTTTGGAGTATGACATGGAGTTCTCTGCACTGCTCTGATCTGCTGTTCTAGCTCAGCTGCACTCCCCACACTGCTGCAGACACAAGTTCAAGCACTACATGTTTTTACTTCCTGCATGCCTGCTCACACCTCCTGGATGCAGATCCACCTTTAGGGTATGTTCCATACCCTTCAACCCACACATGCAGAGCATGCCTCAGTTCCTTGACCAATAAAAAAGCAAAACATGAGATTCTTTGTCTAACTTAAGGTTTCTACTTGTGAAACACTTGCCAACATTCCCTAAGGGCTTGCTACTAGGACTTAAAAAAATATAGTAATTAAAAGCACACTGGTTATAGCAACAGGCAAGAGAACTCATCATGATGAAAGACACAGTAATGGAAAGAATTCTACAAGATCTTTGAGACCTGAAGCTGTGATAGGCTATCTTACACCAAAGAGGAGACAGGAGATATCCCAGTCCTGGTACCAAGTGCATTCCTGCAGGGCCAAACAGCAGCCTCACACTTTCTAGGGACCAGTGGGTTGGCAGGGCAGTCCAGTGCTGCTGGAATTGAACTGGTCAGATGCCAAAGCAGCTAAGCATTTTGCCCAAACAAGGTCTTCTCTAGTTTACTGCTCAGAGCAGCCTACGAGATTTCTCATAATTCCATTCTAGAACACCTGTGGAAGATCCCCACCTCTTACTTTCTCCCAAATTTTAAAAGCAGGAATTTTATTTCCTTTTTTATTTTCCAGCTCTCTATGACCTTTTGCTAGTCCTCTACAGTCTTTCAATAACAACGTTTTTTTAAAAGCCTCACCAGATCACCTTATACCCCAGAATGAAATTACAAGAATCCAGCTGCGGGGATTAAAAAGAAAAAAAAGAAAAAAAAAAAAAAAAAAAAAAAGCTTAGAGTTCCCCTGTGCTGATGTTAAACATGTTATCCACCCCACTATCACAAAGCCACAAGCGAGACATCAGTGATACTGGACAGCCTCTGAGAAGTCTAAGATTTAACAAAGACTCTCCAGAACACTTTTCATGCCATCAATACTCCAGGTAGTTGTAGCTCATTTTGCAGCTCCAGTTTTTCTGCATCTCGAAAGAAAGTAGTGGATAACAGCTGAGCAGGGTCTGGACTATAAAGTGACAGATGAAAGGAGCAAAACCACTTGGGAGATGCCTACAGCCCTTGCAGGCACTGCAAGACTGCTGAAGGGGAATACAAGCACTAAAAAAGGCATGGCACTGCACAGAAAGCTTGAGAAAACTTTTTCAATGGGGCATAGATAAGGTACATGTTTAAACAAAACCAAGCAAACAAAAATCACCAAAACTGTAAAACTAAAACTGTCATACGTAATTCTAGAACAAGCTCAAAGCACACAAACCTTAATTTCTTTTAAAAGTAGTATGCTTGCTTTTTCCACCTTGCACAGAATTCACATTAAAGTACTATTAATGATCCCATTTCTAATTATTTTCAGTTAGTCTGCACATTCCAAAGAAATTTTTGTGTCAATAGTGGAAAGTAAGACTGGCATTTCCCAGGACAAAACCTTGCTCTTACCATGGCTCCAGACTGCAACCTGAGCAGTGTTTGGGATTCAACTCCTTTTGCTTTAGATGAGAAACCAGCATTCAAAGGCAATGGGAAAAATAGAAAGACTTCTGAAAATGCCACCATCCTGGCAGGGCTATGACAATGTAAGCCAGATATGAGGCATATCTGGAGCTCAACCAAAGCCATACCACTCTGGATAAAAGAAGTGAAAGATTGAGCTGTTAAGCCTAGTGACAGTTTATGAGTGGTACCAAACATATCCAGGCCAGCAGTTTTAATCAAGGAAAGAAACTCTCACTGGTGGTTTCTCTGTATTCAACTTCACTAATTTCATGAGGTCATCGAACCTAAGCCAGATATGAGCCATTAGATCAAACTTCATTCTCCTCTAGACAGCTTAATGGAATTTAACAAAGTACTTTAAATGATGTAAAAACATACAAAAAGCACCAGCATCAAGGCTCTGCAATGTTGTGTCTTTGATAATCCCTCCTACTACTTTGGCCTGGTGAAGTCAATTAAAAAAAAAAACAAAAACAAAAAAACAAAAAACAAACAAAAAAAAACAAAAAAAAAAAAAAAAAAAAAAAAAAAAAACAAAAAAAACATTTAGCCTGCCACTACAGACCAAAGTTCATTGTCTTTCTTTATGCAGTGTGGATAAAGACTGGCTTGTTTTCTCTTTGGGATTGCTGTCATTTTTCCATCAGTGCAAGACTCAGCTAAGTTGCTTTTGCTTTCCTCAAGGACATATTTTTCATCTTTATTCAGGTAATTTTTATTTTTACTGACTTGCCTCTACAGTGAAAAAAAACATACCACCCAGACCCAACCACACCAAAAAACCATTTCCTACATCAGGTCACTTGAGACATCTGTCCATCTCTACTTATTTTCCATTTTGATGGAAATTCAGCAGAAGAAATGGAAAACCACCTCAACACCAACTTTCTCAAAGCAAATGGGTGCATGAAGCTGACCAACAGATGATGTATATCCAGAACCAGTATCACAGTCTATTAACAGCCTGAGGTCATTTAGCTATTTCTGATTTTAGTGCAACTTCTAATCCACAAACAGCTCTAAGTTACATTGGAACATAAAAAATGGAGGACAGATCTTTTCTTGAGACCTTGGAGCCTCTAAGTTAACTCCATGTTCATGCAAGTTGAAGAAGGAAACCATTTTCCAGCTTTTCTGTTTACTAACAGCACTGCAAGTTTTGGCAATTAAGTAGCTTTTGGCACCAGCTGGTTCCCAACTACCTCACACCCATATTTTTTCTCACATTTTCATTTTCTTTCTGAATTAAAAAAGGACATTGTTTTCACCTGTTAAATTACAGTGGCAGTTGTCCAGAAACCAAGATGAAGGCATCTAGATTAAAATTCAATAGCACCAAACATAGCAGTTTCTTTTAAATAACAGCTTCCTTTGTACTGCTGAAGATAAAGGTCATGTCTCAGCCTTGTTTATTTTTAGGCCAGCATCATTTTTCTACAGAAAGTATTATCCATTTTGGTTAAAAGCAACATTTCCAATGTAGTCTAACAACTATGACAGAATTCAATTTAAAGTTTGTGTGTGAACACACTCAAGCTACCAAATCACCATTAAAGAGGTAGCTAAGAACATTCTGCAATGCTACAAAGAGTGGCCACACAGAGAAAAGCCATTGTTCTCCATCAGCTTGCTGATCACAGATCTGACTTGAGTAGACAGGCATCAAGAAACTTGATGGTAAACTTCACACAATCCTTCCCTTCCTTCAGTACTATCTTTCAAGTGAGAGAATCCAGCCATGACAACAGTGAGATACCTTCAGTAGACTCAGGGTTATTTCTGTGGGCTCAGTTTAGCTGGGCAGGTTGCAAGGGGACACCTGGATTTACAACCCCAGATGCTTCTTCACATCAGCTCCAGGCTGCAAGGAAAGGCTTTGCTATGTGAAATCAACTATTGGCAGGCACTTTGAAAAAGGTAACAGCACCCAGCCTCTCAGCTTGAAAGGTTTTAAACACCTTTCTTGAAACCTCCCCCTCCTCTCCAGCTTCTGCCTTCTTAGATACAGCTGGCATCACAGAGAAATGGAAGTTGAAAAGGAAACTGCACCAGCCCCTCTCGCCCATCCACTCCATCAAAAAACAAAACAAAAAAAACAAAACAAAAAAAAAAAACAAAAAAAAAACAAAAAAAAAAAACTCCAACCAAAGATACTGCTTTGTATTTGCTTAAATCTGTTGCTTTTACATATTTAGTCAAAGACTTCTTTCATTTGAAAAGCAAACATTCACAGGCTCCTAGGATGCTACTTTGACACCTACAGGACACCAGAAGCCCCTATATGATTCAAAATTCATTAAAACAGGCTCTCAACGGGAACAAATGAATTCTTGGAAGGCTCAAGGGAAGGAGTGTTTCTTCTTCAGGCAGAAGTGATACTGGTCCAGCTCCCAAGCACAATCTCTACTTGTAACAAAAACCCCAACAGCAGCAGGAGCACCCAATACTTGAAATCACAAGGAAGATATTTAGTGATATGGAAAAATCACAAATAACTTTACATATAAATATTCTTTCTTATGCAAAAAGAAAAACATCATTTAAACACCTTCCTTGAAAAAAATCTTTTAAAGGAATATTTAATAGCTTGAGAAGTGAAACCATACACAAACTGAAGTGCTGCCTTTCAAATTTACAGTTTTCAGTCAGACCAGAGGGCTATAACAGAGCAAACCTTCCAAGAAGTCAGCAGTATCTGATGGAAGTCTCAGGGCAGTAAGAAGCCACTCTGCTGCAATGATTTAACGTTTGCTTTGTTATCTGCCATCCCCCAGTGTTAAAAACATGAGGCTGTGCAGTAGGACAGGACTTGTCTGCATGTCACCTACCACAGTTCATGAACTGGCACCTCAACCCCAGCTCAACTCTAAGCCCAGCTAATCTGGACTATCTGCATCCCATTTCTGCCACTTCTGTGGAGGCTGTAGTAGACAACAGCATGAAGCCAAATTGCCTTTAAACTGTCACAGTTTGCCACAAAATGGTATTTGTCATCTCTCAGGGATTCTGGCAGCCACAGCTCAGTTTCACATCATTCCAACCAAGCAGGTTCAACACAGCTCAATAAGGAATCACTGTGTGAATCCACCCTTACAATGGTGCATAACACTCTGACCACAAATAAACTCAACAACTTACACAGGATCCCAAACTTGCAAGTAGACCTGTCCCGTTTCTTCAACAGCCAGTGTAAAAATAACACCCATTTCCCCTTGACCTACTACATTGAATGCCTGAACCTTTACAGGAAAGCAATCAACTGCCCTTGCTATCACAGCCTACTTAAACTGCATCACAAAGTTAAGGGAACATTCACTCTGTTCTCTCATTTAGGGACCAAAGAAATTTACCTGGGGTAGAAAGTTTAGTCTGGGGTTGCTACTGTATCTCTATTATTACCAAACCCTTTTTTTCTTGGAACAGCAAAATTTACTATATTTTGGTGATCAAAATATATATTGAGTGCTCTAGGACTGTGAGTATTTCCTCATCTAACAGTCCAAAGAGCAAGCTGACCTTTTCACTTGAGAGAAAAAAATAGAGATCAAAACTCCTAAAGATTTTGAAAATAATACTGAAAGTATAGATTTCTCTCATTTGATAAAGGCACAGTTTTGAACTACATGAAGCAAATCTGTTTAATCCTATATAGGCAAAAAATAGAATAGCATCACAAAACAGTTTAGAGCATATGCAATTCTTACATACAACATCTACTTCATTTCCATTCATGTTCTTGTACAGAATTTTTTCATTTTAAAGTCGACTTTTTAAAAGTAGCAATATACACGGAGGACACTTAAGGGATCAGTGCTCCCAAAAAAAAAAAAAAAAAAAAAGAATAAAAAGATACTCAAGCATGCAGACTTACTTGCATTCCCCAGGTACACTGCAGCCCCCATGGAGCAAATTACATCCTTGTTTACACACAGCTGTAGACACAAAAAGATTTGGGCATCAGTCTGGGCAGCCAGGTATCCATTAGTACAGCAGCTCCTACAAAGCAGGTTGCTTTCTGCCATGTTCCAGCAGTTGCTCCTTCCAGACAGTTCACAGAACACAGCACATTACAGCCAAAAAGCTTTGCAGCAAAGAGTGTCAGCACTGAAGCTTTTATAAAATACAGTTGTTTTTAAAACCAGGTATAAAACTGGTATTATGTTGGAAATCTCAAGCTTTAAGTGATATATGAGTATCACATTGAGTAAGCCCAAGATCCCCGCCATCATTAACAAACTTTTTACTGAAAAGGAACAGAAAACAAAACCAAAAAGCCCTCAGCAAAAAGAAGAGTATATCAAATAATTTTAGTACTAATTACTGAAGGCAAAATGCAGAGAGTTTTGATGGAGTGGTACATTAAGAGACAACCACACTTGAATTTCAGTTCCCATTAAGAGCTATCAAAAAGCTTTCAGCTTTGCACATTTATACTTAAAACTCTTTCATTTGCAGAAACAGTGTTATGGGTGCATTTTTACAGGATTAAAGTCTACTGTGTAAGTGATGATATCACTTCAATAAAATCTTACATTAACAGATGTAATGCATCATTTTGCTTTGAAGGAACATCACCATTGAATAAAGTCAATTAGAAAAAGGATGTTTTCTTGAATACTAAATTTGTTTAGATATGTCCACAGCATACACCAGAAGCAACACTGTATCCTGTGCTCCACTTTTCACAAAGGATGTTTTATTTAAAGATTTGTATTGAAAGGACAAAGTCTGTAAGTGCTAAAATCAATATGCTACAGCACTGACACCACAGAAATACCTACTGCAGTTTACACCTATTCTACACACACCAGGGCAAATCCAAGACAAAGGAAACATACTACCTTGTTTGCATTCTTCTCCCATCCAACCTTCCATGCAGGCTTTGTTTCCATTTTGATCACATGTGTAGTGACCAACGAAGTCATCCCGAGGGCCACAGAACTTGTTGCACAGAGCACTGTAGTAATTTTCATCACATTTCACCCTTATTTGCACTTCAAAGTGGGCAACAGGCCCATTAATTTGGAGGGTCTTCCATCGATCTTCTGGGTTGATCATGCCAGCGTGTGCCACTCGCTCTATTAACAAGTTTTCACCTTTTTGGAAAGAAAGGTAAATTCAACAAGGGGTTAAGTTGGATAGCACAAAGGGACATATGGAATCCAATCAGAAGTTAAGGTTTCCCCTTAACCAGTTAAGAAAATGTTAAGACGATAAAGATCTACTGTATAACTGAATTTTCCTTTGCCTTGCAAAGTTCATTACAGGAAGGCCAATTTTAAAAAGTGTCCCAAAGGAAATATTAAAAAACCCTGGAACATAATCCATAGGAAATAGCTTATTTTTCAAGGCAGCCAAACATACCACACCCACATGCTGACAACTAGCAGCTTTATCTTGATCTGAGGCTCTTCTTGCCTCCTTTTTTGTTCTTATAAAATTGCAAGATCTGCATAATCTCATAGCTGAGATAAAGTTCTCTGCTGCAAGTTTAATTTTAAAAATAAAGCAAAACACAGTGTGGTCAATTTACTGCAAAATTACTGAGCAGTAGTGAATGCTTTGGTAGGCTTGCATTATATACATAAACTAGCTTGTTTCCATTTTATCATTCTTTCTAAAATAAAGGCAAAACATCTTTAACAACCATTCCATAGAACACTGCACAGCTAGTGTTTGACATTTTGGGAAGAAATACACAAGTGAACCCAGGATTGTCAAGGGCCATCCTCAGCTCTGTATCCTCCTTATCCTCACCCCCAGAGAAACTCCTGATAACTGTGATCCCTGTTGCAGCACACTCTGTGAGCATCCTGCCTTGTCCCCGTGGAAAGCAGCAGCTCTGCTACTGCCAGGCTCCCTTCACTGAAGCCAAACCTGCACAAAGAATTACATATCCCAGGGGAAAAGAGGATTCTAGGCTGTAACATTATAGAAACTGCCAACACAAAGTATTTTCATTTACACAAATATTCATTTTGTATCTTTATGCATGTAATTCTTTGTATAGAAGCTTCAATACCAGGAGGTGAGACAATTATAGCCAGTACAATGAAGTTATATAATTGCTTCAGCAAATATTGAGGAATAAGCAAAGTTCAGTGGGGGGGATACAGGCAGACAGTGAGCAATTCCAGTGACAGGAGTTTTCTAACCATTCAAATCTGGTACCTGCTGTACAGCTTTTCTAGGTGACTGCAAGTTGCATCTGGAACTATAAACACTATTTAAGGATGAGAAAAAGGTACAGAAGCTTCACTTGAACATATTAGTTTCATACACATTTATGAAATAGCTATAATATTGTCAGCTCTGAGATTCTGAACTCATATTCTTTAAATAGAGTACATGTTAAAATAAATTAATAACCAAAAACCTTCAGCAAGAGGCTGAGATGATAGTGAGATAAAGCCTGAAGTTCAAATTATTAATAATATAGAACATTCCAAGCTAGTAGCAAGCAATACTAAGCTACCACCTTTAGCAAATGCATTTTATCTACTCAGTTGCTTTCTAGAACTCATTAACCTCCTATGTTTAGAAAACAAAACCCAAGGAGTGGCTGTTTCTCAACCAGAACATTACTGACAGTTTAGAGGAATCCTGTGAATCTCATAGCAAAGTGGCATTTTCCCCTCAGCCTGTAAAAGAACTAAAGTCACAATTTTCAGCCCCTCCAATATTAAGAGAAAAGAACAGCTAAAGAAGTATCAGGCTCTCCAAAGTATCTTGCTCTCCTGACATCTTTTTCCAAACTTGCTTCTATAAAAATGTTTCCTCTTGAAATTAAAAAATTTTGAATTTAAAAGATTCCCTTTTAACTGACCATTGAAAGGTACTCCAGTTATTTTGACCTCACAGTATCTCCCTGCTTTATTATTAAAAGTGCTATTGCCACGTATGAGCTGCAAGTCATGCTTGCTTGGACTAGACTGTATAAAACATTGCATAAAACATTTCATGGCTGGCCAAGACACATTGAAGCCTATCCCTCTTCTTTTAACTCTCATTCCTGTGCATGAGCTCCTCCATTACCTGGCAGCATGTACAAGACAGAAAAGGCTGCTGAATTTTATTTTTGACCAACAGGATATTTTTCACACCAGACACCACTGAAAGTTCAATGATTAGATAGAGTCACAGAATATTTTAGTTTGGAAAAGACCTTTAAGATCATCAAAGCCCAACCATTAGCTCTGCACCTCCAAGGCCACCATTAGAGCATGTCCCCAACTGCCACACCTACATGTGTCTTTCAAATACCTCCAGGGATGGTGACACCACCTCTTCCCTGGGCAGATCTCAGCATCCTCTAATAATCTTATTTCCCTCCAATGACTATTGATCTGCAAAACTACAAAGGAAAACATGGTGAATCACCAGATAGTCAAGGAAAATTGAACAAATAGCAAATGCACATTACAGAGCTGCTTTCCTGCTATAAGCAACATAGGCTCCTTATAAACAGCTGCAACAGCCACTGCTGTGAAAGTGTTCCCTCAAAGTGCTTTAGATGGACTGAAGAGCAGGTCCTGAGATTAGAGGAGTGGCTTATACAATAAAATTCTTATCAAGCATCTTGAGGCTAATAGAGATTCATTAGAGCCAGTTAACTGGAACAAGCATTACAGCTACTGCAAATATACCTATGCAGTACAGACCTCTTGATACCAGGGGTCAAGAACAGGGGAAATAACCCAAGAGTGCTCTTTCTATCTTTTTGAACACTCAAACTTTATCTTCACAAGCTCTTTTCAAAAGGAATGTATTCAGAGTCTTAAGGGTTTTTCCTCAAGCTTGTATCAGTAAGTAGGGCTTAACAGCCTAAACAAGCAAGCCAAATAATTTACCTTGAGCCACAAAAGGCATGAAGGAAGCAGCTCCAAGTCATTTCATTTCTAATACTAAACTCTTAAGTATCAGAGTATGTATGAGAGCTCCTTTTAACTTCAACTTTAACACTAATCTTAGGTAGAAGGTGCATCTTCCAGAGAGATCTATAAACACAGGCAGGAATGTGTTTGTCAAGGTTTCTCCTTCCTCCCCCACAATACCAAAGTGTGTCTGATATTCAGCCTCTCTCACCTAACTGTTTTGATGAGACAAGTTTGCTCCCAGCATCTGACTTTGCCACTGAAGTTCACCTTAAGGATTCACACTCATTACTTTTAGCCCTCAGTAAAGGGCTAAAAAATAACTGAATTTATCTGTTACTGGTCAAAAAAGCACCATCATCCATTACTCAAACTTACATACACACAAATAGCCCCCAAGCAATTTCCTTGACTAACAAGTTTTCTACAAGTCTCTCTAGAAAAGCACATAGCGGTACAGATGCTTGCATACAAGGAGATGATGGCTAAAAGGCAGTTCTTTAATTAATGTTCCCAGAGCATCTGATTTTTGGAAGAGAAGCCTTATCTGAAGTGTATTTAACTATGCAATATACAAATAAGAACACTGCCCATCAGCACCCTGACCCTTGGCAGAGGCCAGACATTCCCAACAAGCCAGTAGGACTGTACAAAAGGTGATGCTGGTAGTTGTTTGCAAGATAACACAGTGACATGACATGAACGTCACATCCAAAGGAGCAGGAGGTGCCATGTCAGGAAGCACATTCTCTTCAGCATGTTTTTGAGCACTATGAACAGATTAGTCTCCTACAGATTAATGGGAAGGAGGAAAGCAACCACTGCAGCCCTGAAGCAGACAAGAGTCAAATGGAAAGTTACTTCACATGTGAAGATGCCAGCCTGCTTTGTCACGGCAGGGCTGAGCACTGCTGAGAGCTCTGCCAAGTCAAGGGACTTACCTGGAAAGTGGAACTGCTGTGACAGATGACAGCGAGCAGGCTCTCTGCAGTGACTTTGTATCTAAGCCAGTTTCCTCTCCCCCTCTTCCACCCTCCCAAAGCAAACAAGTGGTAACACTACACTGCCACAAGCTTACCCCCGAGCCAACCTGCTGCACAGAACAAAAACACAGGAGTAGTTCAGGAACTGGGGGTGAAGAACCCTCTAAGAATTTGTACAGAGGAAACATTTGCTGTGGCAGACTTGCTCTTGGGATAGTCCTTCACAAGTCAGCTCTGGGTCCCCCTGCCTTCACTGAGGGCAAGGAAAATGCAGGATAATTGGACACACAGGGAGGGAATAATGACAAATATCCTAGAATCGTCAAGTTCTTCACTGGAAGTCTCTTTCTAGGTTTTAGGGGAGTTTTTGTGTTTGCTTTTTGTTTTGTTTGGGCTTTGTTGATCATTTTTGTTGTTGCTACTGTTTTGTTTTTATTTTGTTGGGGAGGTTGTTTTGTTTTGGATGGGGGATTTTGGGCTGTTTTGGATTTCAATACCTAATTGAGAGTCCAAGCTGGAACACAGATGTTACATATAACTCCCAGCCTTACTCATCACCATTGAAGGAAAGCAAAACCTGACTCTAGAACTAATTAATCAGCTTATAAACAGACTCTGGCAATTACTTTGATTATCTTACAGTAGCAACAGAAGATCCATGTAACCCGATCCCCAGATCAGGCACAGCGCTCAGGACTGACAGGGAGTTACACTTTCCACAGACATTCACTGCACCCCTCCAGGACCAGACATCGTCTTTTCTCTGGAAGAGCTGCTCTATTCCCTTTTCTCTTCTTTAACATGAATTTTTCTGATCTGTGCCTCTTTGGCAGTTCAGTGGTGCTTGCAAAAATGCAAGTGAAGCATCTTTGCGTCTTGACAGATTCACAACACAAAATCAACTGCAGGACTCACAGCCAAGATCTCTCAAAAAAGAAAAAAGAAAATTTTCAGCATTAAGGAATTCTTCCTAGGAATCTTATATGCAAATCTAAATTGAAGCAAGGCAAAGTAACACATCTCTATCAAAAAATCCAAAAACAGACTACAGAAACATTTAACCAAGACAAGCACTTAGCTAGTCTTCTGCCAAATTACAGGCCAAGAAAGCCTTCCTAAATTCACCTGACAAGCCTCCAAGGTTTCAGCTGCAATGCAACTTTGCAGTACCTCTCTCTGGCAGCCTAAATTAAAGGGAAGTTCACTCCATCAGCAGTTTCTCATAGAGCTAAACCGTAATCTGACACTTATATACTCTCTCACAGTTCATAGAAACTGTTAATTTAAGGAGATGGCACACTGGGCCTCCAGAAGACACTCTATCCTGTTGGCCTGAAGTTCAGGGGAAAAAAAAAAGAATGCAAGTAAAGAGATTTGTTAGAGCTTGTCAAACTAAAAAGCATAACAAAGACCTACTATAAGCCCGAGGTTACTGTCTTCTTACGAAGTGTATTTAAAAGAAACCTAGGGTTTAAAGCTACAGATTTGCAAGAGGATTCTGCAAATTCTAAGAAATAAAAAGAAAGCTACAATATTATTACTTATTAAGAAGCTAATTAAAAAATGAAATCCAGCACTTGAATGCATACAGATGATTTGCACGTAGGTGGTCTCTTCATGCCCTTTCTACACCACCTCTTGAGTTGATTTGCCCTCTGTAACTAGGACATAACATTCTAGTATTTGCTGTAGTAGCTGCCCCTAGATAAATTATTCCCAAGCTGGAAAGCATTTAAATTAATTAATATCACACAGTAAATATTTTTTTTAAAAAAGCAGAGAAGAGGATTCCTGCAATCTGTTACTATAGGGTATACTATAGGGTATTACTTATTCAAGATTCAGGCTTACTCTGCTCAGCACACAAGATCTCATTTTGAATACCACATCCAGCCTTAGGAAGTGCCTTTCAAGAAGGCTGTGGACAAACTCAACATCAGAGATGTAAAGAAAACATAGCCAATAGAAAAAGGCTAAAGGAGCTGTTAAACAAGACAAAATAAGCTTAATTCTAACAGAAGAAGGGTTCAGGAACAAACTAAAAAGTCATCATTACTGATAAAGAATCTGAAGATGATTTGGGACATACATAACCTCTTCACTATCTTAATGTTCAAACACTTACCTTCCTCTACATTGACCCCAACTAAAATGAAATAGTCCATCAATAACCACAATGCAAGTCTGAGATTCATTCTTTTTCTTGGTTATTTTAAGACATATTTGTAAACCATTTACAAAGAGTAAATTCAAGCTGGAGTCCTGCTTTAGCAGCATTATGGCAATCAGAACCTTGATATGATTTTGAACTATTTATAAAATAATCTTGCTTTTACTTCAGATCAATAACCCTGCCTTGACAGTGAGTATTAGCATTTACAGACTGAAAATGCAAGGTAAGCTTCAGTACTTGGGAAGAAACAGAGAAGGGATGATACCATGATTTAGAACAATTTCAGTACACTTTCTTTATGGGGAGGAAGAATGTTTAATTGTTCACATGATCATGAAAATTATTGCATAGTGTGATCACAGAGGAGAATTTGAAGTGCAACTCTACAGATTATCTTCCTTTAAAAAAAAAAAAAAAGGAGCAAGCATGGTTTGTAAACCTTTTTTTAGAACTAATTATCAGGTGTTGTATAAATTACACTCTTTATTTACAAATGTGCATTCTTCATCCTATACAGCAATAATTTTTCACAGCTCCTAACCCAATACTCACTGTTTGGATTTGTACATGCCCCTAACTCAGACAACAGGTTTTCCTAGAGCTGATTTGGAGGGATGACTGATTGCAGCAGGACACAATTTTCCCCCTCCCCAATTTGTACACATAGAGCACAGAATAAGTACAAACTCCACGTTTCACATAAATACTCACCAGCTTTTGTATCATTATCCCAATCCCATGCTTCTAATATTAATGTGAACGACCTCTGAAAAAAAAACAAGACACCAATTAGACTAATTAAAAAACTGTTATAACCAGACAAACTGATTTGAAATAAGCAGATATTACTGCTACAAGAAAGCCAACTGAAAGCAATTGAAAATTTCACTTCTCTGTTGTCATGTGAAAACCCTTGAAGGCATCTTCACAAAAGCATGCAATAAAACAGCATTAGAAATTGTGGGACAAGCCGTGCTAACAGCAAAACAAAAACATTCCATGCACACACACATCGAGGACTGAATTATTATTACTCTCCTCCCACTGAATCTAATTCTCAGCTTTGCTTAGCCACAGAAATCCTTTTCAGAAGCAGCCCTAAAAGGTTTAAATAAAATGAGGTTCTGAACCTTGGGAAACAGCTGGAATATTTAGGACTTAAACAACTGAACCACCTCCCCGAAAAAAGAATGAGACCCACCCTTTAGAAAGCACATGAAAGAAAAGTCTATACCAGATTTGTTTTACAGAAAAACATATCTAAAGAAGAAATACACAATTCACTCTGCATCTATCAAAAATTTTGACTTCTTTCTCATGAAGGGGTAGCACAAAAAGCAGATCTGTAGAAGACACAGCAGAAACAAATATTACAGTAAGCACACCTGGTACTGTACTTTCCCCTGAGGAAATAAAAAAACATTATTTCAAATAGTTCTGAGATGATTTAGAAAAATATGAATATTACTTCACTAAACCAAGGCCTCAGGCATTTTCCTTGCTTTATGATAAATACGTAGGACAGTTTTTAATATTCAAATGCTAAACTTATTTAGAAAAAGTTATGCATACAGGTAATTTTTAACTGCTTTGAGTTGAACAAGCATAGCTGTCAAACAATTCAGCTTTGATAGTTTCCAAGTGCTACAAGTTACCACTAAGATCCTCATATACATTCAAAATCAAGGAAAAACCATCAAGAAGAGAAAAAAAGAATTATTGCACCACTATTCTAAAGTCCTCCTATACACATCTTCATGCAGAGCCAAGCTCTAATGTTGCACAATTCACAGCCTAATAATCTATAAATTCACATGGGTATGGGGACATTCAGCCAATAAATTGCAAGGACCCTCTTCAGAAGAGGATTATATAAGAATTCAGCCATCTTCCACAGGGTCATTAGGACCATTTTACTGTTATACCAAGAAATGTGTTTTTATTTTGAGATAGATCCTTTACATATCCCTCAACTCCACACCAAGGAGGGTTGATCTAACAATGAAACCTCCCCACTTTAGAATAGCAGCAACAATAGGATCAGTGCAGCACCCCAAGCAGAAAGGCTCTCTGTTTGAGGTCTTCCATGACTACAGCAGAGACCTTTCCACTCAGAAATGCACTTGAGTGCTTGTTTTCCTACTGCTCAGTTACATTAACATACAAACCACAGCTGCCTTTGAAAGTAAGTCATTCTACTGTTTTCAGCTTCAGACATATACTAGGGAAGATGGTTTTACATCACTGAATCAGAAACAGGTTTAGTGGTGACTATTTAGATTAGACTAAAGAAAGGAAGGGAAAAGGGATATCAGCAGTGACCATACTGGACAGAGACAGAGCTTGTAGCGCCCTCGGAAATGGACAACAGAGAGATCAGCTGAGAAAGCTCTGCCTCTGAGGTATGACAGCACAGGTCAACTCAAACAATTTTTAAAGACAAATATTAGCGGAGCATCTCAGTAGCTTCACCCTCCAACTCCCTGCACTCCCCAGTCTCAGTACTTAGGGAAGCAAATAAGATTCCTACTGTGCTCTGAAAACACTACCTGCAACCCCTCTTCCTATAACTGCCACCTGAAAAAACCACTCATACATTCAATAGTTGAGAAAGCAAGTTCTATATGACACTGTCCCTAACATCTTCTGGCGATGGCATGTCTCCTTATTTTCCATCAAGATTATAAACTAATCTAAGCAGAATTCTGCCAATCAGTGCAAGGTCCAAAGTCATCCACATCTTTCACTTTTAACTACTCACCTTCTAAAATATCCCTTTAGTTTTCCTGTGTTCCATTGATTTGTATTAAAAGTATAGACCAGTGCTCAAGTGCTTCCAGACATCCATCCACTTATATAAGGGCTGGTCCTTCCTATTGCAAATTGGCTGTTGCATCTGACTGCCAACAAAAGGCAGCCAAAAATTTAAGATGGACTTGTTGTTTTAGGAAACAGATCAGCCATCTGTGCTTTCCCATCATACCATTTGAAAGCAGATTTGTATCTGTGCTCAGGATGCTAAGGGACTTATTTTCATGAGTAAAGAGTTGCATGCAATGCACTGTTCCAGCATCATCATGCTGGACAGTGTGAATAAAGATGCATTCTACACAATTTAAGATGCTTAAAACAAAAAATCCCAGAGCTCTTGTGGCAAACCTCATGGTCTAAGTTGGTGTGGTCTCTGGAGCAGAGAATACTGCTTTACAATGTAATAAAAACTTAATAGTACATTATGAGCTCTGGTGCAGAGCTGCTCCTCCAAAACGTGGAGAAGCCCACACAGCTCATGCTGCCTGCTTGTGTCTTTGCAAGCCCCAGGTCCCACAGGTCCCCAGCATTTGCTTTGGCCATCCTCCCATTGGCCACCATCAAGAACCACAGTCCACCTGTAATAAGTTTAAAGAACCTACACAGCAGAGGCAAGACAAAGACTTTTAAATCCTTTCACTTCCCTGTGTCTTCTTTAATGGGTGACCAGGCTGGCACTTGGCTGCTCACACATGAACAAGCATCTGGAGTGTAAGCTTTCAGAAAGGCTTGCAGTCACACTTGCAGGAGATTAGAGATGTTAATCAAATGGCACTACACAGCTCTGATAGACAAATGTGTATTTACTGAACCGTCAGTTTCAGCTAGGACAGTTCTCAGTTGTGCAACTCTACCCTCTGCTAAGTTACAGTCACCCTTTAAAAACCCCAAACAGGCACAGAAGGAATGCAACCATAAAACTGATTTTTATGGCTATTTTACCTCTAGAGAAGATAGTTAAGGTGACCAGCCCAACCTGTCACCCTTTATCTCCAGCAGGCCAATAACTTGAAAGAAGAATTTCTCCCTGTGGTAGTGCAATGGATCATCTCATTACAACTACCACACCTCAAAAGAGAAAACTGGTCCTTAACCCTCTCGTTCAAAAAATCCAGTCTTTCCCACTACCACATGTATCAAGTCTTGCACTAGATCTGCTTACATTTCTTTGATTTTTGCACTTCATTTTAAAATGACTGAAAACATAAAAAAAAGCATCTGTGTTACTAAATATATTCATGACATGCAGAACTGAGAGCTTCCCAGTTATGGCTCCATTATCAAAAACACATTTTACTACCAAAAGAATTTATTAGTGGAAATTTTAACATCCATACACTCACCCTGTGTATCCTTACCTAATAACCAGAGTAAGCACTGAAGTTTAATAACACTAACACATAGAAATTCTAAATTATATTTTCAGCTTCATACTGGCCATACTCATGTTATGAAAACTACCATCAGCTGACATTAGTCACATCTGCACTCTCCTACAGAAATTCTTAACACAGACTAACCAACACATCTACTGACACCAGCTGCAAGCAATGCATCTATAACAGAGACACTGAAACCAGACATCTTTCTTAAATTGTGCTTGCAGAAAACAGCAACAGAACTTGCATTAACTTAGCTCCTGTTAGGAGCTAAGGACTACCCATACAGCAAATCTTCAACCCCCCCACATCAGCCAGCAGTGTCTTGGCTGTTTTATGTATCTTTAATATGAACAGACTTGCTTAAAAGTTATTTAAAAACATGTTCTCCATAGAGACTGTTGATGTGTGTTCAAGTTCATGCATAAATCGAAAAAAAAGACAAGTATCCTAGGAATGCCCCAAAATCATGAGCCTTACACATAAAACACACAACTCCCAGCACACCTGCTTCTTTAACTTGCACACAACTCTTGCTGTAGGCTAACAGAACAGCAAGACATGCATATTCCAGTCTGCTCTGTTATATACAAAAAGCTCTGTGAAGTAGTATCTGTTAGTCATTTCAACCAGTACTAGCAAAATATTTAGAAAATATTGTTGAAGTGACCATGACAGATTTGAGGGGCAGTGGATGGGGGTATGGAACATACAGCACTGGAAACAGACTTGACTTTACTGACTAAGTTTATTTTTTGGAAAGAATTAAACATACATCATCATTTGTGCTCATCAAATCAAAACTCAAAAGGTATTAAAGGCTACAAGTCAGAAGAGCATCAGTGCACTTCTGCAGAAGAGCACAGCTTATGCAAGAGCCACTTCGTAGGAGTTAACTAAACAGATATGCCAAGTAGCTTGGAAAGATACAAATTAAGTCTGTTTATCCTGGTGATGCTGCCTCAGTTGTGTTTTTTTTCTCAGGATTGGTGTTGACACAAGCAACTTCAAAGCATTATTCTACTGTTTACACTAAACAAAACACTCCCCCATACTATCCCAGCGACCTCCTTTCTGGGGAGGGGGCAAACAAGACCTGTAATATTGGTTTGGCACTCTCTTTTCATGAACTATTACCATCACCTTGATATCTGCAGATCAGCATTCAAAAGGTGGGGGCTTTTCGGCAAACCAGTCGTGCCAGAATTTTCATCCCAAGAAAGATGATCAATCTGATGACAGCATTTTCAGTCAGGTATAGAACTTCTCCAACCCACAGTTTGAAAAATGCCAAAGGTGACATTTGAGCTGAAATCAATACTTGAAGATTTCTGCATCAACAACATTTTACTTCTAACAGATTTTTATGCTAACAGACAATAAAGTATTAATTTCACACAAATAAAAGGACTGAGTGGATTTTCTACATGGAAAAATGTTTAAAGAATCAGCAAGAAGTAGAAAAAAAGTACTAAACAAATCCTAAGTCCACTTTATCTTCCTGTTCTACAGCCACACAGTAAAAGCAGGGTCTCATCTCCAGTAAATACTGTTTTTTTTCCAAACCTCCATCAAGCACAGATAACATTTGTATTCAAACATTTCAACTGTACAAACACTGGACAGCATATCACTAGTCTTACTGCAGGTTAACTTTTGTAACTTCTGGAATAAACCACCAGCAATACTTCTGGCAGCCAAGTCACCAAGTCCCGATCACCACAGTCAATTCTCATACTTGCTTTCATAAGAAACTTTGAGTCAAGTGAGACAAGCACAGGTCTGGGGGTTTTCCCCCTATTTTTTTTGTTTCAGCACCTTCCCCCCCCCTCCAGGCAGCCTGCTTGCCATGGAAAAAGCTGACTTCAAGGCAAGCAAATTCCATTTCCTTCCCCAGGAACTCTGCAACAAGTTCATTCAACTTCCTCATGAATAACCCAAAGGTAGAAAGTGAATAAGGAAGAAACGAAGAAAGATTCTGAGAAGATCTAGGACTCATAGTCAGTACAAGTTTAAGGGCAGACAGACAGTCTGCAGGTTTATCTTTTAGAAACAGGCATCATAAAGTCATAATAGGGACCTTTACTGAAGGAGTAAATCATCCCTATTTGGGGGAAACATGGGGGTTGGGGGCAGGGACAGGGTAGGGGGCTTTTTCTGAAACTTGAAGGATATTTCAGGCACTTGCATGCAAGAAGCTTCTCTGCTGAATTCAGAAGCCATCCACCATGCAAAATCATAAGGATGACCATCCTCTGCATCTTCCTTTTTCATTTATAGAGCAAGAACAGTGAGTCCTAAGCTAAAGCCTTCCCTTTGGAAACCAGGGCCAAGCAGCCCCATTTTGTTAGGAGTGGAAGGCTGGGTTAGAGTCCTGCAAACATCAGCAGCAGATAGCAGAAAGCAGTTGGGCAAGTTCAAGTTTTCTATTTGAGAGCAATTACTGCAGTTATGCTCCTCTTGGCCCAGTCACAAAAGCAAGATGATGTTTACAAACACTGGAACCCTACTGTTGTGTGAGGGGAACTCTCTGTGAATTAGCCCCACCTGACAATCTTTAGGAAGTCTGTAAAACCAGGGAGGGGTGAGGGGGGCTATTTTCTGTCATGGTTAAGAGACAACAGGCTGATATCTCCACCTACATGAGTCTGAACACTCATTCCACTCCTCCACCAAACTAAGCAAAACCTAAACTGGAGGGGTGTGTATGTGTGTGTGCATATGGGGGTGGCAGAGGGAAATCTAGACTATTAAGATCATTTTATTGCAAAAAAAGCACAAATAAAAACAACAGGTGAATAAGAGTCAGTCCTGGAGTTAATTTATCAAATCTAACACCCAGGTAGAGACTCACTTCAGGTAAAGAAAATTAGCCAGCAACTAGGAGGAAGAATCCTACCAACAACCAGCTGCATGCATCTGAAAGATAAAATAACTTGAAGGAGGAACTCAAAGGGATATTACAACACCTATTTTGCAGTATCTAGTGTTTCATGAAACAGGAGCAGTGTGCTTCTCTCCAGGGTAATCAAACCACCAGGACCCTGACATACCTTACCAGAGAACACATTAGTAGTAAGATGTTCATGTGAAAGTCTGAAAATACTCTGATACTCCTGCAGTGGTAGAATGCAGCAAGAGTTTCTCAGTGTGAAGGGGTCTTTATATATCACAGTATCATGGGACAGCAAACATTTCAGCTGTGGAGCTCTTAAAATCATCTCAAGTCATACTAGCTTTAGCCTGTAGGAAACAGTGACCCATTTTCACAAAAGCCCAAAGTGCCATGGCAGACTAGAGCTCCTCAAGGCAGGACATTAATACAGACACCTCAGACCACATAAAAGCAAAGTGAGAGCCCTCTGGAGAATTATCTACATATGAGAACCTAAACCATGGGAATAAAGACTCCATGACTTTCTTGTAACTTAGCACCCTAGACAGAAACTCAAAGCACATCTCAGCCAAGTCAACCTTGTGACAAATGGCAAGTCAGAGATGGCACATTTGGTTCAGCACTGGCCCTGACCTCTGATAGCACCTGTCAGACAGCTGCTGCAGCCAGGGCAGCAGCATCCCTGAGGAAAAAGGAAACAGGCACCCTAGAAACAGTTTTCACAGCACCAAGAACAAGTCATTAGCTTCTCATTTAAAAAACCTACAGGAGATGTGACCAGGCAGCAGTCATGTGAGGATTTCATCTGAAGAAGAGCTCATTTGCTGACTGCTGTTAGCTCCTAGAAGAGCCCCTCCCTGCTTTAAAGCAGTCCCTTTCACCATTACACACATAGCAGTAATGCTAGTCCAAGGGAACAGAAGTAATGCTTGCCTCTGCTTTTTATAGCTGTCTGCTATTCATCCCCACCCTATCCATCCCCCTTCCCCTGATTCCAGCATGTACACATCTATGCTGTGTTCAGGGAGATTAAGTTCCAACTATGAAGTCCAAGCTGCCAACTGTGGCCACTTAAATTTCAGCAAACACCATAGGATTGACTTAGAAATCATCTGTTTTCCATATACTTTCAGAACTAAACAAACAAACAAACAAAAAAAGTGAAAACTCAGCTACTCAGGACTCCCATGATAACTTGCCTTTCTTGAGATTTTCCAGCAAGCAACAAGAATATCCATGTTTAACACCAATCCATGCTATAAGCTGTCAGTTTCCTTGAAACTCTTCTATTTTACTGCAAATGCCTTCTGCCTATGCCATTTCTAGGCACCTCCTCTTTGACACAAGTCTCAGCAAAAGTATTGGCTTATAAAACTAATCAATACATCAAGGAGGAAATATGATTTTTTTTCCCCAACTGAATAGGCAAGTTTAATGCTTACGAAAAAATAATCAATTTCATCTTAGATGAATGACCAGTAACTTTATTCTAGTTCCTAGAACAATTATATTCTTGGTGGTCTTTAAACAATTTCTTAGCCACATTCCTTTGTCTTTCCATGCTATCTTTCAGAATTCTTTGTCCCAGCTGTTGTAGTAAGAATACAGCATTGCAAATGTCATTTTAACTTCCAACCTTGTTAAATGTAAGCTAAATTTCACAGAGCCTGTCCCAAGCCTGGGTTAATGACACCTGTGACCTTGTTCCTCTGAGCAAATCTGTACTGATAAGCAAGGCATCACTAAATACATCTTTTGATAACTATAACCAGCTACTCCTTCAACCCACCAAAGCTATGTAGCTTCTCCCAGCTAAGCAAGTTCCCTTCACAAACTCAAGTTCTTTGATCACAGTAAGAGATCTGCCTCCCACTCTTATCCTTGACTACTTAATATTCAGAAGAAAAAGAGCACCCTGGATAGGAAAAGAAGTTAGAGAAAAACAAAAATCTTCCAGGAGGTGGACTGCAGAAATCAAAGGTCCAGAGAAATGCAAGAAGAATCAAGTTATTTCCATGAGAGACATTAAAGAGTTGGCCTCAGCCTGGAAAAGACATAGCAGGAGTAAGTGACAGAAGCCTAAATGCTTCAACAGGCCCTGGGGATGGTCAGGGGTAGATCATCTATCTCCATGGGCTTGGCAAGAACTAAAAGTTAAGAAAGTAAGCTAACAGGAGTCATGGCCAGAAGAAATAAGTCAGAGAAGATGGCATTTTTGGCAGAACTTGGCAAAACGCTACAGGTGGCCCAAGGGAAAAGTGGTTTTAAGAGTTCTGTCAGTCCAAAGGCAAACTGGCACAAACACTTTGGAGAGACCAACCACAATTATTTCTGGAGGCTCTCTAGTTGAAAACAGAGCTAGAGACAATGACCAGCAGTTTTCGATATTCTTGCCCTTAACCTCCATTGAATATTTGTTTATATTCCCTGAACTCCAGTTCCAGTACAGGTGTGGTTCTGAAGCAAGTATTTAACTTTTTCTGATCACTGACATTAAAACACGACAGTGCTAAAATTAATAAAACAATTATACTCTGGAATCTTGCATACCTGCCTGAGCCATTACCATCTATCCCAGGATAATGAAAATTGTGACTAAGGAGTGTTTGAGGAAGAAGAGGAAGCCAGGAGAAACAAAGCACAATTCTAAATCAGATTTAAAATTATGTCTCAGAACTCCTCTTTGAAAACCACAACAGAACAAAACATAATTGAAAAATCTAATCAAGATTCTCCTCTCTACAACACTGAAACATCACATGAAATAGAATAAATGCAGAAATCACCAATCCATGCATGCTATTCAGTCAGGCACCTGTATAGCAACAAATGCTATACAGATAAAAAAGACAAGCTGAGCTAAAGCTACTAACTGGGTGATTTTATTATTTAGGATAAAAGTTTAGAGGACTGTAGGCTTCTGAAACTTCCCCTAAGGAAAACGTAATCCAGACAGCCTTTTAATAGTGATTAAGTCAGGTGACACAAAGCAGAACATACTGTCATTCAAGGCAAGACAACAGAAATGCTGAAATACAGCAAGCACTTATTTTAGAAGATTGACAAGTGTCAAGTGAAATACAAAGCTTAAGGCTTTCATAGCAATTTTTCACACAAAAATTCATCAGTGCACTTGTGACAAAGATCCTGGTTTAACTATAAGAAAACCTCTACACGTTTTGGAGAGGGCTGGTAAACCAATGTTTACACAGAAAAATAACTTAAATAATTTCACAATTCATCTCCAAACTTTAGTTACTCTATTTACACTAGCCAAAACCAACCCCTCCTGGCTTCCATGTGGCACAGATGAAGGCTAGTGCTATTCCTAATTAACCTTCCTCCACTAAGAACATGATTCTGCACTGTCTACGTGTGTCACTGAGCCAAGTGTCACACCAGTCACACATGTTACTCCATATCAGCTGAAGAGTAAGCAAGAAATACTTCCATCATTAAAAGCTGGATCTCTCAGCCACTCAGGAACCAGTCTAAGAAACAGAACAGCTTTCAAAACATCATCTTTATTCTCCAGGGAGATTTAGGGGAAGAACAGAATAGGAAAGGCAAAGATTAGTTTAGCATGACTGGCACAGAAGCTGTGAAGGCAAGAGCATCTGTGACAGTCTGGAAATAACAGCTAAGAAAAAAGTTAGTACTTAAAAGCTGAAAGAGAATAAAAAGCAAAAAACAGTCACAGACTTGCTACAGGACTTCCCCTAGTTGATTGAACCAACCCAAATGAAACACTACTCTCCATAAAGCACAACATGAAGCCACATAAGGAATCCCTGTCATTACACAAGATCCTAGACACAAACTACTGGAAGAACCAGACTCTTCAGAGCAAACCAGATTAATTAGCTAGATTTTCAAAAGATGTTTCTAGATATTCTGCATGGACCCCTGGAGTACTCCTGGTAAGTGGAAACAGTAGATACATCCTTTTAGCCATTAGGGTCAACTGTGTGCCTGACAGTTGCTACAGGCTCAGCCCAGGCCTCAGGCAACTCAGATTTGGAATTTGAGCAGAGATCAGAATCCTTAATGACCTCAAGAAACACATTTAAGAGCAAAATAAACAGGAGTAGAGAAGCAGGAATAAAGACATTATAGGCCTTCTGGAGCCATGCCTATAGAGAGGTAAACCAACTGCTGAAATGTTTTTCATTTGAACCTTTTCATACTCTCCAGTAAGGAAAAAAATGCCTTTCAAGTTTTTGTCAGTAAGCACATAAGACCTTGTCCTGCAGGTCTTCAACAAGTCCTGGGAAAAGACTTGCATAAACTCAATACTTTTTGGCAACTCTGAGAAACTGCTTTTCTTCTGGGTAAAGGAAGCCCAGCTCACCAATTCTACTCCAATCTGCAACAAAGAACATGGCAAAAACATCTTGGAGCTGATCCTCAGATCTGCTGGGCAGAGGCCTAGCATCCCATAAAAAGCTTTAGGCATGTGGAGAACAGACCTCAAAAAAGGACAGCTTGTCCCAGCAGCACCGTTTATACATGACCACTGTGACAATACCATAAAGAAGAATGACATGTACACAAGGCAAAATCCACCTGAAAAAGTCTTCAACCACCCTGCTCATCACTTTGCTTTGCTTCAAGTAGTTGATAAGGGCTAACAAGCACAGAACACAAAACAACAACAGTTAGAGAAAAGCCATTAGTCATCCTTCCTACAGGCATAGCTCCATTCTGATAATTTACCCAAGATATCTATATATAAGCTAAACCTTTATGTAGTCTGATTAAAAGTTAACAAATATCCTTTGATATGGGTGTTACTGTGCCTGTCCCAGTGAGGTTTCTCAAAAATATATTGGAATATAAAATAGCATTAGCAAGATATTCTTCTACACCATAGAATAAATTAAGTAGTAGAGAAGCCAGCCAATTACCAACACTATTTTAAGTATAACAGCTAGCAACCAGAGCAATAGGATTTGGTATGGAACACTACAACCACACAGAAGGAAGATAAAACATCCTAGTACCCTGCCTGATAACTGCCAAACAAGTACCACAGTTTGTATTCTGCCTCTCTCTCAAACAGGATAGCCTAGTTAACATCTCCCAGTTACATTTCCCATTTTTGAGAGCTCTAGAGCAAAAGCAGCAGAAAGGAAAATGAAATTAACCTCACAGGCATCAATCCTGAAAACATACTTGAACTTTAAATAACAGCCTTCCATCCTATTCAGAAAGGATACGAGGTGCTGATTTTTGAGATTAGAAATTGAAATTAAATCAGAAATTATATATGAGATCAGAGTAGCAAGTCCAATAGATAGTTCCTTGCTTAAAAAAAAAAAAAATATCAGAATCCACTGGTTTAGATAGAGGATCACAGTATTTCATGTCAACACACATTTTGCCCAATCATTGTGTTACAGGAAAATAAACCAGCAACATCTTAAGATACTTTTCATGACTGCACAGGCAATAAGCTCCAGTCCTCTCCACCACAGCCAAAGCTGGCACTAGGAGTTTCCAGAAATCCACTCAGTTAATCCAATTGCAAAGAACAGAAGAAAGTATTGATGAAATTAGGGGACAAAAAAGACTTTTAGATAAAAAGACTTGTACAACCAGGCAGTTGGGGACCATCTGAACATCACTCTATTAGATTTAAGTGGAAGCTTTCAGCCTTGCTACCACCTTTGAACTGTTTCAGACAAACTTGATATTAACCAAGTATCCACGTCCTACTCTTTTCCTAAAGTTTTGGAAGAAGTCCAAGATAAATTAAGCCCATTATACACACACTTTCTTGTTGCATTAATGAAAGTGTAGCTAGATTGTCTCTTTTGAAGTGTATGTAACAACCATGAAGGCCCATTAACGGTTAGTGTAAGACTTGTTTTATGCTAATATTTAGAATTCAAAGATGAACTAGTAATTAATACTGCTCTTCCCCTCCCCTCTGCACTCCATGTGGCATGGATATTACTGTCCTCTGGGCACTTGAAGCCATGCATCATTATAATTTCAACTTGAAGTCAAGAGGGAATTAAACTAACTATGTAATAACATACTTTAATTATTGTTCTAAACACAGAACACCTGCATGCACTCTCTTTTGTATTGGAAATATGCATACTAAGAAGGTAAGCATATCTATAAAAACCCAGATTTGCCCCCAAGTTCTATGTATGCAAAGGCCCCAGGAATACAGAGTAGTGTTTTAATCTTAAACCTTTTAAATAACATTAGCTGTTGATAGTAGTGCAATATTTCCCTTTGTTTTTGAAAAAGCAAATGCCCACAAAACCAATTCCAGCTAATGAGCTCTGGATGTCTTGCCTTAGGAAGAGGAGAGGCTCACACTCAACCACTGTTCCTAAGGGAGCAGAGATTGTGGCACTGTTTTTCTAAGTCCTCTTCAATTCCCTCATCAGTCCTACTCATCTGAGTCACCTCTAGAGCTCCCTGGGCAGCAGCAGCCACACCTGAAAGGGTACAAGAAATAAAGACTCCACTGGCCCACAGTAATGGCAGCAGCTGAAGATCAAACCCCCATGCAACTCTAAACAAAACCCTTTTCCTCCCATAGCTTTGGTTCTGAGCACAGGTATCACCACAAGCCATTTCAACAAAAACACAAATATCTCTGTTTTATTGCTAGATTGAGTCACATAGACCTGCTCATGGCTAGTAACACAAATGTCATTAATACAAAAGAAAAGGACAACACACCTAAGCCATCCTTCATTTCAGCCCCCAGCAAAACATCAGCTCAGTTATCAACTTCTGCACACGCTAAAGAGGCTGGCAGGGAAGCAAACAGGAAAAAAAACCATCTTATTTCAGTTCTCTGTAAATTTGCAGGAATAAGTTGAGCAGAAAAATAAGAGTCATCACTCTAACTGTGGGTGCGAGTTCTTTCATGTAGCTCAACACATGCAACTTGAATAAAGGGATTATGGACACAGCTAAGTATACATGGAGCCAGAGTTTGGCTGTGAAAAAACAAAATTTATAAACAGATTCCTGAAATAAATGCTTCAATCATATTCCAGCA
Source organism: Oenanthe melanoleuca (assembly GCF_029582105.1). Taxonomy (NCBI): domain Eukaryota; kingdom Metazoa; phylum Chordata; class Aves; order Passeriformes; family Muscicapidae; genus Oenanthe; species Oenanthe melanoleuca. Next base: position 53,163,634 of record NC_079339.1, read on the forward strand.
GCAGGACTGAATCTTCTAAAAAGTACTTTGTGGCTACAATAAATCCTTATCACATTTGCAGCACCAATCACTACATTGCACCTAGTTACTATTAAAAATTAATTGCTTACAGCAGCAAAGAAACACAGCATAAAATACCTATGTAGCCCACAATTCCAAACTATTTGAATATATGACAACCAAGACATGATCAATCCCACTGTAACAAAGCAGCATCAGAACTCAAATCATCTCTTTCAGATTCACGTAAACTGGAAGGGACCTGATACAGCTTTACATTATTACAAATCAGACAAAAACCACAAATGGGCACACCTTTGGAAGGAAAACTTTGTAACAAGGGTAGCAAAGTACAACAAGCAGCCTTTGAAAGCAAGCACATGCCTTGTAAATTTACTCTAAGCATGTAAATTCAGAATGCTTCTCTATTTTTTTTCCTCTTCGCCTCCCTCTGATATGGATCTGGAAGCTATGAAAGGGAGATTATGTCAGCAAGTCTTCAAATTTATTTCACTGCTGACCCCTAGTTACTCCTCTGGTGGGTAACCATGTTGTAAGCTTTCCTCATAAGGATGAGTATTAATAGAGAGAACAACAAAACCATGGAGAGGAGTCAAACATTAAAAAAAGCCAGAGTAAGTTTGTTAGTCCAAAGCTGGAGCCATAACTCAAAACTATGTCCCAGTGACTACTTTACAGTTTCAGCACTTCATTTGCCACCAACTCCCTGCTGTTCCAACTTTCTCCAGATCCCTTGACAAGCTGAAGATTCACAGAGCACCAAATCTTTAAAATCCATTCTAATGGCTTAGGGACAAACAAATTATCACTGACAGCAAGCTGCCACAAGCTGAGACTATCTTTCCTGTCAGTCAAAGCTTATTTTGTTACCTTACATTTGCAATGATCTGGGAGTAGATACGAGCAGCTTGACAAGCTCTGGTGATATGCAACAATTCCAATTTCCAGTTCTGGAAATTAACCTCTGAAGAACTGCCACCAGCTGGCTTTGGGCAACCACTTTACATTCATCTCCTAGGAACAAGAGATGTGTGGTTTACAGCTTGATAGCCTCTCCACAACCCTGGAATTATCACAGCTGAACAACAAATATCAGAAGTTGCTGCAGGAGCACTAAATATTTGACAGCCAACACCTTACACGTCTGTGCAAGTCCAAACACTTCATTTCCCTTGCTTCCTTCCCTTCCTCACTTTCTGATAGGAGAAAGCATCAATATGTGTGGATGAATCATGGAAAAATACTTGCTCTACAAAGGTATCCAACAGCCAAACACAACACTAAAATATTCTGAGCCTATATATAAACACAATTTAAACAGCAGTTTATAACCAACACAGGAGTGCTATCAGGTCATTGTGGTGTGCAAAAACCAGGCACTACTGAGGGGCAGCACATGCCCCTTAACAGTCCAAGCAAGCATGGTCTGACTTTTAGACTTTGCTGATTACATATAGCCAGTTACAGCAGAAATTCCATAACTAAAACTGTTTTAAGCAGTAGCACAGGTTACCAGACCAGTACTGTTGCAATTATCCTCAGTCAGTAGGAAGAACACTAAATAGTACCAAAAACTGTACACCCTAAAAAACTACTTCAGTAGATTAATTGAAGATCAATAATTAAGCTATTGAAATATGTCTCAACTCACTGCTTAAAGCATGTGTCAATCAAGTCTTCCAAGTATGAACAAGTTCCCTAATTAGATCTTAAGTTCCCCAGCTGGAATCCAGGACCCATTACATTAAAAGTGTAGTTCAGTAGATTGTTGAACTTTGCAATGCTATAAACAGAATCATACATATTCAGGAGGAAAAAAAAAAGAAAAAAAAGGAAAGAACCCCATTTGATGCTTTAGTTAACTGTTAACTCATATAATAATTGTCTCCAATTTTCATGAAGGGTAAGGATATTTTTCTACCTACCATAGGATACTGCATCAGTATTAAGATTCACTAAGAGTCTGAAAATGTAAAATTTATCCAGTTTGAACATTATATACTTAAAGTTATTTAAGACGGTATGTTCACAGTACTAGAAAGAACTGGAGAGACACAGTGGACTATGTGATACTAGAAGAGGCACTGCAACAATAATTTAAATGTTATAATCATCAAACTGTAACATACTAAACAAAGCCCACCAGAACACATCCTGCTGGGAGCAAGACATATATAATCAGGACTTTCAAGCCCAAAGCAGGATGTAAACAGATTGCAGTTTGTGAACTCCAGCCTTATCTCAGATTTAAAAAAATAAACCAACCAAAAAAAACAAAACCAACTTCAGAGAATGAGCACCTGTGCATCTGTCCTAGGGGCATATAATTGGTTACTCAAGGACTATTAGGCTGTTTCTTAGCAACCCCTGCAAGCTCTAATCAAGTAAGACTAAGATTGTCATTTAGCCTTGAAATGCCTTGCCCCTTCCATCTAATGTAGCTTTCTATTGAAGAGCAGTCATTGCAACCACAGATAAAATCCAGACTCACAACATGATTCAGCTCTGAGTTCTTGTTATCAGAAGATCCTCATGTTAAAGTTATTTAGCAACTGAAACAGTGATGATAAAATAAATATTTAACTTTTCTCCTTTATATACAAATTAAAAGCTAGCTACAACTATGAAGAAAACCCTTGGGAATGGTTTCACAAATAAGCATGATGTATAGCTCAAATCTTAAACAACATTTTGTAACTGTAAATCATTCCCCAAATATAATTACAAGAAAAATGGTAATATCAAAAGCAGTGGCAGAGACATTTCAGGAAAAGAGCAAGCATTTCTCTCAGAGCAGAATGGTACTTAAATCTTTGGTGATGCTGAAATGTGTCTACTATGTTGCACACAGTAGACTTCTAAAATTAACTATCTTCAAGCAGAATCTGGCCATCAGACCAGAAAGGAAAAAAAAAAGCAAAAGCACTGCAGTAATCAAAAAATAAACTCATCTGTTCAGTCCTAGTCTAGCATTGTTGCTTGTCTGTAGTATCAATGGGTACATGACAGACTGCTGAAGACAGCACTCAATCATTTATATAAAGCAATTTTTCCTGTACAGTTTGCACCAAAGACTGGTTACATCAGGGATGGCCAGCCCTCCCTGACCCGAGGTGATCTACACCAGAGCCATCACACTGTTCTCCTCAGCTCTGTCCCTCCAAACAGGTGTCCCCGGGTGCATAGAGGGGAAGGAGCACCTCTGAGAGAGCCCCAACACCCCATGGGAGGCAGGTCAGTGGTGTCTAACATGAGCAGGCAGAGATGCTCTCAGCTACCCACACCAGCTCATTCCCCAGCCCTGGAAGCAGGGGCAGGCTGGGGTGGTCAGGCTACACCTGCATCTGTGAGAGCTGAGCAGCTCAAAAGCACAGAATACACAGGACACTGCCTGCCAGCAAACACCTCTGACCGGAGACTGACCCGTTTTAGACACCCACTAACCAAAGCCAGAGCAGATTTCTAGCAAAAAGCCCATCAAAGGTTTATCACAGAGCAGGAGAGGGAGGGAAGGGTGGAGTTACTGCCAAGGAACAGCAGCAACTCTACTTCAAGTAAGCAAATGCATAAGCATCAAGGAGTCAGAAGCACTGCCAGTATACCCTTATTCCTCACTCCTGGAACCAGCCTCTCCTTCCCAACTGATGCTCTCAAGCTCCTTCCAGAACAGAGGATTGCTGCAGCTAGAACTGGACAGGAACAAAGTAAAACAAATGGGTGTGCTGGCAGAAAAGGCAGGGTCACTTTCTGATGATGTCTCCTCATCAGGTTGAGCAGCTCTGAAAGAACAGGCAACACAAGCAGGACCCACACAGAGTTGACAAAACATTGGGCTTGTTTTCAGAAGAGCAGGGAGAGAAGCTTTCTGGAACACAACAACCTAAAGCTCCTGCAGATGACTAAGTGCATGATGTGATCATAGCCGCTTTATGAACTTAGCATAGTTTTTAAAGTATATCCATGGCATTTCAGAGCCAACACAAAGCAACACCTAGAGGAAAAAAAAGTGAAGGAGTCAGACTACACAAAAAGAGATGAATACCACCCATCTCACCTACATGCAGTGACTCGAAGGCATTGCTCAACAGAGGGGCCAGACAGCCACTGGCCCACAAGGGACAAGACAAAAGTAATTTCAAAGTTAAAAAACAAAACCACCATTTACACTACACATCGGTCTCAAATCTCCTTTCATACAAGAAAAGCTTTGTGGCAAAAATACACATTAACAAGTACTCTAAAAATTCACTATACCATTTCCGGCATTTTTAAAATCCAGAAAATGTAGTAGCTCCACATTATCAATTGTTTGACAAAAGCTTAATTTTTTTGCAGCTTTTGTACTGAAAAACAGTGAACTTGCAAAAGCAAGCTGCATTTGCACAAGAAATACAAGCAGTAGCCTCAAACACAAAAGGCGGCTTCTGCCACAGAAAGCTCCTCAACATCTACACTCACACCTGAGCCTCACAGGATCACTCAAGCCATTTAAAATACAGTGGGAACACAGCCCAATTAGGCCAAATATCACAAGTCTGATATAACACAAACCAATTACAATTTCACCCCAACTACATTCAAGATAAATCTGATTGTTTAAAGATTAACACAGCAAGTGGTCATGTCTCCAGCAAACCTTTCCTATGCAGACCTTCTATTTTATTGAGAAAACAGCATTTGTAACATCTTTAAACAGCCCAGAGACAGTGCTACAAAGCTTCTACTGCACTGCATCAAACATGCTCAGCTTCTACCTCACATCCTCTCTTGTAAGAGTAATCCTGACTACTTTAATACCTATTCCATTTTCAGTCAAAGATTTAATGCCCACACCAGCTGTGGCTAGGAGTGTAGCATTTCACAGATAGGCTGGCTGGAGCACCTTCTGGAATAAAGATCAGAAAGCTGACAAGAGTGTACAAGCACATTGTCAGTGGCTGGAAGGTGAGGGACTTCATCGGCAAGTTTTGACTTCAGCCTCAGTGTTTCCAATAAATAAGCACATGTTTATTTAAGGAAACTTTCAAGGAGTATAAATAGAAGTGTTCTTTACTATCTGACCATCTCTGTGACATTCAAAAAACCCCCAGAACTTCAAGGTATAAAGTTTAAATAGCTAGCAGAATATTGTCCTTTGAGGCATATTTATTTCAAAGACATAAGAAATTCTAGATTTAGTGACATGAATGCATGAAAGATTAAGAGTGCAAAGAGCACTTCTGCTTAAAATTAGAAGACAGATTTCCTATAGTTACATGAAACTTAAGTCTTTAGACTTTCTATTCTGGGCAAGCTGCAAATAGTTGCTGGCACACACAGCATGCCAATAATAAATCCCTTTTTCAAAGAGTGGTTCTGAAGTGGTCACCATTAAGGCCTTGGTTCTTTTTTAGAGGTGACACCTGCAGCTGCTATTGAAATCAACTGGAGTTGTCACTTCCCAGCATTGCTGAAGTCACTCACTAAAACATCACTCCATTATCTTCTTTTAAGACAGAACAGGGAAAAAAAAAAAAAAAAAAAAAAAAACAAACCTGAAAATTAGCCTTTGCATTTCTGTCACTTGAGACCAAAGGGATATCATTTTTAAAATAAACCATTTCCTCAACCTTTTGTTTCTGATCAAAAAGGCTTCAAGGCAAAGACAGAAATTAATAGGTGAAAGCATATAAAGTCCATGATTTACCTCCCCAAAAGTGAGGAAACATTCACAGAGTATTTGTTCATGATTTGCAACAAGCAGAGGAAGGCTTTATGAGCACAAGGACTGCAGGTGTTTTGACAAAATAAGAAGTATTTTGGCATGGCACTTCCCCAGGGTCTGCTGACAAGCCCACCAGGTAGAGGTAATAAGCAGGCACCAAGTTTGGGGAGGGAAAGTCAAGTATAGTCAGCAAAGTCTTCCACCTGGGGAAAAAAGGCTAGTGGTAAATAAGACATTAAACATTTATGTTAGATCATCAATATACAGCTAATAACTAGATTCTTTTTTCCATGCTCATTTCCTGCCAACCAGGTCCGATGCACGTACATTATAGTCCATCCCCACCAGGTGAATTTTACATTTTGGCATAAGGTCTTGCTCTCACTTCTCATCCCTGCCCTCAGGTCTTGCTTGGAACTGTGCTTTTGCAAGCATTTCCCTTAAGAAGGAGTTTCAATGAAGCAAAGAACAACTAATTACAGGTAAAGCTTGCTGTGTGTCTCCTGATGTTTCATTTGTCAAGTTGTAATCTTTTTCATAAGCAAAAAACATACCTACTGTTCCTCTGGTACAGTCAAGCTCAAGTTCCCTTCCCAGTGCTAAATGGCCTAACTTTAACCTGCCTAATTTAAGCATATCTGTCCCGATGGGTTGTCATCCAAGATGACAGGATGCATGTTTACTCTATCAGGGAGCAGAGAGTAATCTAATCCAGGATATTTTCATTACAAAGCCTCAAGATCCTGATCAGAGAGCAGTGATGGCTGTGTTGAGACAGGAGGTAGACCAACTGTGGATTTACCAGCCAAACAAAAATAGACAAGAGCACTTCCTATGGCCAGGCTATCTAGCTCCCTAGAGGCATCAAGGATCCCAGACAATGAGCTAGATGCCGTCCAGGGCTCTAACCACCTTCATCTCTCAAACTAAAAGGACAGGAAGAGCTTGGTGCAGAATTCTACAGTTCACCAGACAGTATGTGAAAGTGCCAGGCAGAATGGTGTACCCACTAAGCAATAAAAGCTGCAAGGTCAAGTATTCCTGCTGAGGGGAGGGGACAAGTTGCTTTCTAAGAAATTTAACATTTACTGCTGCAGCCAAGTTATCCTCTCAACAGCTTTACATATTTGATGGTTCACATGCCTGTGTATGTTTTAGATCAAGACTGAACCCCTCCAGGCATTTGGATGAGACCCACACATGGACTGCATACAGATGAAACTCACACACAGCCTGGACATTCAAATCACAGACTTTTTTTATCTACCTGAAGTAATGTTTACTTCAAAAGGTTAGAGAGAGGTGCTACAATCACACTCTAAATAGGGAAAAACACTAAGATAGTGCCTAAAGAAAAAAAAAAAATTAAAAAAATCAGTCAGTTGCCCAATCCTAGTGAGGAAGGCACCCTTTATCCAAGGAATGTGCAAGGGCTGCCTGAACCTCTACCACCTAGATTGGTCACAGAATCCTAGCTAAGCACCAAGGAAAAGGAGAGGTAGAAATTACGTATCCCCAAGACCCTGAACGCTGAAGTTCACCTGAGGAGTCCAGAGGATATAGAATCCATGGGTGTACTGTCAGTCACAGCAGGATCTCAAAAACAGAGTCTGAGAGGAGCTAATGATGCATACTGTAATACACAATTTCAACATCCACAACTAGTCAGAACAATTCCTCTATATGACTAATTAACTGAAGTAATGGATGCCATACCAATATTTATGGTACAGAAAAAACGCTGAATTCCCTGAGGGAAAGAACAGGGTGGAGGGAAAAACCACACACAACTCCATTTCATGCCATCTTGAAAAGGAGTACAAGAAATGGTTCCACATAACCCATCCTACAGAACGAGTAACTCTAAAACACCATCTTCAGAAGCAACCTTCAGTTAACCCCAAATCTAAAATTCTGCCAATGGCTATTGATAAATATTAATGTGCCAGGTATTTGTGAAGCTTCAGTGTCTGAACAAACAGCTTTGTGCTAGGGAAAAAAAATGCTCAAGACTAACAAGCCTAAACTGTAACTGATCAGAATCAATTACAAAGCTACTTGAATTCTTCTGTCTTCTTTGTTTTAAAGTTGCACATAAATTTTAATTGCATCACTTGTTTGTTAACAATCTCAAAACAAGCATTAAGCTTCAAGTTTTACAGCAGGAGGCAAAGAAAAAAATGTGAGGTAGGTGGGTGAAGAAGACAGCTGTATTGTTCTAGCTGTTCCTCAGCCTCTCCCACTGCCAGATTTCTGTGGATGATGTATCCCAAGGTAGCAATTTTAAGAACTTTCTGGCACTATCCCAAGATCCCTCTTGCAAATCAGAGATCAGACTAACGATATAAAAAAAAAAAAAAAAAAGGACAGGAAATAGGAATAAGCTGGATAACTGACACTGTTTCGAACACTGGAAGTCACTGAACTCTGGTACTGCAGCTTTACAGAAGAGGCATTTGTCCAAAAATTTTGCCTCATAAAATTAAAAAGGAAAATCAGTAAAACAAAACAAAACTTTCAAGAAACTGTTTTCTTTACAGCTTCTGCTAGCTTGAGACATAGTAGGATCACACAGACTTCAAGAAACTCCACACCATCCCTCCCCAGCAATTTATACATTACTGCATTAGTCTCTAAGTGAGGGAGTTATCATTCAGATGAAGTTCACCAAGAAGCCTGCATAGACTCATGCTGGTTTTCATTAGTTTGGTGCTTAAAAATTCAAGCTAGAACTATTGAAATAAATCCTTTGCTCACTGCCAATACCAAAGCAAATTTGTTTCATAAGTGAAGGACACAATTTCCAACACTCTTCACTCTTGCTTCTTCCCATCATATTAAAGAAACAGTAACTTCAGTACTGTTGTACAGCAAAAATAAAAGTAATATGAAAAAGACTATGCCCATATTGTTGTTTTTCATTTGCAAACTTAAATACAGAAAGAATGCTATTTGAAAATAATTTGGATATTAATCAAAGACTGAAACATAACCCAGGAACTCGATCTACTTCAAAAACCCCTCATGATAAACTAGCACTACAATTAAGCCTTGCAAAGTCTACACAGCTTATGCACAGCCCTGACAAAGATGCTGTGTTCCCCATCAAGAGATGGGCAGAGTTCAAGATTTAACTACAATATACAGGAGAGACTTCTTCCATAGGTGCACCCACAGACTGTTGTAAAGTAAAACTACTCCCAGCTTATTTTTAGAACTCAGGGTGGGCTGGGAGAGTATTCAGTAAACCAGCCAAAAATCAGCTAACCACCCACTAGACTGCAGTGGCACTGTTCAAATAAATTACAGACTGCTTTGCAACAGCTACAGGAAAAAATGGTGGAAAAAAGAAATACCCCGAGTATTTCAATTCCCTTGAAGAGGTGGAGGCAATGGTACAAGAAACAGCAGCAGACAGGGCAGTGTGGGCTGGAGACACTGTGTTAATTCACCTGCAAAAGGCAGGTCAAACAGGCCTTACTTAGGACTGGGTGAGCACAGAACAACAATATCCGGCAGCTGCAAGGTAAGAATGTGCTTATTCCAACAGAAAAAAATTCAAAGAAGGCTGGGCTTAGGGACCTGCAGTGCAAGGACTATCAAACTCAGCTTGTGTTTCAAGCAGCAATACTAGAAACTGGCAAAATAAAAGCATGAGTTAAATTACCTTTACTTCCTCATGCAGATAACATTCAGAAGTTTGAGGTGCTAACGTTACTGAAATCTCCTACTGAAGAGTTTACGATTTCATCAAGTCTGTATTAAATGGCCAATAAAGAGGAGGAAGAACCTTAATTTTCTCTTTGATGTTATAACTTAAGAACACAGTTCTAAATACCTTGAGTTTATGGTATCGATCATATCCATTAACAGGAACATTTCCAAGTTCAAGAGGGCACAGGACCAACAAAAGCCATCAAAACACCCCAACTTGGCAACCAGAACTTAAGTGCCTCTGCATGGAAAAATTTATCAGTTGTATCTTTTTTGAACATTCGACTGCAGCAAACTCAGTCCATAACTTGTGGGGTGTGAGCATCAGGTTGGAGGGTCTCTGGTAGCACAGAAAGTGAAATGATTTATACAGACTGGCTTCCTTTAGCTTGAAATGCAAATGAAGCATTTTTGTCCCCAAGTATTCCTAGCAGGCATTCTCCAAGTAACCAAGATGCTGCGAGCTACAACTGAGAGGTCAGCAAGGGCCATTTCATCTGTTAGTCACCAGGTGCCAAATGCAATCCGCAGGTACCGAGGCTTCCGATACGCATCTCCCCACCGAGCTGGGGCCCTGCACCATCCCCATTCCTCAGCACCTCGCAACTTGCCAGCTTCCACCCCGTGGCCCACTTGGAAGGGCTGAGGGCAACAGCTGTGAAACTCCCTGCAGGATCCTACCTGCCTGCAGCCGGGCAGGGAGCCCAGCCTGCCCTGCCTCCCTTCCGCGGGCACGCTCCACGCCCAGCACCCCAAAAGCAGAAGGATGCTTCCAGTGTCCAAGGACACAGACTGGCACTGGCCTGCAGCCCCCGCTGATGCCCCATCCCTGGATATGGCTTTGAGCAACCTGGGCTAGCAGAAGGTGTCCCTGTGCACAGTGGCAGCGGGGGTGGAACGCAATGGTCTCTAGGGTCCCTTCCACCCCACAGCGTTCTGCGTGCGGCGCACAAGGTGACGGGGCCGAGGTACCAGGGCACCGCAGTGCACTGAACCCCCGAGCCGCGGGGAGCAGGGCAGGGCAGGGCAGAGCGGGGTACCGCACACACGGACACGTAGGCGGTGACAGCGGGTCGGGGCCGCCCCGGGCCCACAGCGGGCGATGCCGGTGGGTCGGGGCCGCTCGGAGACGGCCTCATGGCGAGCGATGCGGGTGGGTCAGGGCCGCTCGGGGCCGCACTCGCAGGGGCAGCCCCGGTGGGTCGGGACTGTACTCGGAGAGGGCAGCCCCAGCCCCATAGCGGGCAGCCCCGCTCGGCCGGGGCCGCTCTCGGAGCGGGCAGCCCCAGCCCCAGCCCCATAGCGGGCAGCCCCAGCCCCAGCCCCATAGCGGGCAGCCCCGCTCTCGGAGCGGGCAGCCGCGGCCTCACGGCGGGCGTGGCCGGGCCGGGGCCGGCCCAGGTGCGGAGGCCCCGCCCCCACGCAGGTGTGGGGACCCCCCGGCGCGCGCCCCGCCCCGCCCGCGAGCCGCGGCACGCGCCCCGGCCCGCGCGCGCGCCGCGCCCGCCGACAGCGCCCCCTGCCGGGGACAGCCCCGCGCCGCGGCCGCGCCGTCGGGCTGCGCTGCGCGGGCGGGGACGGCAGCGGGGCTCTCCCCGTTATTGTGATTTTGATGCCTTCAGCCTCCCGCAGCCGCTCCCCGGAGCTCCCGCAGCGGCCCACGCCGCGCAGCCGCCCCCGCTCCCCGCGCCGCCGGCCGTGCCCCGCAGCCCCGGGAAGCGGCGGCCGCGCCCAAGGCAGCGCCCCGGCAGCTGGCCCCGCTCAATAACGGGGGAGAGGGAGCGGGGGGAACACCACACACAAAAGAAAAAAAAAAAAAAAAAAAGGGTGATAACGAGAGCGCGATTAAAAACCTACCGGCCACGCGAACTGGAAGGGAATAACAATCCTGCCCGTCTCGGGGGTTCTGCCTTGGTGGGAGTATTTGTTGCTGTTCAAATAGAAAATATTTCCACCGAGAACCGGGGTAGATCCGGATCCGTAGTTGCAGGGTCCGACCGGGGTGATCTTGGCCTGATATTCCTTGAGGCAGACTTTCACGTAAGTGTCGCACTCGTCCCGGGAGCAGTCCAGGTTCTCGGGGCTTTTCTTGCCATCGCAGCATTCCCCATTGAACAACTCGCCGTTTACATTCCGCACCGAGTTAAGCTGCAGCTCGAAATAGCCCGTGGACCGGGACACCTAAAAATAAAAGGCGAAGGGGAGACAGCCTCGTTACTACCGCGGCCGGGGGCAGCGCTGGCAGCGCGGTGCTGCGGGTCCCCGGCTCCCCACGACAACTTTCACCGGCTGCGGGTTCAACCCCGCCGCGGCAATACACATATGTTTACGTACATATACACATACATACACAGCGTTATAGACACACACGTAAAGGAGAAACGAGCAAGGTGCAGAGGGAGAAGGGAGAAGGCAGCCGGAGCGCAGCCCCCGCGCCCCGTCCGTACCTGCACGCAGGAGGCGAGCAGCAGCGCCAGGCCGAGCGCGGCGGCGCGGGGGGCCCGGCTCGGCCGGCCGGCACCCCGCATGCCTCCTGCTCCCGCTGCCGCTCCGCGCCGCCGCCTCACAGGAGCCCGCCGAGCGCACCGGCCACGGACCGGCGGCCGCTCGCGGCATGGGCGGCGGGGGAGCCGCCCGCAGCGCGCCGGGGGGCGCAGGGCATGGGCTGCCGGCGGGGCCGCCCGGAGCGCTCCGCCGCCGCTCCCCTCCCGCGGGCTCCGCTCGCCCTCTGTGCGCCTCGGCTCCGCGGACACCCAACAAGTAGGTGCCGGAGTGACAGCTTCATTACCCATTCGCCGCCGCGGCCGCCGCCTTCATATTAATGAGGGGGACGGCCCGGCCCCGCGGCCGGCGGGTGGGGCCAGCGCCGCTCCCGCCGCGGCTCTTAAAGGGCGGCGGGCGGCTCTCGCTCCGCCCTACCCTGCCCTGCCCGCAGCGGGGTCCGCCAGCGCCAGGTGGTGCGGGGGGATGAGAGATGCGGGACACCCGCGGAGAATGTGCGTGTGTGGTGGGTGTGGGGTGGACACCCAGCCCACGGTGTTGGAGGGATAGCCACGGGACGCGGGTGGCCGTGGAGGAGGGTGGAAGCACCTCTGCTCGTAGGGGAGCGATGTGTGCGCCCACTGCCGTGTGGAACTGCCCAGGGAGTGTGCAGACAGGCGTGGAAGGGCACACACAGCCAGGGAACGCTTGGGGTGGGAGTCCCCCAGTCATGCTGGAATTGGCACTGCTGTGCAGGAGTGCTGGGGGGGAATCACCTACAGCTGTGCAGGAGCGCTCAGGGTGGGATCAGCTCTAAAGCAGTGCTCAAGTGAGGATTATCTCCAGCTGTGGGGTGGTGCTCGGGGGCATCGCCTGCAGCTGTGGAGGAACAGTGTGCACTCAGTCACGGACGGTGGCCCTGGCTGGCTGTGCCCGCAGTCATTGAGGTGCATGGTATGTGCAGGTGTAGCCATGGAGGAGAGCAGAGCATGGGATCATCCCTGCCAGTGAAAGAACACGCGTGGTGTGTGCAGCCACAGCTGCGGAGGAGTGCGTGGGGTGGATGCACCCGTGGTTCCAGAGGAGCGCTGATGCTGGGGACGCCCAGAGGAGTGTGTGGGGCGCACGCACCCACAGCTGTGCAGAGCCGCATGGCGTGTGCGCACCCACGCTCGTGTGCAGGCACAAAGGGTGTGTGAACCCACAGCCCCGCCGGAGCTCGCACGGGAGGGCTTGCAGAGTGACATGTGCGGCACACAGAACAGATGGCCAAGTGGTGGATCATGTCCTCCTCCAGTGGTGGCTCAAGCAAATATGAGGGTAACTGCGCGGAGATTTCTCCTTTAGTTTAAGCACCCTGTGATTTTGATCCCCGCTGACAACTATGAAAGCTATACATGCAGGCAACTGCATGCTATGGATACAGTATCACAGCCCAGATCTGCATTTAGGACCGAAGTTTTCCTACTGCTTCTCTCCCTCCCCCATCTTCCCATTTAACTCTTTCGTACTGATCATCCACCGGGGTGGACAATTGGAGAACAAACAGCTCAGAAATCAAAGGGCTGTCAAGTTCCCCTGCACAGAAAAGCTTTGAGAGAGCCTCCCCCTGCCTTTTCAGCGCCCCGCTGCCCCCGTCCCTCCAGCAGCCAGCCGGCACGCTGCTCCTCTGCTATTCATGGCCAGCGTGCAGCTGCAGCTACTCTCCTAGGCTGACACAGCAGCAGCTGCTATGTGTGTGCCAGCTGGCTAGCCGCTCTCCAAAATCCTCTTGTCCGCCCCGCTCCCCTTGCTTTCCTGCTTTCCCCACCTACAGACCTGCTTCTTCTTCCCCACCACGTCTCCCACTTGCCACAATCTGCTCCAGTTTCCTATCTTCACCACTGTCCTGAGCCTACCCCTCTGCTGTCCTGGTTCACCTTACTTGCTCTCTAGGAAGCATCCCTTACTTTCCCTCTCATCCCTCTGGAGCTCAAACAGGAGCTCTCTGAAGTGGAGAGGTGAATATTGCTTTTAATTATTTTATGTGTCCTCTCTTTGAAACTGTGCCTCCCAAGATAACTGCATTCAAGCATTTTTTTGGTTAAGATAACCTCTGGGATAACCACCTTTAGAAGGCGGCAGAGGCAAAGTGGGGAGAGCTGAGGGAGGGTTGTTATGGTGGGTTGAGGCCTCATATTAAAGTTGCTACATTTTGTTAATCAGAAACTCCACCGAGCCCATGGTCTTTGCCCAGCTGAGCTGCTTGCTGGCTTCCAAATGGACAGGCAAATGCTTTTTAGTTTTTTAATTACTCTTTCTGGTGGCTGAAAGGAAGGAGTTTCTTAGATGAGCTTTCTGCCTAAAGATTATTTTGTGGTGGATGGCAGCCAAAATATTTTGCAAGACAGGTATTTTGTTTGCATGTATCATGATAAACAAACATAAAACCTCACGATCTACCTTCAGCACTGTGCGGTCAATGTGCCTGTGGAGGAAGACATGTATTTTTATCACCAAGCTAAGCAAATGTAATACAGGAGAAAGATGATCCAGTAGTTACAGCATATGCTCAGTCTCTACAGAGCCAAGCTCAGTTACCTGCTGTATCACAGAATTTCTTTGTTACCTTGAGCACACTGTGTGCTCTTTTTTTGCTTTGGTTTTGCCTTTGTAAATATTCCACAGTACTGAGAAACTCTGGTGCCATTTTAAAATGCCTTTTCTCACTATAACCTGGCTTCACAGGAGCAGAGAGAGAAGGTGCAGCTATTTCCGGCCATTCTCTCTGTTTGGGGAAATTTTCATTTTGTTCTTCTCGGTGCTGCAGCCCCATTTTCAGCCTGAACTCCTTAGTTCTCTTGCTGTGGTTATTATTTTTTCAGTGCTGTGGAATTTCACTCTATTTTTCTTTGGGTATGGAAAGCTGTTTCATTACAGTTATGCACAGATAGCGATGGTTTTCAGGTAATGCAAAAAGAGTATTTCTTAGCAAATGAACTTTGAGCTTTTAAAAAAGCCTAGCGGCCAGATCTGGAGGTGAATGCAGAGCAAGGTTAAGAGGAGACATCCCTTGCAGCTTGGACAATGTGCACCAGATGACCTGTGTGTGACTAGCCCTGAAGGAGGGCAGCCCAGCCTCTGGCACTGTCCCTCTCTTCCCACCAGGGCTGCCTCCTAGGAGGGAGATGAAGTTAGGTGAGATGAAAACTAAATGCCCTGTGCAGCCTTTGGGTTCCTTGGTCACTTCCAGCAGGTCACCAAACTGCTGCATGCAGAAGTGCAGGGGCAGGATTTGCCCCTTTTCCCCCGCGTTTCCCGGGCTCTGGCCCCTGGTGCAGGGGAGCTCTCCGGGCGGGCTTTCCCCGCTCTGAGCAGGCACGCCGGAGCCGCCTGCTCCATAACTCATTCCCAATCATCTGCACGCTCCCAGCCCTGCTCGAGGCCCGCCTGCCAAGTGTAAGCAAGTGTCTCCTCTTACAGCCACACCTGCAGCCCAGCCTGCTGTCACCCAACCCGCCTCCCTCGGCCATCCTGCATCTGGCTGCACCCTGCGCCAGCAGCCATCCCTTTTCCAGTGGGTGAGGCCAAGACCTTCCCCTCTGCGGGGTCATTGTCCCCTCAGCTTCCCCAGAGAAGGGTCCCTGTGCCTTTGTGCTGGGTCATGGGGCTGTCCATGCAGTCCCATGCATGCAGTCACCTGCTTACTGCTCAGGGGGAGCTGATATAAATTTCCCTATGCTGAGCACAAGCTTTGAGGTGCTGTTCTTTTGCTCCCTCCTCACCAAAATAAGGGCTGCCAAGATCCAGAATGTTTACAAAAACATAAATATCCTCCCATTGCTGCTCCTTTGCTTCTCCTGCTGCTGCTCCTTCTCTTTTCTCTGGCAACTCCTGACGCTGGTAGCAAGTGGGAACCAGGGGCTGTGCATGACAAAAGGGTGAAAATAAGGCTGAGAAAACTCATGGTTGACTTTAACTGCAGTTTGAGTGTACAGCCAGCAGTTACTCATCCTGCACAGGGGACAGGACTGGAGAACATCAGGTGCCTCTGGCAGGGGAGGGATGCACTCACCACCAGCCCCAGGCAGGGTGGAGTCCCAGCATCCTGCACCTCCTCATTCCCTCTGGGCCAGGATTTTAGCCTTTGTGCTCTAGATGTGCACTTGTGCTAAGGTTATGCCTGAATGCAAATCCTTCTGAAGTATTCTCATTAAACCATTTGCATAAAATACCCCTGGAGGATCTCAGCAGCTAGGAAGTGATGGGGTTTATCCATGTGTCCTAGAGGTATAGGAATGTCATTTATCTGTATTCATGTGGACATGCATATATGTCAGCATATATGTATGTATGTATATGTATACATCTCACTTTCCCAGGCCAGAATGTGTCCACTTGGGAAAGTTAAAGCCAAGAAGATCACTTTGAATGCTATCCATCTGAAAATTGGCAGGGTAGGAGTTAACCCTCCCTTTGTGGCCAGAAGGGCTACAGCTGCCTGTCCTTGAGAGCAAGGCATTGCAGGACAGAACCAGCTCTGAAGAATTAATTTCTCTCCTTCCTTCTCCATGTGAAGCCTTGTGGGCCAGGGTTAAGGATGTGGATGGAGAATACTGCTCAGGAACAGATGCAGAGGGTAACCAGCAAAGAAGAATTTTCTTTCTTCTTTGTGTAACTTGACTGGAGCGAGGTATTTTGAGTTCTGCTCTGGGCTTGGCAGGGTAATGACTTGTCTTGTCCCTTGACTTTGACTGAAGAGTCCTGTTGGGTCTGTATGGCTTGTGCAATGTCATTAACAAGCGTGTACATGCATGTGCCTGCTCTTCATGGATGCAAACCAGATCTAAACTGCAAAGATGTTGATTTAAATTATCATCCAGCATAAGAGCTGGGAGTTGTTTCTCTTAGTTAGGATTGAGCTGCTTGTACAGCCCAAGAGAAGACAGGGTGGAGAAGGCATAAGGTGGTGCTTATATTTGTCTTCCTTCCTGACTATTACTAGGAAAGTAAAGTTATGCCTGATGGAAGTTGTGCCAGGAAGGGAGCTGAGATCTTGGCAGCACCCTTTTCTATTTCAGTGGTTGCCCAGCTCTGATCTGGCACTAGTCTCCGTGGGCTTTAGAGCAGAAAAGAGGTGGTTTCCTATCATTTAACTTTGCAGCCTGGTGTGCTTTCTGCTTTTGGGGCTGGTCTCCTGCCAGCAGAAGCATATGCTGAGTCTGGCCCAAGAAGACAGTTGGACACAGTTTGTGCAGCTGGGTATTAAAGGCCAGCAACACTGATAAAGTGAGGGAGAACCACTGAACACTGCCTGTAAGTGTTGCTCCCAACTCATCACCACCTGTGTGTGAGCCCTGCTTAAAACAGGAACACCTGGGGTGAGGGTGGAGATGTTAACTGGTCACTTAGAGAAAAAAAATTAGAAAATCAGCTCAGCTCACTTCTGACACACAATTCACTCTCTTAAAAGTGAAGCTTTTCTTGTTCTCCTGGTGGTTTATCTTCTTTGTGGGTTTTCATAAAACTGCCCATCAGAGATGCCTTTTCAAAACTGAACCATGGTGTGTGCTGTGCCTGCTACCCACACTCAGCCTTTGCTCCTCAGGTTCATTAGAGTCATCCTCAAAGAAACACCTGCCCGTGGCTTTCCTGCATGAATCACAGACAGCAAGGTCAGAAGGGATATCCAGAGGTTGTCTAGTTTATATCATTCCACAAGGAAGGAAAAAGAGTGCCTGCTTCTTGCATCACAGCTGGTTTAAAAGCATCCTCAGGTAGCAATATTTTCTACATCCTTCATCATTTGTGTAATCCTAATATAGTCTCTCTGCCCTGGTTCCTCAAGTAACTTAAAATCCAGCGCCACAGAGTTCCAGTGAGATCTTTGCAGCACTGGATGAGATGAGAGGAACACATCATAGACCAGGCAGAAATCACTCCTGTACATACAGCATGATGCTTATGAAAATAATTTTTCCTTTTTTTTTTTTTTTTTTTTTTTTTTTTTTTTTTTTTTTTTTTTTTTTTTTTTTTAGTTCTTGCAACACCCTAGTGTTGTTGACTTCAGTTTGGTTTGCCATCCATTGAGCATCTTTTTAGTCTTGGAGCTTTAGGAAAAATATGTAGGTGATCTAAGGAATTTGAGTTAGCCATTACTCAACTCCTTGTTATTTTTCAGATGTTTAAAGAGCATTTCTTTATCCCAGTTTTCTCTGGAAATTCCAATATGGCTTGTGCCATATTCTTAAGCTCCCCCCTTTTTCAGAAAGGAGTTATGTCTCACTTCTGCAGTGTTCTGACACCTTGTTGGTTCTCTGTGGGATCCCAGAGAGCTGTTAACAGCCGTGAGATTGCTTTAACAAGCACATTATATGTAGTCAAGGCAAGGATTCTTCACTTATTCTTTCTTCCTTCTAGGCTGAGATCTTCTCCTGTCATCCACAGCACCCACTGTGCAAACCATTTGGGTATAAGTGGTCTTTTTACTGAAAGCTGTGGTGAGGAAGACAGGTGTTTTTCTTCTTAGTTGAATAGTTCTGATAGATGGCCTTTATGTCCCTGATAATGTATTTTATGTTTTCTTGATGTGCTCTTGAATCTGTTGGTTGTATTTCTTTTTGTGTCTTGATTTTTCTTGTTTGGTCCCTACATTTTCAGCCTAGACATTTACATTCCCATGCCAGTGAATCTCTCTCTTCCATTTTCTGAATAAACCATTTATTTTATTACAGGTCAATGAAGTGGTCACATTTTAAGAAAATTGTTTGCTTCTTACATAAGCTGCTTTCCCTGCTCTATTGGGATTGTTTGAATTGATGCCCTTACCATTGTTTCTTTAAGGTGCTGCAAACTTTCCTGAATTCTCTTTTCTCTGAGGCTTATTATCAGTACTGTGATGTTTTTGAAATATGGTTTCTGGAAGTCCATTGTATTTATTTTGCTGTTTTCCTTTTCTCCTTTCCTATGGCTTGTGAACTATGTTGTTTCATGGTCATTTTCACCCAAGCTGCATTCCTCTTGCATGATATAAGTGGTTCCTCTCTTTGGTGAAACTTAGTTTTCACTTTGCTTATGTATCAAGACTTCAACCTCTTTTTATTCCTTATGCTGTTTGTATGATTCCATCAGGAGATCCCTTATCCTCTTCAGCAGCCCTCCAATGATTTTCTAATGAGTAATGGTATTTCCCCTCATTTATAATGGCTCTGCCCAAGTACTTGATGCTTGTATTTACCTGCTCACTTCTGAAATCAGTCCCTGTGGATCCTGGTTTCATTAATTCAGCAGGTCAGGGCACAGAGATGCTCTTCCTGTCTCGCATGGAATGCTAGCTCTGATCACCAGCTCTTTTTCTTGGAACATCCATCCAGGTTCAAGCAAGCCAAAACCACCTGCACAGCCATGCATTCATTTCCAGGAATAGAGTTATAAGTAGCTGATGCCACTCGTGACCAAAATAGTTAGTGCTTTATTCATGGAAGGAATTTTCCCTTCCTCCTTTAATCCATGAATTAGCCTGACCAATGCTAAGAAAACCACTCTGGATATGCTGAGACAACAACTGCCAACACACCAGATATCTGATTCCCATGGAAAATCATAGGAAATTACCCAAGATGCAGTGGGCAGTTTATCTAATTGAAACCTAATCTAGATTTAGACTAAGCCACTGGCATCTTTGGTGATCTGCTGTGGGACCAGGGAGGTCTGACATTCCTCTCCTGTCAGAGCAGAAGCTCTTGCTGACCAGAATGTGCTGTTTTACTGCTAAGAGGTGGTGGCAGAATTCAGAAAAATGCAATAAAATGTTTGTGTCTGCGGAAAGGACATCTTCAGTGAGTAGGGAGGAAAGCAGACATCTGTCTATACAATAAATTGCTATGGTGCAATGTATTGTGGTGTATTTACATAGATGTAAGGGTAGTTTTCCCTTCCTACAAAGGCATTCCTTTCTCCATATTAGCCACATGGCTGGGTTTGACCAGCTCACACCTGGTTAAACTTAAATGTGAGTAAGATGGAGAGTATGGTAGATGAGGGAATAAAAAATATGAGTTATTTAAAATTATGATTCCATCTTCTTTGAGAGCATCCTACTCACTGTCAGTAGAGCAGGGTTCATGTACTACTCACTGATATTAGGCTCTTTCACAGCAGCTGATACTGTTCATTATTTCTGATGACCTGGAAAACCTACCCAGCAGTGGAGGAGGAATTACTTTTTGTCAGCATCCTCTGTCATGTAGAGAGAGCTGTAAGACAATTTGTGATAAAGCAGTCAGACCTAGGGAAGTGCAGATCTGTACCTGGCACTGCTGAACATGACCTGGGGATGTCCCAGTGTGAGCATCCTGCCAGTCCAGCCTCAGCAGCAGAAAGGCACAACAGAAGCTCTTTCAGTGCAAAGCTCTGCTAGTGCATTTCCACAGTGACACTGATCTGAAGAAAGAAAAAAAAAAAAAAAGGATAGTAACTACAATATTCTTAAAGTTTTTTTTTGTTTTTTTTCCCCAGTTACTAATGAATTTATTTGAATTGCTCTTCAATGTGCAGTTTGATTTGATGACATGTTCATGCAATCCTCTCTTTCTCTCACTGACACTTCCAGCCATTTGTGTTTTGCAAAATAAACTTTTATAAAGTTTTCTCTTTGGGCTTCTCTATGGCTGAGATTATCAGAGAAGTGATTGTTCATATCATAGATCTTAAACTAAAATACTTGTGGCCCTGTCTCCATTACGACTGGGATCTCAGTCAGTCTCTGATCCCTTCAGCCAGTGCCTTCCTGCAGTTTCCATAAGAAGGTGATGTGCAGGAGCAGACCTCAAGACAGCTCATTTCATTTGAGATGAGTGGCTGGGAGGCAGGACCATGCCATCCACTGGGATGGATCAGATTGACATTCACAATTCATCTATTTGTGCCCCAATTAACCATTCAAATAAAAATTTTCATCACTCCTAGTTAAAAGCACACATAAATGTAGCTTCCTCTTCTGAACAGGAAACTTTGCTCCAAAACAGAATTCCTTCTTCCTAAAGCCAGGCAAAATAACCAAGAGGGGTGAGAGATGATTCATCTACCAGCACTCTCCATCAAAAACTGCAGCTAAAACAAGATTACTAAGAAGAAGAGTGCTATTAAAGGAGGAAACTGCTGCTGTAATTTTGTTAAGGAACACGAGATTATTTAAAAGCCTTTTAAAAAGTGTGTTTGTTCCGGGAGAGGAGGAGAGAGGGAATATTTTAGAGGAAGGGAGAAAGATTATTAGTCTTTCTTGCCTATAAAATTCATGCTGCTTCCCTTGCCCTAGCCAGGGATTTCAGGAGCCATTGTAAGTCATTACTCCAGCCCTAATGAACAGGGGACAACCTGCAACTTAGCTTTGCAGAGGCTGAAAGCACAGGGAAAAAAATCTGTGGGCTGTAGAGAATTTGGTGCACTGTACTGCACGTAATTACAGGCTCAGGTTTTGTTTCCAGGAGTATTTGCTCCTGCTGGTGATGATCCCTAGAATCACACAGCAGCAGTCCCATATTGTTCAGGGTTGCTTTATAAAACCCTCAGAGCTGTGAACAAGTGAGCCTCAAAGCCTGTGCCTCGCTTCCCTCGCTGATAAGCAGGTTTGCACCTGCTCAGCACACAAAGCAGGGATGGAGCAGGGAGTGAAACAGGCTGCCAGCACTTCCAGCAGCCTGTGCTGTGCTGCTCACAGCAAACTGCACAGCACACACGGCAGGGGAGTGACCCTGAACCAGGGGCTGCAGGGGCTGGGACTGGGGTGACTCTGGGGATGGTGAGGTGCTGCTGCACACCTTAGCCAGGGACTGCTGCTGGCTTTGGTTTGTCTGTGGTGCACAGGGTCTGCTACCAAGCAGAGACAGCACAACTGTCCTTGGGATTGATGGCCAAACCTTAGCCTGGGAAGTTGAAGATCCTATTTTGCTTCTGGAAGTGGCTTCTTTGCATACCAAATGGGCATGCTCTAGGTATTACTGAGAGAGACAGGAAGAGGATTTGTGCAGATACATGCACTCTCTCCAAATGGGATTCTACACAGAGAAAGCTGAGGGACTGAAGCATCCATTAAACCAGGTACTGCAGCCATACAAAAAGCATTTTGTGTACAGTGTCAACTTGCAGCCAGAGCTGTGCATTTTTATCAGGTTTTCAAGGTCAGACAGGAACTTAGTGGTGATCTGGTCTGACCTCAACTGGTTTTCAGGCTTTCATTCTGCTTGCTGTTATTAAAAGAGAGGCTCTGCAGCAGGGCTCCCCAGGACTGGATCAGGACAGGCTGCTCATGGGGCAGAATGTGGCCCAGGGGATGCCAAAAATGTTTAGAAAACACTGCTGAGCAGCAGAAAGCTCCAGGAGCCAGCATGGGTTGTGTCAATGCGTTTCTCCCAGGCAAAGGAAGAGTGTTGTGGAACAGAGCTGAAACCTGTTTGTTCATTGTAAATTAATGGCATGTTTTAAATGCAGAGCTCCACTGAGTGGAATGGCATAAAACTGGCATTGAGATGTGTCAGGATGGGGGGCTCGGGAGAACTGTGACAATTCTGGACTTCCAAAAGAGAAATGGTACACAAAGGAGCTCAGAAGTTGAGAGAGGTTCCAGGAATGAACAATTTTTAACAAAAAGATTGAATTTATGCTGGAAAAAAGAAGTTCAAGATGTGGCTTTTTTTTCTGTGGTTAATCCCTTCTAAATATTTAATGAAGAAAAAAAAGAGGGAATGGAAATAGTGTTTTGTTTAAAAATAGGATCAAAGATTCTACTAAACAAATGAGGAAATGCTTCAACATATTGTACCCTGGGATCCCTCCCCTCAAACAGGCTCACCCTACTCAATGCATCCTGGAAGAGTCAAAAATGAGCTTGCATTTTTTAAATTTACATCTAGGATTTGTGAGCCTTCGAATTTGGGTTCAGCCCTCAAAGCATGTGTCTAAAGCATATGTCACACACAAGCCATGTTTCCTTATGTAAGAAATGAGGAACCAGACCTGTGTCACTGAAATGTGCAATGTGACCCGGGCTGGAGAGACCCTCCAGCTGTGGCATCAGGCCCTCTGTACACCTGGCACAGCCTCCCCTCGCTGCCCTGCCTTGTGAAACCTCTCTCTGCAGGCCAGATCCAAGGCTTCTGAAACCCTGGATCCATCCAGCAGGGACCAAAACACACAGAGCTGGCTGCACGCCTGAATGCAGGGGGTTGTGGGTGTATTGTGTCCTTGCATACATTTCCAGGGAAAACATATTACACCTAGCTTTGGATGCCAAACCTCTCCAATTATGAGAGAACAGTAATTCACCCAGGACTAAGTATTCCTTCAATTTCCTTTCCTTGGAAATGATACTGAGAATCTGCTCTGAATGGAGGCAGATGAAAAATGCTACATGTTAATGCATATTCTGGGTTAGCTGTCTTTGTTAAATGAGAATGAATGCTGCTCATTTCCCATCTGGTCCTCTTTGACATTACTTCCAGAATATATTCACAGCTCTTATTTGTACAGTACAAATGGCTGGCTGTAGTACCAACTTTACCTTTTATAGGCTGCTGAAATGTTGGTGCCAGATCACAAAATAATGTTCTACTTCTAGGAAGCATCTGTGGGCATTGCTTGCTCCAACAGCTTTCTTTTTTTCTTCCTTTTATTTTCTTTAAGTGTAACCATGTATGTGAAGTGAGTTTGTTGTCAAACCGAGTGAAAGTTGACGGCTTGACAGCCCCAGAGCCTGCAATCTTCCCGGAGCAGCGAGGATGCAGCAGGCAGATCAAGCGAAGTGCTATCAGCCCTTTCATCTCTTCTGCACAGCCTTCCCCGAGGGCTGAAAGCACAGATATTTCTCCATCTGCAGCTGCTGGTTGGTGCCTTTGCTGACTGCTGTGCCCAGGGATTTTGTGCTCTGGATCCCTGCATGCTCCAGGCCGCCCTGAAAAATACCAATGCAACAGCAACTGAGCAGCTCTGAGCCAGCGCAGAATCCGGTGCTGCTGACCCGAGCTGGTTTCTGATTATTCCTAAATCTTCCCATCCGTGAGTGTTTGTTTCTGGCAGTTTCCTTAGCAGGCTCCCCGTTCCAGCAGCCTCCAGCCCTGCCCTCCGATGTGTTTCAGAGCTACCTTGGTAAACAGAGTGGTGTGATCCGAAACACCCACGTTTTTCCGCCTGGAGTGACCGAGGGCTGCAGCCTGGCGCTGGGAATTCTCACCATAGCAACTACCAGCACTGACAGAATTTGGTACTCGTTAAACAGGCTGTTTGTTTACCTACAACCAGAGCTGAAACACTGCCAGCTGAACAATGCTGGGCTGGCACCGTAACTTCACGTGTGCAACACGTAATCACTGTGTTCTGGGAGTGAAACAGATCCAGGAAGCCTGTGTGGGATGGGAGTGTTGAAGATGTAGGGTGACACTGTTATTATCAGAAGATCAGCAAGCGTGCGTGTCAGAGCTGCTACGTGCTCCTGATGGATCCACAAAAAGTGAGTCTTGAGTCACATCCCCCTGGCAGACGATCTAAATGACCCTGTTCACAGAGGACTGGAGTTACACAGAGTACATGGGCTTATCAACCAGCAAATGCACAAGGCAGGGGTATAAATTATTGGTACCTCAGCAGAAAATGCTGAAGCTTACAGGTAGAGACTCAGTGCTCAGCCTCTCAGGGATCAAATGCGTGGGAGTGGCTTTTAAGATGGTTGTCAATGCCCAAAATGTAGAGCCACCTAACAGTGCAAAAGTGACTTTCAGAAAACATATCATTCTTGCAACCATTTCGGTTCCAGGAGCTGGCATCTGCAAGCCTCTGGGCAACCCTGTGCTTCCAGTGGAACATCCAGTGGAGCTGCTGTCAGCTCTTCAGCAAGGGAGAGTGGTGAGAAAAATAAGAGGAAGCACCAGAGCTGGACCTCTTCTGCCCACCACAGAGCTGCCCAGCCTCCATAGCAGTGTCTCTGTTGGGGTGATGGCTTTCAACACCTCCAGAGGGGTGCTGTTGGGCACCCACCACTGCTCAGTCTCAGCACAAGATCTCCAAGCTGGTGCTGCACCCTGTCACAAAACTTTCAGGCAGCCCTGCAAAATCAACTAATGGGTTCTCAGCACAGCCAAGTCCACGAAGAAGCACGTGCAGGCATGGCCAGAGCATGGACTGGGAGCAGCCAGCATCCCATGGCACACAGCTGGAGTTTCTGGCCATCACTGAATGCACTGACCATCTTCTGCACACCCCCTGCATGCCTCCAATCTGGATAGAATTCCTGCTTGCCCCTGCCTGCTGCCAGAGCACCACTGAGCTGTAGGATGTTGTTGGCAGTGAAGACCCCAATGCAGGCAGCAGCTGCAGTGTGTGGCTGTAAGATGCTGAAAGAGGAAATAGAATTCCCAGTGCATACCCCTCATTTGGCATTCCCTTTAAAAGGGGCCAGGACTGCTGGTCAGGTCCCTGCCCCAGGCAGGGAGAGGGCAGGAGGTGGACTGAAGTCACTTTCTGTAGCCACCTAATTAGAGCATTTCAGAAGAGGGACAGGTCCAAACACCGTTCCCTCTGCCCCTTAGGGAGCACAATAGGTGTCCAGTCACAGCTGGCATGCTCAGGACTTTGTGCAGGCAGGGGCTTGTAGGGAGGGAGGGCAAAGGGGAGAAATACCTCAGAGACAAAGGTGAGCCTGGGAGCCAGCCTCCATAGCTCTGCTGACAGCAAAAAGCTGAGGATTCTGCATGCTGTTATTAACACTTTTCCTCAGGTCTTACCTTGAACTAACCTCTCTCCCTTCCTTAGGCAGTAATTTTTGCCTTTTTTTCCCTCTCGCCTTATCACCTTGTTAACAGTCCTCCCTTCTGTGCAGGTGCTAACCCTTCTTTTCGCTTACCTTGAGTAATTAACAAAATTAAACTCCACAAGTTGTGCTCAGATATACCTAGACTGGAACTGCTCCTTCTTTTTCAAACCCAAAGGGATTTTAGAGCTCTAAATTTGCCCTGTTTTCTCTAACCATATGAGTTTGATGAGGGTCACTATACTTCCATACAACCCTGGCCTTGCTTCATGGCAGGGAGAAGAAAGCCCTGTGCTCTTGTCCGTGTTCCCCCAAATCTTTTCACATCTGTTCCATTTTAAAGGCAGAGTGCTTTCCTTAGGGGTGTCTTGAGCACGGGGCTGAGGAGTAGTTTCCTCTCCCCAGATCCTGGCACAGTTATCTTTGTTTCATCATCAGTGGCAGAAGGGATGGGGATCACCACTGCATCCCAGACTTGTGTGGATGCCTCCTGGGGACTCTTAGTGAGTTTGGCCCCTCATCTGAGTGTGCAGTGGGGAATAAATCATACTGCAGCAATGGATTCAGCTACCAGGGCACTGGGAAGGCTTGTGCAGGCTGGGCCACCACAGCTCTGCTGCCACCATGTAGGGCACAGCACTGAGCCCTGCTGATCTCACCCAGACCCAGATTTGTGATTCACTTGGGCATCACAGCTCCTCACAG
This sequence comes from Oenanthe melanoleuca, assembly GCF_029582105.1. Lineage (NCBI taxonomy): Eukaryota > Metazoa > Chordata > Aves > Passeriformes > Muscicapidae > Oenanthe > Oenanthe melanoleuca. The sequence goes on from NC_079339.1 coordinate 53,190,036, forward strand.
TATTCCCTGCTTCTGGATGCCTGACTTTAGCACAGCAGGAGCATCAAACTAAAGCCTCCAGTTTGGACAGAGAATGGGGATAGCAGCAGCAGCATGCCTGGAGGGGAGAGGTTATGGCTTTGCTCTGAAAGGACAAGGATGGAGTGCAGTGAAGGCATGAGGATTAAGCAAATGCTAATGTCGAGCAGGTAGATGGGGGATCAGATTAGAGGGAGAGCTGCAGGCCCCTGCATGTGGGGACAGGCAGAGCTGTGGGGCAGCTGTGGCCATGGGGCTCTTCCTGGGGCTGCTGCTGCCCCTCACAGCAGTGCTGCTGTGCCTTGTTTCCAGGCTGCTCATGGCAGGTTGCTGTGCTGCTCTTGTTCCAGCCCTACCACTTACTATGAACAGGCATATTTCACATTTCAAAGTATTTTTCTGCTGACTGTGATATAAGCAAGAGTATGGCAAAATATGGTCATGAATATTTCAGGGTGATCATAGGAAGACCTTCAACAGCTAAAACTTCTTCAGTGTCAGACATTTGGTGGGGTTTGAAGATAGAGGGTGTTGAAAGATGGTTGCCTACCATTCAGTTCTGCAAGGAGAGGGGTGATGGTGTGTGTCAGGCTCTGATGGAATGGTAATTTCCCAGTTTCCCTGGTGACCTTATGCTTATGTGGAGCTTCCTCAATACAGGGGAAAATTGTTAGAAATTCATCCCATGGCCAAAAGGAGACTTTGAAATTATATCTTTGCTCAACAAATAAGCAATATGCAAAATTATTAAATAAAACTGGAAAAAGAATCATGTGTCATGGTTTAACCCAAGACAATTAGATTTTGTATGTTACTTTCTTAGCTAAAAGACATTTTTCAACCACAGTATCTCTTTCTGCTTTCCAACTTCTATGATTTCTCATGAGCAGCAATTCTTCAACTGCACTTCCAAACATTGAGGGGAACAATTGAGGACATTGTGGAATTGAACACTGGAAGGAAACCAGAAGACTGTTTTTCTCAATCCATAGGGGTGTTCCAACCTTGAATCTTTTGCTGAGCTCAAAGTCTTCCCAAACACCTGCAGTTGTTTCTGGTTACTGCTTTAAATAACACCAGTGGCCTTCCCAGGGCCCTGTTCACAGTAGGGACTGCTTTGGATTTCTCCTGGGGGAGGGAATGACCTGACCTGGTGCATGTTAACCCTGCTAGACCCTTCCTCCCTGGCCCCTGTGCTGAGCTGCCAGACACTGGGAGCTGAGCCTCTTCCCTCCTGTGCCCTGAGCTGTGGGACTATGGGCACATCCACCTGCCCACTTGGAATATGCTCCTTCCCACTGTGAAGCTGCATGTCCATGTTTTGGGACTAAATTGAAGCTGGGATTTAGGGGCAGCTAAGCCCAAACCAGACCTGAACCCCCAAATTTATCCTGGTTGAAAAACCTGGGAGATGACTGCTGTGAATTAGACAATAAGTTGCTTTGTTTCCCATTTCTGACTCATCCTCTTTTACTGCCTCACATTTTCAGCAATGAATGAGTCCAACTGCCAGTTTGGAGAATTATTTTTGTGGCAGAGCGTGCCTGATGGAAGAGACAACCATTGCTATCCATTTCCATTAGCAGCCTGTCAATAGAAATTAAATTACATGAATAAGGCACTATCAGTGCCAACATCACTGCAGGAAAACATTAATTAATCCTCATTTACATTAGTCAGTGCTACCATCAAATAGACTCTTCTGTTGCTACCAAAGACATTTCCACAAATGATTGTTGCTGTCTGATAAACAGATTCACAGAACCTCACTGACTCACTTGTTGGGCACTCGCCATCACATTCGGGGTCTGAAGGAAGCAAATGCTTTGTGGGATCCTGTTTAAAGCCCAGCTCTGACATTGGGCCCCCCGGTCTAGTCAAACCAGCACAGACACCAAAGAGGTGGGGCTTTGGGCTGCAAAGAAAATAAATCCCCAACTAACTTATAAAAGTCATAGCAATTTTATATTTGTGAGGAGTTCAAGATGGGTTTGTCACCAGTGTAAATAAACATCCCTGAGGGGCTGATGATCTTTCAGAGGGGGCTGTACAATAGAGGGAAAATGGGGGGGACTGATCCTTACCTTCTGGTTTGTGGAGGAGGGATCAAAAGCTAAACTCTTTTCTGAGAGAACATTAAAGTCAGACATGCCCTATTTAAAACACAGGATGTCTTTAGTTTTGACTTTTTGAGCCCTGCTGCAATCCAGATTTGCAAACAGGCTCTGCCTTCACTGCAGGCTGAAGGAACAGACATCTAAACTCCAGTGCCCTCTGAGGGCAATCCTCTGCAAAACTCTGCAGCCAACCCCCATCTGCCAGCCTTCTGTCCCAGGGAAAGAAGCCAAGGAGCAGTGCTGCTGCACCAGGAGAGCTGTCTTTTGTACACCTTGTAGGAGAAAAAGAAAACATGGTACATGGTGAGATTCACAGCTAGGGCTCACCCAGTGCTGGAGAAGTGACAATTGTGTGACCACAAAGAGTCATTATTACCCCAAAGAGTTCTCCCAATTCTCTCACCATTCCATTCATCCAGTGAGCTGGCACACCTGACTTAACCACCAAACAACATGGACATGGATCTGTAGCATAAGCAATGCAAACCCTTGGCTTCCCTCTGGGGACCTCCCCAGGAGGGTCTGCAAGCTGGGGTGGTTCACAAAGCACTTTGGAGATGTCTGATTTGGGGCTGTAAGCCCTGTTCCCAGACCTGAATGCTGGACACAGCAATAGTTACACTATTTCCAAGTCCTCCTATGACTGTGGAGGAAGCACTGTGACCTGATGGAGCAGATTTCTTCTCCAAAAGCTGTGCAGGTGTCAGCTCAGGCTGAGCCACACACAAGATAGAGCTCATCACTACAGGTTCCTCTGCCTATGGTGGATACCACAAATTATGGCAGCAGTCCTGGTGGCAAAAATCAGAGGGTTGAAGAAGGATGAGTGAGAAGAAGCAAAGAAAATACCAGAACATCTCAAAATCATGGCAATATCTTTCTAAGTTAGTTGCACTGCAGGGCTTGATTTTCTGGCCACTGAGGTGACTGTGTTTCAGCATCTCACATATGTTATTCTGCTTTGCTGCAGGAGACAAAGTGGCCTAATAGAAGGTGGGAATGGGTGGAAATGGCAATTACAATCAGCAGCAGCTTTTGCCAAGAGATAAGAAATGCCATTAGCAGCTCTTCTCTGTGGCAGACTGCTGGGTCATGGGTGCTGCTCCTCCTCCCTGGGCATTCAGGAGAGCATTTCCTCCAGCCACCAGCACTGCCAGGGACCTGCTTGGAAGCACAGACCTGCAAATTCACATCTCCACTGGAGACATGTGCACTTGTGCTTGGGTCTTTCTTTTAACCCATGTGCAAAAGTAGCACTGGCACAGACCTATACACTGAAAAGCACTATTTTGAGCTAATATTGAATAGAGAAATAACAGAAAAATCAGCCTAAAATCTCTGAGTTATGGTAGGTTTTGAAATCCTTTGCAGTGATTTGGCTATATAGTATCTGGCACGAGCTCCTGGTTACTGTAATAAGTCTTTAAATCTAATTTAAGAGCCCTTCCACTTCTTTTCTTCCTTTCACAAGGCTTGTGCTCAGCATCCAAATGACTATATTGGAATGTATTAAGCAATAAACAGCAGAGTCCAGATAAAAAAAGCTTAGCTGAGATAAAGCTAAGGCAGTATCCACACAGCCAGTGCATTCACAGGCAAAAGCAAGAGCAGGAAATGTAGGATGCACCTCAGGAACACAGCATATGAAAGCAAAATAGACCCCACAACCCTCCTGAGATTTAGAGTGAGGAAGTGGAGATGTAAACAGCATCTCTTTCTTGGTCCTGTTCCAGCAGGAGCAGTCCGGGGAGGACAGGGTTGGGCAGCAGTTCCCACCCTGGGTAGGAGGTGCTGAAATGGGGCTTTGGAGCTCTGCTGGTCCATGGAGGGGCTGCTCCCTGCAGAGCCCAGCCTGCTCCTGCTGGATGTGGGTGTGCAGGCATCCACCCCCTGCTCCATCTCGCTCTCCATCCCTTCATCCATGGAGAGGGAGTGTTTTGGTGCACGTTCCCCCAGCCCTGATCCTGGTAAAGTCTCTGTGGGTGATAATGGTGAGCAGCCCTCAAAGAAAGTATGAGTTAAATCTGACTCACAGCAATTGCTTGAAATGTGTTCCCCAGTCACCTGTTACCTTGTACCGAGTGCCAGATTAATATAATGAACCCCTGATCCTTCACTTAATAGCTACACTGTGGCTCAAAAGCTGGGGACTCCTACACCATGTAAATTTGCCTAGATTTGATACGCCTACTGGTGACCTCCAGCCCTTTTAAAAATGGTTTTGTTCCTCCAAATAGAATGGATTTATTCTTTCTTTTTTATTATTTCAGTGAGATAAATGGAACAGGAGTCAGGTCCCTAATGTTATGTTAAACTGCATTGAATTAGGCAAGGCAGAAAAATCATAACTCAGATAAAATGTCAGGTATTTAGGATTTTTTAATGCTTATCTCTAGCTTTACTTTCATGAGCTGCTTTGTTTATTTGTTTGTTTTTTCACAGTAAATAAGTTTTTCTCACTTTTCCAGACAATTAATCTTTATGTTTCGAAGCCAAAAGTGAGGATGTAAGAGCTGATAATCCAGGGGGACAGGAATAATTAGAATAATAGGTGTTTGGGCTGGAAGGGACCTTAAAATTCATCCTATTCCATTCCCCCTGCCATGGGGATGTCTGATTAGGAGTAATCAGATTAAAAAAATGTGGCACCAGGAAAGACTGATAGTGCCAAAATCAGTGAAGAAACTGTGGATAGTCTTACTTTGATGTGCTTAATGAGCAGGGAGTTAAAGAAGTCAACTGGAGTATGTATTGAGACATCAAAGTCAAAAACCACCTTCAAATTACACCTCACCTTAGAAAACACACATTTAATTGAAAACAACCTCTTTAACTAAACTCCAAAATTTGTTTGCATCAAGCCCCCTGGCCAAGGCTGTGCTCAGCAGCTGGGGTGTCTCCCACATGGGCAGTATTCCTATGGCATGTGAACAACTTGGTATCCATGTACCATGCACTCCCTGGTTTGTCCCACAGCCTGGGGATGGGCAGCCAAACAGGGTGCAGGGGGCAAGCCCTGCTCTGTGGCAGTGACAAGTGATTTCCTTCTGTTTTGCTCCTGAACACGAGGTGAATCCAGCAGGAAGAGGTGAGACACTCCTCATGTGCTGTGTGCCACTTCCCTCCAGCTCTCAATCTTTGCACTCCAGGAGGGGCTGGGGGCTCACTGGGAGCACACAGGGCTTTGGGGCTCTTTCAGTGGCTGCTGAAGAAAGCAGGTGGTGGGTTAGATGAGGGAGAACAGATGGTCTGAGGAGGGTGTTCCTACACCAGGCTGGAGAAATCATCTCTTCCCTGCACTTCCCTCATGCAAGCTGCACAAAGTACGTGGCAAACTACTGACATGCACTTTTTTGGTGTATTCCTCATTTTTCTGTGCACAGTATGAGACACTCATTCATTTTACTGGGACACATTGCCACCAGACTTTATAACACCTGAATCCCTTCCACCATGAAGAGCCAAAGTGAAGACCCTGGACATCAATGATAATTTGCTTTTTGCTCTCTCATCTCTCCTGTCCCTTCATGGGTTTGCTGTACAGGTGCACCTCGGGTGGGAAGAGAGGGGAGAGGTGGGAGATATCCACTGACTTGGCTGTGCTGCAGCAGGGGTGTAAAGGCACAAGCTCTGCATCAATACTTCAGATTTCTGGTGTCTGAGTGCTCACAGGCAGTGCAAAGTGCTCATGATCGAACTGCAAAGTCTGCTTGGTGCTATGAAATAGGGAACATTCAGAAAAATCTCAAGCTGAGCACTCTTAGCAATTGGGAAAGTAGCAAGTTTGACCTTAATGTCCTAGTTTCTCATTTTTTCAGCTTTCCAAAAGAGGTAATGTCACTAGCTCTCTCAGGGAATCATGCAGGTGAGCTCCTCAACACTGGCAACCTGCTCAGCTACTGCAAAGAGCAATTGGTCTGAATGAGTCATGAAAATTGAGGAGTGGATGTGGTTAAAGACATCCTTAATGCTGCTGATTTACCTGTGCTGTACTTGGTTTTCCAGTCCTATTTATAGTTTCAAAGATATAAACTGTTCCTTAACAGTCCATGAGAAGCAAGAGAGACCATCCTCAGATTGCAGTTTCATGGCTTGATCCTGGTATGGCTGTTCGTTGACCCAGTTAAAATAACTTGAAAGATTTCCTGTTTTTAATCTCAGTTACATCTCAAATGAGACATGGCAGAATAGTGGGCTGAAAGCTTCTGTAGAAAGGAGATGGAGAATGGCCAGGATGGTGGGATATTGAGTCCATTTGGCCACACACACTTCTTATTTGTGTTGCTGTAATACTTGGAGGCCCAGCTGTGATCCAGTTTGGAGAGTTCTTGTTGGTTCTCCTCTTCTGTTGCACATTTGCTTTGAGATAACAGGTAATTTCATAGGAAATAGAAGCTGGGCAAGAGACCAGGACATGCTTTGGTTCTCAAAGGCTACCCAGAAAAAGTGAGGCATTTCTATGGATAAGTACATGCCAGACATCCCACCAGGACATGTTTAATCAGTCAACAGTGATGACCCCCCTAAAAATTGCCATTTGCCTTAGATAAGACATATCTCTCTGATAACCTCAGTATTTGCATTATTCAAGATAATTCCCATAATAAGTACAATGAACTTGGTGCTATTTGTTTAAGCAAAATTATTTATGAAGGGAATGGCTGGTGCTGTAACTCTCACACTCATAGGTGTTCTTGGGTAGGTGATGATCACAGCCACAGCCAGCCTGGGGCAGCAAGCACAGCATCTCAGGGCTCTTCCATCCACTGTCCCTGGGAAGCTCACCCAGATGTCTGCCACAGCCCAGCTGGCCATGGTGAGACTGACCAAAGCTGCTGATTCATTTTAGTCAGTGTTTTCAGCATCCTTTTTCAGTTTTCAGCCAAGTTCTTTCCCATTTTCCAGGTGCTTTGGTGGCTGAGACCAGGAGAAGGTGGAAGGCTGGGAAGGGCAGTGGGTGAGGATGTGCTGGGCCCATTGTCTGAGGGACATGGAGGTGGGCTAGATCTCACATGGGTGGGAAGGACAATGTTGTGTTCCCAGACAGGGATGATGTGTTTTTCTTACCTGATAAAGCAAAACACTGAATGTAAGATATAATTCTATGCAAGCAAACAAAGGGAGAAAACACTACAGAAGGGAAATGGAAGAAAAAGTTCTCCTGAAAGCAAGGCAAGATTTCACTATCAAAAAAATTTTTGCAAAAAAACCAGTAGATATTTTAACATTTTCACTGTAGTGTGTGTGTGTCAATGTCAAATCCCCCAGTCCAAGCTTGGTATGCTGACCACTCAATTGAACCTGTGAGGAACATTATACAGACCTACAGACCCAGGAATGACAAGGATTTTACAATGGGCATATACACACACAGGACCCTGAAGCCTAATAAGGAAACTCTTTACCATTTGTTTAAAGACCACGTAATTTATGTTTTTCATCATCTCACAGGAGAGAGAAGGTTGTTTACTTTGATTTGTTGATGCAGCAATTTTAAACATATGGTATGATATGTGGAGTCAATCTGGAAAAAAACACACTTTATTGATCATAGTGTAACCAACCCAAAAGCCATGGCAGGAAAAGAAGGAAATTGTGTAAAGCATAGAGAGTGCACCATTCTCACTCATATTATACACCAGAACCCTTTATGTGACATTTGTGGTCAAAAGCACCTTGCATGACAGAAAAATCTAAAAGTAAGTTTTAAAATGCCAGGTTGGAGTTGTGCCTTGAGGGCAGAAGGAGAGAGAGGTACCCACAGAGTCACCACATGCTGCACAGCTCCCAGAAGCCATGGGTTGGGGTTTGAGCTCTCAGGGGCAGGTAGCTGTGAAACCAGAGGAACAGTGAGGCAGCTCCACGGAAAATCCGCGGTGATAAATTGTTTGCTCTTAGTATAAGCAGGTTCATAAACCAATCTGATCCCTGAAGCTTGATAGAGACCAGATACCAGAAAGCACATTTTCAGCTGCAGAGCTGGCAGGAGCCATACCTGTGATCCTGACCCAGGTGTAGCATTACATGGTGCTTTGGACAGGTTGGATTACTCACTGTGTCCTCACTAGGTTACCCAGCACTGTGCTGCACAGTGAGGCTCTCAGAGCTAAAACCAGCTCTGATTTGTCACCACAGGCAGAGTGCTCTGTCTTGAGCCTGTCTGATGGTGCTGCCAAGCAAAGCATCATCATGTGTGGGGCTGAGCATGGCCCATCACTGACACCAGCAGCACAGAGGTGGGCAACCTGCACAAGCCCCTGGGATGGGGCTCTCCCGTTGGTTGCAGAGTGGGTGCAGCAGTGATGCTGACCCCAGCTTGGCCTTGGGGACCATGCTAGAGCCCAGGTGGCCCCATGATTTCCTTCTGTGCAGGTCTCATCACCCCCTCCTCCCCTCAGTCCCTGCAGCTGGGAGCTGAGAGCCCCTCCTCTCTCTCCTGTATCCTCACATCTCCTCTTGTTTTCATTCCCAGTACACAAGCGCGCTGACGGCCTTAAGTGGGGAGAGCAGAACTTCAATTCTTCAAACTTTTTACAAGAAAAGAGTGCACTTTGCCTAATATGGGCTGCTCCCTGGGCTCTTTGCTTACATCTATAATTTTAAACAGAAGGAGTGGGTTTTGATGGTGGCTTTTATCCCCTCCTTGTTCCTGTCTGTTTTACTGTAAGGAAAATGTAGCCACATAGTCTCATTTCTTTGTGCAAAGGGTTTGCATTCAGGCAAGAGATGAGAAGTAACAATTTAAGTCTGATAGCACATTTTCCTAGACCTGATAGCCAAATGGTAGGTGTACACTGAAAAGGCCAGATTCTGCCTTCAGTTCTTGAGCCAGAGCAAAGTAGATGGACTAACCAAACTAGAGATCTAATTTTAAACTATAGGTTTGTTTGCACCAACTTTTTTTTTTTTTATTCTGGATGCTCTTAATATAAATTGTTACTCTTTTTTTTTCTTTAAATACTTTTCTTTTATGTTTACATCTTAATGCAGCTAGGAATTTATTGAAATTATTTTATTGACAGTATCTTTTATCAGAACTGCTTGCATTGTGCCAAACATCTTCTGAAGCATTTAGCAGAGACAGAAAAAAATAATTTCATCATGCAGGGACTCGTCCTGTAGCTTAACTTTTTATTAGAGGTCATGAAATCAAGATATCAAGCCACAAAGTGGTTAATGGCTAAAGCAGACTAAGAAAATCCTTTCCTTATCTCTCCCTGCCCTTTTCTCACTGAGATATTTTTTGACAAAATGAAGTTTTAGATGCAGTGAAGCATTTTGGCTTTCCTCAGAAAAACCTAGTTTCTCTTATAGAATACAGAAACACTTTTTCCTAGTAAAATTTCCAGTTTCTTATAGCAAAAATATGTCAGCAGAAATGTTTCTACTAAATTGACTAATAGCAGTGTGCCTCTGTTCCTATCTATTACTAGAATATATTCCAGACAGAACTTGAAATGAAGTCAACAGCTATTAATACAACTCCTTTCAGCTTCTAAATTCTTATGTTCACACGATTCCCTCTGAATTTTCTTTGTTCATGCAATAATCCTTCCTTCCCTATTCAGTATATGCACTTGGTTTACCTTCAGTGTTTGTTTTGCACTGAAGTTGCCAAATATGAACAGTATGAACATCAAATTCTTTTCAGCATCTCATCCCTCTGCTCCCTTGGTACCCAGGTTGTCATTATAAATACGAATTTGATCTGCTATTATGACAAACAGCAGCAGCTAAAGGAGCATCAGGCAGTGCAAGGGAGGGGAGGCCACCTGTGTTTTCTCTTTTGGAGCCTTTGGAGCCCTCAAGGTGATGCCCACATGGATGAGCACGGTGACCCAGGTATCAGCTTGGTACAGGGTGGTGTGACAACCTGCCTCACTGAGCTCATTAGCTCTGGCCATGCTGAGTTCCAGCAAAAAGATCCCTTCCCCCTCCTCCCTCCCAGAAACTTGCTCCATCCTCTTGGCCATGGTTCTGAAAGGGTACTGGGGTCTGGTGAGGACAATGTCAGAGATCAGAGTTGGTTATGGGGAAAATGTGGGGGTTTTTCCTCCTTCCTGGTGTTATTTTCCAGCTGGATCAGTTTCCTAGGCTGGTTCACAGACATGTTTTATGGGCAGGTATGTATCAGGAGGGATTTTCCCCAGTGCTGGCACAGGATGAAGTGTGGAGAGATGCAGGAATGTCAAGAACCAGCCATGCTGTTGAACAAGACCCCTCATCCCCACATCTTGGCCCAGGTGGCTGGAGCAGCCTCTGATGAAATGGAACCCAAATGCCTCCAACAGGCTCTTGATTAAGCCATTATGTTTGTGACTAATTTTTTAAATATCTGCTTTCCTTCTTATGTTCTCTCAAGAGCCTCCCACCCCGCAGTTGACTCACACGTGAGCAGGTGCTGCTGGCAGAGGTGGCACGTGCCAGTCCCTCCACCCCTGCCCATGCCAAGCCCCAGCACTGCTCCTCTGGTATCCCCCATCCCAGCACTGGGCATGCATTCTGCCCAGACCTACCTGCTGCTGGTGGGGTCAGGGAAATTACACTGTGATGTTCACACAGCTCACAACATCCAAATACCCATCTAGGTGGGGGAAAAAAGTGATTTTCCTGTTTGCTTTCCCTCTCAATAAGGAAAAAAAGGGTTTGAAGTGCACAAAGTGAGTTCTGGCATAAGAAATCAAAGCATTTTCCATCCAGAAACTGTCTCATAATTTTTGTGATGCATCCACATTTCAGAAATCACTGTTTTCAGTGCTAAGTACTGCACAGACCAGGCAGTGGCATTGTGGCTGGGTGATCAGGGCAGGCCTGTGAACAAGATGGTCAGCTGCACAGTGAGAATGAGAACTGTGTTTAACTGCAGCTGTTACACCACTGACAAATGAACCTGCTCTCCTCCTGAGTCAGTCTTTCTTAAGAGAATGACAGGAGGGGCCAACTCACACAAAAAATTACCAGAGCACTGGTAAAAATTGCAACTCAAGCATTGCCTGAGAGCAAAGTGGTCCAGCAGCCTCAGCCCTGTGGGTAGAGCTCACCATGCCTCTGGTCAAGGCATGGACACCAGAGCTGGACCTCACTTTGCATTTATGGGAAGGTCAATCGGAAGGAAGCCAAGCTAAGGAGTTGCATTTCCTTGAGTCAGGCATGGGAAAGAGGATTTTCACTGCTTGACTGCTACTGAAGGTCTCCTGTGTCTTCTGGCAAAACCCTGCCATGATTCACAGTATGATTTGGGGAGCTGTGGGCTGCTGGAGGGAAGGCACCTGTGTGTCAAACACCCTTTTTCCATTGAGGTTCCCTTGGTGGCCCATAGGTCACATCCAGGTGCAGCAGCTCCATCCATCCAGAGGAGGCAAAGAAGGATTGTGTAAGCAGTGAATGCAGCCAAAACATCTCCAGAATCACTCTGTATGGATCTGGGTTTGGTCCACAAGGACCACAATGGCATAATGCACTTATTTTGGGATCTACAGATCCCCCTTTGCTCCTGCAAGCCATTTTCCAGCCACGCTCTGCTCTCTGCACTGCTAAAGGCCCTGCAGGGTGTCAGGGAGGGTCAGGACAACCAGCCAGCCAGGCAGCAGCAAGAAACCTCACCACACAGCTCTGCAGTGAGCAGAGAAAGGGCAGCAGACACCTGCCTCCAAAAACCTCACTAAACATTATTAAGCTCTGGTGGCAAGAAAAATATCACTGGGAAAGATGTTCCTGTGCAGAACTGGGCTGATGTCTGCACTGGGACTGTGCTGAGCCAGCTGATGGATCTATACAATTGCCAGACCCCCTTTCTTCCTCGTCCTTAGCTGGGGAGAGCAGATGCAGCACCACTGAGCTCACTCCTGTTTTTTCTTCCATATTAGGTAGACCCCTAAGTGTCATGTCCTTCGCAGAGCTCACACCATCCCCAGACAGCAGCAGATGGCACTGGGTGGCTGGAGTGGTGTCAGCTCCTTACACCTCTCACCCTTCTGCAGGCTGCAGTCCCCCCTGGCAGCGTCGTGCCCACCACACCATCTCTCGGTGGTGCTGTCCCTGGCACAGCCTTGCTCCTGTTTAAAGATGTCCAGGTGCCACCAGTGTCTGTGACACCCAACCCGTGGGTTCCACTCGCATCAAACTGCTGCTGCACAGAGAGCACCACCTTCCCAAAGAGGTGGCAAAGATGTCTCTGCCTTTGTCAGTGGCCTCCTGAGGCCTGTACAAAACCTGGGCCTTGTCTCAAACTCAGGGCCTTGTCTCAAACTCAAGGCCTTGTCTCAAACTCACGGCCCTGTCTCAAACTTGAGGCCTTTAATCAAACTTGGGGTCTTTATCAAACTTGAGGCCTTCTATCAAACTTGGGGCCCTTGTATCAAACTTGGGGCCCTTGTATCAAACTTGAGGCCCTTGTATCAAACTTCAGCCCTTTAATCAAACTTCAGGCCTTGTATCAAAGGCCCAAGAGCACCCTCACAAGCACAGGCAAAGGAAACAATCACATCTCATCACAGGGCTCGTGTCAAGGAGCAAAGCATCTCTGGGTCACACGCAGCTTTATATTTGACAAGGTTTCATGGGGCTCCATTGTTTTGGAAGGAAAGCCCCTGGTGCCCAGCCTGGAGTGGCGGGTCTGTGTTCCGTGGGTGTCAGGGCTGTGGTGGCTCCAGGCCATTGTGAGGGGCTGAGCTGGGGTGGCACAAGGGCAGGGCTGGCCTGGCTGTGATGTCCCTTGCACCAGGCTGGAAGATGAGAGCTGGAGCACAAATTTGGGCATCTGAGAGAGTGCTTCCCCTCCTGCAGCCAGTGCCCCATCCCTTGGGCACAGCACAGGGTGGCAGCTGCTGCTGCTGCTGCTGCTGCTGTGGCAGAAGCTCAGCCATGCTGCCAGCTGCCTGGCTCATCTCCTTCCTGTCCCAAATTCCCTGAGGCTCCTATTCCTGCTTCCCCTCCTCCTGTGCCCCTCAGAGCCTCCCTTATCCCTTGTGTCCCTAGTCCATGGCAGCCATCATCTTCCTGCTCTGGCTTGTGCACAGCCCTATCCAGCACCCATGGGTGGCTGGGGACAGGCTGGAGAAGGAGATGTGTCTGTGCATGGAAGTGTCAGGAATGGCAGAGGACTGGTCTGCTGTGGAGCTGGAGCAGGTAACCCAGGAGCAGAGTGGCAGCTCCTGGGTAGCCACACTCTGAGCTGCATTGCAGCAATGGCCATTCTGGGCTGCTGCTGCAGTCCCGGTCCTGCTCTTGGTTCTGTGCTTTCTCCTCCAGAAAAGGAGCCATGATCCAGAGAGCAGCGGCCAGAAGGACTCCTGCAGCAATGTGGATGAAACCACAAATGATAAAGGAAACAATGTTGTGGCAAAGAGAGTCCTGGAGATGAGTCCCAACACACAGAGCTGAGATTGTGGGGGCTCACACCTGATGAGGGACTTGGTATATATTAGGAGTGGCTCACGTTTAAGTAGTGGATATGTAGACAGTGCACTTATCCCCCACCAATTGATAAATAGTTACTGTGCAGTTAGTGGAGATATGCTCAGTAGGGAGAGTTAATGTATTTATCCCTGCTTTCCTGTTTTCTTAATGAAAAATAGCATTGCAGAATCTGGATTGTGCAAGTTCTAGTAGTCCACCAGCCCTGTTGTGCTGAATTGGTTCTAATCAGAAATTCAGCCTGTTTGCACCCTGCCCATCTTATCTCACATGATGAGCTACAACTCATGAGGGTTTAATTTCTGCTGAATTTCTCTACCTTTATTGCATCAGACACTCTATAGCCTTGCCAGGGATCTGGTGCCACCTAAGCAGGCATGCTGGACACAGAGACCAGGCTGCTGTATCAGCAGATTGGGATTTGCTGCTGCACCTTTCCTCCAGATGCAGAAGCAGACTATTGATTCAGAGTTCATTTAGCTGAGCAGCCTGTGGAAGGTAACTTCAGTGTTGACACTGCAAGGAGAAATAACTTGCAATTTTTTTCAGGTATTTTATGCTTTCACTTCCCATCACAGAGCAGTCTTTGCAGCCAAGGGGAGAAGGTGTGCAGTTAGCTGATAAAAATAAACAGCGCTCTCAGCTGCATTCCTGGATTTAATATTTGCAGATCTGATATTCACTTGTGTTGCTCCGGCAAGCGATATACGCTCAAATACTAAATATTTACATAGTGTGTGTCACGTGTAGATGAGGAGGAGGGAAAGTATCATCCCTCCCTCTTACAGGGGAGTTAAGTGACTTTTCCATGCTTGATCTGGACCCTAACAGGACCTGAAATCTATCAGAGCTCTTAGAAAACAGGGTTGCTCTCTTTCCCTGGGACTTTTGGGAAATGGTGTCCCTTGCCAGGGATAAAGGAGCAATAGGGAATTTGGATAGGAAATTGGATAAAGCTTTGGGTGCCCCATAAAAAAATCAGGCCCCTGTGTGCACTGTGACAGCATCAGTGAGACCAGGCAGCTGTACCTCATGCACGGGTTAATTTCACTCAGGAGACCATGCCAGAGACTTTAAAGAAGCAGCTGCCCCCTAATTCCAAAAATCACCCAGACTTCTGAGAAAACTCATCTCTTCCAGCCTGTGCAGCAAACAAATTGTTGCTCTTTCTGTTGACAACAAGCCATAAATTATCCTGTTATAAAAGGGGACAGCAGCCAGAGGAGCTGAGCTCAAACCAGCTAGCAGGCATTTTGTTTTAGCAGGGAAGGGAAAGCCCCTTATGTTTAAAAGAGATGCCTCCCAGTTTACCCAAGGTGCCCAGCAGCCTGCTGGCTTCTATAGGTTCCTGCCATAAAGGTCACATAGATGGCTTGGGAATAATGCATTCCCCTTGCTCATGTCAGGCAGATGGAGCTGAAAGTCTCTCAGGACTGGTTGTCTCCTGCATGTTTATTTTATTCAGTGGTATCATGTCAGTGTGTCTGCCTAAATATAGCTTCTGTGAAGAGCATTTCTAAGTTTCCTGTTACAGTTTCACTCGCAGTTACCTTACAGTAAATGGAGGAAAATCAATATAATCTCAATTACATGCTGCCTCTAAATGTGCCTTGCTGGAAATTCTGCCCGGATTGATTCTCCTCTCATGGAAACTGCCCATCCTCTCTTCCTTTCTCCCTGTCTATCTCTCTTTTTTGTTGTAATAAACCATACTTTTATCATTTAAAAGCCCCCTCACTCTCCTTTCTCTGATGTGCCCTGCAGATAAGGCTTTCACAGGAACCGACAGTGCAGAAACCATGGAGTCCCTGGCCAGAGTTGCAACTGTGAAGTTGGGATTGACTCTGTGACATTAGGACATGACAATTTCAGCAGCTTCAACAAAGTAAACTGAGCAGAAGGGTCAAATTCAAGGTAATCTCTGAACAGCAAACATAAGTGTAGGGATCCTTTTTTGTCTTTTGCAGATTCTACAAGTAGCAAGAAAATAATTGATTTAAAAATTTATTCCCTTTGCTGTGGTGTTTAAATACAGTTCATTCACCTGTCCCCACTGCCTTTCAGTAACATGTATCCCCAGATACACAGAAAAACTACTATTATCAAATCCCTGCAGTGGCAGCCGGTCACCAGTAAACAATCACAGCTATAAAATGATCCAACAGATGTTATGCTAGAGATGAGTAGTCCAAAATAGAAAGTCTAAAAATACATCTCCAGGGCCAAATCGCACCCTCTTTTTTATGCTGTGCTCTGCCATTTTTGGCCCACAATTGGCACTTTGATTCCACATGGAGGTAGTGCCACAGCCACAAGCACACTCTGGGAAGGGACAGGATGGGGGGGATGTTGTCACATGGGGCCCTGACTGCAGTGACCACCCACTGATGAGTCATTATTGTAAAAATGTGTATTTGAGATTATTATTATTATTATTATTATTATTATTATTATTATTATTATTATTATTATTATTAATTTGTTGTTGTTGTTGTTGTTGTTGTTGTTGTTGTTGTTGTTGTTGTTATTATTTCCTCAAATATCCCTTTAATCCAACACCAGGGGCTTTGCAGATGCAAACAGGCTCTCAGAAATGATGCAGACTGATACATATTTATAAAATCTCAGACCTCTTGTAGGATCTAATACCCAGCATGGTTGTATGTGCAAAAATCGAAGCATCAAAGCTTCAGCTGTTGTAGGAAAGTGAAATTATGGCAGAGAGAGATCAAGGCATAATAGGGGATGACACCACTGTGCTGCCCAATCCAAAATGGGTCTGGGGTTGGGTGTCCTGCACTCCCATAATGGGTCTTCAGTTCCTCAGTCCAGCAGGGATGTTTCATCAGGAGATTTTGGTTTTATCTTGGTTTAACATCCTGAGACTGAGCCAAAAGGAGAGCACAGATCCCTCAGGGGCGGAGCAGCTGCTTTGCATTACAATGTCTATTACAGCCTGGAGATAGATAAATGCAGGGTTATTCCTGCCCTTTTGAAAGGAGAGACCTAGAAGATGTGTTGGCAACATCCTCTCTGCAGAGAAGGGTGTTGCAGCCAGAGGGTCCCCAAAGAGGGACCTCTCAGACATGTCACCATCAGGTCTTAGAGAGCTTGTTGCTACAAGTGAGGAGCAGGTGACACCAGTCATTTTGGCCTATCTGGGTACTGTCTCTGGCTCTGATCCTATCAGATCCTGTGAGCCAAACAAGACAAGGCCGCAGCAGCAGCTGGCTGAGAAATTTCCAGGAAAAAGAAGCAAGCAAGCAGCCTTTTCAAATCTGACCCTCTTGTCAGTTCAGGGCCCCTGCAAGGAGACTGGGACATGAGGCAGGGTGGGGCATTAAAGCCTCAAATGCTGGGTCAGTTCAAAGACCTCAGTCCCAGCCCAGCTCTGTGACATGGCTTGGGCAGGAGGCTGCATTTCCCAGCTCTCACTTTGACAGAGTTTCTTTGGCTCTTTAAACCTTGTGTGTTTAGCTTGGGTCACCATCAAATGGAGGTGGATGGGCACAACATAAGGCCTGAGCAGTAATGGAACTTGCCAGGCCAGGAAGGCGTGATGGGATCAGATGAAGGTTGAAAAGTAGAAAAGCTCCTGGAAAAGTGTAATATGTTCCACTGAAGACAAATGACTGGCTGCTTATATAAGAAACAGCCACAACTGGAGAAGCCCTGGCAGCTTCCATCAGTGCTGGCCTCTGGGGAAGGAGGGATGGTCCAGAGCACACAGAGAGCTAGCACAGGGGTATCCCAGTGCCCACGGATGGGTCTGGCTGCCCCTCCACTCTGCTTGGCAGGACTGGTGTTCAGTGGGCCTGACGCACCAGGCACATTTCTCATGGCAGTGTGGCACAGCTACCAGCCATGCTTCCATGGGGCAGCTACCCTGTGCTAGCTGACACTGAGAATGCTGATGGGATGCTCATCCTTCCAGACCCTGGTCTGCTTGCTGCCTCTCTTGGCTGCAGGATCAGGGAAGAGCCCTTCTCGAGCTGCCAGGTGAGCTGTCCTGCAATCTGCCCTACAAATTGTCCTGCAATCTGTCCTGCAAACTCTCCTACAAACTGCTGGAACAACAGTGGGGCAAGCTGCTGAGCCACGTACCATGCCCATTTGCAAACTAGTCCATTTCTTGCCCATTTGTCCATTAATCCATTTCTTGCCCATTTGCCCATTTTTTGTCCATTTTTACCTGTTTGCCCATTCGCTGCTCCCCAGGGCAAATATTAAGGGATGCCCAGCCTTTCTCCTGACGTGCTTGCACATCTCCAGTTTTTCACAGATTAATTCTTACTCCCTGTGTTGTGGCTTTTTTCAATTTTATAGAGACTTGAAGCTGAACTCATTTGCACTAGAAGGAATGTTTCTAGCTTCAGCTTCCCGACATGGGTTAAAATCAATAACATTAAAGTTTATTTTAAACACTTTAGTTTAGCAAAGCAATTTTCTCAGCATTCCAGCCTGCTGTCAGTTTTTTCACTGCTATTTGCAATGCATTAGGTGTAGTAAAGGAGTGTTTCACAATCCCATCTGCTTTCAAAGACCTTTCTAACAAACCCTGCAATGAGGATATAATTCATGTGATGACCTTGGTTCAAAAACAAACACAGGCCCCAAGGTGCAGCATGTGCAAGGGGGTTGATACACTCACAGGTTTTGTTATAAAGGAGGTTTTATGTGTCACTGTCTTGCCAAGCTGGCTGGCCTTGTGTACATCCAGCAGCATCACTGCTGCTGGGCAGGGAGCTATTCCTTTGGCTCATTTGGAAGTCCTGAAATGCATTTTATGGTTTTAAATAGACCCCATAGCCTGGGAAATGCCCAGGAGCTGATGTTTGCAAGTACATTATGCCATTACCTCCTCAGCAGAATAAACCTATGTGCCATATTGTTCAACAGCAGAACTTAAAAAGCATGATCAGACATTTTTGTGAGTGAAAAGGAGTTGGAGAAGGCAAGGTGAGTGAATAAATTTGCCACAGATGACACAGCTCTGCAGGTAGGTCCCCTAAGGAGAGCACAGTTCTCTGTGCTGCAGACCTGACTGTCACAGACCAGGATCTGGAGCAGCTGCAGACTCAGCTGCTGTCGTGGAGCATTGAGCCATACATGGACCAGGCTTTGACATTTCCCCCCACTTCTGAAAACCAGGTCACCTCTCAGGTGCTGGCAGTGGCATTAAAAGTCTAATTTTAGACTCCTGGCTGCAGCAATCATCCCTGTAAATGCCCAGTTTCTCTGCCAAGCTTCTGTACGCTGGAGTGGAAATTTGCATCAAGAAGGTTTTACTGTCTGCACTCTGAATGGAAATAAGAAAAAAAGTACTGAGGAAGATCATCTCAGAGTTACCTCTGAAACACCAATGCAAGCAATAGAGAAAGCATTAATAAATTGGTTTTTCAGCACAGTTTTAGGGCCCAGCTTGTGACTTTTCCCATCTTTCCACCCTCCATATCCAAGCTGCTGGCAGTTGCAGGCTGCCACCACCCTGACTGTCCCTCAGAGCCCCTTGAATGTCCATGCTCAGCACCAGTTACATGTGGAAACAAAACTGGACCAGAAGGTAGCTGTGAGCACCTTGAGATGCTGTTGGCTCTGTTGTCCCATCTCACATCTGCTACACACAGGAAGGGAGATGGGAACTGCAAAAATCTTGGCATTTTGTGGGAAGGAGGTGGGAGCAGGAAGGGGTGTGGAGGCTTTGAGGAAGGAGGGAACTGAATACTTGCCACACATAACTGATCCTCTGGGATGACCCCTGGGTTATCTGAGGATGCAGATTAGCTAAGAACATGTTTGAAAGGACAGTTCTTTTACAGTGGTATGAGTTATCTGAGATGCAGGCTATATGCAAGAAAACACAATACTTGGAGCTCCTCAATTCAAAGCATTGTGATGTGATAGTGAGATACATATTATAGGGCCTTAAATCATGTCTACAGGACTGATTACAAATTCACATAGTCCTGTCTCAGCATGCACCAGCATCAGAGTCAGACCTGGAAAAGATTCTTTGGGGATGGACTATTCAAGTGCTCCAAATTCCTGCTAAGCCTCTGGGAAAGGATGCTGATTCAGTGCTACCTTTGTTTTTCCCCAACCTTTCATCTTGGAGAAAGCCAGTGCCACTTGCAGAGAAGGTCCTGCAGATATTTGGGGCACAGCAGTTACATCCAGCCACTGCCACTCTCCTAACACAGGCATACAGACACAGGCCAGCTGGCAGAGTGTCAAATCCTGGCCCTTCAAAAAATTGCGGATTTTCTGGCATAGGCCAGGGTTTCACCAGGCACATTCCTGCTCAACTTCATGCCTTTTATCCTTGCTCATTAGAACTTAAAATCCAACTGAACAGACCACCCAGGCACTGGTCAGAGAAATGCAATTTCCAGTGTCTGGAGGGACAAGGAGGTTTGCCATGTCCCTTTGTCCTGGCTCTCTTGTTCCCATTTACCAGGCAGAATCTGCTATATTGTTAACCACAACACTAACTGCCTTCCAGCTGCTTATTCCACATTTTACAGGATCTGGACCACTCCTGCATTTTCTCTCACTCAGGGTCTTGTGCCTTTCCAAGAATTCTGGAGGATGAACCTGCAGTTGAGCTACCTGGTATGAATGGGTGGGCTGGTTTTCAGGGTTTTTGGTTTTTTTAATATTGTCTTTATATTTGAATGGCAATATCAAACTTTTGCCATAAGTTCTGGTTCAATGTATCATATCCAAGCATGAAACCTCTGAGGCAACCACTCTGACAGAGGACCCAGAGACAGCAGGTAAGGAAGGTGCTGTAGGCACATGGAGAGAAATTAAACATCCATCCTGACCCCACCTCTGTGTAAGCCAATACAGACCCTGCACTGGGATTGCTTTTGGCAGCTGTGTTTTCCAGGACTTATTTCTAAAGGAGAGAAAAACCACTCAAATCTGTGACTTAAGGGCAAAAATTCTTCACCACCTCAAGCCTTTCTGAAAAAACTCTAAATGGTGTGAGGCCCAGTGCTGGTAATGATGCTCTTTTTAAATGAGCCTTACTTAAAGGAGCCCCAGTTGGTGTGCAGAAGATGACTTCAGATAGGGGAGCTAATTACTTTGCAATCTCCAGCTGCAAATATCAAACCCTGGAAAAAGCTTCTTGTTTCACCCAGTTCCACAGAGGAAATAATGGCCATGCACTGCTGGGGTAGCCTCAAGCCAGGGCTGCTGATAAGCAGCAGCAGCAGTAGGCAGGCAGACAACATCTTGAGGAGCCTCAGGGCAGGACTGCACTGGGAGCAGCCACTGACATGCTGGAGACCTTTTCCTGCCCGGGAAAATCCTGTAGGGAGCTCAGAGACAGGTATGGCTCTGCAGGGAGGGAAGAGTGGTTTCTCTTCACATTTCTATGCCTATGTCCTTTTTCTGTGGAAAATGCAGCAAGTCTCATTTTACTCAATAGCAGATCTGGATTTTGACAGCTCTCAATAAGCTGTTGCACCCAGAGCTGTTCCAAAACAATCAAGGCAAAGAAAAGTCATTCTATCTTTCTGTGTGGGGTAAGTCAACAGAGAACTTTCTCTGGAAAAAAAAACAGAGATGTATTTATTTGCATCAAACCTGGTTTGGCCCTGATTTGGCAAATAAAACCATGTAATTTCCATCAATGAGCAGCTGAAAATTCCCCTCTGCTTTCAGAAACCTTTTGAAGTGGGGATGCCCACTTTCTTAGAAAATTGATGAAACCTGAAAGATTAAACCACAGTTTTCTTTCATTACAGAGTGGGGCACCTGGACTTCTTTAGGACCTGGCAGGAAAATGTTATATATAGTTTGAGGTGATCAGAAATGAGACCATGGTTGGGAAGGTCACACACTTGCTGCATCAAAGGTATGGGGACAAGTCTGTACCTGACTGAGGCTCCTCAGGCTGATGCACTGAATCTGTGCCATGTCTGTGCTGGGCTGGGAGGATTCACCAGCCCCATGGTTGCCCCAGCCTGGGCACCTCCATATTAAAGCAGCCACCCTGGCATATTCTTCACTGTGAGAGGGTGAGGCACTGGCACAGTTTGCCAAGAAATCTGTGGATGCCCCATTCCTGGAATTGTTCAAAGCCAGGTTAGATAGAGCTGGGAGCAACCTATCTAGTGGAAGATGTCCCTGTCCATGGCAGGGATGTTGGAACTGGTTGATTATGAAGGTTCCTTGCAACACAAACCACTCTAGGATTCTGTGATGGTATGAGGACCAAGGAAAGCTTTTTGTGCTGGACACTTATGGAGTTATGATCCTTTCTGGGGCCCTCAGAGGTGAGGGGTGCTCTGTTTGTGCAGTGGCACAAGTCCATCTCCTGGGCGCTGCAGAGTGATGATGACAGAGCTGTCTGCCTCTGAGAACTTTCCTCCCATCCCTGCTTGAGCAGACCTGACCCCTTGGGATCCTGTGTCTTCTGTAATGGTTTTCATCAGTGCTGAAAAGAAGATTTTCAATGAATTCAGTGCAAAAACATCCCCTTAGATGGGTACCAACACACAACTCACTGGGGAAAACACCTTCCTGAGAAAGAGCCTTCATTTAACTTCATTTAATTTAAAGTTCCCACTGATGGCTGTGAGCAAAATTAAGAGCTTTTGGCTCGTGCATCTACAATTAGACTGAGCAGAATGCAAAATATTCCGTTATGACAACTTCAGAGTTGAAAGAAATAGGTCTGAGCAGATGTTGATTTGCAGGATAAACAAATTAATTCAATCCAATTTAGCCCCCTCTACGGTTACAGTCCTTTGTTCCTCGGTTTAAAGTGTCAACTACAGGGCTCATGCTGTACACATGACAAAAAACACATGCCAGGACAGGCACATAAATCTGCAAACAGAAAATATATCCAGTATCCTTGAGGTCTGCTGTATTTCCATATCATCCCTTAACCTTCAGGACCTTGGCTGTTACCCAGGGCTGGTGTTCCACAAACACACACTTGATTTACAAAGCCTTTGCAGCTTGCCAGTGGAAGGATTGCCTTGGAAGCAGGGATGGCACAATCCTTTGGAATAGGACCTTCCTTGAAGCTCTGGAAAAGCCCAAGCCCACAGAGGATGTCAATGCAAATCACTTGAGAATAAGCTTGGTTGGAGACAAACAAGCAAACAAACAAATGAGAGATCTCTCCTGGAGTCGAATGCTCTTTCTGAAAAGCTGAGAAGGGATTTAAAGGGCTTTACTTCCTTCAGAGGTCTTGGAGAGGTCTGTGGCTTCTCTACTTCCAAGTTTAGTCTGAGACATAATTCAGCCCTTTTAATAACTGAAAGGCATTGAGTCTTCTTAGTCCAAAGGAGCAGATAAGCAGCTTTCTGAGTACTCAAACTCAGGCTGGTTTTATAGCTTCTATAGCATTAGTGCAATACTCTTTCTGTGCTTAATAATGTGTTTTGTATCCTATCAGGAATATCAGTGTACACACAGGCTTAGAATGATTGTCTAATAATTTTATTGTTTGGCATTCACTTTTCCAAAATTTTAGAAGAATTTATTTGATCTAGAGCACCCATGATCTGCATACAAATAGCTGTGGGAGGGCTGAGCACTGCATAATGACCTGGAATACTGTTGAGCTGCTCTGTATTGGATGCTGCTGCATGGGATTTGACATCCCCAGGTGGCACAAAGAGGCAGGCACTTTCCTTGTACCTCAGAATGACCCAGCTGACCCAAAACTGGTTAAAGGGAAGGAAACAGTTCCTAACCTGCACAGATGGCTCCTGTTAACTCCCCAGTGTCATCCCTATGGCTCAGTCTGGAGTTTCACAGCAATGTATGCTGTTTGCTGGCAAAACAAGAGGGGCTCTGAAATGACCCAAGCTGCCTCTGATTGCTGTCCTGCAGACAAGAGCTTTGCTTTTGACTTGAACTACACTACTTTTGAAATAGGATGCATATTTGCAGCTGGAGCATGGCTGTAGCAGTAGGGATCTCAAAAGTCATCAGACTATTGCCCCAACAGCCTCAAGGCTTTTCCCAAGCACTGAAGGCTTCCTCATGCCATGGAGGTCTTGGCTGGAGATGGGTCCTGAGCCCCCTGAAACATTTAGAATGGTCCTGCCTAGCTCCAGACTCCCCTCCTCCCAGGCACTCAGCAGTCTCTACTTTTCTTGAAGAGACAACCCAAACTTTTATTCCACATAAAAGATCTAAATATAGTACCTGAGGAAAAAAAGCTGCTCTATTTTGTATCAAGTGTAAATGCTCTGTGTAAATTCTGTAGTGCTTCATGCATGTCCTGGATATGCTTTATGAAGCCAGTGAGGCAAAACCAGCCCTGGGAGCACCAGTCCTGCAAAGCCAAACACCACTCTCAGCTCTGACCCTCCCCCATCTTGTCTGAAAATGGGACTTTACAGAACAACGTTTTGTAAGCAAACAACTACACAAAAATGAGTCATTTTGTGAAATGTTAGCCTAGTTGCCTTTCATGTTTCCATCTCTCCTCTCTCCTTGCCAGGCAGCCCAGGATGGGTGCTCAGGTATAGGTGACAGAAGAAACCCTGGGAGAAATTCGTCACCTGTGAGTGGCAGAGCTCATGGTCCAGCTCTGTGGGATGCTTGTGCTACAGCTCCATGGGCTTGCCCTCTCCAGTGGCATTGCTAAACCCATCCTGGAGCTACTATCCCATCCAAGAGGTGGAGGTGCCGTGGTGAACAGTAGCCAGAGCCCCTGCACTTGCAGGCAGGTTGCATAAGCCTTGTTTCTCTGGAAAAGCAGCTAAAAATAGGCAGGGGGGATGTGCCAGGGGCTGCAGGCTCCTGCTGCCAGGTTTGTTTTATGTTGCAGCAGCTCTGGAACTCAGTCCCAGGCCACGCACTGTGACTGGAACCAGGGCTGGGAAGGGAGGTTGGGGCTGGGCTGCCACGAGCCAGCACCACAGCTGGGCTGGGGCCACAGGAGGTGCCCTGTGCTCTGCCCTCAGAGCCACAGCCCCCACTGGGAGCCTGCCCAGCTCCTGTGGGACCCCCATTCCCTGACCCTCACCAAGAGCTGCTCGGGAGGATCGTTAACGAGGAGGATGGAGGTGGTCTCAGTTTCTTTATCCCTTGTAAGAGGGTTTGCACTATAAGGTGATACCTTTCTCCAGAGCAGCCTGGTCAAGTGGAAATCAACACTAGCTAAGTAAATGCTGATCATCCTGCTTAGAGACTTGAATTAAAAAGCTTTGCCAATCAGCCTTGATTGATAGAAAAAGGACAGGGCATTAGGATCAGTCATGAGGCTTTAGAAGGCAAGACATTCACTTCAATCTTTCTGCTTCCCCATTTATTAACTAGCAACAGACCTGTATCATTAACAGCAGAATATTTACACACTGCTTTTCCAGTGAGGAAAAACAAATGTGCATATTAGAGTCCACCTAGGAGCTAAATCCTGTGCTAGGGAGAGCTGTCACTCTGCTGTGATCAATAAGCCTGTTAGCCTTCACTCAGTGCCTTGGCTTCCAGAGAGCCCTGCAATCAGATCTGATTATGGTGATGTATTGGTGTGATTTTGACTGTGCTTGTCTGAGAGGCTGGGATCAGGTTGTGTGGAAGAGCAATAAAACAAAGAAAAAATAGTAGTACAAAAATTACCCTGAACAAAGACATTAGAGGTAAAACAAAGCCATTTGGAAAAATGAAGGGCAGCATGATGAGAAGATGCAGCAGGCAGGAACATTGGGTACAAAGCTGGTACCCGGCCTGGTCATGTCCTGCTCCAGCTCTGGGCAGCCCAAAAGCTGCTCAGCATGATGCTGCTGCTGCAGATGGGACAGTCTCACTCTTACAAAATCAGCTGGTCAGGGATGCAAAGGGATGTGGCTGCTTTGTAGACCAGTCTGAGGCTGTGCAATTCTCATGCACACTCTGCACCAGCCTAACCCTGTTCCTTTTTTTCCTCTGGCAGCCTGTTGCAAACCCCTCTCCTCACTCTTCAGAGATCCTGCATAAATATCAGACCAAAGGGTGCTCACTCCATCAAGTGAGGTTTTCTGAAGCACTTGCATGACTAAGCACAAACCTTGAATGTGATCTTGGCTGCTTTAGCCTGGTGCTGCCCCACCAACTATCCCAACAGTGATAGGAAGAGACAGGACAGATCCTGATGCCAGTCCCAAAGACCAGGGAGATTTGTGGATGTGGAAGGTCAGCTCTGGCGGCTGCATTCAGGCCCGGGGCTCCCCTGTGCAGCTGACACTCTGCTAAGCTGCCATAGGAGAACCGGGCTGCAAACCCGCCCTGGGGCTGCCAGAGATCGATGTGAGGAGAGCGGTGGGGCTGGCGAGTGGATGAGCAGCTGATGGACCGCTGTAACTCGAGCCTTTGCATCCCTGCTGCAGCTCAGCAGAGCTCGGGCTGTGGCACAGACCCAGCCAGGCCAGCGAGCTGCCACTGAGCCTGCTGAAACTGGGAATCTGTGCAGCAGCAAAACCAAAGTTCTGCCTCGGGGGAGACCCGTGGGTAGTGATGAATTCCTCCCAAAGTGCCTTGCTTTAATAGTGACTAGAAAATGGGTGCTGGAGAAAGTGTGCCATGAACTCGTGGTAACTCTGGTTTTGTTTTCCTGGTTTTATTGCAAAAGGACCTCCAAACGCCAGGGTGGGAGCGGGGGGAGCCTGAAGGACCAGAGGCAGGAGGTTACAGGAGGAGCGTGCGGGTTATCGGTGCGAGCGCATTCCTGCGGGGCCCCTCGCACGGAGCCCGCCGAGCTGTTTGCACAGCCCCGCCGCTCAACCAAGAACATTTCTTAAATTGTTTCGAGCACTCTCGAGAGCCTGACTGTGCCTTGAACAGTTATTTTAGAGATTGCCGCACCAGCAAGGGTTACCCCAACACCTCCTCCCCACAAAACAGGGCAGGGCTCCGGAGGGACCCACACGCTGGGCAGGAGACGGAGGCACCTGTTGGATAAGGAGTTGACAAGAAGGTCTTACAGATATGTATGTATAACAGAAAGATCTCTGAATGTAGAATTTGAAATAAGTATAGAAATGATAGCATGTTTTGATGTAAAAGAAAAGAATTGCTGAGCGAGTTTTACTGGGTAACTAAGAAGGCAAACAGCAAGTGAATTGGAAGGGGCTTTTATGACTTAAAGCAAAAGATAAATCCATCTCAAACAAAAGATGTTTTTAGCAAGCAAAAAGATTTTGACACACAAACATGCCATGTTGCAAGTAAAATAAAGATCTCAAAATTTTCCACTGCAAGAAAGCTAAAAAACAACTTCTAGCTTAAACTGTAGCATATTGATTTTTGTAATTAGAATATAGTAACACGAATATAGTAATGTTAGTTGTTATTGTAAGCTATAAGTAATTGTAAAAGTATTAATTAGTTGTCATGTTTTAAAATGCTCTGTAATGAAAAGTATATAATGCTTTGTAACCAGAACTAGAAGAGGCTTTCAGCCGAACCCACAGCTGTGACTAAAAGGCTGTGAACTAAGCTCTTGTCACCCACGATCTGTAAATTGCCGCATCATTTAAATACAATAAACAGCATTTTAAAGAGCACACCTGAAGTTCCACGTCCCTCATTTTAAACTCTTACAGGCACCTTTTATTCACCAGCCACCTCCCTGGCCAGACACGTTGGAAACCCGATTAATGCCCCTGGTCCAAAGATATTGTCTTTGATTATTTTTGACATTTTTTTTCCCCAAGTCCTTCTCGACAAGTCCCGGGGAATAGGGTTAAAACCAGTCTGTGTTCACAGTGTGATGGACATGCACAGGGCACCATTTGGAGGGGTCAGTCTCTCAACTGACATGCAGCTTCAACCCCAGAGGCTTCCCACACACAGCAACATTTTGCTGTCACGAAAGGATCAAATCATGCTTTTCTTACTGTTGGATGCTCTAGCCATCAACCCACACCCAGAGAACTGACACACAGGTGGGCACAGGAGGAGCCCAGGGATGTTTCTGTTAACGAGGCTGGGGCACGAGGGCCACTCTTAATGATGAGGGTTGACAGACGTTCCCACATTGCCCATTCCCAGCCCATTTTCCTCATAACCAAGGGTCCAAAAGGGGTTTCACTGAGCGTCACTGCTTTTGAATGTTTTATTAGAGACTGAAGCCAGTACAGGATATTGAGCACTTCAGCAGCAGAGCGATACAGTGCGGGGTTGGCAGGGTTTAATATGTATCTGATTGTATTTCCAATTACCAGAAATGCACCGAAGCCAGTCCTGAGGCAGGCCAGAGAGCTCCAAGCACCACAAATCTGGGCCATTTAACTGCTATGAATTCTTCCTCTCTTCCCTCATGATTCATCTCAAGAGCATTTCAGTCCTTGTAAAAATGCATTGCCAATTAAAATGTGAGAGTGGCTCTGAAGGATTAGACAAATTGAGAAATACCTTTTGCAGCAGGGTGGGATTTGAGCATCCCTTTTTTTTTTTTGTTCCTATCAAGCCAAATCCTGCATGAACCCAGTGGGAATGAAAATTCCTGCTGAAAACCTACTTCAAAGTCCATGGCATCCTTGCTTAAATGAGTCAAGTCTGGATTGGGGCTGAGGTCTTGGAGCTCCACCTTAATGTATGTGACAAGCAAACCCTTTTTGGAGAGGCTGAGCCCAAACAGGGGCTCGATTGGAAACCATTGGTGCCTGATGCCAGAGCCACCAGGCAGCATCTCTGGGGCTGCAGGAACCTGCTGTATCATAGAATCACTGTGTTGGAAGAGACCTTAAAGATCATCAGATTCCAACCCCCTGCCATGGGCAGGGACACCTCCCACCCGACCAGGTTGCTCTTGTCCCCTGTCCCTGCTCAGGCAGCAGCACTGCCCTGCCTGCCACCTCCACACCAGCACAGCCACCAAGACAGAAGCTGCAAATCCATCCTGTGTGCACAGGCCTCGCTCTGATCCCCCTGAAGCCTCTACAAGCTCCCAACAGCTTCAAACAAGAGCATTAATGTGTGACAGCCTCCCTGCCCGAGCGCGGGGAGCACAGCAGGGGCGGCCCAGACAGACTTTTATGGCCACAAAGGCCACGTCGCACCTGCTGACGGTTGTGAATAGACTTGCAGACAGCACCAGGTGTGCCATTGCAACAGATTGCACAACTGGGTGTGCCTTTCATCTATGTATAGAGCCCCGGCGAGGGGATGGAGCGTGCTCGGCAATTGTCCTAATTTAGCAAAAATCCTATTTGTCCAGCGAGTCGCCCTGCGCGGCCGGCACGTGTATTTCAGGAGCAATTATCTCGGTTGCCCTTGGCCTGGCCCCGGCCCTGGCCCTGCGGGGAGCCGGGAGCGCCGCTTTTATGGCTGGCGAGGGATGGAAAGGAGGAGGGGGAGAGGCAGCGGCGCGGGCGGGGAGCGCTTCCAGCCGGAGCATCCCGCGCCCCGGGATCCCCGCACCGCCAACCCCGCGGGGCAACCCAGCTCGCTTATTTACAGCGACAGCCTTTTACAGAGCCCTGCTAATCATATCTCTGCTCGTGGGAGCTGGAGTAGCTCAGGGCTTGCAGCCACTTTACAAATAGGGTCACAAAGAGCAGTTACAGACGAGGTCCATGGACTTGCGAGGTGCTGGTGCCTTCTCCTGTGCCACCCAATACTGAGCCCGACAGCGATGCATTGGAGATTCTATCATTCCAGGCTTCACCAGAAGTCTGAGTCATAACTTCAGGTTCATTAGATTATTTCTGCATCTCAAAGTCACATCGTAAAGACGGCAGTGCTTCCAAGACTTGTGTTATAAATGTGGACTGCTCAATTGTACTCAATAACAGACGCTGATCTCATGGGGTGGTGGGATGAGATCAGATCAGAGCTCTGCAGACCTCAGCATTCATTAGCAAATGGGGACCCTGCTTTATGCTAACTGTCCACCCTCCATGGATGTATGTGTGGTGGCACATCCAAGGGATGCATCTAAAACGCAGATGTGATTGCGAGATTCCATTAGAAGAACTTTTTCCCTGCCTGGCTTGGCCAATGTATATTGGATTTCCTCTAATTAGGATCTTTGAAATGAGCCCTGATGAGTGAAGTGACATCTGAATAGTTCTAGTTTTATTTTTATAAATATGAATCATCTATTGTGTTGAAAAAAAAACACAACAAGGTCAAGCCCTTTCACCCACATTTTCAAACCTTCATAATTGCTTATAAAATCTCCCACCAAAATTAACATGGAAAAGTAAGAGGTTGAAGACATGTTTATATTTAATATTGCAGATTCAAACTCCAGATCCCCCATTGCTTTATGCACAGCTTTCAGCATATTGCTGTTTCTATGGAAAATTCCTAGACTATGAAAGAAAATTAAAGTAATGCTGTGACTGTTTTGTGTGTTTGAGAATTGCACATTGTGGAGACAGTGAAGCAGAGCACAGGGATGGAGCCCAGCACCCCTTGGGTGTAAAGGCTTCAGAGCCACTGCAGTCCCCCAGGAGTTTGTAGGTGTGTGCCCAGCAGGGAGGGGCAGACTGGGAGGTGGGGACAATGCTTCTTGTCTGGCTGCCTGCATTGTGGAGAAATGCTGAAGGAATGCCCAGCTCACAGCACTGCCCTCCATCACCATTATCCACGAGCATCAACTGCCTAAAAACACTCTGAAGCCTGTGGGTTGTGTTGGTGAGATCACCTTGGAGCAAGAAGAGCACTGATGACACCCTGCCAGCCCTGTAGCTTCCCTCCCACCCCTTCCATGCTGCCACACATCCCCCTCTTCCCACTCCGTGGCCTGCAGCTCTTACCCAGCCCTGGGCAGCCTCTGCTCTGCTCTGGTGGTGGTGGCTCCCTGGTGTCACCCTGCACATCTCACCCTGCCCTGGGCAGCCTCTGCTCTGCTCTGGTGGTGGTGGCTCCCTGGTGTCACCCTGCACATCTCACCCTGCCCTGGGCAGCCTCTGCTCTGCTCTGGTGGCAGTGGCTCCCTGGTGTCACCCTGCACAGCCCCAGCAGATGCCTCCTGTGAGCTGCTGAGCCATGGGGAGCAGCCTCCTGCTGACCAGCAGCAGGAGCTGGGGCCAGATTTTGGCAAGCCTGGCACGGCCCCTGGGAGGTTTGGTATGTTAAGAGGCACAGTCACAGCGCCTGGGAGGGGCCAAAATATTTTACTTTTCCCAATTTCTGCATTATACAGAAATGCACACACATTTATTAGCTTGGCACTAACCAGAGAACAGGCTGCTGTGTGACCAGTAATTCTGATGGCATCAAATAGAAACTTTGGTAACTACAGCCTGTAATAAAAGGCATTATTTATTCTATGGACTGTAGCAGTCCATAAAGGCCTCAGCAGCAATCAGGACACACTGTACTAGACAGAGCAGTGGAGACCCCACCTTAAAACACCTTCCAATGTCAATACATCAGACAGACAGAATTTATTTGCTTCTCACAATAACTCAGCCCTTGACTCACCATGGACCAGGCCCAGCTCAACACAGCTGTGTCTGAACTTTCACAAAAAGTCTGACTCCACAGACAGAGGCTGCTCCTTCTTCAGTTGCTTTCCAAGGACCTTTCCTCCCTTTCAGGAGAACCAGCAAGCAGCAATTCTAGAAGCCTTTTTTTTTAAAAAAAACAAACCCTTTTTTATTTATACACGTATTGAGATATGCAGTAATTTAAAATCTGCCACTGGACACTATCAGACATTATTTCAGCTGTTAAGTTCAAGTTTGCATATTTGCAGTCCTCTTCTAAACACACTTAGCACCTCAGTACTCCTGGAGACACATATAACGTGGGCATGTTGATTAAGACAGTGAATGACATAACCCAGTGCATAATTAAATTGCCAGACTTGACTCTCTTTCATTCATGCTCTTAACAGCTTCACATGACAAACACCACATCCAAACTACACTAACAGAACAACTACTATATGTTCTAATTAGACCACTTCATTAAATAAAATTGTGTTCCTCAGTACCTCTGTGCAGGTTGCACAGACTTCC
Source organism: Oenanthe melanoleuca (assembly GCF_029582105.1). NCBI lineage: Eukaryota > Metazoa > Chordata > Aves > Passeriformes > Muscicapidae > Oenanthe > Oenanthe melanoleuca. The sequence goes on from NC_079339.1 coordinate 53,221,516, forward strand.
ATGTAAACTGCACAAATCATGATAAAATCACAACAAAGCATTTCCAATCATTAGATTCCAAGAAGTGTTATCTGAGGGGTAAGTCCCATTCCTCCCATTTGGGTGATAAGGAAATTGAGACCACAGAAAACCTCAGAGAAATTCCTTGTGTTAGTCACCTCATAGTCAAATTAAAAGAATTCGGCCTCTCTGGTCCCGCTCTAGAGGACAAAGTTTGATCTAATTTATTAAGTATTGCCCATAAAGCAAACAAAGAAGCATGTGTTCCAGCAGAAGCCCCCATCCTTCACCTCTCCATCACCATCACTGCTGCCCAGCATTGTGATGGGAACAATCAGGAGCGCATAATCCTACAGCTGCTCCATTGTCAAAGTGACACGATAGCAGAAGGATTTACAGACCTGTTTGCTTATGAAATAAAGGTTTGCATGTTCAGAAATGCAAACTCCTCCTCTGCACAGGAGCCACACACCACAGAGAAAGCTGCTCCCTGAGAGCTGTGCTGCACTCAGGAACATTGTTAAGGTATCTGTGACTATTAAGGTTTGCTGCTTTCTTCAAAAAAATATCAAAACTGACAATGAATACACAGTTGCCAGCACGTACAGACATGGTGAGAGGCTCCTGAGGCAGCTGTGCTGAGAGCTTGGGCAGCTCTTCAAAACAGTGCTGCCAAAAAGGAGAACTGGACACATTCACTTAACCTTTGCACAAAAATCAACATTTGCCTCTCCAAGTCAAATCCTGGCCCCAGCGATGCCACTAAGTGTTTTGCCAATAATGGAAATTGTGTGATGATTTAAATTCTGATTTCACTTCCAAATTTATTTAAAGAAAGATTTGTCTTGTGAGAAGTTGAGTTGATTGAGGCAGGCAGATTTGCAGCTTTCTGCATATATAACACCAGCAGAAAAGCTTTGATTAAAATCATGGTGCTTTACTTTTTGGGTAGTTTAGGTGCTATGTTGCTGTGGAACCACATGAAGCTGAAGATGACACCCATTGTCTTCGGGAAAGTCTCATCATAAGCAAACTTCATGGACTCTTCTAAAGGTATTTCCACAACTTCAATCAGCTCTCCCTCTTCAGGCTGGCCACCTCCTCCACTGGTTCTCATCTGGTCGTTTACTTCTGCATAAAACAGTGTCTGCCTAGAACCTGTCACACCAACTCCAGACCTGGAAAAAAGCAGAAAGGAAACTCTGGTTTAGACAGAAAGAAGGCAGCAAGGAGCTAGGAATGGAAACCTGGGTCCTTAACACCTGAGACAGAAATTGACTGAGACAGAAATTGATTGCAACTTTCATGCAGAAATACCAATACTTTTGAATATAGTTCCATGTAAAATAGATCCATCTTCAAATATATTCTTTGGAAATATGTGAATTTGGGAGAAAATAAAAAAAAGAAAAAATATTTTTGTATTGGTGAACTGTTGTTCTACAGACACTGAAGTCACCAGAAGTTCCAGCAGACCTCAGGGAGAGCAGAACTGCAGGATGACTCAGAGATGCACAAACAACAGCAAGAAGCTCCCCAGTGTATCTGTGTGCTGTCGTGCTACATTTGTTTGCTTGTTTTTACACAAATATTTAGATTTGTTACTCTTAAGAGGATTATGTCCATTCACAGCTGGAGTCCTCTACTCATGGACTGGATAGGTAAAGAAGGGAAAGGCAGTCTGAGACTCACTCTATCCTTCCTGAACTTTAGCCTTGACCCAAATGGACCACTGTAAGCACGCACATGTCCAAAGTAATTCAGTCTCCCTGCTAAATTTGCTTCAGTGGATTTAGTTGAGGATATTTTAGATTATGTAGTCTTTCTTCAGCTAGACCGCTTGCTGTGTATTATACTTCTTATTTGTTAATCCTCTATTTCCTTAGGACTATTTAATTTAGGTATTATTAAATAAGGGATAAGTACATAATCCACTCATTTAGTCCTTCCAAGAAAATATTCACATTGTAATCGCAATTTCTTCATTTCACATGATTACAAGTGACTTTTCACATTAAATCTGGATCCAAAGTTCACTGAAACTCTGAATGAGGCATTAGGGCAGGATGAAAAATTAGCTTCCATATTATTACACATACAGAGGATTCTCAGATTTGTAGCAGTGTTATGATCTTAGAGTGTATATCCAGATTTACCCAACCATTAGTCAACTAAATCTTCCAGTTAATCCAGCACACATCACACCCCATAGCAGGAATTAATCATTTGTCTCTCAGTGTTCTAAGAACACTGGCAATTATTTTGTTTGGGGAATTAATAGTGACTCCTGAGGTTGGTTTCTAATAGTGACTATTGAAATTTGTTTCTTACATCAATACACACTTTTTAAAAATACTGAATAGGGAGCAAATCAGTGAATTCTTTTCCTAAAATTACTTCTGATGCATTCTGTGTCTTTGGATAAGACCCCTTCAGGATCATTTCTGCATATCTATGAAAAGAAACTTAACCATCATTGGCATTTTCAGGAACTCTGAAGATTGATATTGGATCTCTTTCATTCTGTGCTCATTACTTTATTCCAGTGTTAGGACTGGAGTTTTTGATCCATGTTTTAACCAACTGTAAAATCTGCAAGACAATGAATGCAGTTTGCTGGTCACCACAGGTTCCATGAAAAACACAGGACTGTGTTAAATATAATTAATGTCCGGTAATTATGACGAGTGTCAAGTCTGACATCTTCCTCTGGGTTGTCCCACCTGGAAAACTAAAATTGAGTATTTCCATGTCCACTTGATATTATATAAAGGTTATATACAAAAGCAGCAAATTTATATAAGAATTACTTCTATAAGAACATTCTGGCTTGATTATTTACAGCAAAGTCTCCTTCTATAGCACCTGTGACCATTTCCTTATGAAATAGCTATAGCTGTGGAAATCAGTTTACTTTCTACACATCTTTTCCCTAAAGTAAAGGAAAACCAATTTCCAAGGTGCTACACTGTAAGACTCAGGTTCCTGCCACCACAGCTCAAATAGCAGGGGCTGATTTCCATATGGTGTAATTTCTTTGTATTATCATATGACACTCTTTTGTTATGAAACTACATATATCAAGAGTAGCTACTACACTTAATACAAAAGATGAAAGTCCTGGACATCAAGGTCTTTCCTTTGGTATGATGCCCAAAATTATGGTATTTCTTCACATTTATTGGCATATAATTAACCACAGAAACAAACAAAAATGTTCAAACAAACAACATATGTTCAAAGGAGGACATACACACATGACCATTCTTTCTTGATTACCAAACTTACTCTTCTCTGGTGCAACTTTGCCTCAAGAAATTAGTTACAAAGTAATAAAAACTTTAAAATTACCTATAAATAAAATTAAAGAATGCTGGTATTAATAAGTAATACTTATTCTATTCTATTCTATTCTATTCTATTCTATTCTATTCTATTCTATTCTATTCTATTCTATTCTATTCTATTCTATTCTATTCTATTCTATTCTATTCTATTCTTTGCTCATTCCTCTCCAAACCAGCAAATCTAACATTTCTAAGCCTATCTAGAATCCCTTCAGTATTTAGATAGTGGCTTTGCAGACTGTTGTAGAATGTTATTTATAAACATATTCCCTGCTTTAAATAGTTGTCTAATCTCCCTCACAGGAGTTGACAATTCCTCCCAATCTGATGACACTAAACTGGGAGGAGCTGTTGGCTCCCTCAAGGGCAGAGAGGCCCTGCAGAGAGACCTCAACAAATTAAGAGATGGGCAATCACCAACCATGTGAAGTTTAACAAAGGCAAGAGCTGGATTCTGCATCAGGGATGGAGCAACCCTGGGTGTATGGGCAGACTGGGGAAGGAGAGGCTGGAGAGCAGCACTGTGGAAAGGGAGGTCCTGGTTGACAGCAAGCTGAACATGAGTCAGCAGTGCCCTGGCAGCCAGGAGAGATGTCCCTCTCCTGGGGCATCAGGCACAGCATCACCAGGGAGGAAAGGGAGGGATTGTCCCTCACCTTGAGTCCTGGGGGCTGTTTTGGGTGCCACAATATTAAGATGTTCAGCTATTAGAGAGCATTCAAAGAAGGCCACCAGGATAGTGATAGATCTGATAGGAATCTTTTTAAGGAGCAGCTGAGGTCACTTGGTCTGTTCAGCATGGAGGAGACTGAGGGGAGATTTCACTGGGGTCAACACCTTCACCAGGTGCAGAAGAGGGACAGTCATCTTTTCCCTCCTGTGGCCAGTGACAGGGCCTGAGGAAACAGAATGAAGCTGAGTCAGGAGAGGTTTAGGCTGGATATTAGAAAAAGGTTCTTTGCCCAGAGGGTGTTTGGGCTCTAGAACAGGCTCCCCAGGGCAGTGGCCACAGCCCCAACCCTGACAGAACTCAAGAAGCCTTTGGACAAAGCTCTCAGGCACAGGTGTCACCCTTGGAGTGCCCTGTGCAGGGTCAGGACTTGTACTTAATGATCTTTGTGGGTCCCTTCCAACTCAGCATATTCCATTAGTTTCTGATTCTAAAAGACCATTTCATTGGTTTCAGACAGAAACTGGAAGATGTAGAAATATATTTTAATTCTTAAAAGAGGCATATATCTTACATTTTTCCACTTGATATTTAATTCTCTAAATGCTCTGGCTTACACTGCCAGTTGATCATTTTTGCATAGATCCACATGGACTGCCCTTTAAAAAATTGAATATTCTCCAGTACAGCTTACTGCTGTCTTCCACAATGTTTTCAGACTGCTAATGTATCCTGCTTGTCCTTAGAAAATTGCACAAAAATCAATGCTATTCACATTTTGTCTGTATTAGTACCTTTGGCTTTTATAGAAATCAGAAGTTAGGTTTGTTACTTTTATGCTTTTCTGGTTGAAGTAATCAAGTGTTTTTCCATATAGCCTTGCAAAACATTTTACATTTCAGGGATTTTGGGCACTGGGGCAGAGGAGGAAGAGAGCAAAGAGGGAGAAGGTGGGTCTGACTGATGAACAGGCTACAAGAAATATTATGTTTGCAGTCTGCTTTCAGGTTTATCTGTCACTAGAAATCTCCTCTGCTTTTGCACAATTACCTGCACTTTCTGAGTATGCTGTTTAAGGAATTTTGATGTGCCTTTAATCCTATTTACACTCCTCTTTCTGCTACCGTCTTCTTCTATCCCACACCTGTGATACATTCTTTTCCTTACCCCAGTATTTCCCACTACAAATAAAACACTTTTGCCATGGTCTGAAATGAGTCACCTATTAACAGATTACAGCTATATTCATTAGCTCTGCATCTGTGGAAATCACAGGGGTCAGCACACCCGAACTGCAAGTGATGAGTTTCAGCCTGGGAAAGCCACAAAGCCACCTTCCTGATAAAAGTGCCTTCCTGGGACAGGAGAGGCTTGGCTGGGGGGAGGGTGAGCAGGTCTGAGCTCCACGGAGAGACTTCAGGCTTTGGTGTCAGTCCAGCGTTTAGCACTGTGCTGCCCAAACCCAGCATGTCATGGCTCACACTGACCCAGACCTACTAAGCCTGGCTTGACCTTAGCTGACTGTTCCAGCTGTATTCTGATGTGTCTGCACAGGGCTTGACTTATTTGCCACTGTGGGACAAAGGCAAACGATCTACACAAAGCACAGCTCGGTTTTCCTCATCTCTTTATCGGGAGGATCTGTTTCCTCCTATGGTCGTTCCAATTAACAGCTACAGGGCTGACAAACACTCCTTGGCAAGTCATTAGGGCTTAAGCTCACAAGCCATGTAATTTCAACAGAGAGATTTTAAACCCCAAAACTCTATTAGCACTAAACTTTCTGCATTGCTTCAGACAGTTAGAAACCTCCATTACCTTTGACAACAGCAAGTCTAGGAATGTAAGCATGTCAAAGTAAGGATACCAAAGTCGTATGGTTTTCATCACAATAGTAACTTACATGTAAGTTTAACACATCAAAACAAGATTGTATGCTGCCTTCCCATATTTCATTTTGAATAAAACACTCAAACAGTGAGATTAAATCATGCTATGGCTTTTAAAGCCCTGGGCAGCACACTTTCAGGCAACACCACACCAGAGAAGGAGCTTCTGCAGAATGACTGAAGCACTGCTCAGCTCCTGCCCAGGGGTGGGACTGGCTGGCAGCAGGAGGCTGTAATTACAGCATTTCCATCTACTTCCTCCTCAGACCAGGGGAAACACAGGAGGCAGATTGTCCCTCCAATCTGTTTTTGAACCAGGGCAATAGCAGCTACCACAAAGCCTTTGTTTAACTCTTCCCTTTTATCTAGTGCATGAGGAAATACACAGTGTGTGAAATCCAGCTCACAAAGTGGGACTTTTCACTTGGCCTAAGTTCATGAGCATAAAGATACAGTACATACTTTTTTTATCAGAACTGGGAAACAGTATCTTATGGCTTAAAAAAAAGGTTTGGTAGTGTCTGAAGCCACAAGTGAGACTGAGTTTGCCAACAGTCAGTGAGTTTTTTCTTCACAATGAGTGTGCACACACATGTGAATGTCCATACTCAAACACATTTGCAATCAGGGCCAAAATTCAAAGCTTCTGTTCCAGAATAGCTTTGCCTTTTCCTCATGTCTGGGTGCTTGCCTATGCCAACCAATTATCTCACTCATAAGTAACATGTTTGTAAATATTATATTTTTAATTTGAAGAAACAAGCATGTATGAGAATATAAACAGTATTTTGTACTCTACTCCTCTGCTGCAACATAGGGAACATATAAATTGACTTATCCTTATGAAGACTTATTACTTTAGTTCAGATTTCTGACAGACAGCAATTAAAAGCTAATTTTCTTGTAATGTGTTAATATTAAAAAAATACAGTATTTATAAACAATCAACATTCTTATCAACACAGAAATATATCTTTTTTTTTGTTTTGTTTTAATCTTACATAGTTAATGTGCAAATTCCTGTAAGCAATATATCCTTTATAAGACATAAGCCATCTGGATGCAGAATTTGGGTATAGAGTGGATACATAATTCATGTTTACAAATAAATGTGACACAAATCTCTGTTATTTATGCTTAAATCAAGATCCAGTTAGGCATACAACATGTAAACTGATGATCAGTGACATGCAGCTCCCATTGTCACTTCTTAGGACCTTTGTACAGTTCTGACATTATAAGCAGCAGGTGCAGGGAAAAAAGCACAGAAGTAATTAACATAAAATTATATTACATTATGCTATCACCCAACAGGTGTACTAGCAGGTGATCTTTCTAATTACAAGGCACTCCAATATTTTCAGGGCTATTATTCCTTCTACATAAAAACCTGTGAATACAAACCATTTTTACCTCATTGCACAGAGGCTAAAAGCCATGGCAGAGTAATTGGAACATCCAGTATTAATTCTCTGAATGCTCTTCTTGTACACTTTGGGAAAAAAAAAATCAAATGTAGGAAGATTAAAGTAAGTACCTATTTTAATATAGTCAGTCCTTTAAACTAATCCATCTGATTTCTTTGCAGTGGAGCTGAGAACCTACAGCTCCTATTGCATCCAGGTCAGAGCCAAGAGCTTTTTACAGTCTCTGGGAGAAAATAAAGATGTAATGAAGGGAAAAGGAAGCTGAACCAGAAGCTCTGGTTCAACTCTACATTCATGTTCTGATGTGTTATTGAAGCCAAATCAATTTTATAAATATTCTTGCAGACAATCAATATTTTCAAGAATTAAAAGAAAACACTTTGCAATAGCAACAATAACATCAATGCCAACTACAAAGATGACAACAACTTATTTCCCTGCCCCTGTCTTGTAAGGAAGCAAGCCTCAAGGCAGATAGCTGGAAGTACTTCAACCTAAGAAACTAACTCACAGCTGAATTTCAGCACATGGGATTCAATCAGAAAACTGCTGGGATACCATGACAGATAGAAAAATTGTTACATCTGGTATATGAGTTAGTCCAAGGTAAGACGTTCACTTAAGAGAATTTGCATTTGTGAAAAAAGCCCCAAACTTTAAGGGAAGCTCACAGATTTCTTTTAGAGCTTTTAAAAATGTTGCATTTAATTGCAACCTTCAACCTTCATGAACCCTCAGAGGATTAGCTTCATTCTGTTATTTTATTATTGAACCAGTTAATTCCTTTGCCCCCCTCACATCAACCACCTATGCTATTTTTGACTGATGCCATGCATACAACTGACAAGAACTCAAGACAGCAGCAGCCACCAAAACTACCTGGAAGTCTCCAAAAGTGAGTTAGCTGCTGCCATAATTTAAACCAACCTTCTTTCAATACCAAAATGAAGTTACTGAATGCCAAGCACAAAAGCAGAAATTTGTTCAGTGATGATACTGAACTCACCAAACAGGCTGCAAACAATACAGATTCTTTTCAGAATGATCCCTCCTCTATCTACACAGCAACATGAACCATCTGCATTTCAATTCACTCCCTGTCTGGCATTTTTCTATAATAGGAACAGATATTTCTGATTTTCAAAGTGTGATTCCTCTGTCCTCCTCCAGTCAAGTTCCTCTAAATATGTTTGTGTTTCTTGTTATCTGTCCCCAACCCAGCCTCCTTCACTCACCCACACCACACTGTCCTGCTGCTGGAATGATTTGTTCCAAAGACCCTTATTCAAATGGCATAAATTCCCCAACTCCTGGCTTCTTTCCTGACTCCACAACTCCTCTGTGGATCATTCCAGGTAATTAAATCTGAGATCTGCTTAATTCAGTGTCTGACTTCTATGTGATGAGTATTAAGTCACTGGAGCTTTGGCAGAGCTTGATAAGGGGGTGCAGTGAGTTACCTGCGTGTGTATGAATTACCTGTAGCAGTACTGGGGTCACACTTTACAGGTTAGCTGAGAGGCACTAAAAAAAAAAAAAAAATCCCCCAAAACCACTGCTACAGGCCCTGATAAGAAATGAGGAAAATCCCTGCAATCTTCAGATCACCTCTAACATATACAGTTCTCACATCTGGAAACCAGAATGAAGTTGAATACAGTCTAAGTACTTCCCTTATTTCCTTACAGAGAATTCTGCTCTACCACAATGAATGTACTTTCCCTGGGTCCATTTAGTTCTCAGCCTATGATTTTTCTCTGCATTGTTCCTTCATCTCTTCTTTCTCTTTTTCCACTCAAGGTTTTCATATTCAATTTTCCCCCATAGTCTAAGCTCTCCCTATGGATTGTCCATGCCCCATCTTTCTTAATCCATTAGGCACAGAACTGTATTGACTTCCCTAGTCAGAACCATTTCTCCCTTTGCATTTGATATGCCTTTGGCTTTTCATGCCCTTCTGTCAGGTCTAGCTCAACTCCTGTTTTTATTCCAGGCAGGCAATTTCCTTCTCATTACCATGATTCCAGAAAGGATGTCATTAGAAATACAACTCCCTGCTTTCAGATCAAAGGCTGTGATGGCACAGAACATGGACAGGAGGTGAATGACAATGCAGAACCATGGAATATTCTGAGTTGGAAGGGACCCACAAGGATCATCAAGTTCAACTCCTAGCTTTGAGATAAGGGAGGCATTGTGGAAGATAAATTATATCAATAATGTAATGCCTCTTCAGAAAAGACAAACAACAAACTCCAGTGTATAATCTGTGAGACTAGAGGAAGTAATGCTTCCACTCCATCCAGGAAAGCCCCCACTGAAGTACTGTGCTTCACTTTGGGCACTAAGTTTTTAAGAAATATGCAGACTAGATGGAGAGAAGACAAAGGACAGCAGAAGGAATGATAAGATATCTAGAAAAAATGACCTGAAGAGAAAGACTAAATCAACTAAAATAGTTTTGAACAGTCAAAAATAAAATAAAGAGAACATGTTTTAGCAAATAGGGGGAAGGTGCAGAAGTACTTCATGTCCACTGGGGACAGAATGGTAAGTGTCAGTCTTGAAATAAAGAAAGACGTGGGAAAAACTGCTTGTGGTACAGACAGATAAGACACTTCAGAGAGAAAGCCAAAACCCTCCAAGAGAGGCCACAGAATGATCAGATTTGAGAGAAAGAACAGACACACACTTATCACAACTGGTGCCAGTCCAGCTGAGGCCAATTTGGGAAGAGGAGCATCTAGAGAGAGTCCTCCAAAACTCTGACCTGAGGCACTGGATCAATAATTAATGCAGAGCAACTATTACACAGATTGCTGGGATGGGAGGGAAGAGAAGTGCAGGATGCATTGCAATTGTAATGGCATGCACATGCATTAATGCAGTGCTTTATGCCTGTGCTTTGT